>NC_064601.1:1495000-2200000 GCF_943734735.2 Anopheles gambiae | reverse complement strand
CTCTATGTACTACACCCTGCACCCTTCGTACTGTCTTTCGTATACGAGCGCGCGAGATTTACAGCCAAGAGGTGTCGGTAGCGTTCGTGCGAAACAAAAAAAAACTACACACGAGAGGGCAGGGGAAGCGAACGTAAGAGCATACATATTATCTGATAAATAAATAGCAAAAGCAAGAAAGGAAACACAGTTTGCAAATAAGTGTAAAATTGATTAATTGATAAGTAATATAATTTTATGCATTATTAGACAAAATACACACACAAAACAGCTTGATGATACGTCAAAGAGGTTAGGAATTTGGAGGGAAAGCCGAACGGAGCAGCGATGGGTACGAACAAAGCCAGAGGGGAAACACAGAGAAAGAGAGAGCAAGAGAGAGAGAGAGATAGGAGTAACTTAAAATAGGCAAAGGCCGATTCGGGGGAGGGAAAACCAAATGGGTGGCAATGACAAAAATTAAAACAAACATATTTCTACGCATTATTACAAGCAAGCGTTGAGCAAACAAACAAATGTTGATTCGTCCCGCGTACCGTGGATAAAGTTTACTACAAAAAAAATACGCAAACAATGGCAAACACACACACATACACACAAAGAGACGTAACATACGAGAGAAAAAAAACACACACACACACAAACACATCGTATGACATTATCCGAAAAGGGCACACGTACACACCACACTACACAAAGCAAACTACAGTTATCACAAAGCGTATAAGGCAAATGTAAGGCATCCGCTATCGAATATTCCCAAGTGTTTGTGTACTTTTAAAAACGGTTTTCAGCCAAACCGCAACGCTGCACGTACGTACATTACGCGCACATGCAGATTTGAGAAACAGTGTAGCTCTATCCTTCATCAATATCTAAACGATCATTTACGCAAAAACACAAATTTTCTGTATCTGTTGGGCATCACCGCACGCCGGTTACTATTCCTTGCAATCCGAAAAAAACCCCTCTCCAATTTCCCACCCCTTTTGTTCACACCACTCTGCCCCCACAATTGTGCTACCAGTTTTTCAGTGTACTATTACTGTTCAAAGACCTCACCTACTGTTGCATCACTCACAGAATGCGCCACAAATTTAAAGCAATATCACGCTTTTGGGCGGACACACCAATATTGTGCCCTCTATTCGATACTCTCATCTTCCTGCACACCTGTTTGTCCCTTTCGCATTGTTTCGCTCCTCGACAGGAGAGGCATAAACGTAAAACAACAAGAACATGTAACAAAACGTTAAACTATCGATAAGCAAAACAGATCCTCCAAAAGAAGCAAACGATAGCACGCAATAACAAAACGGGGGCAAACAAACATACAAACAAACGAAATGAACGAACAGCACGTTTCAATCATCGCCACCAAAACAACAAGACGAGGATAGAGAAACAAAAGCCGAAAAGGGGAAGGAAAAATACATTACTCAAAACTCTACTGTGTTACGCGATCTGAGAAGAGAAGAATGTTTTGTCTACTACCAATTTTACTGCTATTAAAAGAAAAGGGCGAAGAAGCAAACGCTAAAATAAAAGTTTTTAAAATCTGTTCTCCTATTCTAAAACTGAACTCTCTTCAACTTTTCGTGTTGTTTCGTTACGCTGTCACACCTTTTGCGTTCCGTACTGATATCAAGTTGTCTTTTGTTTTGCTTTCTTTGTTTTTCCTTCTTGCTTGTTCTGTTTCTCCTATCTACTTGGCTCTCTACCACTTTCCGTGTCTTGTTTGTTGTCTGTGGCTATCCTTTTCTCGTTCTCTGTTGTGCACTTTCTATCTCATCCTCAATTGTCCTTCCTACAAGGAACGTATAAGGCTGTTTTGTAGATCCTCCAGCATCGTTGTCTTTTTCTGAGAACTGAGTGGGGAATAAAAGCAAAAAATTAAGCATTTTCTAGTTAGCTCAAAAACTAAACATCTCGCTAAAAACGGAACTGTTCATCTAACGATCACTGATCGTGTGTCTATTGCAAAGAGCAGACAGCACTAAACATCACTGCAAGTTATATATTAAAGAAGAAGAAGAAAAAAACATTATAACAAAATGAAAATAAACCCTTGTCCGTTCGAACACCATCCGGTAAGGTACGAAAAGCACACAGAAAGAAAAGAGTCCCAAAGGGGTCCCAAAACGGATGAGCGTGAAATAAAATTCTAGTGGGAATTTAATGACATTCTTGGGCATTGGGAAGAAACATAACACACGCACGTCGCACATTGAACAACAATGTGTAAACAAATTATGTAAGCAAACTTAAGCAAGGAAACAAATTATCTTGGGCAGTGTGTACTTTTTAGGTGTAGCATTTCTTTCAAATATTTTCTTATCGATAAAAAAAAAAAAACATGAACCAAGAGAAAGGAGCAGAATGAGACAAGCATAATACAAATTAGCATTTGGTGCGTTGCTCCGTGGAGGGAAAGTGTGAGTGTGTCAGAGGTTTAAGACAGGCACTGGAGACACTGGAAGAGGCTACTAGCACTGTTACAATGATGTTGCGCAAAACAACCTTACACGCGCCCAGTTACTGAATGCAGAAGAGGTAAACGTGGCATTACGACAAAGACGAGAAGAAAAAAACAAGTGGATCATCTTTACAATCGATACAAAGAAGCGCTTGCACGGGAAAGTCATGGGAAAACATTGATAAAACAAAAAGGCAAACCAACATAAAAGTAACAAAACAAACAATCTATGATTAAATCAATATTTAAGCAAATTTATTAAACTATATTTAAGCGATTAATTGACTACAAAGGCAACACATAAAGGGAGCCGCGTGTGCAAATGCGCTATAAAAGAAGGTTTAATGAAAGCAGAATACAACATGAACAAAAAAACAAAGCGAAAGCAGGCAAAATTGAGTAACATCCAACACGCAAAGGACAACTGGTTGAACTTTGTAGGGGATTACGGAAGCAAACATTATTCTCTCACACGTACAAAGGTACAAATACATTTACCTACACACAAACACACACACACACTCACTACAAGCATCACAAACGAACATTCTTTCTAACGTTTATCTCCACGTTTGAGCAAGCAAAAGAAAAGAAACACAAAACGGATAGGGGTAACATGAAACAAGAAGTAACAAAATATAAAGAAAGTTGTTAAAATATTCAAAGAACAAAAAGCAAAAACATGCAACAAAACAAGCAAACCACAAATCATCTCTAGCTGTGTTTTCATCAATTAAAAGAAAAGCGAAGCAAAATAAAGAAACACAACCAAGATGCTAGTCGTACCGTGCGTTTTTTACCCGTTTCTTGAGTTCAATGTTTTGTTAGTTTGTGGTGTCGTCTCAGATCGCCATCTGATGGATGTGGGGGGGGGGGAGGGAAGAGAAGCCGTTGTTCTTATTTTCTTCCCGAAAGCTGGCGAGTGTTCGAGTGTACGTTAGTAGCGCTATTGTGCATCAGTTTTCTTCTATTTTATGTTGATCAAGTTGTTTTAATGTCGATGGTAAATGATTGGAATCGAATCGAAGACGCCTTCACAAGGGACAAATCGCCTGCCAGCAACGCGATCTGGTTGGGGTAAAGCGATCAGATCGACCAGAACCAGGAGCAGTGTGCTCGAGATAAGGGCCCGGAGATAAACAGCGCAACACGTCTGGCAGGCATGGAACAATTTATTGGAAAAGGTCCACCAAAGACCATGGTGATATAGGATGTATCCCCGAGGGGGAATAGCAAAACAAAACAAAACAAAAAACTATTGAATTAAAACTCCCATACCGTAACCACCCGAAACTAAAATAGCTAACTGAAATGTGCAAAACAAACATGAAACGGACAAAAAAAAACTTTGAAAGTTAAATAAATCTAACATGTAAATCACAACACTCTAAAGACTTCAGTTTACTTGCTAAGTTCCATCTATCTACATCTACTAAAAACGAAATTAAAAGCAAATATATCATTGTGAGCGTTTTTCCGTTTTACAGTTTTGTAAATCTATAAGAGCCACGTGTTGTAGAGATGTACCTACAAAGGACATTAAAGCATAACATATTACACAAAGCAACACAAAAAAAAAGATGTGTGAGCACGAGCAGAAGTTAGCAAAACATTGATGATGCGAAAAGCACAACTGAGCTAAGCGAAACACAATTAGATAAAACAAAACAAATGTGCATTTGTGTACTGTACTCAAACAAGCGGAATGTTAAAATTATACAATTTAAAGCGACAAATGCACACAAATGCATTCAACTATGCCATCTTTCCTCTCCCTTTTGTCCGGTTTAGCTCTTTAGGTTTAGCCGTAAGAGTTGCAACCAATCCAGCAGCTGCCGGAAACAGGCCAGCGCAGGCAGCAAAGGGAAATGTGTTAACGTGAATAGAAACAAAACCCAGACATAATGTATATCTTTTTTAAATATATTTATGAAATATATTTGCAAACTCTAGACACATTATTGTAACGAAAATAAAGCTACACATTCATTGATCATTGAACTAGAACATTGTTGATTGAGCAACTGGGGCAGGAAAGTGGCGGGGAGAAGTGGCTGACAAAGCAGAGCTACAGAACGGTACACGGGATGGATTTTTAACCAATGCGTCAAATCTGCAGAACATCAATCGGACAGCGGTTCCATTTAGTGCACACTACACTTAACCGACAGCCCGTGCGTTATGATGCATACGAGACGAGGAACAACATACACACATACACAAACACATCTACATATAATGATCACGTAAGCATACAACATATTAGCAAAACCTAGTTACTAGTTAAGTCGAAGTAAAGCGGCGGAAGGAGACGAACAAACAATTTGAAAGCAACAGGATGACATGGAGTAAATGAGTGGAGCAGTGAACGCGTGTTGATGCTATTGGCCCACTTTATGATACCAATAAGCCGACAAAAACGCACCTTTTTGACACACTGTTGTGCTGTGCTACTTAAACAATTGTTACTCAATAAATTGAAACATTGTAGAACGAAACTCGAACATAAAAGCAACAAACTACTACTACTACTATCGCACTGCGGCGCATCGTACAACACTGAACGACTAAAAAAAACATTTACGCGAAATCATATAGTGTCAGATTGAACGGTAAAAGAACATAAGTTAACTGGGAGTCATAGATAAGCAACAAAAGCAACATCACTCATAGAAATTTAAAACACGTAGACAGTTAACCATCCTTCCTGTGCATTAGTGTGTGTGTGTGTATTTTTTTAAATCCCACTTAGTAGATTGAACTCTAAACTACCCAGAACGCACTAACTTTCCGTACAACTAATGAACCCTAATCTTATCACCATAGAAGCACCCAAGATTACTATTTTCCAAAAAAAACGATAAATCAAAACACACTTGCATTAAAAAAGACGAGTAACATACATGCATTTACGTTCTCTTTAGACTCCAAAAATCAACACACAAAAAAACAAACACAAAATGGAAAAGAAAATAAAACGCTACATAAAACTAATTGCGTGTTTTCTCGAGAGTTAAGAAAAGTACTTACAAAAAAGAAACTATACGCTTGTGTACAACACGCACCAACCAAAATTTCTCGCCTCTTTACTATTCTTCATCTTTCCTCTTTTCTAACTAGTAACTAACTAACTGCGAGCGTGGAGGAAGTAAAACACATTACTGATACACTAGCAACTTAATGCATCGTCCTTAATAATAATGCAAAATCAAACACATTCATACAAACACAGACAGGCAGACAGACAAACGAGAAGAAGAGAACAACAAACAAATCTAACAAAAGAACCATAAAGCACGCATTGGAGAAAACCAAAAAAACATTGAGAGAAAAGACAAACACTGTATTAGACAGGAGACAAAACAGAGAGAAAGAGAGAGAAGAAGAAAAATAAAAAGAAGAAGAAGAAGAAGAAGAAGAAGAAGAAGAAGAAGAAGAAGAAGAAGAAGAGGAAGAAGAAGAAATAACAAAACAAAACACTAATGTTAAGATACCCCCCACTGATACCAAAGCACACATTAGATGTCTTAATCGTTTCCGTTCTATTCTGCACCGGTTGCGCATCTCCGTTGTTGCATTGTGCAAGGCGTTTACATACTTCCGAAACAACAACAAACACATTTGTTGTTCCTTTTTTCACCGTCTACTCCTTCCTCGATCGTACGACACAGCACGCACGTAGAAAGAAAGTGCTTATCTCGTCTTATGTTCTACAAGAACAGCAGCAACCCAAAAAAAAAAAAGTAACATACAATTTACATTAGCCCGGAAAGGTTAATTAGGCAAACATTGTTGATCGGGCTTAGTATATATATACATACACACACACACACTGCGTAAGTGGAACGTCTGTAAGGTCTGTATCTCTTCCGCGCCGTTGTTTTCACCTGTTTCATCAATCACACCTACTGTTCCTTATTGACTGTTTTGGACGTGGTAAAGTATAAGGCGAGTACGAGTTTATCGAATCAATTAGTATAGTTAAATATTTCCCATTTCTGCATTATCCTTCTCCACGTGTCGGTGTCGTTGTAAGGATGCGCAGCGACGCACTGTTTGGTTTTGTTAGGAGTGTTTTTGAGTGCAAATCATTTCTCCAGGAGTGGTGTGTAAGCTTATCGTTTCAGTAGCAAACAATACAACACCCACACACAACTACACGACATACATACGCATAGCTAAAGAAAGATTGCTAACAAAGCCTGAAGCCACGTTTGGTTTGGTGCGCAATAATTCAATTGCAAACATACGCACCGATTCGCACCGTACAATTGTTGAGAAGAGAAAAAACGGAATTGATTTTCACAGTTTGTCCTCTACACGGTCGGAGTGATGAGTGGGCAAGGGGTTTTATTTATTTGGACGAAAATAAACCAGAAGTAAAATAGATAGTGAATTGCTTTTCTGAGTTATTGTTTCTTGTTTCCGTTCCGTTGTCGTTTGCACTTAAATCATGGAAGCCAATAATGGTTTGTTTTGTTCTTTTTTTTAATACTGTGTTGATTCGCCTTTTCGTTGGGATTATCCGAACGCATTTGCAACACACACACACACTCACATAGCATGGAGAAGATGAGCAGGCAAACAACCATGGAAAATTATTATACATTGTATGAATGAATTTTTGATAATCTAATTATATGTATTTTTGAATTGTATTTTATCGTGGAGTCAAAACAAAAAAACAAGAAATAAATATGTACCTATAAACAGAAAACAAGTGAAATAAAACAAAAGTCATCTGAAAAATCAACACCCGTTTGTGTGCTTGCTTCAATCGATCATCGATGTCATCCCCCCAGAAATAGGCAGACAAACCCTGTCTGGCGTGGGGTTAAGATAGAAATGGCACCTGCATTTTCTGAGCTGAGCTACTAGACCCGTACCCGTAGGGCTATTCCGGTTGCCCCATTCAGATGTCATTTTTGCACGCGCGCCTACATTTTTTAGAGCCGACGAACAGCAAACAGCGCTACGAGTCATTCGCAGGCAAGGAACTCTCTCCAGAAGACAGAGAGAGAGAGCAAAAACAATCATCCAACCCTTCCGGATCGAACGTGATACAATGGAAAAAGTTTACATTCTCCACTAGCGTCGTCATCGTCGGAGCCGTCTAGACGTGGTCAGACGTGGTCACAGAACCCGACCGAGCACCCGAGCATCGAGCTTAGCATGCCTTCTGGCCAACCCATAACTAGCTGGAGAAGGATAGGAATGTAAATCACAAAACCCGTGTGCATACTTTCGCGTGATGGAAAACGATTACACGATTGGCGCTGGAGCGCACCTTTTTCGCCCGGCGTAAAAGGTCCTAATTGCCGCTCCCTCGGGTCGGACAATCGGGCGCCTTCAGCTAATCGCAGCCGGCGCGCAAAACACAGCTCACCTTCATGCTCGATTGCTGCCCCATCGTGCCAAACTGCTGGCCGGTGGTCACCGAACTGCCACCATCTTGCCTTGACCTCTGCTTCCGATCGCACCCACTTCCTCGATCAGCGATCAGCGCTGAAGCGTAACCTACCTTGTCAGTGGTCCCGGTGTCTCACTGACCGCCTTCAGCGACATCCGCAGCTGGCGGTGGAATGTTCCGAGGATCGATTCGCGGCGCCGACCGCCCGCCACCCGCTGTTCGCCATTGTTTGCCGCACCGTCGATCGCTTGCTGGCCCGTTTTGCCCGTCTCCGGATCCACCGTCACGAGCAGCTCCTTCACAATGTCCGAGCCGGGGTCTGGGCGGGCGGCCGGTCCGACGATGATGGGCTGCTTGTGGGTGGCACTGGTATCGTCGAGCAGCTTGGTCCAGCAACCGGCTGCATCCGGATCGGCTCCATCCTGTGCCGAACGGTCCGTTTGTCGAGCGTCTTCCAGTAACTTTGTCATATTTTCTGTTTGTTTGTATTTCCAACGACACCGCCGATCCTTATTGTCCTGTGAAGGAAAGCGAAAAACGGCTTGATTTAGTCGAGCTTAAATACACGCACAATTTACTGTGGGCGTTTGTGCCCACACCATAAATAACATCAGGTGACCATGACACTGAATGTGCAAGGTCCCAATCGGGTTGGCACTGTGATTCATTTCGCGCGGCGACCACGAAACGGCTTCAAATCCAATCGACCGGGGTGCAAGCAATCGTGCAAATCACCGGTGCTACTACTACTAATTGCCAATCCCCCGGCCTGGGGACATGACGAAAAAGGTAATCGCATTTAATTGCCATTACATACCCGAACAGCGTCTACTGCTACGTCCGGTTGCCTACGTCCGAGCGCAAGCTTCAACGCGAATGCCGCGGCTGCGGTTTGGACGACGCTGGCTGCTTCTGGGCGCATCAGTCGCGTCGTGTCGGCACCTACACGCATCGTCAACCTGTTCGCGCAGGGCTTCGCGGCTGTTTAAGCCTGACGCTGACCCCCACCTGGGCATGTCATGTTGCGGCGGCTTGTCGATGACGATTATCATCCACAATGCGCTTGTTTCTTGCGCTCAAATCTAATCACTGGTGGCCTAGTGGCGAGCCGAGCCGAGGCTAACAACTCACCATGGCCATCGAACGGGTTGCGGCTAAACCCCGTCCCCCTTTCCCCTCCCCCCTGCCATAAATAGTACGCTATTTTTGGTAGTGTCGCAGCTTGTCTCGTGTTAATCTTCTGCTCTAATGAACGAAACATGCCGCAAAGGGGTAGCACATTCGCGCTGCCACAGCTTCAAGGAAGTGCTGAATTGAACAGAAGCGACCAGCACGACCAGCGTTTTGTGATGCTAGATAACCGGCCCTAAATGGCCTTCTTGTGTGCGAGGCTCTTTCAGCGAGACGATGAGCATTAGTTGACCAACAAAAGGCCCGCGGAGCTCTTATCAGAAAATCTCCCGGACGTAAAGATCGTTCCAGCACACGTCTGCCGTAGACGCTCAACAAAGATCATCAGGGTTGGGGGGAAACGCCTAACCATTCACTGTGTATCTTCGTACCTCGTCATCCACCACCAGTCATCGCCCGTGTATCGCTCTTTCCTCGCTCGGTTCCTTGCCATTTAGCGCTATCTGCTCGCTACAGGATTGCGACCGAGCGTAGCAAAGCAAAGTGTGTTCACGTCCGGATAGTGCACGTACACACTGGCTGGCTGGTCGTTTACCCTTTTTGCCGCAGCCCTTGGCAATGAATTCCCTTCTCGGACGAAGCCCACACCAAGAACATTCGCGAAGAACCGCGTGATGACCGCACCGACCCTGACACTACGGCCGGAAGTGTCATTTGAGTGTCGAAATTCGGATTTTGTTTCACGCTGCACTGCCGCCACTTCCAGAATGGGGTGACTTTCGGCAAGGCAAGAAGTTGAATTCTGAGCCAAGCGAGTCGTTCAGGTGTAAAATCAAATTCCGAAAGGCACACGTTTGTCCCCCCCTTGGTGATGCTCTTTCTGATGACTTATTTCGCGTGCATCAATCATTCGCGATTTAATTGCGCCAAGGTGTCAAGTGTACATTCCTGTACCGATCTGACCAGTCCAAGGGATTCCATTCGCTTTCGTTTCTGCTTCTCTCATTTCTGGGGAGTGTCGCTCCCTTACGTGTAGGGTGTCGGATACATTCCAACCAATGTGATCACATTAACGACAGCCGCTTCAATCCACCCCAGTCCAGCAGTGTAGCGATCGATCGCGGTCAGTTGGTCGTTTGGGGGAAAAAAACCACATTAACCAACCAACCAAGCGCTTGGTAGAATGGGCGGGCGGAAAATAATTACCACCAACACCAAGTACATCAACACCTGCACCGTCCTGCTTTGCCCAGGCCCAGACCAATGCAAACGTCACAAAGCATAGCAACTGATTCCACTGCAACTGCAGTATACAAGCGATATCCATTTATCCTTCCCGTTTCATGACAGCAGTGCGCTGATCGTTTGATAATTACACAATTTTGCAGGCAAGAGAGAACAGAGAGAAGAGAGAGAGAGGAAAAGAGAGAGAGAAATAAGTGGAAATAGAAACAGCTGCACCAAGGTCCAGTGTCACGATCATGATCAAACGGTCGTTAACTGGATGAAATGAGTTCTTTTGTAATGCACCTGTGTATGCTCGTTTGATTGCATAACGCGGCATGGTACAGGGTCGCTTTCCGATGTGATTTTATTCCCCACATCCGACTGAACTTATATCACTACGACCATCGAAACCGTGTACAAACGATCATGTTTTATGCAAAACAAAAAGGGGTAAAAATATGCTAACAAACTCAAATTAAAATTGATAATTTTGCGTACATTAGAGGCATGATTTACATTACATCCAACACCGACACAGTCCACAGTCTTCAAACGATGTATTTATTAATGTCGCTTTGAAATGAAAATAGCACAAAAACGGCGACCACGCACACACACACGGTGATACGATCACATTGTCTCTAAAAACCCACCAACCCCATTAAAAACCAACCAAAAAGCAAAAGAAACGCATTCAAACAAAGGTTTTGCTGCCGGCTGTGATGGGGTGATATTTTTAGCAAATGTGTGTGTGTGTGCTTGCTATTCTGATACAGTCGGCTAATAAAAATTTTGCATGCTCTAGCACAATTGAGAAGTACATCCCCTCGCTGCGGTGTACTACGCACCAGCGCAAATCGGTTTTTAGCGCAAACAAAACCTCCTTTCCTTCGCGACGAGTAATCTGAATCCCGGGCCTAAATTGCCTTAAATAGCGTAAAACAAAATAAAAACAACATCCCACTACCCCTCACCTATTTCTCGACGATCAACGAGGGGTCAAAACGGTGGACTGTGGTTGTGTTTTTCACCGAAAAACAATTAACACCAAGAGGGACGAAACAGAGACGTTTATTCTCGGGACAAAGTTTGGCGTTGTATCAATTTGTGTTCAATTTTCCCCACGCACACTTCAAGATCAATGTCAACCCGAGGGAGGGGGCGATGTTACACATTCCTTCATTTAAAAAAAAACCATGAAGGAAATCTAAAATAAACAAACCTTCATCGATGACGCTCCGTCGATGGGCCATGCGAGCTCAGATGTGTGACATTCGGCAAAACCGATGACGAGCGCACGGTGAAGTGTTTTGCGGGGAGACAGTGGAAAAACACGTGTTTTCCACACGAAAACAAGAAAAGGAGAACGTACAAAACAAACACATCGGCCGTGCAAGATCCCGTTGGCTTCAAAATAGGCCAGCAACGGTAGGAAAAAGGGCAAACAGGAACGCAAAGGCATTAGTCATGCAATCGGAACGTTTTGCTAATTGAATCGGCACTAGAATTGATGGCGAGCCAACGCTCAGACGAACTCTCGGGATTTGCTTCGGAAATGGAGGGGGTCTCCAAATTTGCGCTGCAAAGGGCATCCTCCGAGGCATGGGCACGGAATGATCGTGTGGCATGTTGTACATGGGTTCAATCTTCGTACCGCGCTCGTACACCATTAATGTAATCAGTAAGCATTCGTAAGCATTACTGTTTGACAAATTAAATTGCTCATAATTCTCCCGCCATACCGGCGGAGGCCACAAAACAACGGCTCCTAAGTGATATTACCTACACATGATCGTTATGAACAGTTTCCGGTATGTCGCTTGCTGTGGCCGGCCGCACATGGCTTGCCTTGGTTGGTTGGTTGGTGGATTTTTACAATAAATTTTAATAAATCCTTCAGCCCACACGGCTGGTCCACACTCTCTGCAGGCGCGTGTGGTGCCACATTACGCCTCTTGTTACCAAATCAACATTTTCGGCCATAACTGGATAGGATTACATTTATCTCTATTTGCTTTCTGGGGCTTTGGGGCCTGCCCCTGTGCAAAACCTTAGCACAGCCCCGCTCTCCCCGGCGGAATGGAATTTTCCTTACCTTGAGAACGCGTTATTTTGTTGCGGTGTTGATGAGGGGATTTGTTTCTTTTTGCTTTACTTTGCATGAAACTGGACCTTCCTCGTGTATTTTGGGAAACTGAAACGTCCCTAAGCAGTGGCGTGTGCAACTTAATATCTTATCACGTGTTCGATTTTGCTCAAAACACCAATTGGATGAAAGACCTGCGGTCCCCAAAACCTCTCTGTGAGCCACAACAACTACATTAGTGTGGACATAAATTACCCCTTTTTTAAACATTGAGGAATTCTGAGGGTTCTGAGTGTTCCGAAACCCAGTCGGAAAGGGGATGGAGATAATGACGAAGCGAGCAACGATTAAGCGGAGTAATTTTAACCATATTTTCGAAGCTGACAACACCCAACAAATGGAACGGCTCACACGTCGTCATTGACGTACTTTGGAGACGTTAACATAAACAAAGACCTGCACAGCAAGGGGTCGGAAATCAAGTGACGAGACGGAGTGCGCTCATTTCTAAAACTTGCCATCCAATGGCAAGGGACTTTCGGCTTCAAATCTTATCGTGGTTAAAGTGACCGTTTGGCGTTTTATTATGCCCGGCCTCACATTCCACGGTTGTTCCAAGCTGTGCAGGTTCCCACTTCCACTCCATTACGGCGTCGACAAATCTCGTGCGAAAATAAATACACCAGCAATACACTAATAATAAGCTTAAGCACATCCCGAGCCCTAGCTTCCAGCGTTGGTGCTAAACCAACAGTCAACAAGTGCTAGGCAATGGAGAAGAGATATTCCCAAAACCATGCCTAATTCTTCAAACCTAAGATTATTTGGACAGATAGCGGAAAGTGAGCTGACGTCCATTGTCCACCTCCGCCCGAACCAGTGTCACACCCCACCACAGGAGACACTTTATGTTGCGCCGTGTGTCAGGCCGCATGACAAGATAATCCCGGTGGCGGATGAGACGAGGCGCGTCCTTTGCGTGAGCGCGTTTTAACGTCCACGGGCTGGATACTGCCGGAATCCGGCCGGTGCTCAAATTAATATCACTTAAGATGAAGACGGCGCAGCGTTTAAGCACATCTCGTGACCCACCATCATCAAGACAATGACGAGCTATCCACCCACCCCATCCATTGGTGATGGACTTCTCCACATTGGGGATAAGAGGATGCAGCTGATAGCATGAGCACAGAAATGCTCTTAATTTATTGAAATCGTTAGCGGTGACGTCCGCGCTAGGCGGAGGTGTTTCTAAACCTTGAACCAAATGGGCCACTGTTGCGGCGAGGAGTCGTTCCCAAAAAAGATCGTGCACGCACGTTAAACGCACAAATCAGAGCATTAAACTGATGCCAGATTGTTTCGACTCTGCCGCTTCATCCGCCGATACAGGAAACGGCCGCTCTTACGCACGGTGCGAAAAGTGCATACGTGGGGATGGGGATGGGAGGAAGGCAACCAGTTTGATGCAGCTTGTAACATGCATTTCCTCAAGGTTAGCGAGACCGAACGCGAGACATGCGCATGAACGAGCCGCCGTTGCGTTACATTGCGAATCCGTTACACCCGCCGTGACTGTGCTGGCACTGACCCACTACTACACAAGCTGGGCACTCGATCGTACCGAGCTGGTGCGAGAGATTATCTCACATTACACCGGGCCCAGAGGGTCGTTGCACTGAACAACTCAGGTTGCTCGCTCATATTTACCTGGATTGCGTACAAAAAAAAACCTTTGGAAGATTTTCGCAAAACTCAAGGAGGATTTGTCACGTGTTCTTTCAACGCAAACACTGAAACAGCTGATTGGCACAGTTCATCGCAGTAGCCATGTTTGATGTTCTATTCTGAGTCTGTGTGTGTGTGTTTGCATACTAACCTTGAAAGGGAAGTCGTCTGCTGCTGCTGCTCCTGTTTCGATGTACACCTGGCGCGGTTTATACTACCATTTCCTCGTCGATCTTCTTTTTCGATCGCTCACCAACAACAAGAGCGGGTGGAGCAATATGACATCACTTTAGAGCTGTTCACTTCCCATTCACATCCCATGCAAACATAAAACCACAACTGACACCATGGGCCCGCGTGCACGTCGAACGCCTACTCGGATGCCAGAACAGAACTTTATCCCCCTTCAGACTTCAGAGGGTGTTATTCCACCTTTAGACCGATTGCTCCCAGTACTCTACTTGGGTAATGGCTTAGGTATTCGTCCGTTTGTGTCACGTACTAAATTACCCGGAATTTCCAAGCGAAGGAACGGTTTTGCACGTGGGATTTTCCTGCAATACGCTCTGCACTCATCAAAAGCTCCCCGAGACTGAGGATTTTGCGGGGAATTTGCTTGAATTTACACTGTCACTGACGCACACAAAACAAACGAAAGTGAATGCCTACTGCGGAAGTTGGCACACCGACCGACCGACCTGCGATCCTGCTCAGGGTCCACGGATCCTTGCCTTCCAATACACTCACACTCACACAAACATACCTACACAAACACACGCGGAAATAGTGTCGAACGCCGCCGCAAACGTTTGTCAGAGGCCCAGACGGCAAGGATAATTGCAAAGCTGCCAGGAGAAGCGTAGCCGCAACACTGAACCGCCTGCGGGTTGCGAATGTGTGCGCGTGCGCAACAAAACCCGCTCACAAAACCCCTTCCTTCCCCACACACACACACACACACGAATGGTGGTGCGAATGTGTGCAGGAATTGCGTACACGCGTTCCGGCTGCGATCGCGAACGCGCGAGAGTTTCGGTCAGCACAAGCGCGCGGCACCACAGAGCGAGTAGAACGTTTGCGCGAGTGCGCGCGCGGAACAGACACGACGGGCGTAATGGCAATAGCGCGCGCAATCGTTCGCGTCGGACGGTTTACTGACTGATTCCTGCCAACCGCAACGCAAGAAGACAGACGACAACAAAACGGCCAGCCGCCGTCGCCCGAACACTTCCGCCCGAGCCCCCCGCCGCGTGGTACCGCGTGCTTTAATGGTCGGCGTCGTCCGTCACCGACCGTGGCTTTGTACGACCACCATACACACACACAGACACACATAAACTCACCGAGCAAAGATTGAGAGGGTTGCAATCTTTTTTTTTTTTTTGCTACACACACATGTGGGACCCGTATGCTGTGCGAAACACAGCGCGAGATGTAACCCGCGCGCACACACGCGCTACTTGACTGTGGTAGACCCCCGGCGCGAAAGCATAGAACTAGCTGCTGCTGCTGCTGCTGCTGCTCCTCCACCCCATCATTTTCTTTCTGCATAAATAGGCAAGGTTAATTAGTTTTTAATGCAAGCAAACATTACGTGGCAGCCACGTGGTGTCGCATGACATTAAAATGGCAACATTGCTAATTGCAAATCCTTTTGATACAAAAGATGCCGTGAACATTCCTATGTCTCATCACCTTTTTAATAACGATCAGCTGTCGAAGGAAGAAACCCTATTGCAAGGACCTAAACACACGCACACACACGCACGCACATCAACAAGCATACATCCAAACGCACTACACTCGGTCTCGGTTGCCTTGGTAGCGGCTATCGCATTTCACACAAACACGTGCTCCGTGCGTCCGTGCAAATCCCACTGCAAACTGTTCCACTTGCGCAAAAGACAACCACCGCTGCTGACTGCAACGTTAACAGACGCTGATGCTACTACCGAAAGAAAAGGTGATTTGCCGATGACGCATCAGGTCATCATCACCAGCTGCTGCTGCCAAGGGGAACGATGGCGTCAAGGTGCGCGCAATGTTGTCTGCACTGTCGTCTAGAGCGAATGTCGCCAGCCCGAGAAACCCAACGCCATGTGCACTGCGCGTTGTGGAGTGGAGAAAGTGGTGCAATGACAGAACGCCCTATCGCGCGACCCTTCCCTTTTCCATCCTGTATCCGGGGTCCTATTGGGGTTCCTGGTTCCAACACACACACACACGAAACAAGCCTAAAAGAAAGGGGGTTAGAAACAGGGCGCTTCACTGCACCGCATTCAATCAAATAATAGCGTAGCAAAACAAAAGGGTCACACCGTACTATGGCGTGACGAGCGTCCACCCCACGAAAAGTATGTAAAATGGTGCACCTTGCGCTAGAATTTCACCCGTTTGCACTTCCTTTGGAGCGTGGTTCCCTACTTCCCATACACACGCACACACACACATTCGCTCTTGTTCCCATTTTAATCGACCGACCCACCGTTCGGGCTCGTACATACAAAACGCAATGGCAAGTTTTCATTTTTGAAACATTTTATTCCACACGGTTTCGGTGTTTTGTAACTGCATTGTACTGCTTGTCTCAGCCTTTCATCCCCACCCTGTGTGTTCGCTACAGTTTCTCGATGAAATAACAATCGGTCCCAGCGCGCATGAAAGGGGATTACAATAGACTTTCCTCTAGCCACGCTGGGTTGTTCGTAACTCTATGCTGTATAAAAAGGCTAACACTACTTGGGTTGTTCTCAGCACACCCACCCACCCCCCACACGGATTCACCTGTCTGCATGTAGCTTCTTCTGCTACGCACCTGCCTACACGCGCACGTATTTGTCCTGTTTTTTTTTTTTTTTGTGCCCATCGCGTTCGGTCGTCTGCGCTGCGTTTCCGAGCAGCAACGTCGAGCTGCGAACTGCGCGAGCTCCATATATGTTCCGTGTTTTGTTTTTAGCTGTGCGTCTCAAAAGCAATTCATTCTAATCTGTACATCCTTCACCATCCTGCCGTTGGAAGGGAAAATAGCAAAGCAAACGCTTTCTTTTAGGCACAACGCATCAAAACCAATCATCTCTTCTCTTTACCAAACGTTAGCAAAAAAGTATAAAGCAACAGAAGAAGAGGGTAACGAAGCAGTGAAATAGACAACGTTACATTCAGTGTGGGGTCTCCGGGGTGCATACTTTTGGGGCTACACTACCCTATTATTCCGTCCTACTTGCTGCGGATGGCACATGCGACCGACGGAAGATGGTGCCTGACGGACCTGGTTTGAATAATGTCATACACGAAACGAAATCTACACTCTCCCTACACTTGCCCTGTCCGTCTGTATTGTTTAGTTTGCTTTAACGCTCCCCAAGCACTCCGTGTTTTGCTAATACTTCATCTGCTTCTGGGATTTTTGATTTCGTAGTTTCTTGTTTGTTTGTGTTCCCCCAATTCTCGCTAGCGCACACATGACATGATAAACAGTTTCCGAATTCGTCGCTAATCGTACGGCGGCTGCTTACAAACCCTCTCTATTCACAAACTCACTATACACTATACAAACGCTAAACGTTCTTACGATTATTAATTATATTAGTATTGCGACCTGTGCTGTCTGCATGTTTAGTTTTGTTACACGCTGTCGCCTGGCCTGGCGCCTCTCTTAGCACAGCCCGGCACCAACCTGATGCGCCGTTTTGATGGGTTGCTTGCTGATTTTGCTTGTCTTGTAATGTAATGGTTATTTTAACACAATAAAATAGAACCAGCTAATTAGAAGGTCTGTTTACATGTTGCGCCCGGTTACGTTACAGTGTCCTGGGCACACTCGGCTTTGTTTGCAATCGGCCAAAACAGAAACAGATACTAACGCTTGCCCACAAGTGGATATGGTTGACTATCGGAGTTAGTCTCGAAATCTGCTTCACTCGCCTGAAGCGCTGAACGTCCGTACCGCGGGACCGATGGGATGGAGGATGTGTTTATGATTATGTAAAATATGATACTTTTCTTCTATTATTAAACCATATGCTACGAATAGTTAGATCAACGATACAGCCAGAGCAGCCAGCGAGCCGTTCGCGGCGATACACTATCACCAGCGCACACTAACCCGCATCCACTCTTCAGCTGGTAGCTTGTTTTTTGTTCCTTGCATCACACACACCGTCGTGGATCTCCCCCCCCAGAGGGCCAGAGAAATTGAACGCGAAAGCAAAGCCGTATTTTGGGGGCCGCCTAGTCCGGCCGATAGATTGGCGTTTTCGGTATGAATTCTATTAACAGCACGTACTCCATCATCGAGTTGGAGTCGCACTGCTGTTTGCTGAGGCGCCAGTGCAATCCGAGCTTGTGGTAAAGGTGGCTGTTTTCCCACTCGAGCAGTTTGTTTAGCGTGTGCTGCGTCTACGAAGGATGAGAATGGCATGGTTAGGAGCCGGTTCAATTTGGATTTGGACGTCATGCCGTCCCGATCGGATGCTTACCCTCTTACTTAAACATATCACAGGCCATAGAGAACATCCTAAGGTGCAGCAGCAGCAAACGCAACCACAGAACAGCCACTTTACGTTGACGGGGAGCGTCTTTTTCAGCACCGCGTTGATCCGCAGCACGGTCGCTTTGAACTCTTCCGGGGCAACGCGCGAAACCAGACCGGCTGGAAACTGCACGTTGAATCGATTGCTTAAGCCAAACCTGAAAAAAAAACAAACGAACCAAGAGGTTGTTATTTCGATGCTGAATCATTCAAAAGCTGCCCTTCGCAAGGGGACACATGGGGAATGGGGGGTACTTATTGATAAATTTGTTTCATTCATTCCGAGCCGTCCGTGGCAGAATCAATGTTTTCTCTCTTGGCCGAAAGGGGACGATTAGCAAGAAAAGCATCGTTTATTTACGTACGCTAGCCGTTGTTTAGATTGGATCTTCATCGCCTTGTACTTCGGTGGTCAGTGGATGAGGCCGGGAGCGGGCAACGTACGGCAGGGGATGCCCTCGGAAAAGTCTAAATTCATCGCGCGCGCGGTAGCCGATACAAACGCCCGTCCGAGCAATCGCGTTAAAAAAAAACAAACGGTGGCCGATATTTGCGTTAGCGCAATTACAGCGCAATGCGATCCTCTCCCTCTGTTTGTGCATCCGTGAAATATCAACGAAAGCGGGGCCACGTACGATGGGCAATTTCAGCGCGTGGGCGGGTTGAGAAAAGGGAGTGAAAGTAGCGCAAAGAACAGCGCTTCATTAAAATGCGATCTCAGCAGACCCTGAGCGGAAAAAAAAACGGACGGTGGCGAAAATCAATCGAAACGCCAGCGGGCGCTCGTCGGCACCTGTGCTCTTGTGTTTGTTTTTGTCGCTCGCGGTCCGGTTGCTTCCGTTGCCCGTTCGGTGCCACGCTCCGGCACGCTCTCCATAAATTCAGCTGCGATTTAACTTTCGCCTTTCATCACCAGACTGGCATGGCCATGTTTGGCGTAGTGTGGCGGGCACTCGTCATGCGTATCTTTTTTTTTTTTTTTTTGTTTGCGCTTTTCTCTCTTTCTCTGCCGCTCAGCTGGTGGCAGCCAGCAACAGACGACGACGACGACGACGCTCCGTGTATTGTGTAACTTGGCACACAACAACAACAAAAACAACAACAAAATGAAATCGAAACGCAAACCCAACGGAGCGACCCGAATTGAGCGGCAGAGAAAACGCACCGAAATGCGGATCGATTGTGTAAGCACCGTACCGATGACGGCCACATGCACAAAGCTGGCTGTGAGATATGTATATCGACGGTAGAAGCCGTTCTAGCAGGCGCTATGTGCTGGATTCCCGAGTCCAGTTCCTCCCCCCCGTACTTACACTGTCATATTGCCAGCCCCACGGATTACAATCGGATCCGGAACCATCTGCACGTGCGCCTCTTCCAGGTTTTCCTCGGACAGCTCCTGCTCCTCGTAGATTGCGTCAAAATCGGCCATCATGATGGTGTGCTGGCTGGCTGGCTGGCTAGATCTCTGCAAAGGGCGCCTTTGCTGCTGCACCGTGTCTCTCGTGTGGTGCAATCGTAGCGTAGCAGGCGCTGGGGATGTTTGAGCCGTGGCAAGCTCACACGCACACACACACTGGCTCGCTCTTGCTCTGTAAGATCCGCACCTTTGTGTCGGTTCGTTCTTGACCGAGAATTGCGTGCTGTATCTCTGTCGGACACAAACCTCACGCACTCTCACGCACCCCGTCCTTCGGCTGCCCTCAACTCTTTGCAGCGTAAACAAAAGCGGCGTATGCAAACAAAGAGATTCCGCACCCACCGTCACAGCGTGCCATGCCTTCCGACACCGTCAATGTCCGCAGCGTTCGGGGCTGCCCTCATCAAAACCAGCGCCCGATTCCCGTATCGAACCGTCGTCCCCGTCCCCGGGGAACGGGAATGACCGCGCAGCACACTCACGCCTGCCTACACACACTGTGCACTGGACTTTGGAGCAAAACGCCTACCAGCAGTGCCAGCAAACAGCGCACATCATCATCTTCCCCGCGGAGAACGTGTGCGCCCGCCGATGCACCGCGACTGCATCGAGTTTGCATACGATTAACACGCACTAACACGCAACGCACACTAGAAAGGCATTTTCCCCAGCCGAAGCACCCTCGTCCCTCCAAGGGAACCGTGTGTGTGTCCTCTAGTGGGGAAGCAGGGCACAGATTTCTCTTCGGCCCGGACTGGTAATAATACGTAATAGGCACGGCTGCCCTACAGGCCTTTTCAAAGAGTTTCGCCCTTCTCTCTGCCCTTCTCTCGCGCACCACGATCGACAATTAGCAATCGAACGGAAGGGAACGAGAAAAAAGCACACGCACACACACACTCGCGCGCGCAACTGTCTTCTGGCTGTCGGACGGCTGGCTGGCTGCTGCTCGTTTCCAAGATCCTTCCTCCTATCTGCGATGCACTTTTAACTCGCTGCAAGCGGATTCACACTGCAAACGGAGCGAGTTCTTCGCACGATAGCACCACTGGCCTTGATCCACTGGCTGGCTCGCGGCGATGTTGCATTGGCTCGCGCGAAGAAACGAAAACACACACAGCAGATTATGTGCAGTGCAGTTATGGGGGTTCCCTTTGTTTTGCCCCCGTTGACAACAATCTGCTCCTTCGGCCACAGTGACCAGAAATACCGATTTATCAGTATTCCTACCGATTTTTTATATGCCTACCGATGCACAGATGACCGCCCTAAAACTACCGATTTTCCATTTATCCTACCGAAAATCACAGATATTTGATTTTTCAGTCGTTTCAGCTTAATCTGTGGCGCTTGGGTTGCTGTTTCAAGGATTGCTAACCTCATTTGTTACTTATCGCGCTGATGCACGTTTGTTTGCCTGGCACTTTTTATTTTTCTCCGTTAAAATGTTATGTTCATAATACAGTAGAACGTCGATTATCCGGGGACGGATTAACCGGCGGGCGGCTTAACCGTGCGCATAAATCTGACAGCTGTTCATACGTACGGCGAAAGTTTGCAGCGATAATCAATTGGGTAACCAGTTTCTTGTGCAGCTCGGTAGTATCTAGGGGTATTTTCGAAATCCATTTTTGTTCATGAAAATTTGTTAAACTTACAGTTATTGATTAAAATAATATTCTACTAACGATTAATAGATTGATTCTAGGTGAATTAATAATAAAACTAGTGAATTTCATATGTTTTATATGCGTTCGACATTTCTTGGACCATTATCCGTGCAAATCGATTTACCGGAAACCGTCCGGTCCCGAGCTGCCCGGATAATCGACGCTCTACTGTAAGTAGAAAATGTCAGTTGCGTGGATTCCGAGAATTTTTCGTCAAAGAAAATCATTTAAATATGAATTTGAATCTCGCTGTCCGCGGTTTAAGCTCACCTGACAGAAAAAGAGAATTAAATTTTCAGTCGAGGGGTAGATACAAACACACGGTGGGGTTCCGGCCCAAGATCGGATCCGAAGCCCGTTGTTTTGGGCTGAAAATTAAAAATGGTGGATGGAGCGCCTTCACGGAGAGAATGCGCTCTATTGCATGCCTTTAAAATGCACGAGGCAGAGCGCCAGTGAGTGCCACTGAAAAGAACGCTCGCTCGCGCTGTTTCATTGTATTTTCCTCAGAAATTGAAGAAAATGAAGAAGAAATTGATCGTTAAAATAATTGATTAAATTTAAATGGTTGCGTTCTCAACAGTGCTCCTGCCGAAATCTGCCAATATAATCTGGCCACACTGGTCCGCAGGTCAGGCGAGCTTTTTGGCGGCCACCGTCGCAAAACCGTCGCAAAACGTCAAAACCGGCGTCGCATGTACTGCAAACCGACGTCGCCGGCGAGCGAAACTCGCAACGATTTCGAGGCGATGGCGACGGTCGTTTTTGACGTTTTGCGACGGTCTTTGACCTTTCGAGCCAGCTTTTGCCCTGCGGGCCGGTGTGGCCAGATTATATTGGCAGATTTCGGCAGGAGCATTATTGAGAACGCAAACATTTAACCAAAGTGAGTGTATATATCAGGTGGGCTTATGGTGTTCTTTCTCAAGGTGTATGGATATTAGGAGGTGAAGTGCTTCAGAGCAAATTGACATTTCACGACTTGACATAACAATACTGGGGGCTCCGGTATTAAAATCGGGGAGGGCTGGAGGGGGGTATAGAAAATTGTATGCGATTTGACATAACAATACTCAATGATGGCGCCCGGAAAACGCGCTAACAATTCACCTCCTTAATAAAAACACCTTGTTCTTTCTCACCAATACATCGACACACAATTTGACGGTTTGCTCCATAACAAAATCTAGTATGCCTTGAAGTTTAAACAAAATCTCGCAAAAATTGTATGTGGTTTTCCTCAGGCGTAGCACGAAGAAAGAAGCCAAAAAAACTTACGTGACGGCCAGTTCTTCGATTAAAATGATGATCTGAAGATTACTGGATTGCAACAACACATTTCCCTAGCAAAATCTGATATATAGGAAACGATTATTGAATCCGTTCAGTCAGCGAGCAAGGAGAAGTGTACCAAGCGAACCACATATGAATTTATACTGAAAGTGAGGAATTTATCAGAGTGCCAGTGCATATGTCCTTTGCTCCTGTTCAACAGACCATCGGAATATCTCAAATATTGAGTAAAATTGTGAAAACTTTGGATAAAGTTAGTAGTGAGTCCATAAAAAAATCATCAAAGCATCCAGTTTGTTATGGATCTAACTGTCAAACCAGGGTTTCTTCCTATTTTCGTTTTAGACGTCAAATTTCACTGGATAAGCCCACCTGATATATCAACTCACTTTGCATTTAACCTTTCCCAAGCGCCACAGATTAAGCTTAAACGACTGGAAAATTGAATATCCATAGAAAAAAAATGAAAGCTCCACAGCTTCATTGGTTTGATCAATAGATGGCGTATTACAACTCATAATTATATTGCTATCCTTTTCTAGCAATGTGTTTCGACAAGTTTCATCTTATCATGACCTATATAGCCTTATAACTTTCTGAGCAAAAATCTTTATGAATGGTTTATGAGTGTGGTCAGATACGTGGGTATCAACACCAACGACCATTACTCAAATCTCACTTACTTCAGTACTGGTGGTTTCGGTTGGAGTTTAGTATTTAAACAATCGTATCGCCGTTCGAGTTCTAGCGATGCATAACTTCAATGCGAAACCATACAACAGTACAGAGGGAATGAGAAAGCTCTCCTCCAAGCGATAAAGCTCAACTGGTTGGGGTATCCCACCAACAGAGAGCGCCACCAGCTTTTTCGCTATTTTTAGAATGCATGAGTCGTTTGCCGTCTGCTAAACGAAGTCTTTCTATATTCCGTTTAGGTAGAGAACTTGAGTCGTTTAGAAGCCGTTTAGTGGTCGTTTAGTGGATTTGTGGCACTTGGGTTGTTTCTATGACCAAAAATACACCCCTATCTTCATGACCACCTACCTGGGTAGGTCATACATTTTGTATGAGAAATTGCTCTTTTGCGTGGTAAATTGATCATATCTTCTGTTTTAGTTATTGAAATAACTTCAAATTTTCAGGGAAAATCAAATGACAGCACGTACGATAAAGTTGTATCAAATGAAGCACTGCTGCGGCCCTAAGCGGTCGGGTAGAGCCACGAGAAAAAGAACTTGCCACCACTGAGAAAAATAATGTGCATCTTAGTTCTTCTTTGGCTTAGAATTCCCAGTACAATTTTCACATCGACACTTCAGAAAGACCTTCATTTGTGTAGCCGCTGAACCAAATCTAATCCATATCTTAGATAAAGGATGCATATTCTCGTGAGATGGAACTTTCATTTTGCGCATTAGCCCCCCCCCCCACCCCATCCCACTTCTTTCGAATTACTTTTTTTAAGGGCCGTGTCTGTGCTTCATCGCATGCGATTTTATCGCACGTGCTGTCAGACGCTTTTTCGTATAATATTGCGATTATTTGGATGATATTAATACAGTCTTTCCCCGAGTTACGCGAATAATGCGTTCCGGAGACATTCGCGTAACTCGGATTTTCGCGTAAGTCGAATATCACATGTTACAGCAAAAATATACTTTATTTATCATAATTTTTGATTGAATTTAGTTCATTTATGTAATTTAATACTTATTTGATGCAATTGGTGTAGAAAATTTGGTTATTTATCGGTAATTATTTTTCATTTGACAATTGATGGAGAAAATTGTACTGATTTGACATCTGAACTGTCAAAAATAAAAATTCGCGTAACTCGAATTCGCGTAACTCGAGTGTCGCGTAACTCGGGGAAAGACTGTAATATAACGATTATGAAAAATCAAGTTGAGATTGTTCCTACAAAATACCACACATTTAGTTTGACAGATAAAATCGGATGCGGCGTCCGACGAAATTAAAATTTTTTGATTCCGTCGTACGACGAAATCGCACGTCCGACGTTATCTGTCAAATTCCATATAAAATTTTGACAGGCCTTCCGATAAAATCGCATCCGATGGAGCACAGACACGGGCCTAACTCAGTTAAGTTTTGAGTTTTAACCTACCGAAAACTACCGATAAAATTTTGATGCGCCTACCGAAAACCGCCAAAATAATCTGGCCACACTGCCTTCGGTGAAGCCGCTTGACAGCTGTCAGTGCCCGTCCTACGCAAGCGAAAAGGGGAACTTGGGAAAGATTCGTTGCGTTCGGTAGAAATATATGTGTGTTGATTGTCTCATAAGCGTCTAAATTAATAAAATTATAATAAAAGCTTGAAAAAACCAGACCATGTATTAGTTTGTAAAATGTTTAATTTCCCTTTTTTGCTCAAAAAGGAATTCCACGAAAGCTGTCAAATCCGCCGTACGGTCGTTAGCTGTCAGTGGAACATTATCATCCAACCTGCGCTACGTCCACTTTTCCACTAGCTTCGTTTTGTTTTGGTATTAGAAAGGATCGAAGAAAATTCTTTCCCGTGGTTCTCCAGTTTTCCAGCGTTTCGAAGCAATTTTTCCACCATTGATCTTGCCATGTCACTCAAATCGCAGGACGACATTCCGCTGGCGGATGACGATTTAGAAGGTAATGGACCAGAAACTATCCATCCCCAACACCAAGGCAAATCATTTGTTTTCTCCCATTTCCTTCCCGATGCGCAGTCATCATCAACGATGACGAAAGCTCCAAGTACATGTGCAATGGGCGATCGCTCGACTCGATTGCCAGCTCGTACACGAACGGCAACTCCAGCCCGCAGCAATTCCTGGAAAACGAAAGCCCCGACGCGGACGAGCAGGAGGAGAAGGCCCGTCTCATCGCCCAGGTGCTCGAGCTGCAGAACACGCTGGACGACCTGTCCCAGCGGGTGGACAGCGTGAAGGAGGAGAATCTCAAGCTGCGCTCCGAGAACCAGGTGCTCGGCCAGTACATCGAGAATCTGATGTCCGCCTCGTCGGTGTTCCAGTCGACCACGCCGAACAATGTGCAGAACAAGAAGAAGTAATCGGGCTTGGCGGGGTAGCGCTCCGTTCCCCTCCCAACAAGAAAGCTTCGCTGCTGTGACAAACGCGATCCACTTTGAAGCCAAAGATATTCCACGAGTGCTGCTGTTGCTGTAATCATGTTTGTAGAATGCCAAGACACGCCAACGCCGTACCCAGAGCTGTGGGTCGCTGCATGGGGGATCCGAATCCGGCACCGGCTAGAGCAAGGGACTTTGAATTAATATTTACGCTTTAACCTGCGTTCGAGGGGCTCTTTGGGGGCCATCGACCACATGACCACGCCTTTGCCTAGAACAAACCGTGTACCGGGTGTAGCATTCGACTGTTGTTAGTGTGTTGACTGATGAGCGCCCATTACATTAGGCCTTTTACGTGTTTCTTTTGCATCGTTTACTTACCGACACGCCGGTAAAGTCGCGCAGTGCATTCCGAAGAGGGTGGTAACCTTAAGCTTAAGTTTTTGTTTTTTTAGTAATTCACCCTGGTATTATCCCACTGCGCTCCTCCTCCACTCCCCATGTAACATTAAGAGTGGCAGAAGTTATTTGAACGCTTACAAAATAACACGTCACGATCAATTGGAATACTCCTCTCCACCTGGAACTATATTTATTTCGTACATCAAATAAATTGTAAACTCACAACGCACAACGCCTGGGAGCCTTCCGAGACTAGACTACCACTTGCCACTCCACTACATCACACAGTTGTGTGCCCACCGGGGAAACGGTATCACATCCTTCACGTTGTGAACGTTCAGTAGCCACGCCAGGTATCGCTCGAATCCCATCCCGAAGCCGGCCGTCGTGACGCTTCCGAATTTGCGCAACTCCAAGTACCACTGCAGGACGTCCGCGTTCGGCAGCTTGCGCCGCAAACGATCGTAACTATCCTCACGCACACTGCCGCCCACCAGTTCGCCGACGTGCGGGACGAGCAGATCGAGCGCGTCGACCAGGGAAGGATTTTGCGCATTTTCTCGCATATAGAACGACTTGATTGCCTTCGGCCAGAGACACACAAACACCGGACTCTGGCAGTGCTCGACGAGGAACAGTTCCTGCTCCTTATTAATGCCCTCCTCCCGCCGTACGGGAGACTTCAGTTTCGCCTCGTTCGCCTGCAGTATGTGCATCGCTTCGTCGTACGTTAGCCGGGGGAATGGTTTATCGATCCATCGGAAGCAGTCCTCGAGCTGGCCACCACCGTCCTGGCTGTTCGATTTTCTCACCACGCTTAGGTCTGCCGCACTGCGATCAATTACACTCTTGGTGACGCTTTTCAGCATATCTTCCACCCGGTGCGTTAGCTCGTCCAGCGTGCCCATGAACGCTTCCTCCAGCTCCAGCATGTAGAACTCGGACAGGTGAATGTTGGACTTGCAGTTCTCCGCCCGGAACGTTGGCCCGAACGTGTACACCTTGTCCAAGCCGTGCGCCATCGCTTCCAGGTGCAGCTGGCCGGAAACCGTCAGGAAGGTGGCTCTATCGAAGTAGGCGTGTTCGAGGGGAACGTTTTCCTTCGCCATGCCTTTCAGCAGCTGTTCGTTCAGCGGCTTCACCAGGAACGCTTCGCCGGCACCTTCGCAGTCATTTGACGTTAGCACGGGCGTGTGAATCTGGACAAAACCCCCCCGCTGCAGGTACTCGTTGAACGCGCGCGTTGCCTCGTGCCGCACCCGGAACGTCGATGCCATGGAGTTTACGCGGGAGCGCAAATGCAGATGATTGCGGATGTACTCGGGCGGGTACGATTTCTTGGGGTAGAACGGGTAACCCTCGGTCAGGGGACATTTGCCCACCTCGGTCAGGGTGTCCACGTGCAGCTCAAGCTGGTTCTTTGGCGAGGCTACGAGCACTCCGCACGCATCGACCGAACAGCCGTACGCAGTGTCGATGGCTTTCTCCTTGTTGATCACGAGCTGGAAGTTTTGCGGACCCGAACCGTCATTTATGTCCACGAACAGATTGCCCTTCATGTTTCGGATCGATTTGACCCATCCCTAAAAGCAGAAGAAACAGTCTTAGCGCGCCGGCTCTTGTTGCACAACCTCCCCGATGCGGTTGGTTGTTGGTCCATTCGGTCGATTTTCTCTTCCCCGTACTTTAACGTTCACTTTATTGCCCGGTTTACAGTTGTCCGGCGAAAGATCCTTTATTCGGTAATAGTGGTAACTGCGGGACGAGAATCGCAGGATTGCACGGCAACACAGCAAAGCCATCGGTGGTGTAGTCTGTGTGCTAACTTTTATTTATTATTTGCTGTTTTGAATCAAAATCATGTGTTTTCTCGGAAAACGTCAAGCAGGCGCAGAAATGTCAAAGCAAGTCTTCGGCGAAAATAAATCGTTGCAAAAACCGGTACGCACTGTTCCTGGGCCGGAACTATTTTCCACCCCTACATTCAAAATGTGATTTTCCAAAAAAAAATCAACGAAACATACCGCTGGATAGAGGAGAAGCAGCACCATTGACCATGAGTTTCCAATGTTACCCCCGAAGCTTTTCTTTCGTTCCCCGCAGCCCTGACGGCCCTGACCGCATTGCCGTTGCCATATCGACACAGTTGATTGGGGGTTCCATGGAAACCAACGTGTCCCCGCGGGGGTTTGTTTACGCAGAACCTTAGTCTTGAATTTTCCACCGTCCTAAATAGCCGTTTCGCAAATGCTAACCAAGAAGGAAAAGCTGCTCATCCGTCCGTGGCAGATGCAGCGCTACATTAACCACCGGATCAAGGTGGTAACGGCCATGCCGGCCATCGATTTTCATCCCCCGCCGGAGCGAATCCACATCGCCCAGAAGCTGAAGAAGCAGCAGAAGGAGCTGGAACGCAAGGAGAAGATCGAGCAGGAAAACATTCGCCTACTGCAGCGTCTCGGGGCGATCATGAGCAAGAAGCGGCTGGATAACATCTGGACCTACACCCGACCAAAGTAAGCAATGCCCACCCCAATTCGAAATACAATCTTGATACGATGTTTACGACAATGTTCCTCCCCCAGCTTTCTTCGGCGTGAAAACATCTACCCCATCCGTCCAAAGACTACCCCTTCGGACGCTTCCTCCGGCTATCGTCGAGCATCGTCCGCCAAACCATCGATGGGTGGTGGAAACCTTTCCTCCAACGCCACCGTGTCACCGCTGACGGGCTGGACCAAATCGATCCGCTGCAGTGCCTGCAGTGCGCCGGCCCGTGCGGCCATCCAGCTGAACCAGATCGCCCCGGAGGGTCGCATCCCGTGGGCTCCGCAGCGCAAAACCACCAACCGGAAGTTGCTGCAGGAGGCTGAAACGGAACAGCACGAATGTTGTCGATTCTGCTGCTGCTAGAGTTAGTTGTATCGCATTACTTTCCGAGCACGGACACCACCACCACCACCACCACCCCCTGCGCCCTGTGTGCTGTTGTGTGACCAAATATGTAGCTGCACCACAAAAAGAAAGCAAGAGCGCGTGGAAGAGATTTGTTTACAATCGGGCTTGTATTTTCATCACTCTTTTCCGACGGAAAATAAACACCACACCACCACACTCGCACTTCACTTCAGTGGAATAAAACGGGAGCTGTGGGTAGCACCGATACCGGGGCGACCGTGCTTGACCGGCTTGTAGGTCATCGAGAACTCGCCCAGATAGTGGCCGATCATGTCCGGCCGGATTTCCGTCTGGTTGAACGTCTTGCCGTTGTACACACCGACGGTGGAGCCGACCATCTCCGGCACGATGATCATGTTACGCAGATGCGTCTTCACGCAGGCCGGCTTCTCGTTCGGGGGCGTGTTCTTCTTGGCCAGGCGCAGCTTCTTGATGAGGGCCTGCGGCTTCCTGCGCTGTCCGCGCTTGAAGCGCCGCTTGGCCCGGCTGTGCATCAGCTCCACCAGCGCCTCCTGCTTCATGTCCAGCAGCTGGTCCAGGTCCACGCCGCGGTACGTGAATTTACGGAAGGTACGCTTCTTCTTGGTTCCATCCTCCGGTGCTTGGTCGGCCATGGTTGCGGTTTTGGGATCAATCCACAGATCAGCGGGTCCCAAATTTATCGGAAAATCGCGAGATTTACACGGCGCTACGTCGTCTTGCGAGCAAGAGCGGGTTGAAAAAGAGCATCTGTCAAACGAGCGGATGCAGAACTCACTTCCGTGAGCGCCTCCACGCGTTCTGCGCCTCTGCGTTTCTGCTGAGCGACTGGTGTGCGTTTGTGAACGCGTTTCTTGCTTTTGCTGCATGGGCAGCAAGTAGCTGTTTTGCACAGCTTGCAGCAGTTTAACTTTTCCGTTAAATTATTATTATTGAAAGAAAATTGGAACTACAGTGGAGCGCCGTTTATCCGGGCTTCTCGGGACTTGGCCTCGCCCGGATAAGCGAATAACACGGATAATGAATCAAATGATATATTTTATCACCAATTCCTGGTTATGTTTTGGAAATTTTTCTTATTTTTTGATAAAAATAACCCCGTTTTTACTAACTTCATGTTTTTCCAAAGAGAATATTTAAAATTTGCCATGCATTACAGTGTTTTTGTTATGACAAAGAGCTCTTATAACCGCTTTTTCAAATATCCTCCTCATAACGCAATGTCACTTTTGTATTGAACTGTCATTTCTCAACAGCACGGATAAACGGAAAGCCGGATAAAAGGTACCCGGATAAACGGCGCTCCACTGTACATAATACTTGTACTATGTGTTGGAAATGTACATAATGTTTTAAAGAACTTTTGACACAAAAGTAAAAAACAAAAAAAAACCTGTTTGTATACAATTAACTGAAAATTTTGGATATAACACGACAAATTGTAGGTAGTAGAGTGGTAATCGCACGTGGCACATCAATATGCAATCCACCGAGATTTGACTAAATGGAACACGTGGAGTATAAAATGCTGAAAAAGACAGACTTCAGTAAATTGGTACTCAACTGAATCCAACCCGAATAATTTCCAAATTCTCAAATTCCAAAATTAGCCGCGGTATAGAATTTATACCAACATGCAATATTAATTTTTAGGAATGCATTGGATTGGCCAAATGATCAAAACAGATCAAAGTGCTTCACTTGAACTTCATATCTTCTAGAACGTTTGAGGACATTTCAACAAAACTTTTCGGATAATCCATTGCACGTTTCCTTTCCACACTTACTCACGATTCTTCTTTGGTACAACAACCGTTGTCGATGGTCAAAGCCTACTGCCTACCACTAGAGGGCTTGCCTTTCAGTGACTTACTGAGTCCCCATTCAGGGCTTGAACCCATGACGGGCATGCTGGTAAGTCGTACGAATTGACAACCACCAGACCAGCAGTACCAGCACTAAACTCACCCACGATTGGATCACGGAAACAACTCAGAACAGAAAGTAAACACCCAATTTTAATGATTTGTATCAAGTCAATTCTGTTATTCTTTTCATACCTCACCAAGGACACAGAAATGAAACAAATGTTTAAGCTTACACTTTTCGCTATGGAGTTATCCTGCTTTTCCCTCCGTGTCTCTCTCGCTCTGTGTGTGTGGTTGCAGATGATGTTAACGTCCTGTGAAATACTATTATTTCGAGTCCCTTTTCTGGTTCGTTGATAGAGATAAAAAATAATCTGTTGCTTTCAGCTGTAATGCGTCTGTCTCTGTACGCCGCGGGTAAACGCAGCAGAGTGTTTCTGCTTTTGCTTTTTTTTTTTTACCGTATCAGATTTACACAATTTTTGTTTCTCGATATCCGACATTTCTTTACATTCCAATTCCCAGCCCCCGCCCCACAATTTCTTCCTCCTGGAATAAATGGTACATGTTTGTCCTTCTCCCCCCCTCTCTCTCTCTCTCTACCTTTCTTTTTGTGTAGTTTTTTTGTGTGGCTCTTATGTGTGTATATATAAAGAATTTTTACAGATTTGAATCCCTGCGCGCTGGACAATAAAAGGGAAGGAGTTCGTACGTTCCGTAATCCCTAGTTCCGGTTCCCCGGTGCACCATCATCTTTGTTGTAGTAGAGATAGCAACCCGCAACTCCTCCCCTCCCCCCTCTCATTACCAACTTCCAAATTTGGCAGGTACAGGGGAGGTTGCGCACAGTTTGCTTAAAGGAAGGAGGAGAGAAACAAAAAAACAACGTAATGTGCGCGCCTCCATATAGTAAGCCCTCTTTTCTCGTCTAGAGAGCCCTTCCTCCTCCATCTAAACACGCGGTTTGGCAAGAGGCAAATATTTGTTGTAAAACATCATCATCATGTACATAGGGCGGCTGGCTCCCCGGACACGGCAACAATGTCTCTCGGTGTGCTTCCTCGGTGGACTGGCAATACAAAAAAAAAAAAAAAAACAAGACCACAAATGCCAGATCCAGTGTCCTACGCGGGGTGCCGAGAGTGCACGCTTCCGACGAGCCCTGCCCCCGAATTCATCACTGGCGTATTTTTTTATGCCTTGGCCGTAGGCTGATCTCCACTGCATCTTCACCCTTATTTCTTCCTCCTCTTCTTCTTTTGTTAAAGCTTAAACTGAATGCGGCGCGCTCTGCACACGGTGCAACACCGATCGCCAACAATGCACTTTCGACGCGATCCCGAAAGTGCATCATCATCATCGTCATTGTCATCTCCTCTCAATGCAAAGAGGATTGACAGAGAGTGAGGAAACGCGGGCACATCATGCTCCCGCGAAGAGGGAACCGCTTTCCTATATGGCTCCCGTATCCGCGTAGTAGGTAGTAGGTAGGATTTACCTCAAATCAGACTTTCTGAACCGCTGCTTCGTTTCGGCAACGTATTTTACAGCGCGCATTGTATTAAATGGTATTCTCTTTGCCTCTCTTTCTCTCTCTCTTGTTCCTTCTGTCCTTCTACGTTTGGGAAGGGGAAGAGGGCGGAGGTGCACAGTACCCTTTAAGTGTGCATGCAAAACTCTCGCCCGCTCTTCCACGCGTCCCCCAAAAAGCTCTATATATCGTTCCGTTTAGTTTTTTCTAGTAAGTCGTAGAAAATAAATTACTTTTACACGTGTTGCAATCGCGCGGACCCCCAGCGCATTGCGCTCTACTATATCTGCTGCCGCACCCAAAACCCCCGCTCCTATCAGGGAGGGGTGGTGTGGTGGTGGCCTGCGAGCGTGTGGCATGTGGCAGCGCCGCAGAAACGACGTCAATTAAAAAGAAAAAGATACTATGTTACAAAAATATCAATATGTCTACTAATGCGAGCGCAAAGGCAACAATACGCACCGCATTTTTCCCCCATCGATGCCCCTTGCGTTTTGTCGCTTCTACTCATCGGGCACAAAAGTTGCTTAAAAGGTTTTCGATGAGTAGCAGCAGGTTCCTCATTCTCTCACACCCTACTCCTCCTCCTCCTCCTCCTCCTCCTCCTCACAACAACGACACTTCTAGTAGCAGAAAGTGTTCTCGTGATCACAAAACAACGGAAGCCTCACTTTGATAGTGCTCCATATCATGTTTCTAATAGCTCTACTTTCGCTTTCGCGTTGCCCTTTTGCCCTTTGCGGGTGGTTGGTGAAGTGATTTTCTAAAAGTTTCCTATTTCTCTCACTCTCCTTTACACACAATGCGCTTAATTAATTCACATGGTTTCCCTCACACAGCCCGATCCCGATCGCACACCACACGATCATGATAATGATGGTGATCCTTCTCCTGTCCGACCAACGGCCTTTCAGCGGGTGACAACACGCACGGGTGTACGTACACGCCGCGTTTATTTTATATTTAAAAAAATGCCAGCATTCATTACATTTGCGCCCCACTGTGCCCTGTTTTTACACCTATAACTGACGCACAAACTGTCCGCCGGCTGCGAGCAGTCTGTGTGGCAATGTACATATACATACGCAAACGGACGCGGGGAGGGTTGGAGTACCGCACACAGTGTCCTAGGACAGAGTTCGGTTCACATTTCCCCTCTCCCGGCAATTAATAACACACATAAAAGAGGTGAAAACGAAAAAGTAGTTCATATTCAAATTCAACAGCTACTACACCACACTTCCGGCCGAACATTGCTTTCGACTCCAAAAACAGATAGGAAGGAGGAGATAGTTCTCGTTTGCTTTGCTTTGTTTTGTTTTGTTTTGTATTGTTCTTGCGTCAAGGGATCTATTTACAGCGGTCTGGAAAGCCTCTGATAAGTGGCCGCGCCTTCCACAAAGAATCACAACGATTGCTATCGTGGGCCATTTTAGGTATCTTGCACATAGACGCATCCCAATGCGCACATCTTGTAGCATTGGGTGTTCATGTAGCGTTTAGTTTTGGTTTGCGTGTTTGCGTGGTGTTGTTGTGTTGATGTTGTCCTGCCTTTTGTTTAGTGTTGTTGTACCTTTTTATCCCCAGGATTTGCTCCTATAGCTTCATTCCTCTATAATGTCCTCATTTTTTTGCGGGTAAAACTGAACAGGTGGTTGTGCACGGAGTGTGTCCCCCTTTTTTAAATAGAATCGAATATACGTTCCCGCTAAGAGAGGCTATTTTTCGCATCATGACGATCAGGTGTCACACATAGACCTTAACTTGCCGAACCGACAGATAGATGACGGTTCCTGTCTCTAGATGCCTTTGCCCGATACCCATATACGGTTACCTCCTATGACACAGCGTCGTATGATCTCGTGCTGGAAAATTGTTTAATGATCTGACTCCCTTCCAACCTCACCACTCCCTAGCTCTCTCTCTTTCTGTGCTAACTTCCGGATTCTTAGTAAATATATTAGAAAGATACATTGACATTGCTTCTGGTTTTGTGATACATTCTATCTCTTCGCATTTGTCCTGCTACCATGCTTTAGCGCTAGCGGCGTCGGTGAATAGTGTCCGGCCGCTGCGACGCTACTGCTGTCACAGACTGTGGATCGGTCAGTGGTCGTCGGGTAAGAGGATACGTACGAATAAGTCATCAGTCCTTGAATTCCAATAAATATCGATATTTATGTCGGTTGCAGAGTTCCAGGGTTTTCTGTTAGCCGAACCACACCCCCCAAAGGGTATGTGTGTGGGTGTGTTTGTTTGTTTACAATGAAGTTCACATTCATTGCTTATGCAGCAGATAGTTCTCTCTGGGAGTTAACAATGAATTTTAACGTGAAATTAGTCCAAAACAAAAGTTCTCTATACAAGTACACTATCTATCTTCTGGTTGGCTTGTAACCAGTAACGCACAAGCTGAAGGTTAGGCATATCCTGCTAACCGGACATTTTGATGATGGGATGTTCAATATACTTCGCGGTAGGAAATTAACTAAATACGTCAACGAAATTACGGGTTTTGGTCCTAAATCATAAATCATCCTCTTTTGCGGTGACCCATCATCATCGTCTTCATCATCTCGAGCTACATTACCCTAAAACACGCTCTTGGTTACGAGTGGAGTTACCTTTTCGTAGAAAACACAAATGGAAGTTAACATCGTTGATGATGATCAGCCCGATATCGGGCTGCCGTTCCGACCGCACTAGGACACAGGCTTGTTTATGCAGAGCATTGTACAATCCCTACTGTTTCCACCAAAATCATTTGCTGGTGAAGATGATATTGTCAAAATAAGTGATTACAAGAACAGGACGATTCTCGCTCATTTGTCCCTAACAAAGAATTTCTTTGATGCTGCTGCTGTTTTGCTATTTCTGCTGTTGTTGGGAGATAGCCGAGCAGATTAAAATTTACCATATAAATGCTCCTCTCTTTCTTCTCAGCGATGCTGCAGTCGTGCAAAAGCAAGTCCTAAAAGTTGTGTGTTCGTATTCGGAGTCTGCTGTGACGTACTGGTGGTGTGTCTCTTGCCCGCGGCGAGCGAAACAAACACCACCATAATTGGTTACTGACGTTCGCTAAAGTATCCGTGTCTTGTAGTTTTTCGTGAATCTGATGTGCGATAGCAGAATCCCATTCCCATTCCTTCGTGATTCTGTTCCGTAGCTTAGAAGTTGAACCCGTCGCGGGGAATGTTCGGATTCTGGTTGAACTGGAACGCGTTCTCGTCAGCTGCCGGTCTAAGGTCTTCCAGGACAGCTTCGTCAACCTGTAAACGGACGCCAAACCATACCCACAAGATTGAATTACATTTTCACTCACAAAAGAGCGTCCTCATTCGCTACTTACATCGTCCGAAAAGAACTGCTCAATGATGTCATACGCGAGCTTGTAAATTTCGACATTTTCGTGATTCTGCAAAACTTCAATCTTCGACACACCGTCGCATTCCTCGATCAGATTCGCAACGTGCTCTGCATGTGGGCCGGCCAGTTTCAGCATGTTGTTAATACCATCCAATACAACCTACAAACATGTACACACACCAACGTGCACGCAATAATTAATATGTTCAAAGATTAAATGACTCATTTCGTTCCAGGGTACACATACATTGATCACTTGACAGTCCTGGCACATTAGCAGATCGCAGAACGGCGGCACGGCACCGTCGTTGATCAGCTGCGCCACCTGTTCGCGGTTGCCGCTGATCGTCAGGTTGCTGATCGCCCAGGCTGCCTCCTTCTGCGTATGGAAGTCGCCGTGCTTCAGATTTTCGATCACCTTCGGCAGCAGACCGGCATCGATGACGGCCTGCACCTGCGATTGATTTCCGGCCGTTATGTTCGACAGGAACCATACTGCCTCCTTGCGGATCTTGTCCTTACTGTGCGTCAGCAGTTTGGGGAAGTGCGACAGTGCGTCACAGTTCAGCACGACCTAAGGACAGGGAGACGGATACGTTCAATATAAGTTATCGTGTTGTGAGTGTGACCATTCCAGCCCACCACTATCACTCCACCATTTTGTTACCTGTGTCTGATCGTCCGAGCCGGTGACGATGTTACCGACTGCACGAAGCGCGGCCGTCTGTACCTTAACCTCGACGTGCGATAGCAGCGGGATCAGCTTCGGCACCACGCCGCTGTCGATCACGAGCTGAATCTGCTCGTTGCCCCCGTCGGTCAGATAGCTCAGGGCCCACACCGTGTCGACCAGGATGTTGATGTCCGTGTGATGGATCAGCATGTTCAGCGCCGGCAGAATCTCGAGAATCGTGGCGGCCGGTGGCGGCGGATCCTTGTTGCGGCACAGGTTCACGATCACCCAGGTGACGTTGCGCAGGAAGGGGATCGGAATTTCCGGCTGGATGAAGGACAGCAGCGGCTGCACCACGCCCAGCTTAATCACGTAGTCGCGCAGGCTCGGCCCGTCGCCGATGATGTTGCCCAGGGCCCACACCGCCTGCTCGCACACGTTCGGGGCCGGCGAGTTGAGCAGGCGCAGGAACAGCGGGACGGCCCCGGCCCGCACCACCTGGTTCGTCTGTGCGGCCGTGCCGGATGCGATGTTGGTGAGCGCCCAGGCCGCCTCGAACTGCAGCACCTGGTTGTCGTCCTGCTCGAGACAATTGACTAAGATCGGGAGAATGCCGCTGTCGATGAGATTGTTAATCGGAGGATTGCGGTCCGACGACAACAGGCGACGGGCGGCCTGCACCGCCGCCAGCTGGCCCTCTTTGTCACTGCTGTTGCCGGCCTTCTCGACCAGCTTCTTCAGGTTCGACTGTAGTGTGTAGTCCTCCTCGTCGGTCGATTCTGTGGTCTGAGGAACGTTGCGTCGCTTGAGGATCGTCTCTTCGCGTTTGTTTTTGCGCAGCTCCACCGTAACCTCCGTTCGTCGCCGACGCATTTCCTGCGGAGTTATTGTTGCTAGGTTAGTACTGTTGTTTGCATCCATCACCACTGGTCCCAGGTGTTATTGCTATCCTTGCTTCAACTGGAAGGTGCCCACTGATGGAAAAAAACAAACCCCTGTCTACCAATGGATGCTACGATTGGGCAGGTGTTGTTTCCCCGCCGCAAAAGGTCAACAATGTTCCAAATAACTATGGCACATCATGGCAACAGCCGACCACCATCCAATCCATCCATATCCCAGGATGACCTCGGGGCGCAGCTTTAGAAAATCGCATCGCAGCAGCAGAGAGGTTCGACGCAACTACCATCCAACACAATCGTAAAAATAAACATACACGCATAGCATACGTCCGGCGGCACTACCTCCATCGCCACCTTCCCGCCCCCTCCCTCCCACAACCCAGAATAGCAGTGGCCGGCCCACCACACCATCAAATAATTCACGGCGCAACACACACGTCGCGCTCGCTGGCACATTTATGATTACGCGACCGAGCCGATTCATCATCGCCACGGGGCCGCCGCCGCCGCCGTCGAGAGAGGCAGTCGTGCACACATCCATGTCCGCCGTACCTTTCGCCACACAAAAGAAGGAACCCCACATTGCTCCCCTCCGCACACTCTCTCGTCGCTGTAGCGGATTGACGTTTCAGTACAAAGGAAATCAGCGGGGACGGAAGCGTCGCGGCGGTGTGGCAGCGAGTGGATCAATCGAGGAGGAACGAACTGCAGAACATTCTCGGCCTTATCGTCCACCGTCGGCCTATCATGTCGGCCTTTCAAGCACAAAATTGGCAATCCTCCGGTATCGGCGTCGGAAACAATTCTTCCGGCGGAAAGATCATCTTTCCAAGCGCGCAACCTCGTGTGTGTCGCGCTCTCGATCAGAAACGGAAACGTAATTCACTGACACACAGTAGGCGGGAGCGGGGGGCGGAAGAACGGAGAGCCGAGAGATAATTATTTTCACCATTTTCAACCTGCACACTGCCACCCCGTGGATTGGAACCCGTCCCACTACCTCCCCACCCGCTTATCCCACTACCGGGGCACATACTTACATCCTGGTCCTTTCCTTTGTTTTTAAAACCCTGCATACGGTTTTTCGACTGGGAATCTATCGACGCCATTTTCGTACGGTGAGGCAAAACTTCTGGGAGTTGAACAAAACGTGCTGTGTGCTGTGTGTGCGGCCCTGACTCACACTCTCGCTTGCACTGCCTAGCGCGCACTCTTTCACACTGTCACAATTTTCGCGCTCCCTTCGCTCTCTCTCGCTCTCGCTCGAGCTCTCGGCACCGACGGGCAGCAATGGGAAACTGCGAAATCCGAATGGCAGATGGCGAGGTACGAACGCGTGTGCCGTGCTGAACGCGGTTCGCGTTAAACGGCTTTCGATGCTGAGCGTGCTCGTCAGCGCACGGAAACACTTGCGGCTGCACAGTCTGCAGGATTCGTCACGAAATATGCACGATTTGCTTTTCACCTGGCTTGGAGCAAAAACCTTGCCTGCTCGCACAATATTTGATGGGAAGTAATCAAGGTGTATAAATAGAGGGCAGGTTGTATCGCAATGGGGTATTTTGACAGTTGGTTTATTTGACGTGTGAAGGTGCGAACGCTGTCATGTTGTTTCTCATCGTTTTTTTTTTGTTTATTCAATAATGGTGGTTTAATTTAAAGAATTTGATGAAAACTCATTTATTTACTTTCTTTTAAACACAACATTCAAGGAAGGAACTTTGCAAAGTCTCATTTTGAAAGTGTTAATCAATGCACCTTGATGATGATTGCAATACATTTCTCTGTCATTTGGAAACAAGCTTTCCTTTGCTGGGCAAACCGACTTTCGGGACTTATTATTTTTATGCGTGAAGAGAAGCAAAATTGTGCTCAAATGAATGTAAATTCATATTGTTTTTTTATGAAATGTTAAGCGAGAGATCTCTCAATTTCATCAACATTGATTTCCCACATGTCATTCGTCGTGTCCTGACCGAAACGCCCACTGTGGGAAGGCGGTGCGCGTTTGTGTTTTGTTGATGGAATGCAAAGTCTGTCGCATCGCGAAAATCAATCCGCACGCACGAATTCACTCGGGATCGAAATCAATCGAGCTGCGTCGATTCGTCCATCGTGTTACACGGGTGTCTGGCACGTGCAATTGAAATGAAGCAAAGTGTTTAATCCATTGCCCGCGGAGTAGTGCGTGTGTACGCACGCACTTGTGTGTACGTTTTCGTTGTTGTTTGTGGTCTAGTTGTTGGGTCTAGTTGTGCTGTTGTGCTCCGGTGGTGGTGTGGTACTAATCGCGACCGTCTCTCCGTCGGGTGGAACCGATTTTAACATTGCCAAATCCGCTGCTCTGCGCCATGCAATGGTGTGCGTACGATGGAATTAAGGCAACCCGGTCAGCAGTCGTCCTCGTCCCCATCGTCGTCGTCAACGTCGTCAGCCACCGTCGCCGCCGCGTATCAACGACCGCCGCCCCCAGGTGGTGGTGATGTGTTATTGTTACCTCCGCCCCGCTCCTGCCCAGTAACGGTGCGTGTGCGAAGGAAAAGTCTCGCCTACCTGCCAAGCATACGGGAAAAGTTGAGCGCGATTTTTGGAGTTCAGCTACAGGAAGTGCTACACTCCGCCGATGAGCAACAATATCAACACCAGCAGCAGCAGCAGCAGCAGTTTGTCACCTTTCAGGTGCTGGATGAAGCTTCCGGGTGCCAGGTAGCAGTAGGCAGTGTGCTGAGCGGCTCCCTCATCTCCAGTGGCAACGGTGATCTAATCGGCCAAATACAGGTAAGTGTGTTCGGGTGTTGTTTGGGCTGTAACTCTCAGCCGCTTAGAATCAGCCTGGGAGGAGGGAGAGGGGGAGGAGATTGGGAACGCACGCGAAACTCGTTTTCGTCACATTGTTTTACGCAGTTAGCAGCACATAAGCGCCCAGCTTCACCTTCACACCACCCCCACCCAACAGCTCACGAGTAGCCTGAGTGGCGATGGTGGTGGTGGCGGTTGTCAGCACAGCTTCGATGAAAGTATGTACGCGCGATAGTTGCGCAGAGAGCCGGGCCAGTGCCGGTTTTCAGAGGTTTGCCCGCTGGATCAGCCCATGGGGTCAGACGGTGGGTTCGCTACGATGAGATTGCATTACATATTCTGTGCTATCGATCAATCGAAAACCGGATCGAAACCGTTGGTACGGTGGATACGTGCGCCCAATGCCAGCGTGCGCGCGCGCCATATTCTGTGTGCCAACGGGACCTGTGGACAGATAAAACAAAACCAGTTGCCAATGTTTCACCATGGAGGGCTTTCCCCAGGCAACGATGGCAACAGTAAATTGCACCCGGTCATTAGGTCTTATCCCGGCGCTTGATAAGCTATCGGCTACTTCCGCCATTTCCGGACCGGGATCTCATTGGCAAAACAGCACGATCGATCAAATCTGTCACGGGGGAGGGCGGGAAGTGTGGACGGCTCTGTCCAATAACCAGATGATGGGTTGATGAGGGCCCACTGCCACTGCCACCTTAAAATTGCTCCCTCTCCCCCCCTCCCCAGGCCAATCAGTCCACTATTGCCATGTGGGTAATTGTTTGAATTGCCGGTTGCAATTATCACTACCGCCACATTTCGCCCCTCTTCCCCACTTCCCACTTATCAGGCAAGATGCTGATAAAGGGAACGCTTCTTCGCGGTCACTTTTGGACGTTCAGAATTTTGGTATTAATCGTATGATACTTCTTTTTGATTTTCTCTATGTTTTTTCGAGCTTTTCTTTTCATTACTCTCCGCTAGCTGGACTGCCAGCCTTGAAGAATGATTTGCGTCATTATGGGATCGTGCCCGCTACTCATCATCATGTTGCAGTTGAACCGTTCTTTGAACTGTGGGCGCTGTTTTGGCAACTTTGGCTTTGCTTGCGACTTCCGTTGCCTTGTGGGCCGTGGGCGATGGCTGGAGTGTGCTGTGGAGCAAGCAGAGACAGGCAGCAGGATCTTTTATCAGTACGAAAATTCATGTCAGTCATGGTCAAAGCAAAGAATAAAACAACCTCGGCAGTAGATTATTATTTTTAACAGGCGACCCCCTCGGAAGCCTCTTCCGTCACTGTCTCGCTGTGGGCTGGCCGGGACTGGTCGGACCCGTTTACCGATGTGTGTTGCTTTGTGCAAAGACCTGTTGGTGGGACGAGTGGACCTTCTCCCGAGCAAGGCAACGGTGCGGCAAACCCATTGATGATCGTGTTTTCTTCACCGTGAGTGGTGGCGCCGGCGGCGGTGGTGGCAACAGAACGGTGGTGTGGTGGTGTCGTCATTGGGCTAAATTTAGAACGTTATGCTGAAAGTGTCATACACCTTAGCATGTCTTGTAGCTTGCGCGATCGCTAGATCGTGTGAGAGTCGACAGACGGACGGGCAGGAGAAGGAACGAAAACAGGAGCCAGTTCTCACCGGTTAGCCCAAGGTTGTTCCCTGTGTGCTATCGGCCCAGCCTTTAGCCGCCACCCGCACATTCTTGCGCTTGTTCTGGAAATGCATTTCTCGTTCCTGCTTTGCTGCTACCAGCCGTCAGCACGGCAAATAAGATCACAGAGACAACGGCTGGGCTACTAGGCAACGGAGTGGAATGTAGGTCAAGCGGGAACCGTGTATGGGATTAAAACAGTATCAGAAGTGCGAAGGAAAACACCTTCTTATTCGTTATTCGTTCTATGTGCAAGCAGTATGAAGCTGCGAGATAATCCACGCGCAATCCACGATCGTTCTCGGTGGTGTCGCTGCGGTGTCGTAGTGGTGTCACTTGCCTCAGATCACACAAAACAGCAAATAGGAAGAACCAAATCCACTACTAGAGCGGACTCGCTGGTGGTACCCCCGACCGCACGATAGAAAGATCGAGACTCCAAATGTATGCAAAAAGCTGAAAGAAGATGGAAATCGAATATCGTCGGAGATGAAGAAGAAGAAGAAGAGGAAGGGTGCTGGACCAGTCTGTCTGAACCGACAAAATATCGACAAGGGGCTGGACGGGTGGACCGGGTGGAGGGGGATGATTGGGCGAGCGAAACGGAGACAGATCGATCGCAGCCGCCGCCACGAGGAAGAAGCGGGAAAGGCTGTGAACGCTAAATGGATAATTGTTGGAGTCAGTCATCCAGCGACGACTTAGCCAAACACAGCCAACCAGCAAACTACCGTCACCGCTCGACGCTGACGCCGCCGCCGCACGCCGCCGACGCCGTTAGTTTAAGTCGTTCGGGCACATCCGGGTTGGAATTTGTGCAATAAACTAACCAACATTAGCAAACATCGATCGCGCACCGTAGCCCTGGCGCTACTAGTCGACGAACGGACGGCCACCAATACATGGGCACGTAGCATTCGCGTCCATTGACGGCATTTTACGGCGTGTTTCGGACGCTGGAATCGGTTTTTTTGGCCCCAAAACTGTGCGTCTGACGCATGCCAAACACCCGAACATCGGTGCGAGATTCTGCGATGGGATTAGTCGAGCAGTTCAGCGTTTAGATTAGTAGCAGAAACGGACGAAGGGGAAACTACAGGAGAATTGCACGATCAGGTCAACGTATGGGAAATCCCTGGCACTCTGGAGTTGCGTTCTCTTCCCACACACGTGGTTTTAAATAGTCCACTGGCGCTTCAAGCTTCAAGTCCCACAACACACTTCTCGCTTCTTCGCAAAACAATTCTTTGTCCGGAAATTGTTTGAAATCAAAAGCAGGCAGCTCTGCGGAGAGCTTTTTTGTCGGTTACATTTAAAGCCGTAAATAGTGCTGCTGTAAAGGATGGTTAGATAACTACAGCTCGGGTACAAATGCGTTACGCGTACCAGACCCAACCCTCTGCTCATGCTTTGGCCTCCAAAACGTTCGCCAGTCCATGTGCGCTGCGCTGCAGTTTTTATTTGTATCTGTCGTTGGGACGTTGGGTGGGAACTACCCGTGAATGTTGCGAACGAAAATAACCACCGACCACGCTTTGTGCCGAAAGGGTAGTAGCGGTATTAGTACTAGTAGTAGTGGTAGTAATACCATTGCATTGTCTTCGCGGAGTTTTGGTGGTGTGTTAGACGGGATAGATGAGTGGAAACCCGGATATTATACCGGATACGCTCGCGAACCTGAGTGAGTGAGTGAGCTTTGGATCCGAAGTGATTAACCTGTGGCTTGCCTCTTGTGTGATGTAGGCTCACAAGACAGGGGACAATAGTTTGTGTTTTTAAAGGGAATCTGGAGTTGTCTTCTTCTATGAATATTCCCCAAAAACGCTAACAAAGCGATTCGCTGGATTTAAGTCACTACAAACCCGAGATGCCTCGTCATGAGGTTCGTCTTAGTAATGAGCAAATCGAGCTAATATCACGTTCGGGGTTACCATTTTCGTTACGGGAAATTCCAACCGCCCTCACCCCGACTTCGGATGCACTCGAATGCGCAATCCGTACGGTACCACTCGAAGACACTCGAGGCGGGCGAGAGAAAGTTCGTCGTATTTCGGGACGTAATACCAGAGCACCAAGCGAACGATCGGCTGCACGCGCGCGGGAGGAAAAACGTGACCTGTCTTTATGCCGTTGAAGACCTCAAAGTGCCATTCCCATTGCATTTAGTTTGATCACGTCCGGGGCCAGTCAGTCCGGGGAATCCGGCAGACGCTGGAAACCCCAAAACACAATAACACTCAACAGTTTGATTAGACTGTGGCGAGTGATTGGGAAGATCTTTGCCTGCTTCCAGTTTACAGGCTTTCGCTCGTATCGCTCTTCCGCACTTCCGGTTGCGGATGCGAGGATCTATTTGTCCAAACAAAACAACAACCGCCTCCGCCACGCCTTGAGAGACACTCCAAAAAGGGAAGAAAAATAGAGCCGGATATAGAGTGTGGCTGGAACGCTGGAATCCCCCAACATACCCCGTATCATTCGTCCTCTTTCCCGCGGACCCGAAGAGTATGGGGTTCCGACCGAGGGTGGTACTTTCACTCACGCGGCGGTTGTCGCGCATGGTCGTCGCAACGCGATGGCAGAAAGCATTCAAAGTCAAAAGCGCCGATAAAGCGATGCCGCGAAGGGAGAGTTGCCTGGTGAACTGCTGCCATCTTCCGGTCACCTCCGGCATCGATCGAGGGATGGCAATCCGGATGTGAAATTATGAGTGTATGGCTCATTCCCCCCATTCCACTCTACTCCTCGGATGGCCCGCTGCTCTACTGACGGGACAGTGCCAGTGCAGTAGTGGTTTGGTGGCAAAACGTCACAAATCCGGGTATTCAGGGGTTGTGATTTGTACTACTGTACGGCAGCTACCTCTTCTGCCTCTTCGCTACCTGTTAAGATCCGGATAGATAGGGCTGCAAATTGGACAAACATCGAAAGCATTTTGGCTAACATGCGACAGAACACACCCTCGGAGTGATGGGAGATAATGCACTGATACTGATAAGAGATGGACACCATGACCACACGGGATATGGTGTACGACATCGAGGTGCACGAGGTATAGGGGCAACTGCCACTGACCAGAGGTACAGCTAAAAAGCATTAAGTATTGCAGCTGAGCTCCGTACAAAGTTAAGCTTCTTGAAGCTTACATTTCGTCTGTAGTTCATATGGAGCTGTTTGGTTGGTCTCACGCTATTCAGGGCACTGGTGGAATGCTCCCTCGTCTAGAGATCGTCTCGGCGAGTGCCAACCGCCGAATATCCGGGATAGGACCAACTGCAAGGTAAGCCACCGTAAAGAAAATGAAGAAACACTACCGCTGAGAGTATTTCGGTACACATTTATTTACTTATGCAATTAATGCCATCGCAACAAGGTATCCCCGCAATCCCGGATTCCGGATCTGCTGTCCGGCGTCGGTCGTTCTTCCCACGAAGATGTTCGCAAGTGCGCTTTGTACTTCACCGTGTACAAAGCAACGTAACGAAGCAACACACATACACACCTACACCAAAACAGAGGGACAAAACATAAGAGAGAGAAAGAGAGAACGATCGGGTTTGCGGGGTGTGTTCCCTTATTAACTCAATCTTCGCACCGGCTGAAGGGTGGAAGTGTGGCAGCTGCGGTGGATGATCGCCACAGAGAAAGAGAAAGCGTTTTCCTTCCCTCACTTCCCTTTTGCTCGCGGAAAAGCCCGCACGGCCAACAGCAGCTGGCGCACGGCCGGACCGTACCAAGGTCCGGGAGAAAACATTTCGTCTGCTTGCTTGGTTGGTTGTACCACCAACGGCCGCTACGACGCTTCAGTCTGCTGCGGTGTTGGTGGTGTTATTTCTTTTCAGCCGCCGCCGCTGCCGCGTGGCCAATCGGAAATCGAAACAAATCTCGAACTCCTCCACGGCGCGCGCTCGGATGAACGAAAGAGAAAGGGGCCTAAAAGGGAGATGGCAAACCTGGGAGTGGGAAATTGTTTTTGTGAGCCGAAGGGGGGCGCCCGTCAAGTAGTAGTCAGCCGGATGTTGGATCTTGAGACACACAGGCACAGACACACATGCAAGCACACAATAACGCAAATAAACGTAACGGTTGAACGGTTGAGGCTTCATAAGGAGTTACCTTGGCGCGTGTGAGGTAAAGAAGAAGCTACTTGGGGGATGCTCGAGATCCGGTAGAGGGGCGACCAGGCGAAAGGTCCCTTTCGGAAGACAGTGTGGGGGCAGTTGAGAATTGGATCTATTTTGGAGGATTTTGAATTCAGCTTACTGCACAAAACAGCGAGCCTTTGATGCGGATTCTGAGTTGATCCGGTTGATCTCGCTCTCGCTCGCACCTTCCATCAATGCCTCCTCGATGCGATGATGATTCGATGAAGACGATTTGAATTCTTCGTTGCATCGTTCATTGAGCCGGTAGTGCCGGGATGAAGCAGGGAGTGAGAAGCGAGGGAGTGCCGGGGGATGAGTGAAACAATGGCAAGACGTTGTTCCCATGAGACCAGGAGGGGCGATGGAAGAATGAATTCCGACAAGATTTGCATCAGTTTAACGGTGATCAAGGTAGCAAGTTCAACGTTGTTGGGTCTCTCTCTCGCTCTCTCTCTCTCTCTCTCTCTCTCTCTCTCTCTCTGACACTCTCATTCGCTGAGTAATTCTACTGTGAGGTGTCTGTGAAACTTTGGAGGCTCGAAAGCAGCAACCTCCAACGCCCTCCCCCCGGTTGCGTTGTCCTCGATCGATCTTCCATCATCTCAGGGTCCGAGAGTGAGCCTCGCCAACAACCCCCGCTCGGCATATCACAGTGATGGGGGGGGCTGTACCTGTTCTTTCCCCTTTCCAGTGAGTGAGACGGGTCCGGGAGGGTGCTATCTTTCGCATCGCGCAAAATAAATCCACAACAACAACCTGCGAAGGTGAATCGCGCGTGCGTCGTCGTGGTCGCAGAGTGTGGAGAGACCGGAGAAGATCCGTAAACAGGCTTCTTCCCTATCGCGTCGTCGTTGTTGTTGTCGTCGCCGTTGTCGTGGTCGTTGTTGTTGTTTTTGCGATGGTGGACGAATTCATTCTTGCCGCTGCCCTGGCTCTGGCGTTGTGCCGGACGCGAACATTCGTGGGCACGTCTTTCTCTCTGCTCTGCTCGATATTTCCTCTCTCACTCTCTCGCTGTTTCGGTGACGCGAGTAAACGCGGTGGGGACACACTCTCCAAACCGATTGGGGGTTGCTGATTCACACACCCATACGCACACACAGGGGAGCGCGAACGCGACTGACCCCTTGCACAGGGAGAAGCGTTAGATCTGGTTTGATGATGGTCGCGTTGTCCCATGTGTTACCGGTGTTGTTCGTTCTGATCAAGCATTTGAAGCTTTCGCGGTTTGACCTCAGCATGTCATCCGAAAAGCTAATTCCACTTCATTTATCCAGCTTTTGGTCCTAAGATATACGTCGTTGGCGGCGTTCGTTGACGTGACACACACACTCACACACACACACACACACACACACACACACCACGACGCGTCCATCGTGCGTTCGCGTCCTCACGGTCCTCGGGCAAGAGAAAAGAGAGACTTTTTTGCACCTCTACTCCCACTCCCTACTCTCACCTCTCTCACCCTTTCTCGCTCCCCTCCCTCTCTGCTACCCTGAAAAACGCATCCCCCTTTCTTCGCTACGAATCGCGCTCATCCGGCTCTTGCTGACTGTAGTGCCGCTGCGGTTGGAGTGATTGGGGCATGTTTGGGATGGTGGAGGGGAGACGACGACGACGACGACGACGATTGCGCTGCACAGGGCTTGGGGCGAGAAATCGGAATTAAAATTTTGCTACGTCAAATGAATGGAAAACAGTTGTAGCCCACCGCTCAAGACGAACTGGTCGTGTGCGTGCGTGTGGAGGATCGCGATCGCGAGTTTTAAAAAAGTGTGCGCTCGCCAGCCGCCCCTCCCGCACCCTCTCCTCCCTTCCCCGAGTCACGCCGATCGCGACTACACACGACCCTGTCCGCCTGTGTTGGTTGTTTCTGTTGTGTCGTTGTCTGTTGAGTCGCTTTTCGGGTAGGAAAGGGTCGCCGAAATCAGGCCATTTCCAATGCGCACAACGCGTACCGGATCTAGCGATTTTACCACCCGAGTACGTGTGAGGTGTGTTTGTGTGTGTGTGTATGAGTGTTGTGTTGCCGTGTGTCGGCCACTTGATTTTATAACCAAGGTAAACCCATCCGCAAAGCAAATTGCGGACGTAGGGATTAGTGTGCCGCGCCAAAATCAACAACCTGCGGTTTGCTCATTAGCCCGCAGTGAGGAGGCGCAAGCACAGCGCAGCGCACGTACTACTACCTAAGCTAAGTGCACGTGTACCGAAAGAGGATGTTTACTTGGATGAGTGTATAATCTGTGCGTGTTTGATTGTGTTGGAGACGGACGCCACCACCCGCCCTAATCATTGATGTGATGTGCACCAGTGCACGGCAGCAGCCAAGAGCAGCCAAAAAGGGAAGAAACGATCGATTGCGGATGTGGTGGAGTGTTGTACTCGTACCGCTCAAGTGCAGATTGTAATTCGGATCGGTGCTTCGGTGTAAAAGGCACCTTGATAAGTGCGAACCACCGAGGTGTACTTCTTGATCGGCGAAGATCGTCCCGAGTAGTGCGTCAAACGGTTGCGTTCCCAGGCTGCGCTGCGGCATTGCGCTGGTGCTTCCAATCCCGTCACGATCGATCGATTTGCTGACGTCACAACGCAAACGCAAAAGGTGGGAATCGTCGCGGTTTGCGCGAGAAGAAACCGAAACGGCGGCACACGATCGTGTATCCCCCCCGATCGCGACGATTCTCCTCCAGCACACAGAGTCGACAAGGGCACGACGAGTGTGGGAAGCTGTGCGCGCTCGTGCGTTGGGTACAGGTCGTGTGCGCTGAAACACGGACTAACGCGTGTGTTTGTGCGTGCGTGTGTATGTGTGAGTGCGCAAAAACAACCAGGTGATCGGACGACTTCATCTCCCGGGACGTGACGTCACGTGGGTTTCGTACATTCCCGTCACAGTCGGCGCACAAGTCCGGGTTCTCCGACTGCTCCGAGCGGGGTCGTACTACGGTCGTGCTGCTCTCCATTCGCATCCACGCTCTATCTCTCTCTCTCTCTCTCTCTCGGCATAAAGGGCCGTATCTGTGTGTGATGCGCGATAATCTTTCGCCAAATTGCTGGTCGGCAAATCCTGCAGTTTAGTAGGCGCTGGGACGAAAGGGATGTTTAAAAAAGAAGTAAGACAGTGAATGAGGTCAAAAGTGTGTGGCGTGATAGTACAACATCCGTGTTGAAAATCCCCCCCCCCCCCTTCCTGTCCTGCATATTGCAGCCAAAGGCTCCTCACACACCTGTTAACAACGGCGACTGAAGATCGTCGGCGTATCTGTGGGGGCATATCTGTGTGTGTGCGTGTGTGGTTGAGTTAATCAACGAGAAAAGCTTATCCTTTCCAATCTCGCAATTCTACAGTGTGGTGATCATTCATAAGATTAGTCCGTGTGTGTGTGTGTGTGTGTGTGTGTGGACCCAGAATCGTTGCACGAACCAGTTCCTAAATTTCTTTACAAAAAAGAAAACCAGTTCTTCGCGAACTAAGACGGCGAAACGATAAACGCCACCAAAACAGCATCACTCTCGCAACAATGCTCATCGCAACGAATTTCAATCAGAAGGTAATTAATTAATTAGTGAGTCGTCCGGGTGTTTTTTTTTTTTTTTTTTGCATATCCGCGTTAATGCGTCAAGGTGAAGTTGGTGGATCGTTTAGGATCGATATAATTAATAAAGCTTTGCGGAAAATCTTGCTAAGTCTGTCGACGAAAATCTGCTGAATTTCGAACAAACGAACGCAACGGTTGCTGCTCCGTGCTGCTCAGAAGAAGAATGCATGCGCGAATTGTGAAGAAGAAACGTTTGTACCTTCAGGTGTCATTCATCCGTCTACATCCGGTTCATAGTGTGACGGAATTCGTCACCTTTAAGACGCTCACGATGCGCAACGTACGTGCGCGAGCGGGTGTGTGTGTGTGTGTGTGTGTGTGTGTGTGAGTGGTTGTGTGAAGATTTCGTTCCTGTTTCGTTTGCAGATATTGGAATGAATAAAATGTTGAATGAGTGAGACACTGAGCTGGTGGTTGGTGATCGAAAACTGGTTACTGGTAGAATGAACCAGATTTTTGAATGTAGGAACTAGAACGATCATATGATGTACTCTATTTTTGCGTGTATAAGAAGCATTTTTTTCATTCAAAATAAATAGTTTGTTATACAGGAGGAATAGTTCCTCCAATTCGTGGGACCTGTTTGTCAAATTATTGCTTTAATAGATTAAGGGCTTACTACATTAAAACCCCGGATATTGGGATCGTACAGTAACTGTACCGAGTATTTGCGACAAATGCCTAATCCAAATAGGATTTCCGCAGAGGATTTGAGTTCTTAGGGTTGGGTTGGCTCTAACAAGGCAGAGAGATGTGTTCGATTCAAGCTAGGACTGTGAATATCTTTAGTTATACAGACCGGTATGATCGCGTAGAGAGGTTATTAAGCCCTAGATTCTCCTTACCAGAATAGCGGCCATCAACTATACATCCACATGTCTAATTCCACCCTTTTCTCTTCGTGATCTGTTTCAGCAATTCATTGACTCGCTGTGCACGAACGAGGCCGAAGACTCCAGCTATGACAGTGATTGCGATGGGGAGGATGTATCCCACGAGCAGGTGTCACGAACGACGAGCGATACGCTGGGCCAAGAGTTTGCCGAGTACATAAGCGTCGGCGTGGGCGGCCATCAGCACCAGCAGCAGCACCATGGCAAGGACGTCTCGCCGACAGCAGTGGCGGCGCCCATCTCCACCGCCGGACCGGAGCACTCGCCGGGCTACCAGCAGCGCGTTGAGTTTGCACTCAAGCTCGGCTACACCGAAAAGCTGGTGCAGGCGGCCCTACAGCGGCTCGGTCCCAATCCGGCCCAGAACGAGCTGCTGGCGGAGCTGATCAAGCTGGGCTCGCAGCCCGGCGCCAAGGGTGGCAACGAGTTTACGATCGACTGTCACGGCCACGGCGATACGGGCGGGCTCGGACTGGCGCCAGAGCTGGCAACCGCTGCGTCCGGTGCGGCCGGCGTCGGACCGTCGTCGCTGGTGAACGAAGAATCTCTGCGCCCGATCGTGATAGACGGTAGCAATGTGGCGATGAGCCACGGGAACAAGGAGGTGTTTTCGTGCCGCGGAATTCGGCTGTGCGTGGATTGGTTCAAGAATCGGGGCCACAAAGACATTACCGTGTTTGTGCCCAAGTGGCGCAAGGAAAGCTCGCGCCCGGACAACCCCGTCAAGGATGGCGAGATACTGAGCGAGCTGGAAAAGGAGCGCATGCTGGTATTTACGCCCTCCCGGCTAGTGGGCGGCAAGCGAATGGTGTGCTACGACGATCGATACATTTTGAAGGTAGGTTTGGGGAAGGGAGCGCTTCGCGCAGCTGTGGATGGGATGGAACTAAAGCGAAATGTCCTCTCTTTCTTACAGCTGGCGGCCGATAACGATGGCATCGTCGTCTCGAATGACAACTATCGCGACCTGGTGCAGGAGAGCTCCGAGTTTAAGAAGGTCGTGGAAGAGCGGGTACTGATGTATTCGTTCGTGAACGACCGCTTCATGCCGCCAGACGATCCGCTCGGCCGCTCCGGGCCGACGCTGGACAACTTTCTGCGCGTGCAGCCGCGCAAAGGCGATCCGCCGCCGCCCTGTCCGTACGGCAAGAAGTGCACCTATGGGAATAAGTGCAAGTTCTACCATCCGGAGCGGGGCAGCCTGCCGCACAAATCCGTCACCGAGCGGCTGTCCGAGTATGCGGCGCGCCATCTACAGGCGCGCAGTGGCCACGACCCGTCGGGCAGTGGGAGCGGGTCCGGTGGCCGCAGCGCAGTGCAAGGAAAATCGCTCAGCGTGCCGCTGAGCAATAGCAGCAACGAGACTAGTCCAATCAATGATAAACGGAAAGCATTATGTAAGTTGGGCGCTGTTTGCTTACCAGACTTCGGAGCTTTGACGTCAATTGGGAAATGAAGAAGCGCACGGTGAATGAAAAAAAGGGGAACCTCTCTCTCTCTTGTTATAGTTGCCGATCACGTTGCGATCGGCTGATTATTGCGTTGCGTTAGGCGCTTTTCATTCATTCTTTGTCGTTTTGTTATCAATCCATTGGCGAACAAATGCAAACAATGTACTTAAATGGTTCTTCCTTTCCGTCCCTCAGGTCGCACAAGATCAAATGTACCTTCGGAAAGCGCCAACAACCCGTACGGTGGCGGCATGGCGCACGGCTCAGTGCTGCATGCGGATCTGCTGTCACTTCCCCATCCCGTACCGCATCCGGCCGTACGTCAGCAGCAACAGCCGCCGCCCCCGCCACCGCAACAGTTGCCTTTCCACGCTCCGCCAGTGCCAGTGGCCAGTAATCGAGCCCCCCATCCGTGGGATCTTTCACCACAGCAACAACAGCAGCAACAGCAGCAGCAGCAGCAACTTCATCAACATGCCAGTATGGTGGACGTGCAGCAGATATTCCCCAAATCTCATAGTATAGAAAATATATCTAAGGAACCGGCGCCGCCGCTGTACGGTCTCCATCACCATGCCGGTTGCTATGGTGCCCAGCCGCTTTGGCCCCGGCCGCAGCCTCCGTCCCAGCAACCATCCCAGCCCGTACTGCCCGGTGGTACAGGTGGAGGAGGCGCTGGTGGTGGTGGTGGAGCAGGCGGACCTCCGGTAGTGCAGCCTTCATTGGACCAGAACGATCCAAGCGCGCTGGTAGATAGTGTGAACCTGCACCGCAAGCTGCAACGTCAACTCACCCTTAACCCTGCTGGATGTGATCCTCGAATATATCAAATGCAAAGGCTGCAGCAGCAATCTTCCCAGCAACAGTCCCAAACTGCTCCCTCTCAGCAGCAGCAGCAGCAGCTGTCACCCCATCGGCCGTTGGCACCTTCGCTTAGCGGAGGCAACCGTCCTTCTCCTCCTACCCAGTGGGAACTGCATCAGGTAAGGTTGCCGGCTACCACCAACCACGGTAACAACGTTCCCATTCTAATGTAATCGTTCGTCACTCTACGCAGCACGTAACACGCATTGCTTCGGCTCCCGATTCCACCCGACCCTGGGGTCACAATGGGCCACCGCCGGCTTCATCCTCCGAACCGCATATCAACCTCGGCTGGTCGCCAAGCCCCGGTCAAGGGGGTCCAACGCCGGCACACCAACAGCAGCAGCAACATCACCAGCAGCAGCAACAGGACCGACGCCGGTTGCACTACCATCTGGCCAGTATCTTCCCGGAAGATCAAGTGCAAACCGTCATGCAGATGTACCCGGACGAGACGAATCCCCAGACAATATGTGCCGCCATCTTGGCCATGTATCAAAAGATGTAAAGCGTCGGATCTGCGATGGACGCATGCAATACTCAAAACACTCCTTAGGTGTTAGGCAAAATTATACTGTTCTTTATTACTCTTTCTTTCCCTATCTCTCTGCTTCCGTTGGAGATGCATGAGAGGAACCCGATCGGGTTGGCAATACTGTGTGCCCTTGTACTTTTGTTTGTTACGACTGCAAGTTACGACTTATCGCGAAAGAGAGAGTGAGAGCGAGAGAGTGTGTGTAGAGAGAGGTTATATTATTATTTTATATTAATTAAATGGGTGATCATCAGCGCAGTAGGCCAGGTGGCGAGTAGTGAGGAAAGCATGCATTTAAAGATATGTAAGAGCGTTCAAAGGACAGAGAGAAGCAAGGCAAATTGAGCGCGAGGTGGCGAAGAATCACCACCACCCCCCAACAGTGAGAGTGTATAATCTCAGCAAAAAGGCGTTATTTTTTTAAAAAGGATTCGTTTGTTGTCGTAGACAACGGTTAATGATTAGTACCTACTTCTTCCACCAGTGACCGCTTCCACCAGGTGTAAAGATATGTCTAAAGGGGAAGGTGTGACACTATTCTTCTGCAATAATATTTAAATCTATAAGAAAACCGAGAGAGACCGTGGAAGGGAAGGAGGGAGAGAAACGTGCTTGTATTGTGAAGTAGGAAAGGCAAATACATCTTCAACTCTATCATAACTTTTATCCTTTATCTCTAATCTACATATATATCTAAAAACAAAACGAACAAAAAATCCCAACTATTTACTCAATTCCTGTTACAAACAACACACAAATACGTTTTGCTACGTTTTGAATCTACGGTTGACGATGACGATGAGGTGTAAACCCCCTGACCGATATAGCGTTAGTAAAGGCGGAAGATAGGGAGAGAGACACTTGGTGAGAAGAACCTATTACACACCCGAATGAGTAAGCGCGTGTACAGATGCGTCCGTATTTCTTTACTTCATATTGGAGTATGAGTTTTTAGCTGGTAGACTCAAGGTGATAGGGCGAAGAACGGAGACACGCGTTACACGAGCGTTACACACACATGTGGGCACGTGCGGCGTTCGGCGTTGCTTGTAGTTACAACACTTCCCTTTCGAACACGCTCTTTGGCTTGGTTTCATTTTCACTTTCGATATTAATGTTGTTACTAATTGAAAATACAAAATCAAACTATCGTATCAGTTCAGTTTTGTTTACGTGAACGCTGGCAGGTATCATCCGTTAGGGGAGGGATTGTCTTAAATTATATATCTTACGCAAACTGTAGAAGCTGTGGGGAAGAGGATGAGCAGCATAATAGTACATGAGGGGAACACACGGAACGCAACAAGTCTCTATCTACAGCATAAAGTTAACAAACCGCAAACCCAGGAGCAGAACAGAGACTCATGTAATGGTTCATTTCGTTTATCACAACCTTTGATTGCTGGTGAACAGTATTAATGAGAATAAAAATATTGCGTCCCGCGCAACCTGTAATCTGCAAAAAACTATTGTTTTTCTTTCACTTTCTTTCAAAGTTAACAACAGTCTCGTACAAACTTGTTCTTTTTTCTCTCTTTGTCTTCTGGCTAATAACGCCATACGCATCTTTATTGTTCATTAAAATCATAAAAAAAAACCACACAGTTTAGAGTTAAACATAATGCAAACTTATACACACACACGACCGGAAACGCGTGGTCGAAACGAAATGTTCCAGTGGCATTTAAAACCGATACAATATCGACGACGCGAAGAAGTGCGCTAGTAGTGTGATAGCTATATGGTTGATAATTTCGAATATTTTATTAACTTTTTTTGTCCACTATTCTGCCTTATATTATTATTGTTACTACGACGTTTTCGGCGACGCTTTACAAAGAGACCCGTCCTACCGCGGATGTGATGCTTGTGTTCGTAGGAGCTATTGGTAGGAAATAGTAATAATAAAAAAGCCTTTTCACTTCTCAACGAATACTTTCCATTTTCTTCATATGACTGGCAAATTCACTTGCTTTATTGATTTCATTTCGATAAATCCTTCCATCCATCCATCCATCCGGTCCGGATGATGTCGTTCGCGCGCAGTGTGTGGTTTCACAAAAACAGGCAACAACAAACCCCCACCCTTCCGATTCACCACCGCGACCCGACCCCGATGCATATTGAAACTGTCCCTCTCTTCTTCTTCTTCTTCTCCATAGTCGGACCGGCGTTATGCTCTTTTTTTGTTTGGCTGACCATACAAAGGGCAATGAAGCGGGCGCGCTCACAATAATCTAATTCATTCCAAATGCTGAAGAAAAAAAAAAACAACCAAACATTCGCAACGGTGTCCATCCTTTCTAACGATATGTGTATGTATGTGTGTGTGTGTTGCGGTTAAACATTTCAAATACGAAACTAAGTTCCACCAATCCCATGGAGTTCATGTTGCGTTCATAGAGGTTTGAGAATATAGAAAAAAATACTTAATTGTAACTGCTGGAACAAATCAGAAAGAAAACGGTTCCCTCAAGACGACGCGCAGAGCTCCACCAATAGTTCAGATTTTATCAAATGTTTTTTTTTTGTTTTTTTTTTGTTTGTATTCCCGCTTTTAAGTTGGTCTGTACTTGACTAGTGTACCAACTCCGGCCTTCCAGTTAGCCGCCTACTACGCCCAACCCTTTCCAAACACAATCCCTTTTCTTGAACGCACATAAGGCTAAATGCTAAATTACAAATCCTACTAAACCTAGTAAACCGTTAGCGATTAGGGGTTGATGATGGTGAGAGAGTATGGTAAAAGAAAAGAAAACAAAAAAAGATCGACATGCAAAGCAACCGGAAAGATTACCCGAACACGAACATCTGGGCACTCCAATGGCAGCAAACAAGTGGGGACAATTTCAGATGCATCGATTCCTTTCGGGTGACCCACCATCGCGAGTGATGCTGCGAGAGCGAGAGCGCGCGTTACATTGCGTTGCGTTCCGTTATTTACATGATCGAGCAGAGCCCGGACGCTTCGAGTCCGCTCGTTACCCGTGGCTGCCTGTTCAACTCGATGCCCAGTAGGCCTTCCTTCAGCTCATACGCAACATCAGTGGTTTCTTCGAACGCGACCTCAGCGACAGCATCGGCCGCCAACGGCAGCGTCGCCACGGTCGACGATTCTTTATTATTGGACTGTTCGGCACCGTTCTTCTCGTCCCGCTCTTCCAAACTGCCGCCAGCGCCACCACCGTCATTGCTCGCCTCGTCTTCGACCCCTTGGCTATCTTCATTAAAATTATTCGTATTTACACCGTTGCTTCCACCATCGCCAGGCTCACCGTCGTTGTTGGACGATGCCGCTGCCACCTGCTGCTGCTGCTGCTGGGCCTTACCCTTCGTGATGTTGATTTTGATCTTGTTCGGCACAACCGTGGCCGACTGTGGCGCATCCTGCAGATCGACGTTGCCATCGATCGTTGCCTTTGGTTGCGCCACAATGCCCATCTGGTTGGACGATTCTGATGGTGATGGAATGCTTTCAGCGATAACGTCTTCGTACGGCTCTGCAAAAAATACAGCACACACCGCAATTTATATAGAGGCGTTGACAACGTCCAAACACGAATCAAACACATTCGACAACACAACTACATACAGGGTTTTCCAGGGGTTCTCATAGTTGTGGGACACTTCCTAGACTCTTTCTTATAGGAAGTGAACTTCATATGATGGAAATTGGACTCTATTGGACCCGGTTTTGGACAGGCTCCTTGGAAATTCCTATTGGATTTGTTCAATAATGGTGCTATAGAGTTCAATTTCCATTACAATAAGAAAAAGTCAATAAAGTGTCCCACAGTTATGACAACTCCTGGAAAACCCTGTAAGCAACTTCCGTCCAAAAGTAACAAAACACATCATACACTACCACACTTACCCTCTTCAGCAGCATTGTTGGCGGCCGGAGAACGTTCCGCCACTTCGACCAGGCTGGACTCGATCGTGCCGACCTCCTCGAATAGTGCATCCTCCTCGTCGGCATCGTCCTCCTCCTTCGGTTCCTGCTTGATCTTAACGCGCAGCAACGACGACAGCGTGCTCGGATCCTGGCCGCCATTGGACGCCCCTTCGCCCGACTCACCCGGCGGTTTGTCCTCGATCGTGTCCAGATCCGTCACCTCAATGTTGGGCTCCTGTATGAACAGGTCCTCGTCGATTTGACGCTCCTGGAACTCGGGCCGCGGCGATTTTGCACTTCCGGCGACGCTCTTTGCTTCGTCCACCGTGGACGATTGCTCGGCCGCCTCCGCATCGCCTTCCTTCTTTTCAGCCGCTTGCTCATCATCGTCGAGGATTTCCTCCACGACGGGCTCCACGGCAGGTAACACGATCACATCGTCGTCATCGTCATCGTCCTCCATTCCATTATCTGCAAAGAAAAGCACCATATATCGGTGTAAACAAAACAACTCCTTCCCCGCCCGTACAACTCCCCGCTCGTAGGCTTACCCTTTTTGCTAGCTTTTGATTTGTCTTTTCCTGCCCCATCAGCGGCTTCGCCATCCTCGCCAGCCTCGCCAGCCGCGCCGCTCGTGTCCATGGCTTCATCAGTCTTCTGGCTCTCATCCAACGACGCACCGAGCGTCCCATTGCCCAGCGTCGTTTCGGTCATCGTCAGCGACGCCTTGTAGTCCTCGTAGCACAGCGGATGGTACGTGCTGCCATCGACCAGGATCGCGTTGCGCAGATGCCACTCCTCCGTTTCCTCGTTGTAGAAGTGTTCGAACACATCATGGCACATGTGGCACTGCCGGTCGCTCTCGTCCAGTCCGGCCGGGCAGCTCGGCTGCGGCGCATCGTCGTGCGACGAAAAGTCATCCCCGTCGTTGCCGCCCAGGCCCATTCCGCCGCCGGCGCCGCCCTTCTTAAGCTCGCCCTGGTCGGTCTGCTGCGTCTCGAACCAGTTCTTCTCGCGCTCCTCCAGGTCCTCGATCTCCTCGTACTGGATCCAGTCCGACACGTCGTAGTACCACTTGCGTGAGTGCGCCTTCCGGGCCGAGTCTCGATCGCGCCGATTCTGCCGGAAGTGCCAGTCGAGATGCTGGCTGTACTTCATCGTCTGCTCGGGCGGGAAGCGTACGCCGCAACTGCTGCACTGCATGCCCGAGAACAGCTGGTGTACGACGGCCGCTTGGCGCTTCTTGATTGTTTCTGGCTTGTCCAGCAGCACTGGCTCAATCTCTGGAATGGGTGCTTTATCCTTGTCTTTGGATTTGCTAGCGTCCTCTTTCCCGTCCTTGCCGCCAGCGGACGTACCGGCACCCGCCTCACCACCCGCAGCCTGTGGCGGTGTCGGCGAGGATGATGTGCCCGCCCCGAGCTTCGTGATAATGCCGGCGGCAACTATCTTTTTGTACAATTCTTCCACATTGATGTTCGCCAGCAGTCCTCCGACGGCGGCGGATGCGTTTGGCTGTTGCGCAGAGCCCGGCGCAGAGCCGGCCGCGGCCGAAGCTCCCACTCCTGCAGCGGCGGCTGCCTTCTCGTCCGCTTCTATCCTATAGCCGGGACCATTTTTGCCCGCCGCCGCCCCCGTTTGCATGGCCATCGAGGGCATCAGATTGGTGAGGTAATCGAGCCCGGTGGAGGTTGCGTTCGCGCCCGCCAGTCCCGGATGCTGAGGGCCGATTGCGCCCGGCGGCAGCGTATTGATTCCGCCGAAACCCAAACCGGCCGCTCCGGGCAGTGCGGGCGGTGCAGTGGTGGGAGGAGCGAAAGGTGGATTAAGTGGCACCGGTGGCTCGAGCGCGCTAGGATCTTTCGGCGGAGTGCGCAGGTCCCGGTACAGGGGCGTGCGTATCATGTCACGGATGTAGACCCGCCCCGGCACCACCAGGTTCGGCAGCGCGGTGAACCGGATGTAGTAATCGCGGTCACGCGATCGCACCACCATCGGCAGCCCGCCGTAGTCGACCGGGAAGGGCTGCTCGTCGATCAGCACCGTCAGCAGAAAGTCCGCAAACTGTAGCCGATGCATCACGCCGTACACCTCGAACACTTGCGGTTTGCAGTCGAGAAACACCGGTATCATGTACTTCGCGTCGACGATCATGTTAATTTTGCCGGCGACAAGATCCTTGCGACTGTCGCCGATCTTCACCTGCGGCGCCGGGCCCGCGATTTTGAACACTCTCGGCTTGCCGTCCAGCATGATCGTCGTGGGCTGGTCGCCGAAGTAGCACTCATACCAGGAGTCATCGATGTAAAGCTCCCTCGTCGGCGCCCCCAAACGCATCTGATAGACTTTATTCTCAATGCTGACCGATTTGTAGGGCTCGTTAAAACCCAGCTCGAACGTTTCCCTATCATCGACCACCACCATGCGCGCACCCTTCTGGAATCCGATCTCCTTCGGCTCGTCCCAGTTCATGAAGATGACGGCTATTTCCTCGTAGAACCGAATCTCCCGCTGGATGCCATCGATATTGATCGTACGCACGCTGTCGTTCAGCTTGGGCAGGGCCGGATTCAGCATGTTGGGAGCCAAGCCTCCGAGCACGCCCAGCGGCAGTGGACCAGGTGGGGCCGGGAATCGGGACATACCGTCCGCCATTACTGGGAACGGTGCCTGCTCCCACGGGCTTGGTACCGCCAGTCCGGGGCGAATTCCACCGCCTAACGGAGGTGCCACCACCATCGGTCCACCAACGATCGGACCAACGGGACGGTTCGCCCAAGCAGGGCCTGGACCAGGCTCTACCCGATTCCATTTCGATTCACGTATTCTTCGTGGATCTGTTGAAGGAAAAGAAGAGTTTACGAGTAAGAAACATTGTTTTAGAAGAGGGTAAAACCATTTCTTTACCTCGCTGGGCACGGATATCTGGGGGAGGAACGGACGTGGGCGGAATACCGATACCGGCGAACGGCGCTCCTTCGAAGGGCTTGACTAGTGGAGGCTTTCCGTCAATCGGATGTATTTTACCTCGGAAATCATTTACGATGCCGGAGCTGCTATCCTTCGGATCGTTTAGCCGCATCGCCGACAGGCCGGGCGTCGCCGGGGTCACGGACGTTACGATCACATCGTCTTCGCCGCTCATCGACCCATTATCGTCGATCCGAATCACCGACTGATCCTGCCGCTTCACGTGCTCGATGCGCTGCGCCTGACGAATCTTTTGCGTCTCGTTCAGCTGAATCACCTGCTTCATCAGGATGTTATACTGCTCGGGTGTAATTTCGCCCTTTTCCATCTGATCCTGAGCCTGCGCGATGATGGTTTTAATGTTGGCGTTCATACTGTCCATCGAATTATCGTCCTCATCTGCCGCGTCGTGATGATGAAGGCTCTGCTGCGGAAACCGATGATCGATGTCCCCTGGTTTGGTAAGGGAGACGATGGATCGTCGTCGCTCGATAGGATCATCTGTAGGAGAGTTATTATTATTTATTGCCAACCTTTATGCACCAAAACCTACAACAGCACTCTACAAGACGGTGATACATACCTGGCAATTTATTGTACAACAGAGGTCTGCCAAGCTTGTCCTTTTCAAGTCCTTTTGCACCGTGATTGCTGTTGGTTTTCTCCGAAAGGGGAGATCTAGGCATGTTGACAGCGTTTTCCATCTATATTGCGAAGGGAATGTTGTAAACCAATCATTTAAACGGTCCATTTGTCGCTCAAACTCCACCCAACTGGTGTCCTTACCTTTGGAAAATCTACATCTCGTGCGTCATCACCCATCAATAGAGTGCCTCCGATCGGCAACTGTCGAAGATCGACATCTTCATTGCCGAACAATCTAAATGGATGAGAAAATGATGAAAAATGTATCGGACCATAATGTTTAATAATGTACACTGCTTAGCTATACTTACGCATCTATCATTTCTGCCTTGCTCTTCTTAGCGTTCGGTTCGTCCGAGTTGATGGGACTGCTTCGCTTCTTTCCGCTTGAGAATTCATCTCCATCATCCAGTTCTGCAGACCGCTTGGACGGAGATTCCATCTTCGACGATCTCGAACCGGACGCGTCGCCCTTGCTTCCGCCTAGAGAACTCTCCAGCTCCGGCACTAGTTTTGGCGTTAGCAACTGCAGAGGAATTGCTCGTAAATCGATATCTTTAGCAATCATGGCCGAAAGAGCTTCTTCGTCGTCTGTTGCACTATTATCTGTAATTAATTGCATAATTAAGTATAGACTCGCCTCGCGCAGTGCTACTGACAAATGGGACAGACCACCCCGAATTCTTTTTTTTTTTTTGTTTACAGCGTTAGCTCTCCTTTTCTTTCTGCAATAAAATGTTTTCGGGTTTTATTGAAACGTTCAATGAGACTTAACACTGCAAATTCCACTGACGTCCACTACTGTCCACGAAAATCCACGAAAACAGAGCATCTACCTACTGATTAATGAAACCGGCACAATTACGGAAACAGAGCAAACTTGCAAGAAAAGCAGATCAATCACGAAAATTACAGTAAAGGTGCAACGATGAGAACACAACTTGAATCTCTAAAACGACATCGACAAATACCGGAGCGGAAAGAATCCTGTATCCCTTATGCTGAAGGGATTCGGTGCCATCATCGTTTTTATTTCGCAACCAACTGTTCATTTCCGTTTGATATTGTCTATTTCTGGAGTTGCTGTTTTGTATCTTTTTTTTTTAAATAGGTACCGCTATCGCCAGAAAGAATCCATCAGTCACGAGTTTCTCCAGCGACAGTGCTACCTGCCAGCGAGCTCGTCATACAACTCTGCGAGCACTTCTTACACTATGCGGATTACTGTGTACCCCTCTGCGCGAATGTTTTCTGCTCTACTGCGCAAGTAAAACGGTTTTTGCACTGCCTCGCGACACACTTGTGTCGTTCCACAATCTACCTTTATCCCTCCCCTGACCTTTCGCGCATTGCACTCCCGAACAGAGCAACTACCGTTTGCAACGAGCTGTATAGTTTATCGAACATCAACACACTCATACCGGTTGGGGTGCTGCTAAATAATAGGAAAATATGAATGTCGCTCTTACTTTGTACTTCCGACGATTTTTGCCCCACCATCGTCACAACCATTTCGTCTGCCTCCTTCGCCACCGAAAGACCGTCGGCCACCGGCTCATCGATCTTGATCCGTTTCTGAGGAACGCCGTAGCGCAAGTCAACGTCCCGGTCCTCGAAGGCTGCTGCCTCGCCGGCAGGATGCTGATGCTTTTTGCTTTCGACATTGTTGTTTCGCGCTAGTTGAGCCGATGGTTGTTTGCCACTGAGGGCATGCAATTCCGAAGAGCTTTTGCTTTCCGATCGCGACTTCCCGGCTGCTTTTGGGCTGTTGTCGTTTTGCGAATGACCAGAGGATGAAGATTTCTCCGAAGATGAAGATTTCTTCTTTCCAGGCGAGTGAGGTGATTTGCGACCATGGGGCGACCCACCGTCGCTGTTACTTTGGGTGCGTTGTTTCCGCTTGTCGGACCCGCTGTTGCTGCCGGACCGTGCGGAAGAGCCCGTCTTGCTACCGCCTTTGGTCGACGATCTACTACTGCTTGTAGACGATGAGGATGAAGAGTGTTCTTTGCGGTCCTTTCGCACCTTTGCATCGTTATCGTGCCGCGATCTGTGCGAAGAAGCAGAACTAATGCTGGCTGTGGAAGATGGCGTATGTTTCTTGCCACGTGCACTGCTGCTGCTACCTCCTTCACCTTGCGTAGACGATTCCGATCTGGTGCTTTCTACACCACTAGCCTCGGGCCGGCGATTTTTTGCACCGAAATTGTCCCGTGCAAGAGCGGAAGATTGTTTCGCCGAGGTCGCACCGTGATGTGAAGCTTCCATCAAGCCAGAAGCCATAGCGGGCGGAGGAATCGCCATTGCACCCAGCGCCGCGTTGTGATTATTCATGCCGGCTGTCACGGTTGACGGAGGTCCTCCCAGCTGAGCGGCGGCCTGTTGCTTCGCCAACCGAGGATCGCGCGTCTTGACCATGTTTACCATGCCCATGGTAACGGGAGCAATACGGCTCTTCGGCATCACGCCCGGGGGTGGAATGGTGGGAATAACTGGTAGATGACCTCCCGCTCCATCTAACGATTTGACCAGTTCCAGCGAAGGCTATACATGGGACGAACAACCATTTTAATATTGCATTTGTTCAAATACATGAAATGCATAAAGATCTTACCTCTTTTGCTACACTCTCCGTTTGGATGCTCAACTGTTTCTCCTGTTCCATGATCCGCTTCTTGGTGGTGAGAAGCTCCAGCTCCAGCTTTCGCGCCTGCAGCTCGAGCAGCTCACGCTGCTTATCCCTCAATTGTTGCTGCATCGCGATCGTAGGCTCAGGTCCCTGGAACAAATAAAGGCGAAAGGAAATGAGTAATCCAAATCGTTTCCCGTACACTACTACGCGCATTAGAGAGTACATACATTTGCTTTGAGAAACATAGGATTGACGTGAATTGCGGTTGGTGTTTTTGATTTCAATTGTGCAGTGATTGGCCATCCTGGATCGATCGAGTTGATCTTTACATCCAGCGTGTACAGCTTGGACTGTTGAAACACATCGTTCCACGTCTGTCGCAAGCTAAACATTTTCTCACGAATCTTTTCATTGACCTGAAAATAATCACAATTGAACTCGTCGATTAATAATGGCGCGCAGTACACTATTACGTGGAGACATGTGATTTTCACTGTTTACATACCGTTTGAAACACTCCGCAGAACATATTCACTATGACCTGACTGAAGAGCGTCTGATACTGTTTGCCCACATTCTTAACAATTGAATCAACGAGGTAAAGTATTGGCAGTTTTACATCTGGTGCAACCTATATTAAAATCAATGTACGTTATAACAGAAAATGTGATGACTGCATTCTGGAGACACTCTTCACTCTTCTCTTCTCTTCTCTTACAACAGACTATCGACAAAACGTGTGGCTGATGATGTAATGGATGATATTTAAAGAGTAACTTGAAACTTTCAATCGTCTCAAATAGAAAAAAAATAGTGGAACGTTTGTTTACAACTTATCCAACAGGATAACACAAAAAAGAGCAAGTTTTCATCGAAAGAGATGAAATCTTTGTAACCAATTTTGAAAATAATACATAAAAGTTGCAGCTTCAGAATTGATTTGACAAATAATTGCATCGTTTTGCACACGATACAAGAAAATGGAAAAAGATCGTAACTGAAAAAAGTTGTCTTCGCGAAAAATAATAACTACATTAAATTGCTCATTACATTCCTTAATTTAGTGCAAACCATCTAGCAGCACGCACATGACAGATAGTGTTTTAAACAGATCAATTGTATTGTTACAAGTCTTTTCGACATTATTAAATAATGTTTAAGATTTTTACTCGTAGTACTACTGTCTGCTGTTAAAGGATATTTGGGTTGAAATAAATTACGAAAATAAGCAAACACACTTTAGACAAATATTTTACGTAAATGAACTGTAGATTCATATTACACTAAAGCAACATTTACAGACATTTATCATCAAATAGATATCGTAAAAACAAACTTAAAGTTTATATAATAACTAAACTGCATCACAATCCTATCTGCCATGTGTGTACAGCGAGCGATTTTGCACTTTTCTATCAAAGGAATAACAACACATTCCACTAACTGCCCAACAAAGTCCAACAAGGCACAATCCAAATTAAACTTAATGAAAATAATAAAACAAAATAAAACTGATCAACTCCAGTAAATCACTTTTCGTTACTTCAGATCGCAGGGAATTAAAAGATATTTCGCTTCAGAATGATTTATTGGTCAATAGTTGTTGGTTATGTACTGCTGCTCTTTGGTACTTTAGGCACTGCAACCTGTCCTCGTGATTTTTTTCTGTCCTGCTTGTGTTTTAGGTATTAATTTCAAAGAGTGTGATCAGTTACTCTACTGGGCATAATTGTTGCAGTTTAGATAGATCGAGTTGATAGAATTATTCCTTAGCTCCAGATTGCAACAGTTCCATCTTTAATATACTTGGTTCGGGCAGTTTGAAAGCACAGTGAGGACTAAATACATCTTTTTTTGCAAAATGGATTTTTTTTGTAACAAACTAAGATTATCTTTTGGTTTATTTCGATTACGGAGCCCATTGAATGCGGTAGTATTTTATCGGACATTATTTGACCATCAGTCTTTCTTCGTACGCTTGTTTTTGCATTGGATGTGTACGTATTTATGAATTATGTTAAAAATTGCTTTCAGCTATGCTCAAAATTAAAATTACTTGGTAGTACCCCAGCGAGACTGGTTCGTATAATTCCATTACTTTTGCGTACTAAATGATTTACTCAACTGCCAAAGCGAAGACACTGTTGGCGTTTATAACTGATTTCCATACGGGTAAATTGCAACATTCGATACGAAAGTACTACGATTTTCTAATTTACAGGATGTGTGGAATAAAGTCAAAAATGGCGCTCTAGACATCAGATCAAAACGTAAGTGAAACATGTAGTGTGAATGGGGTGCCATATTGTGGACAAGGATTCTATGTTGCTACGCAACGCGCTTATGATAATGTGAAGCCGCAAAGTGGGCGGGAAAGAAACATCTTTGCCCTAACTGTTTACAATATATACATTTCGAACGCGTACATCTTGTGTAAACACTTCTCTTAGTGGGGTGGAATTCACAAAGACGGACAGTAACATCACAACAATTGGATGCAGAGATGAACATATGAACAATGAACATAGAATGAGGAAAGGCAGCATCTTTGTCCTTGTTTGAGATTAAAATTCTATCATCACAAGAAATATCACAGATCATTTCACAGGCATTATAGTTCCCTCACATTACGACATATTTCACAAACGTTCTATCTGAAACTGTTGGCCACTTGCATCTTGCAACTTTTTTATGATTTTAATTTTACACTGGTTACAGGTACTTTTGCTAGATTCACTACCGAAAACGATCCACCGAAACGGTTCCCCATGAACCGTTGGCCTCTTAATGGATATTTAGCTGTAGGTAGTAGAATGTATAAGTATCGACATAAATTGTTTAACCTTTGCCAGGTGCTTTTCCACCGCGTGCACGATGATTTGGGCATACTCGAGGTTTTCCTCGGCCAGTATCGTCAGCATGTTTATCAGCGGTTTGCTGTTGACGTTCAGGTCGGCCAGACTGGACAGGTATTCTTTCTCGATCTGCTTCGCCCGGCCCTCGGCATTCGCCGCCGCCTGGTCCATCACTGCGCAGGAGGTGCCCTTGGACTGCACCGGGTCACGACAGATGGGACAGATGCGCGGTTGAATTGGGACGGTATTGAGCCGCCTTCGGAAAGCGGGCTGGGCGCTCTACCCTTTCCCGCCTACTCTCTACCGCCACCGTACAGCCAGCCGCTGTCTCCTGACGCTGCACACCAAGCGCTGGACGAACGTCCGTTGCTTCCTGCCGTACTTGCGACCACTGTGAATGGAAAAAGAAGGCATATTGTAACAATTGCAACAGACATTACGGCAACATTGTTATGGAGGGGGGGTCGCGGAACAAAACTCAATATTACAACACTTTGAAAACGCACTGTGTGCTTTAACCGTACGGAAAGCACTTGAAAACGAGCACTAGTTTCGCAAAACAGTGAAATCGTTGGCTAACCGCTGTTTGTCACTATTCACGGATACATTGAACATGCCTCCGCCTAATCGAGTGATCTTGAACGCACAGTTGAACAGGAAACTAATACCTAACCAACTCTATGGCCAGCAACCTATATAACAAAACGCTTACAAAAGGCAGATTAGCTAAAGTTCGACTTCACATCGACCACTACACGCCGGAATAATGCAGAACAATTAACAGTAGAACACACACACATCTACGAACACTGGAAACTACATCAAACACAATGAGCCGTAGTTGGACGTACAGAAAACATCGAATCATCCATCTTATTCGATGAATCCGCCTGAGCCGTGCGTACTTTTACAAAACACATCGCATTTCATCGCGCAGCTACGTTTTCCTTGCTTCTTGCTCTTTTTCTACGTTTTCTTCTCGCGTTGAGTCACACTGTTGCATTTTTTCACAGCCCATTTACGCCCCTGATAACACCGTTCCGCACAATCGAACACACTCCCCGTGACTCACCTGTGATCCAGAGCAGAATTTGCACAGTTTCAGCTGGAATCAAATCAATTTAACACTTGAAATTGTACAATTTCTTCGGACTGACGAAGCGCGTGCCTGCTGCGCTGTGAAAATTTGCCAACTTTTAATCGATCGCGGATGAGCACCCACTTTCATCGATTTCTTTGACAGTTGCGGTGTCACGAAAAGATGAAATGGCAGTTCTGTTGGAATTGACAGTTGGTTTCCGATTGGGGCACATTAAAATGTTCCGAATGGTGGAAATAGATAATGCAATAAATGAACTTTGAAATTGCAATATTTTTCACAGAAAGTGCTTCTTTATTTCTATCCCTTTTCTAAATTATTTTGTACGTGATGAATCCATTCTTTTGCGTCTGTTGTCAAGATGTACCTCATGGTACAACCTGAAAATTTATATTATTGCATCGTACAATAACAATCAAGGCGGTAAAATAAAATTGCTTCCAACAAACCACACAAAATACATCCACCATGAATGAGGAGAGCTGCAAAATGTACGCATTCAAGGGTAATAGTGTTGTCTACAAACCTAACCTAATCTTCTTTTGCATTGCAGCTGTTTTAATAAGAATGCAAAGTACAACTGCCCGCGGTGTAACATACTGTACTGCTCCGTGAAGTGCTACCAATCGCAACAGCATCTGGAATGCTCCGAGGGCTTCTACCGAGAGAATGTCGTGGAGGAGCTCGCTTTGCAGAAAGCGGAAGCCGACGCATCAAAGTCCACCAAATCCATGCTGGAAATATTGCAACGAATAGAGCAAACGGACGCACAGCTCGACGAAGAATCCGATTCCGAAGGTGCCGCATCCGACCCGGAAGGTGATGGCGAAGAACTCGACTCAGATGACGAGGCACAGGCGGACGAACTGGCCAACCGGTTGAATGGAATCGACTTGGACAACGCAGCCCAAGTGTGGGACCATCTAACCAGCGCCGAAAAGGAAGAGTTTCAGCGGTTTATCGAGAACGGCGACATAGCTAAAATGCTGCCCGAGCCGACCATTTGGTGGGCGCAAGAGTACAAAGTGGATCTAGTCCAGCCAGCCGAGGTTCGATCGCAGCAGGAAGCGGAGCTGCTGGAAGCGTGTCCGAAAGTAGTGAAAAACATCCAAAAGCTGAGCGATATTTTGCCCAATGCTCCTTCTCCCGCCGTACGCCACAACATTGCAAATGTGCTGGCCGCTTACACGTTCGTGTATCGATACTTCCTAGGAGATGTACACGAAAACGCACTGGAGACGGTGGATTGTTTGCTTAGCGTATGTTTAAATCTAAAAAGCAGTACCGTGTTCGATACGGAACAAATGGCTGTCACTTCCGTCATAGGGGAGTGCTGCAATCAGCAGCTGCCGACAGATAAAGAAACAGCGGCCGTACTGAGATCGGACGTGCAGATACTGTTCGCTGGCCCGAAGGGATGCGGCAAGCAGTACCGAAGGTTGTTTCTTCTGTCGGCTTTGTCGGACATCCGCCAACTGCTGACCCATGCAAAGCGCGAGCTAAAGGAAGTCGATTCCATAGCAAAGGAAAAAGCCACCACTGCACCCAGCAGTGCGATGAACGTTGACGTGCCAGACCTTAAGCACGTGGATGGTCAGCTGCTCAAAAACTGTATCAAAAAGATCGATTTTTATCTGGCCTACGCACGCTCGCAATATTTATAAGACATTTCGTGCATAAAATACAAAACATCCGTTATCAAAATATAATACTTGCTCTGTTTTTATTTTATTTTCATCTCTTTTTATGAAATCATCTATACAAATCTTTACCTACACATATATACAACGCTCCCATTGTACAACACTTTCCCTATTATTGTGCGGCGCTTACTTTAGAGAGAATGAAACAATTAAACATGTATAAAAATAAAACTGGACCGAGCATCCCGAACGGTGTTGCTCAACTGTTGCATCCATGGACAGCTGCATTCCAGAGTTTGGGCGCTATTTTCCTTCCCAGGCCATCAACGCTGTGCACAACTACACGTCCGCTATCACGTTACCTTTAACAATCGGGCCTGGGAATGGAGCGTTCGTCGTCATAGCAACGTCATAGCGTGCGAAATAAATTAAAAACAAATAGTTTACGATAAAAACAAAAATGTGAAAAGTCACCCCCAGCCACCCCCCAGTCCCCCAGCTTTTCGGGGTCAAAAAGTAACGTTTGTTGTAGTGACGATGTTGTAGTCCCTTGAGCCATGGACAATCGTCGCTCTGTCTGTGTGTGTGTGTTTATGTGATGCATTTTGCGTTAAAATAAATATGCTTATGAGTTTGAGCACAATCGCTAAAAGGTTGGTAGGTTGTTAAATACTTTAAAAAATACGTTTAAACATAAAATAGCAAAAGCTCGATATCGTTTAACAGACAACGCGCGTGCAGCTTTGCACACGATACGAGCTGTTATCAAGTAACGATGAATCGAAAGAAGCAACAAACAAACAAATGCCACTACTAGGTGTATAAGAGCTCGTCGGGAAGCTTTTAAAACTATGGGCGACGCACGAGACACTGTGTAGTTGAGTATTTCCGAGACCACACCACAGATCTGCTTTGTACAGCATCGAAAGGCAAACGATGACGATGATGATGGATGACGGTTGGCAGAGTTTCCTCCTCCCTTGGCTCCAGGCCAGGCACCATTATAATGCACTCGATGTAGGTGCGGACGGGGGCGAACCCGTGCCCGTGGTGACGGTGGTGGTGGTGGTGGTGGTAGCACTGTGATGATGGTTCAGGTTCTCCGGCGAGTTGGACACCAGCACCGTTCTTGTGCTACCGTCCGTATCGGTCTGCTGCTGTGCCACCAGATGAGGTAAGGAGATCTGCACCGGGAGCGTTTGATTATCGGCAGTTGGTACCTGCAATGAAATGGAGACACGTGATAAGATTGGGCGTACTTGTCCCCTCCTCCCTGTGCATCCCCCCCGTGCTTACGTGTATCGTCACACCCTGTGGAAGACTTATTGCACTGTGTAGTAGATTCTGGGCCGTGGGGTTCGATTCCCCGAGACCCTCTCCGGTCGCGCTCTGCATGTTGTTCCCGCTGGACGTCGTTATTGTCAATCCGGGCGGGATGCCCGTGGATAGCGTCGCTATCGATGTGCTCGGTGGGCCATTGGCCATGGCCGGTGTCGTGGTCGTCGTTGTCGTTGTGGTAGCACCGTTGGTGGTGTTTCTGTTGTTACTGTTGCTATTGTTGTTGTTGTTATTGCGATTGGTGTCCCTCATCTCCTTCAGCCGCTTGCTCAGGTGCGACTTTATATGCTTTCGCAGGTGATCCTTCCGGTAGAAACCTTTCCCACAGTCGTCGCAAATCTGTGTTTGAGTGTGAAAAAGGGGGGAAAAATGCGCCCATTAGTACGGAAGGAAAACCCCAACCCCACCTACCGTCGCAGCTTACCTCCGTCTTGACGCCACTGTGTATGACAAAGTGCAGATTGAGATGCTCCTTCCGCTTGAAGCCCTTCTCGCACACGTTGCATATGAACGGGCGCTCGGGATTGTGGCCCAGCTTGTGCCGCTCCAGGTGCTCCTTGCGCTTCAGCCCAGCGCCGCAGATATCACATATGAACCGCCGCTCGATCTTGTGCACCACCAGATGCTGCTCGAGACATTCCTTCTCCGGGTAGGCCATGTGGCACTCCGGGCAGCAGAACAGTACCGTCCCATCGATTGCGGTCGCGATGTGCACCTGGCCCGGTTTCTGGCGCTTCGGTTTCGGTGGTTTCGTTTTGTACTTGCGTTTCTTTCGCGCCTTCCCGCTGGGAGTGGTCCCATTGCCCGTACCGTCCCCATTCTCGCCCGGCTCGCCCTCAGCCTCCCGCCCATTGGCGGGGCGAGCGTTTGGTGAACCGTTTTCCAGCTGCCCCGAGCTGTCCGCCGGTCCGAATTGTGTGTTTTCGTTCGAATGCTCGTCCGGCACTTCCTGTTTGATGATCCCCGGACCTATCGTCACGCCGGGCGGTAGCACCAGCTGCTGCAGCACGTGGTTGCCGTTCATGAGCGTTGTCATGGCCGGGTTGGTGCCGTTGTTGCCGCCGTTAAACTTTAAGTATGGCTGAAGGTTGAGATTTTGTGTTGGCCTAGACGGCTGCTGTTGTTGCAGTTGCTGCTGTTGTTGCTGCTGCTGCTGATGTTGTTGCAATTGATGGAGTTGTTGCTGCTGCTGTTGCTGCTGCTGCACCATCTCCAAAATGTTGCTGGCCGAATGCATCGATGTTGGAACAAGCGTTGGCTGGTTCCAGATGGTTGGAGATTCCTGCTTGATCTGTCGCAAGGGTGGCGGGTTCTCGCTGTCTATCTTTATGCCACCCGGGGACGATGCGTTGTTCGAGGATAGATTCGACTGCTGTTGCTGCTGTTGGTGCTGTTGCAGGATCGTCGTGGTGCCCGGGTTTTGTGAAGCGAGCAGCTGCAAGTCCTGCGGCTGCAGTGCGGCCACTATTGTCATGCCCTCCGGCAGGCCTTGGTTGTGAAGGACCTCCTCGTCCTGGGGGCTGTAGGCCACCGTTAGCACCGTGGTGCCCTGCTGAAAGCCCTGGATGGGAATTTGCATTTGACCCATTTGAAATTTGGGTGTCTGCAGCGCCCCGGACGGTGTCGATCCGGTCTGGCCCTGGCCTCCCGCAGCCGAGCCACTGACCTGCGACGGTACTGGGTTGGGGTTCAGCACCTGAATCTGGACGGTTTGCTGTGCATCGCCCGGCTTTGCGCCCGGCATCGTGATGGGGAGTGTGATGTACGCCGGGGACGCCATCCCCGGGTGCGGCATACCGGCCGTCGTCACGATCTGGCCATGCTGCGACTGTTGCTGATGAAACATGGCGGACGCCGCGCTGACAGCCGTTCCTTCCACTGGTCGGAGAAACTGCATCGCTCCCTCGCTTCCGGACACCAGGCCAAGAACCTGAAATGGAAATTCAATGCACAATACACATTAGAAAATGAGAGCTCACACACATCAGGCAGCGCTCCAATCGTTAGTAGGTGCTATAACATTCTCACATATTTCTACATTCCAGCAATGAGGACAGCAGGAACGTGTTCGCGTTCGACCAGCTTCAAATGTCATTTCTCATCGCCTGCCTTCCTCGTTCGCTTCGCATAAGGTCAAAGTGCAGCAATACCTTCTTCGAAGCGGATATACACACACACAGACATCCGAGCGAGAAGCCAAAGTGACATTCACTTTCAACCTATCTCTCTCCCCAAAAACAGGCACCATTTGGCATAGGCCGTGTACTTCTCCATCGCATCGGTTCCATCGCTCTCAAGCTTTCTACACCAAAGGGCCTACCTACTACCTACAGCACCACGAAGAGCGCAAAAGGCACCTAAATCCTTAAGATTTCCATCACGATGGAAATAAATTCGTCCGATAGTGCCCCCGAGTACCATTCCGCTGCTACACGACGTTTGCTTTCCTCATTGTTTTCGACGGTGGCCAACGTACTGCGGTGAGCAAACGTTCCCATCATGGCATGACGACGACAGCGACCACGACGGCATGGTAAGCTCACGACCGCTGGCTGCGGTTGAGATGATAGGAGCAACCAACATACACAAAAAAAGGCCGAGTAAAAGTGAAAGTTTTCTCTCTCTCGCTGAACGTGGAATGAACTTTACACGGGCGCGTTACCATCAGGCCACGGGGTAGGTAGCCCAGGGGGTATGAGGCCGGCGCAGGCTTGAGGCGCAAGCAGCCAAGAGTCAAAAGACAGACCGGAACGAACGGAAACCTGAAAGGAAATGGGCAAGCGTAATGTAACAACGGTGCGCGCATGGCAGCAGAAAGAGGGTTTATTGCTTGGCCTGCCAATGCAGTTCAATCTAACTAACCAGTTTATGGGATGTTTAGCCTACGGGGGTATAACATTTATCTGGTTGAGTTGCTGGATCGGGTACAACTACCGTTGCCTTTATTATACGCGGACGTTTGATTGCTTCACTACACGTGGAGAGTTTAGTAAATTATTGTTTCAAGCACTGAGACATTTTGGTGTATTCTGGGAAATAGGAAAACTTTAAACCTTTTCTGAGGCTATTTTGATGTTCGTGTGATGATTTCTACTTTCTACGGAAAAACAGGAGACCGCAATGATGAAATCCGATTGAATTAAACAAATAATGAAAGTTATTTCATGCCTTTCTGGTATGCTGGTATTTTCTTTTGCATTCGAAAAAAGACTCGTTTTGAATCATCATTACAAAAGAGATGTGTGTTTAAGCAACGTTCTACATAAGCATGTTTGATCAAAGATTTAGTAACACAAACTGTTTGACTCCCATGCCAGACCTTCACACAATTCTCTGAGGCCCCCTTTTTTTGCTTTTCTATTGCATCTCCAAAGCCTTGAACGGTTGCATTCAAATGCATCAAAACTCATATCCCGCGCAAGTACATGCACATTAGCAGTATGTACATGCGCAGCACGCCACGCGGGGGTTTCTCGCTTGCAATTTATGTCTGGCGTTGAAATCACTCTATCCGCCGCGGGCTGCTGAGAAACTGCAGCATGAAACGCAGCGCAGCAGCAAAAAAGCATCATCTTTTCTGCGTTAGTCAAATGTCTGCGCAAAATGCTTCTCTCTGTTTCCCCCATTGCTCTCTCTCTGTCGCTTCTGTGTGAATGTATGCGCTTTGTTCTGTGTGACCACACAGCCCTTTTAGTAAATGACGGTAACGTTCTGCCAGTTTCTCAGACCTTTTGCATCATCATCAACATGTCAGAGTTCAGGTCAGGGTAACACACAAACACACACACCAAGCAGGCGCTGAAATCCATTCCGACACATTTGCCGCAATTGTACTGTGTTAGTGCCTATTGGGGGGGGGGAGGATGTTAGGATGTGTTGTTAGGAAGTGTTGCAGTCTTGGCTTCCTACCTGCCCGTTGGATGCTGCCGTGCTAAGGTTCTGGGGGAACTTTCCGGTCGCAAACTGATTCGACCCATTGGCGAATGGATTGGTGAACTGTGTAAAGTTCATCTTCGAGCACTGAAAATGGAAAAGCGCTGGATAAGTGAAATGGTTCAGAACGGCTTGCAAACGCTACGCCCCACATCGTTTGTGGTCAGTTGGGGGGACAGGGGAATCTTCCTGTGTCGGCTCCACCCACAATCTTTACCTCTATGTAATTCTCATTGTCATCCATTTTATCGTCCTCTGTCTTCCGCTCCGTGATCATGTTAGATTCGTTCATGACTCTCTGTGTTTGTGTGTGTTTTTTCGGGTGCTTTTGGGCAAGCTTTTAACTCAATTTATATTCCTGTCCACGGCACGACGCGAAGAGGAGCTGGCTTTACTTTCCACTCGTGTACGTAAGGCAAGGAGTACCGTTTAACCGTTAAATGTTTCGTTTCTTTTCAACTTTTGTTTTGTGAACACACTTCCTCTACACCCCACATCACTACTGGGGCAGAGCAGCGGCTGCTAGAGGCGGGTTGACTAAATAAATAAATGAATGGAATTTCACATGCGTACATACACAGCAGATCGCGCACATCGCACGGTCGACATCGATCGCTAACGGGAAACGGCGATCAGTTCTCACACGATTTCACATTACTGTGCGCCCGGTGACGCTGGTAAAACCATCATTGCGCGTGTGTGTTTTACTTTCAGGACACACATTTATTTCTTTCCCCGCTGCTCTTGCACCCTCCACTTCCAACGGAGGGCAAGAGAGAGAGAGAGAGCGAGAGAGAGAAGGCAAAGGGTTTATGCAAATGAGAATAGTTTCATGCCAACAACAGCGAAGACCGACCGCAGCACAGGTGAGTTGTAAAGGATGTGTTTGTGTATGTGTGTGTCTGTTGCTACCGTATGCAATTATACGATATATCCAGCCGAACGCTGTTGTAAATCACACACATCGAGCACCGTCGTTGAATAACTTAATCTGTTGCATTGTACACAATCACACATACACACACTCTGTCGGGTGATTCACAGATTGATTTAACGAAAAAAAGCATATTCAACCGATCACATCTCAAAGCACCAGCCGCACAGCATGATCTTATGGCGCTGCTGTTGTACTATCACTTTCAATCAGCCACTAACGGAACCAAATTCACCGAGATAGTTTTCACACATTAGTGATGTCATCTGGAGAGACGACGGGACGGGGCCCGCGGTGTACTGTGCCTTTCACTGGCCACAACAACGCCACCGGACCAGGATGCAGGGGCTAAGCGATCGCGCGCTTGGGAAGTGTGAAATCAAATCTCAATTGCATTTCGTAACCCTTTCTCTTCAATGTCGTATTTCCGCTTTCGCGCTAGTAGTGCGAACCACCACAGGTCTGTCTTGTTTTTTTTTGTTATCGATTTCTTCCGTTTCGGTACTTTAGGTCGGCTCGTTCGGTTGCTGCTGCGTTAGAGCGTTCGAAACGATTTCAGATTTGTCGCACCCGTCGGGGTTACATAAACACGGCAAATGCCTTCTTTGCACCACTGGATGGAAGTTTAATCGAACTTTCTCATCGCTTCAGCCACAACACACAATGCCACTAAGTTCACCACACGCACACACATACAAACATAATATTCTTTGGGTAATGCCAACGGTATTTCAAACCGCTTTGGATACACAAAAACATCACAGCAAAGAACAAATGCAATCACTCTGCAAGCACACGTGATTTTTAGAAAACATTTAGCCAATCTTAGCAACCCTTTTTGCAGCGCAACCCCGCACCAACTACGCGAAAACACACAGCAATGCGCATAAACTACGCGAACCAGCAATGGTAGAAATTCGACAAAACCTCAGCCACGGACTCACTCATTCCACCGCGAGCAACGACGAGCAGGTCAGAGAGGACGACGAGTGCTTTCACATCGATAGTGAAACTACTTTCAGTCGCCAGGCGCAATGATCGCGCGCATGTTCCGTTTTCGTGCGGGGAGCCAAGCGATCCATCCACCCGGGCACACTCATACATACATCGAGACACAACCGCGCCACAACTGCACCACTGCACACAACCCTCCCCCCGAACTACTGGCCCAACCGAACACCCCAAGTGGCACACAACGAACTGCGACGGAACGGTGGTACGGCCACGGCAGCACACGGTACGAGAGCGCGTAAAATGTTGCGAATCTGAAACGCTACACACAACCGACCCGGATCGCGGATCCGACCACTATGACGTCGTTGCCCGTGAGGCCGTTTTCCAGAGCGAACTTCCAGCGTATGCGGATGTAGCTGTGGATGATCATCACGCTCGGCATCGTCGTCGTCGTTGCTGGTCGGCACGAAGGCAAACGCAGAGATGAAGAGAGCATAGAGAGTAGGCGCCGAGAGTATCGTAGCAACCGAAGTGGCTAAAAGCTCTCAATGCCATGCTTTCCCTTTACTGTACAGTGGGGGGTTTTAGATTGCAAGATGGAGCTTCCAGTGTGCTCTGGAGCCAACTTGCTACGAAGAGGAGCATAGGAACTTTGGCGGACCTCACAGCTAAAAGATCGATCGACAAGGCAGTGAAGTTGACTTTAGGAAGTTGTCATATCATTGCAATAGTTCGTACGCCATTATGCTTTGGTATTTCGTAGCATCATTTCCAGAGCCATTGACAAATTCAAGCAAATTAGCCCATAGTTTGTGAGTCTCGGCAAGTCAATGCACATCTCCGACGATGCTCCTCTACCGTTTGTATTGGTGATCATCGATCGTGCAGCGATCCTCGCTATGTTACAAACAAAATCTCCCATTGTTTACTGAAGGGATCTACACGCACACGCGCGCACGAAACGGCGATGTAGTAGTTTGGTAGTAGTCGTTTCACTCTCTGATCATACTACCACCGTGGTGCGAAGCTAAGCGATGCGTCGAGGCTTGTAGCAGCTAGGTATTACGCACAAATGAATCTAATGTTTACATAAACCATCACCACACCGTAGCACCGGATGAGCTACGGAGCACACGCTTCGTACGTGTGTGTGTGTGTGTGTGTGCGTTTTGACTTGGTTCGACTGACTTTGGCAAATCATTATGAATCAGCGAGCGAGCAGGTATCGAAATCAGAAGAAACCATTCGTTTTGCCCTGCTGTTTTATTGAAAATGTTATGTTGACTCAGGGGCATTTTTGAACTATGTTACGGCAACAGGGTAACTTTTCGGTAGCAGACTTTTCTGTATATTTTTAAGATTTAGCATTACCATTAACATTTCATTTACTTCCACCTTAAAGTAAAGATATTGAACATGAAAACAAATACTTTGGTTTTATGAAGGAAGAAGCCTCCGTGCCAGGTTCGCCGTTTATGCTGTCGTTGAAGTCTTTTGTACCGAAAGCCTTCAATGAATGTGAAGCCTAAGGATGCAACGTTCGCTTTCAGAAAACGATGCCTTACCGACATATTCTCTTTTCTTTATCGTGGACTTTAAATTGTGCAAAGTTCTACAAACATTCATTCGTCGGGGTTCGATCTCATGCATAGAGTCGATCATCATAATTAGATGGATGTTTGAAATTAACATCGCAAACAAACTAATCACACCTAAACGAGCAAAATCTTACGAGCTGCGCCTTTCAAGCGCGGTGGGTTAGATGAAGATAATCATAGTTCACCGCTGTTGCCTGCTGTTGCCTTGTAGAATAATGCCCTTTTAATTCCCATCCACCAAATCGACCGAACCAGCGCAGCAGTATGTGTTTGTGTGTGTGTTCACATCTTTTCATAGTCATACCGCATTTTCACACCACCAAACCAGCCCGTGCTGTGGATGCGTTTAAGCTCTCTGTGCTCGTGACTCTCTTGCGAAGTTGTACGTTGTATGTGGCCCTTTTTCCCACTGCTGCATCGACCGTGCCACGCTTCAACGTCTTGTGATTTTGCGTGGCCAGTTCTCCCACTTCCCCCCCCCCCCCCTACCCCACCACCCGTGTGCATGTGCGGGGAGAAAGAAAATTTAGAAAGTGGAGAGAGTTTTATATAATCCACGACCGATGCTGGCCTGGCTGTTCCAAAACCTCAAACCACCGATTTGATTGTGGTGGTAGTTGTTTAGGTGCTTGAATGTTTGCCCTCTCATTCGCTCTCACTCTCGCTCTTGCTCGCTCTTCCTCTCCCTTCCCTCTGTTTTGCTGTGTTGATATTTCTTTTTGTTTCATTTAAATTACTTTCCTTACGTGCGATGTTCGTGGTTCGTTCCTTTCTTCACCCGAAGAACCTTTATCGATTCAGCTGTCTTTCTCTACCGTTAGATTTCATTGCTTCTTAACGGAAGCGGCTGCTATTTCCTTGCCGTTACATTTCCAATTTCTGTCCTGTGGTGGCAAACTTTCGATCCGCCAACAAACAGGTTGTATTATGGTGCAGTTTTCGGTGGCAGCAGTAGTAGTGCGTCTAATTTAAAACAGCTTGTAATGCCACTGGAGAGCATTAGAAAGATCGTTTGAGCAAATGATCAACCCTGCAGCATTCGTAGCGCAATGTTTCTTTTGCTTGCTGTTGTCGATTGTTTCCAGCTGCGTGGTTGGTGCGAGACTTTCGCACGCTGCTTGCAACCGAGAATAGTAGAGTTGGTTACGCCAGCGAGCGAACTCGCCAAACACAACCTCACCGTCGGCGTTGGGGTTGTCCACGACCACCATCACTAACCCAGAGAGCCGCAGCGCAAAACGTAGCGCTGGGCTAGGCCAACAGCGGCCGATCGGTGGTCGTTAGCAGGAGATCTCCGGCCCGTTCGTACGTCCGCCGATCCGCGCTCAATCGTCTTCATCTTCTGTGTTCGCTGTCGTGAAAGATCAAAAGTTTCACTTTCGTTTTTCGCTCAGCCCTCGCGCTCCAATTCCATTCACCTCGCGATGTCCGGGAGGGCACGGTGTGTGTGCGGTTGGGGTCCATAGCAAAGCTGAGCGGGAAACAATGTTACATTTTTTCACATGCTTCTTGAGGCGGAAGTGGCACCCTTTGGTAAACTAACACGGTTATTGTTTTCTCCTTTTCGTATACAGAAGTTATTTTCAATGCCTTAAATAAACAAATAATATTCAATATTCACAAAAATACATCCATATTACGACGCACAGCGCTCAGCAAATGCATGAACTGTTAAAGCCAATCCCGTACCCCACACAATCGCAAGCTACTGTTTACACACGCGTTTCATCCCAGTAGCCGGGAGCATCGGACGACAAAAATAAAACGCGAACGCACTGGCACGAAATGGCCCAGCGGCAGTGGATGACGTCGCGATCGGCCAGGAAGACTGGGGGGCGAGAACGGTGGACAGGTGGCAGTGATGCATTACTTCAGTTTAAGAAAAAATCTCCCTAATATGTATGCAGCCAGTCCGCCTCCGCCAAATTGTTTTTTCACTCAAAAGTACAAAACACAATCACATAAATGCATTCACACATTCTTGTGTGCGTAAATGTGGGCAGCATTGTGTGAAATTCTCGATGAGTTTGCTAGAATGCATCCTTCCGTCAAATGACAGTTTTTTTCTTCATCGTATAACCAAGAAGGCCGGGCGGAGGAAGGAAGTGTCTGAGCATGAGGCAGTAACGATGGAAACGTGGCATCTTTCTTTTTGTTCTACAGACGAAACTCTCCAACTACCTACCTGGTCGCACGCTCAGACATCTGCTCAGACACAGTTATGTTTATGTTTACTATATTAGGGAAAAATAGATTCACTCACCGTTCCGTCGTAGTGTGTTGCTGCAGCCGCCGCCGTCTCGTTGTACACACTGCCGAAGTTTGCTTATCTGTTGTGCTTGTTGTACCTTTTTACGATGCCTGTGTGCGACTAATGCCGGCACTGTCGCTGCTAAATTAGAGATTAATGTGGCGCTGCCCGTAACGAGATGATAATGGTCTGTTCCTCTTTCTGGAGTGATGTTTCTATTCTACTGGCCACTGTGCGAGCAATGTTGCAACTTCAACGGTAGCTTTTTTCTGCTATTGACGGCGTAAGCTAAACTGGTGTTCGATATTCCTCTTTACCCAGCATAAAAACGCATCGCCACGCATTAAAGGAGGAACATGATCTCACTAGAACAAAAACATTGCCGTGTCGCAGGTGCGCCGTCCGCCGCCGTTGACTGAGCGCTGCAGTATTTAGGAGGAGGGCTGGTAGAGGAATTGCACTAACAGGAAGTAACAAGTAGACACTGGTTGCATTCACTTAGAACACTTTTTGTAGGTTTGGCGCTAGCTTGGCGAGAGCATTTTTGCTGGATGCGTGCCGATACGCCAGGTAACACAGAACGATGGGTGCTCGGGGTTTGGGTAGCATTCGAGCAGACGATGGCGCTAACAGGTAACAAGTGGCCACCGCTGCATGCACTGGACCTGGGAATCACCGGGAAGCGTTGACAGAAGGTGCACTTAAAAACGAACGAAACCAACACATAAACTATGTTTATGCTCACGCAACACTCATTTTAGCTTCTCTCCTCCAAACGTACGATGCTTCCGTACTATTTGTTCTGACATTGGTAAGAGAAAAGCCAGAACAACAAGTATTTGTTGCGAACTGCGTCGATAAGGCAGGCTATACCGTTCGCTCGTACTTTGACAGCTGGCGTGAGCAAGTGCAGTTCTTTTGACAGTTGGGTAACAATCTTGTGAGAACACTGTAGCAGTGCGTTTAGAAAGAATTGATAAGAACAGGTGCTTTATATAAGTAAACAAAAAACGAGATTACATCTTATCATATTTGTTAAATACTTTCGCTGGTAAAATGTCTCCTGGGTAAGTTTTTACTTAAAAAACATCAAATATGTCAAACGTTGCCACTAGATGGCTGCCAAATCAAATGACATTTCATGATATGACCTCCTGTTCTATGCTGTTGTAGTATGATTCTAATTTTTTTTCCTTTTTTTCTTCCATTGTCAGAACAAATTGCTCAGGAATATCATATGTTTAGGTGAGAGCGAAATCATACGCATTTTGCGTGTGCACAAAAAGGGTCCACTTGCAGAGGATAGTTATTATTCTCTTGTTTGTTGCTTCAAAGATTCCCCGTGACGATAGCCGTTTCAGTGGCCACTTTTTCTCGGTAAGTGCATACGAACTGTGCCAAGCTGTTGATATTACATACGTTGCAAGAAAAGAAAAAAAAGTCCCATGTCCAGTATTAACCTGGGTGTAACATCAAGCCATCAAATGTTTAGATAATCGATTGGGTACTGGGATGAGCTCTTTGTTAAGTGGGACCATCTAATCTTCGTTTGCTTTTTTGTTCACCCAGTGAAGCAAGTCCTCAGATGGTCCGGGAAAATATCATAACCGTATTTGCACATAATGATGTACGATCCTTCTCTACTTTCTACAGATAAAGAAGAAGCAACGAAACTAGTTAGAAAGGTGGTGCAACGTAGATGAGACGGCAGCAGCAGCATCATCGTCATCATCATCATCCCTTTCGAGTTAGCATAAATCAAGATGGCAGGGCCCATCGACACTAGGTAATAATCTGAATTACTAATCTAGTCCACCTTTGTGCCTTGTGCATCATCCCCTAGCCAATTATGTTGTTTTATTTCTACGCAGTAGCATTGCATGTTACATATAAAACGCAAAATAATCCTTTTGCATGTTCACTCTCTTTGTAGGAAACGTTCTCGCGAGGAAGAACAGAATGAATTTATGCCCCTGTCGAAACGCATCAACAATCTGCATCTTAACAACAACCAGAACAGTATTGCGGCAGGCGTCGTACTGCCGGAGCAGATCGGCGGCGCTGGTGGGCCCCACGATCATCAGCTGCTTGGGGCGGTCGGTTCGTGTGGAATGAACATGCACAACAATCATCATCATCATCATCATCACCACCTGCATCCGCAACACCTGATGGGAGTTATGGCCGGTGCCAGCTCGAGCAGTAGCAATAGTAGTAACAGCAATGGCAGCAGCAACGGATCGTTTCCAATTCCGGCCAACAGTGGAAGCAACAGTCCCGCGTCGACCATTTCAATTAACGGCGAAATCCTGGGCGATTACTGTCCCGTGCTGAGCGCGGAGGAAAATCCACACTACTTCACTAAAAATAAGATCCTGTACGAGCTGTACGTCGAGCGGATGAGCCGACTGCAGTGAATTCCCACCAAAAGAAGGACCATCGTAGGGGTGTTTAATTCTTAATGCGTTAACTACAGATTTTCATACTTTTTTTAAAAAATACTTTCTCGAACAAGCTTATTTCTGCTAATTATATTTAGTATTTAACATTGATCGGGCGAGATCTGCTGATGAGTTCTGTGTAAGGTTGAATTGTGGGTTTTGTGTGGCGATTGGCGGATGTAAGCAAGCTTGGGTCCGAAGACCACCAGATTAGCCTTAAAGAGCAACAGAGAGAGAGCGAGTTTTGAAGCAAGAGATTCTAAATAAAATCAAAAGTCCAATAATTTTGCGATTACTTTCCAATAACAGCATTCGAATGTCATCTGATACAGGTGGGTTGGTCAACAGAAGCTTGGTGTTAGTAGTATATCATCGATTATACTTTATTTAGGTAGTCACGACGGACGATGTGTGAATTGTATCGATACATATGGTACTACAGTTCTCTTTACGCGATGTGTTTTTGTCTAGTTTGCGTACATTGCTAGGGAGAGATAGACGCTTATTCGATACTACTAAAACTCATGGCTCGTTTTCATACTGTGCATGAAGAAATATAATAATAGCGCTGCAGAACAGAACCACAGAAGATGAATATTGCCTCTTCTGCGAACAACGACTGGCCGCCCACAATGTGTGCTTCGAGTCCGCGTAACGATTTTGCCACCCAACTCAACTCCTCTCGCGCTCTGTCTCCTTATCTAACGGAGTATTCGGGTGGCATCTTTGTCCAACGGTTACAATCTAATGGAATATAACAATACTAAACTCTACACACGGTTGGTGGTTCGCGCGCGTTGAGTCTTTACGGCGAACGGATAATCTGCTCGTAAGCGGCAAAGATGATCGCTCCGACCTCAACCGAGCGCGTTTTCAGGCTGAGCGTTGCGTCGGAACTGCCCGGCGATAGTTTCAGCTCCAGCAACACCCAGATGTTGTTCGTCAGCTTCAGCGACTGGTACAGCATGTCCTGACCCTCGACGTTGCGCTTCGCGATGGTGAAGATGCTGTTCGCCGTCATCTTGGCCGCGACCGTATCGGCCGTACCGACGATGCCGTGCAGATTGTACTGTATCTCGTTCGCGGCCGGAATTTCCTTCCAGGTGGTCAGAAAGACGCGCTTATCCAGCTGTCCGTCCTCCACAAACAGTACGTTGCCGTGCACGAGACAGGCAAAGTAGAAGATGTCCACGTTGTTTTTGATAGCAACCTGCAGGTTGTTCAGCGGCTCCATACGCTGCACCGGCCCGGTCGTGCCAAGGGCGAGCGACGTATCAACCGATTGCGACGGTTGCAGTGGCGCCACTTGCAGCGGAGCGCTCGGCACCAGTCCGAAGCTGTTTTTGTTCAGTTGAATCGCAAACCCGGTCATTGCCTGCATCGCCTTGTTGGTGAACGTCATGTCCATGTACACCTGGCCGGCTCGGCGCGAGAAAGTGCCCTGAATTTCGAGTCCCTTGCCCTTGTCCGCTGGCAGCCAGGTGATTTTCGGGATCTGTATCATGTTCGAGCTGCTCACTGGGCCGATACCGAAAATGTCTCCGAGCAGTCCTCCCGCAGCGGAGCCTCCGGCCGGTGCTGGAGCCGCTGGTGCCGCGTCATTCGATGCCACGGGACCGCCGCCGAGCAGAATATCCAGCCCACCGCCAAGCAGATCCACGTTGCTGCTGGCTGGAGCCGGCGCGGCAGGTGCCGCTGGTGCCCCAATGTCCATCGAAAGCAGATCACCGATCAACGATTCCTGGTTGGGAATGACGGTGGCCTCCTGGACCGACGAGCTGTCTTCTCCCGCGGCCGACGCCGAACGGTTCGGTAGCGACTTGCGGACACCGGCACCGCGGCCCTCTACAAACGCGGTCGGCGGCTTGTGGTAAACGCTGGCCAGCGAGCTAATGTGGCAAATCAGCTCGTCCAGCAGCGTCGGCTCCAGCAAATCGGTCTCCTCGGAAATGAGCGGCTTGTCGGCCAGCACGACCTCCTTTGCGGCGGCCGGATCCGTCGACAGCAAGCGCCAGTAGATGAAGCCACGATCACGCAGATCCGGATTGTCCGAGTCCTGCGTGGCGAGCGAAAGGATGTGCTGGACCAGCTCCTGCGTGTCGGCCGGGCGCTTGAGGAACAGTTTCACCACCGCCGTTAGCAGCTGCAGCTGCACTTGCGCATTTTCATCCTGGAAGCCCTCCAGGAAGCCGTCCAACAGCTCATCCGCGTTGTCGATTCGCTCGGCGTACTCGCCGATGATCCACACCATCGAGGCGCGCGCTTCCGGCTCGTCCAGAGTGTCCAGATTCTCGCACAGCGTGCTGATGATGCTCTCGTACTTGTTGGGATACTTGCGGAAGATGTCCTTGATCACCACGATCGCTTCCTGCACGACGTAGTTCACCTTCGTTTGGATCAGATCGAGCAGCGTCGACACGCACCGCTCGGCCGATGGCTCCACCTTAATCGCGCACCGGCCAATCGCACGCACTGCCTTGCGCACGAAATCGACATCCACCTCGGTGGCGTACTCCTTCAGCTCGCTCAACACTTGCGCGATGTTGCTCTGGTTTGCCAGACGAATCATGATGTCCAGCTTCTCCAGCTTCACGTAGATGGGATCGTTATACTTCACAAAGAACACCTTCATCTCGTGCTTCAAAATGTCCGGCCGCTTCTGCACGATCAGATTGATGTTGCGGAGGGCCACGTACTGCACCTCCGGCTCCGAGCTCAGCAGCGTCACCAGCGGTGGGGCCAGCTTTTTCGTCAGCATCGAGCAGAAATCGTTGTCGCCGGCTAAAATCTCCAGCAGCTTCATCAACACCTTGATCGCGCTCAACACAACGGCCGCATTAGCGTGGGCCAAGCGAGGCGTAATACGTTCGCAGATCGATTGTGCTTCCCGTTCGTCTTTCGGGGTGTAGTTTGCCAGCGAATCCAGGATGAACACCTGGCCCCACTCGGTGCATTCGTTTAGCGCCGTCAGCAGTTTGTTGATGGTGACCGAATTCATCTCGACCAGCGGTTGCCCACTCGCACTTGCCTCGTTGATCTCACTCAGCGCGGCAACGGCGTTGGCCACCACCATCGGGTTCGAATCGGACAGCAGATCCTTCAGCTGGTCCAGAAATCCTTGATCTTCCACCTTGCGGAGAGAAAGCGAGAATTGCAGTTAGAGCATGGAAGATTATTGCGCCAGTATACTACACCGTTTGCTTACCATCGAGCTGGAGATGTCGTACAGCTTGGCCACACATACGGCAGCAGTCTTGCGTACATACGGATCCTCGTCTTTCAGACACTTGCGCAGCGGTTCGCACAAGTACTCGGTGATCTTATCCACCCGGATGCAGCCCATCGTGCGCACGGCCAGTGCACGGATCAGTGGATTCGTGTCCTCACAATCCTGCGATATGAGATGTGCTCCGTTAGTAAATCGGTGCAATACAGCATAGCTAGAGCGCTTCGCTGTCTTTGTGGTGTACGCGACTAGCAACCATTTCAGTGAACAGAAGTTTTCTAACAAAACCAAAACAACTAGAAGCACTCGTCACAAAAAGGGAAACGTATAATCACAATGGACCGGGCTAACGAAACACTTCCATACTTATGTACACTGTCCGAACAGAACCGAACGAACCTAACTGAACGTAAGCGAACTGCAAACAAAATCAAAACCTGCGATTGATGTAGCATATCATGTATAAAAGGAGAGGCTGAGATCAAACAAAACAAAACCAAACACATTTTACGCGATGAATGTTGAAGATGTATGAGGCGTTTAGGGCACTTTACGTGAAATTTGGTATATTTATAGAGCCATTTGCATGTAGTGCGCTCAAATAATAATAATACGCAATGGGAAAAATGACGCCGACACATAAGGGTACGGTGTTTCCGTAGGAACAAGAATAAAATATAAATAAGCGATGCGATGTGCAGTAGAGATTTCAGCGAAGCAAAACCGGATGTTTGCAAACGATTGCACTAACTTGGTGGTGATAAAATGATAGGAAAAAATGCAAAACTCATATTCAACACTGTCTGTCTTTGAGCTAGTGTCCCTTCTGCGCAGGAACATTCGACTACTTGCTAAAGACTATTGTGCTAAAACGCGTAAAACATCATCTACCAACATTGTGCGGTTTGTGTGCAAACTAGTTTTTAACTTTCTAAGCAGCTTTTGTTCATAACTATGCCAACTACACGAACACGAATGACACATAAACAACAAGTAAAGAACTGAATCCAATAAATTGGTTATTAAATTATAGATTAATCTGAAAGTGGGGGGGTTTAAACGCACAGCTGTTTTCAACCGAACGGGGTAGAATGAAAAGAAAACGCTGCAACTCATAACGTCAACACAGTTTTTCAACGCAAAAAGGCAAAAAACGATCGAAAAGGGAAGGATAATAAGAAAAGAAATCCATAGCTAAAAACTCAATTGGCAACATTTTTGAATTTGTTTGATTACCTTAACGAGTTGAGAATGTGGCAAATCCTTACATAGTTTTTTTTTTAACAATGTTATTAACAGATACATAAAATTTATATTTTTATTTGATTCAGTTTTATCTCATCAGAGCAGTAGAGTTTTTCAAAGAGGAAACGCAAAAGTTCATTTAACACATGTGTAACAAGTTTGGTTCAAAAGGAGAGGAGGCGATGGCATTAGCAATTGGTGGAAGATAAAAAACAAGACAGAAAAAGAAAGTTACCAAGTTTAGTTCTATGAGCGTGTACTTATTCGTTGACAATGATATATATATAGAGAGAGAGAAAAGTTGAAGTGAAACAGTCACAAGAAGCATGACGAGAAAGGTGAAAACGTTGGTGTGAACATATCGAACGTTGGAATGATAAAGGATGAGTAACAATGATTCTAAGCGTGGCAAATTATCGGAAATCTAAACAATAAACAATCCAAGAGGGGGAAAGATAAGCACAGGCGGAATTGAAAAAATACACATAGAAAAAAAATAATCAATATCGAATACGTTACGAGTGCAAAGATGGAAACGCAACACACGCAAGTGAATGAAACAAAAACCTCTCCTTTTAAGAAACGTTTACGTTAATCAGTAAGAAAAAAAAAAGAAAGATATTCGTGATTCATAGACCATTTTTTTAGACACAATCCACTTTTCCGCTCGGCAAGGAAAATGGTGAGTTTTATCTGATATGTTATCTAAACAAAACCTTTGACTTAATACTCCCCAATTCAAATATTGCAAAGAGCTTCATGAACATACTTTGGAAGTCGCAGCAAAAAGTCAGTTATCGTAAGTCTAGCTTTCCTTCAAACGTTTACTAGAGCATGGTCGTGAACGTTTGGCTTCAATTCAAAAAATGGTACAACAAAAATAGACAATTTCACAACAATAACGGCCAAATAATCCACCCGTAATATAACACTGTCGTCTGTTACAACATTTGAATTATCTCTTTGCAACGAAACGCCCTGGAAGTGTGCCAGGAGTCGGGGCACCGGCCTGAGTGTAACATATTCGGAAATGAGACTAAACAATACGGAGCATTAATAAGATGGATGAATCTTTCGCTACCAAAACGGAAACTAAAGCGGGACAACAAATTTCATATGATCGATTGATACGGTATGAGAGAACAGTTGAGAAGGTTTAAAAAGAGATCGATTTGAGCGAACGAATCTAATGCAGTCTCGAGTCGACTAACAAATACTTACCTTAACGAACGTGTTGACGGCCATGATGGCCATATCGGGCTGTGACTTGGCGTAGTTCATCAGATACAGATACACCAGCTTCTTCAGCTCCAAATTGTCCGTTTGCATGCAGTTCACCACGTCGGGGAATAGGGCCGACACGTCTTTCCCCACCGTCATGCTGGCAATGACCTTAAATTAAGAACGCCATAGAACGGGCGCGTTATTAATTGCTGCGGAATCGGGCGAGGCGCCCTTTGCACACACACCCACACTACCTTCTTCACTGCTTCCTTTTTCTTCTCCTTTTTGTCATTGTTGAGCTCGGACTTGAGTTCGAAAATTTCACCCTTCTTGGTGGTGGTAAAGTATTTAGAGTCCGTCATCTTGGGCGAGTCAAATATGCGAAGTCTGTGGGAGAAACGGGAAAAAAGACGAAAAATATGCTCAAAACGGCGCCCTCTTGTGACGTTATTCTCTTCGTGCGTTTCGAAAAAGAAAAAATGGTTGTAGGGGAATCTCATTACTGGATTGGGGCGATGGGAATCATGCTTATGTTTTGGATATGTTTGCGTTCACGTCACTACTCGATGCTGTTCCCTCCTTGCACTGCCGCCAAAGTGTGTCTCTATGAAACTGTACACAAACACTGCGCTGTCTCCATCCAAGCAGCCGAAGCCCAAACCGTACCACAAACAGCGAATGTTTGTTACTGACTGGCGGGCTGCTGCTGTTGCTGCTGCTGTGGGAGCATCTCACATGCGCTGCTCGATTCTTAATAGCGCTCTAACGTGTAAGGGGGGACCTTGTTCGCTCCAACACCCTTAGGGCGCGCGGCCTCATCACGCGGAGGGAGTAGTGTCAAACGGTTAGAAAAATCGCTAGCGGTGTCTTTCGCTACTTCGTGCGCGCCCCACTATTCACTTCAAAGTGTACAATTATCGTTCGGTCTCCAATGACTGCAGCAGCTGGTGCAAGCAACATGATTCAGTGCCGCTACAATAACAGAAAACATATAAATACGCACAGGGTGGAGCGCCCCTACACCCTCCACTTAATTAGAGGAGGAGCGCGAGAAGAAAGCCCCACCACGCTATGTCGTCATCGTTGCCGTCGGTTCGTCATCCCCCAAACACGGCAGCACGGAATTGAGCAAAAGGAAAGGGGCAGCAGTGATTCCTGCGCTGCATTTGTAAACGACGTGTAATCAACAACACCAACCACCACCCCCGCTACAACCACCTCCTCCAGGCACAAGAAGTGCGGCGTTAAGTTAAAAAGATCGGAAACGCTCGTTAAGCCACCCAGGGCGCTTATTTGCTTCGCCTGCGTATATCGTTTCCTTCCCACTTTCGCTGATAAACTCCAGCGCGCTCTTGCTATCGCCGGAACCGCTCGCATGGACGGGGATTTGTGCAGAGGCGAAAAATCGATTCTCCTCCCGGGACACTGGATCTTCCATTCTTTTGGCCACAGCCGCAGCCGCTATGCAGATAAGATAATCGTGTGTGTATGTACCTTTGCGATGTGCAGAACGCCTTACGCCTGTGTGCCTGGACGTTTTAATCCTGCGCTGAGATATATTAGATAAACGTTTTCCGTTTTTAATCCCGTAAAATACGCCTATTTTCTGGATTTCCACCCACTTCTCTACACGAATGCAGTTTTTTCTTCAAGTGAACTGTCAAATCATCTCTGCGACAGCAAAGGCCACTTCGGCTGACTTCGGCCAGCTTCGGCTCAAACGTCTGAACACGTTGACAGCTGGTCGTAATGAAAGACGTTTCATGCAGGGTTCGAGATGAAAATTTCGTTGAAGCAAGCATTTTTGTGATAAATAATAAACGTGTTCTAATTTCTGTTCTGCACATTGCAAGAAGTGTGTTTGAGTTCAAATGTTAATACAAAAAAAAGTTTAATTCTTACTAGAGATGCTTGAGTGGCTGAGCTCATTCAGCACACGGTTACACCAAACAAAAGAAAAACAAATATTTTTTTATTACTTTATCCCACATCAGTGGAAATTATATCAAATTATATCTAGCTCAAACTTAACTCAATTTCCAGTAGTATTCAGAATAAATAGAAAACTGATATTATTTTCTGAAATATTGCTAGAAGCGTTGTTCGGTTTAAATATTAACGATTCGAAAACACAACTAGAATCTGTTTAAAAATTTAACGGAAAACAAATACAAACCGCACACTTTTTCTACAACCAACCTTCATGCCAAATGTAAACGGCGTATCGTTGCTATCAAATGTTTAAACCTGCTATTGAATGCCACCGTGTCATCGGCACAATTGCTGTAAAAACACAATGATTTACAAAACCATAGCACTTGTAAGCACGGAGGATACGTACGTAGAATGACAGAGAGAGAGAGAGATATTGTGAGCTTTTGTTATTTCCACACAACAATGAGCTTTTCCCCAATTTCTCAGGAGCGCTTACCGAAACTTAGAGACGCGCTCATTTTCCCGCCTCCTTAGGTAAACCCTATTCGGTCACACGCGGTACCTGCCTCTCGCTCGCTCCAATCGGGTTCGCCTCCACAGGATTTCATATTTGTCGCTCTGAGCGGCTATGTTCGTAGATAAAAGCGAAAGCAAAAGCACACTCACTTGTTTTCCATGACAATTTTCCAATGTCCGTGTGTCGGGTCGCGCAAAGGCAAAGTTTCAACCGTAGCAGTCGGATGGTTTGTGGAGCAGCCGTGGCGTGTGTTGTGATCTAATTTGTTCCCCAAATTCTGGTGCTCGGTGGTCCACCGCTAGGCAGTGTGTGTGTGTGGCAGCAGAAACTGTGTCTTCCTCTGGCACCGGAAGCTGGGGCTTCAATCGACACGCGCAAATACGCACCGACCGACCAGTCAGTGGTGAACGTTAGTATCCTTTACAGTGATATAACACAACAGGTTTTTACGATCAGACTACTGCAGACCCCAAACGTGCGTACCAGTGCATCTTTTGTTCGACCAGGAACGCGACGATTAGCGTGTCCTTGTCTCCGCTACTGTCGTCTGGAGCGCAATGCAAACCTTTCGGTTGAACTAGATGATGTTGTGCCTCTTTGTTCCTTGCCCTTCGGAAAAGTGTAGCAGCAACAGGAATAACCAGTGGTAAAATGTAACAGTTTCCCCAAATCTAGCTTCAACACCACTCCCGCAGGCAGTGAAAAGTGAAAAGCGTGTATTAGTGTGTGTGTGTGTACGTGTGTTCCGATGTATCCGTGTGCATGTGTGTTGTCTTAGAGAGCGTAGATTCCAGTGAATGGCGGCGTTGAAACGTACGCGGATGGTGGAAATTCGTGCACAAAGGGAAAGCGCGTGAAAAGTATGAATGCGCGACATTGACGCGGATTCTCTTCAAAGGGAAGACCGTGAGCAAAGCAAAGCGGGAAGGGAAAAAGAAACAAATAAAAGCGAAAACGTTAACTCCCTCCGGCCATCCTCACGCCTTCACCCCCACTCCCCTCCTGCGAGTGCGCGCGTGGGTGCGTGCGATCCAAATCCGAGCGGCCGAACCCAAAGCCGACGACGAGGACACAACGGCGTGAAATAACCGAACCTGTCTGTCTGTGCGTGTGTGCGTGTGTGTGAGAGAGAGAGTGTGTGCCTGTGGTTTTTCTTCTTTTCAGTAGCAAACGAAAGGCTGTTGCTGAAAGCGCCGACCAAACGTGTAAGTATAATATGCCTTTTTGTCTAGCAGAGAAAGTGGGGAAAAGCGCTCGAAAGAGCACGATGTACACAGCGTTGCGAGCGGGAGAAGTAACACGCAACAGCGACGCCAGCAGAGCAGCAGCGCACAGAGTGTGAGAGCGAGACGGGCGCCAAAACGGAAAAGCTCCTCGGGTGAACAAAGTTCTGCCGCTGAGAAAGGAAAAACTCTCGAGTCCTCGAACGGCGGGCGGGAGAGCAGGAGATGCACACTGTAAATGGTTATGGAAATGAGGGGGTTACGCAGAGGGACGGGGGGATGCAATGGCCAAAGAATGGAAAATGTTCATGCGTATGGATAAAGGCAGGCAGTTTGAGGTTTTTCCGTTTGATCCATTGAGAAAAGATAAACGAGAGAGGTTTTTTGGCCACACCACTGGCTAAAGTTAAAAGATGTGCTGTATCTGGGCTTTGTTTGATGATCTTAAACCAAGACCAATGTGTGTGTGTGTGCGTTTGTTTCGGGCGAAATGTGTGGAAATGATGGGAATGTCATGGAACGTATCATGAATCTCACGCCTCACTGAAGCCCAATTGGAAAGCGCATTCAACGGCAGCTGGATAAACAAAGCTGAAATGATGTTTATAGACGAACTACCTACCAGTTTGCTCAGCTGGGAAAACAAGATCATTTGAGTCCAAATTTATCCCCAACAGGTGCTTCGAGACACCACAGTTTCCCTTGGCTCTATCTAAATATAATGTCATGAAACTATTCCAGCACGATGCCACAAATTACCCTCATCAGACATCATCCGAAGACGAGGCGGAAAAATGTGCACACCCTCTTTCCCCGTCCCACCTTGCCGTGACGGGAAAATGGGTTCGATTATTTCAATCGACGAAATGGAATAATTACCAGTCAGGCAAAAGCAGCTCCAGTTGTTAACCATGTGTGCCAATCAGCTCTGGAAAGGGCAGGCTTACACGCATCCACGGCATTAACCAAGTAACCAACCAGCGTCGGTTGCCAGAGCAACTTCGCTTTTCCAACGGCCGACACCTAGTATGTTCACGTGCACGTGTCCTATGCGCAACAGAGCAGGCGACAGATTACGTCATCGTTCTCGTGCGCGGGCGGAACGGAATGCTTGTTCTTTACACTCCCCCAGCCCTGCGCCCTGTCTCTTACTTCTCGCTCCACCAAGGGGCAACGCAAACGGAGAATCTCGTCCTTTCCATCCTACGCAGTTTTTACGCGCGATGACGACAGGACGACCGGAAGAACCAGCCGGAACAATAAAACCGACTCCCGACTTGTCGCCTCCAACCCCATGACCGCCCCAAAAATGGGATGTCAATGGCGACAATCCAGACGGCGTCAACAAGAACAGACACATTTGGGGACTTTTCTCTGTGTGTCTGGGAGTGTTCTGCTTTTTTCTTCTTTTCCGTTCGTGAATTCGACTGGGTGGAGCTTCTTATCAAAAAGTGTAGTCATACTCCTCCACCCGCTCAAGTAGCAGAATGTGGTCCGGCATGTGGCCTTCGCATACACACACAGAGAACAAGACACGTCCATAAAAGTGTGATTATCCTTAATGCACTTTTTTGTTGTTGTTGCTGCTGCTTCGCTCGGTATTCCAAGGCGGTTCCCGGTTCGTACATCCCACGTACTAGTCGAGCGTCGTTCTTTGTGCAAATTGCAAATCGAATTGAATCGAGAATGCTGAGGCAAAAACCCGAAACTGTCGACTTTTTTTTGGCACTGCAGCTCCAAGTGTCGTGCATTTGCCAGCATCCTGTATCCTGAACGTATTACCGGGCGTTCTATTATCAGTATCGAGCAGGTGCCGACGCAAAGGCAATCAAATTTGTGCGCTCGCTTTTCACTGAACTTTGGTGCTGGAGGAAGGGACGGATTTTGAACATCGTCCACACTTCGTCATGAAGCTGGTACACGCTACACGGCGACGTTTGGTTTTGCAGCACGAAAGCGAGAATGCTAAATCTATATCAGCAGTTTTGTGTGTGTAAAATCTTTACCCAGAGGCTACCAAACGTTATCTTTTAAATATTGAACGCTTTCTTTTGTTCCGCTGGTGCGCTGGTACACGATGGTGCCTTTGGCTCCCCCTATTCATAATGTTTTATGCATTCCTTTACTGGCAGTGGAATGGTTCCACCACTCGATGAAGCTGTTAACGGTTGCTTGCATATCTATCTCGCGATCCGGCACAATCCTCGACAAAGCATTCGATCACCGGCCCTCGATGCGCTATGGCACTATGGCAAGCAGCATCTATCTGCACTGCACAAACGTATCAGTTTTTGTTCTGTTTTTCCTGCATTTTTGCTTTACACGGATGGATAAACAAGCTCTCTCACGCCCTCGTTCGGTGTCTCTGAATGTCCTGGTTGCTGGAATTCAAGCTAAAAGAAATGTCCTACCATCCTGCCGCAAGGAAGCGTGAACGTTTCGCACTGGAATGGAATGATTGGAAAACGGCCAAAGCTTCTGCGGGTGTGTGTGTGTGTGTTTATATTTGTGAAAAAAGCATAACACAATAGATAGCTCTTTGTATAACTTTAACTGAAGCTGCCGGGGGAGGAGGAAAACTGCGATTTTTATGACATTGGTGGTTCCTGCACCAGTGTGAGGGAAGCAAACTTATATTAAATGTATAACCATCTGTCCAATCCATTGCCAAAGCGTCACTGTCACCAGTTGCCGATGCTTTAAACAGTGGGAAGATATGAAAGCAATAGCTCCGGAACGGTCGGAAACCGTTCATTGGAAGGAAATGAAATAAAATCATTTAGACACATTTCCTGTCTCGAGATTCTGATTAACTGTATCAGCTGGTTTATTATAGTGGTTCTCGTGAAGGATTCGGATTCTATTTTAAAGCTCTTATTCTATGAAAGCAGTCTGACGCAACTACGCGAAACCGAACGATGATTTGAATCTACTGCTGATGCTCTTCTGTATTGCTCTTTGTATTGCAAGAAGCTTAAATATTTAAGCTAATCGATGGCAAAGATGAATTCAGCTTATTCTGTTCATTTCACATAAATCTATAATACTATACGTTACAGTAAGAAGAGAGAGAGAGAGAGAGAGAGAGAGAGAGAGAGAGAGAGAGTTCTTCTTCTAAGAGTCCTTTGGTAAAATGATTGATTTCCATTGCGACAGAATTTTCGGCATTCAGGGTTTTCCAGGTTACTTTCGAATGTAAAAATTGTTATGCTTACTTACTTATCCGGCGCTACAACCGCTTTGTGGTCTTGGCCTGCCTCAAGAGTGTCCGAAACCGCTCACGTTCTCGCGCCTTCGTCTACCAGTCCGTTATCCTGGCTTTAATGGCGGACGCCTTCACGCCATCTTGCCACCTCAATTTGGGCCTACCACGCCTCCTCTGTCCTTGCGGACGGCCTAAAGAGACTTTACGGTCTGGGTCGTCTGTTTCCATACGTACAACATGGCCAGCCCACCGGAGCCTGGCGAGCTTGATACGCTGCACGACAGTGAGGTCGCCGTACATCTCGTATAGCTCGTCATTATAGCGGCTCCTCCATTGTCCTTACACACATACGACGCCAAGTATCCTTCTGAGCATCTTCCTCTCGAACGCGGCTAAGAGGGTTTCGTCAGATTTGAATAGTGTCCATGTCTCAGAGGCGTATGTGAGTACCGGAACTATATAGGTACTATATAGTCCCAGCTTCGTCCGTCGCGACAGGTTCTTTGAGGTGAGCTGATTTTTCAGGCTGTCGAATTACCGGTTGGCAGCCAGCATCCTTGCGCGCAACTCAGCTTCCATGCTATTGTCGTTGCTGACCTTTGACCCAAGATAGGTGTATTGTGGGGCGACTTCAAAAGTGCGCTCACCTATCTGCACGTCACGCCAACGTAGCTTCTGATTATTTATTGGTAGGCCCGCTGATGCTGCCACCATCAGTTTGGTCTTTGCCTCGTTTATCTGCAATCCGAGGCTCTCTGCCGCCTGCTCGATCCCTTGGTAGGCTTCTGCTACATAGGAGAGCCGTAGACCAATGATGTCTATATCATCAGCGTATGCCAGGATCTGGGTTGACTTATAGAAGATGGTTCCCGTAGTCTCCACCCTCGAGTCGCGGATGGCCCTCTCTAGCGCCAGGTTAAATAGGAGATAGGCAAGCCCGTCCCCCTAGCGCAGACCCTTGGTGGTAGCAAAAGGTCCATTATATTGTTATTCACCGCATGCAAAATGTTGTTCCACAACGATCTGACATTTCATTTCCATCAACATGATTTTTAATTTCTACAGCATGATTTTCAACACGACTTAAGCTGGATTGGGTTTGACAGTTCTTTGTTATGTGTTGAAAATCATGTGTTGAAACTGAAATTTCATGTTGAAACAAATAAACCATTTGATAGCAGTTGAAAAACATCTTGGATGCGGTGAAGAACAATGTTTACATTCGAAACTGGCTTGGAAATTTCTGTAAGTTCTTCTAATAGTGTTGTAGAAGGACCATGCCCAAAAGCTCTCAAATGTATTACTATTTACATCTTTCGAACAAAAAAACGTCATGTGTCACTTATTCTTAGTATATTAATAATGCTAGCTACATTACAAGTCCAATCACTTTACAATTGGTAAGTGCAAAACACATAACAGCTTTGTCGCCTTCACCGTCTGTCAACAATTATGGTCGCCACACTGTTCGTTCGTTTGCCAACTGTTCAAGTGTCCACTTCTGGCTGGATTGCGACATCAAAGCTGCGGGGAGGGCGCGCATTTGGTGTGCGTGCATTTTCCACAAGGTTAAAGATTTGTCACTCGTGGCGTTTTGTCCCATCACCTTCCCTCTCTTCGCTGCCTGACAAACGCGGTGTGCTCACGAACAGGCTCAAGAAAACCAACATACCACTCGAGCTGAGGATGTGGTTTGCTCCCTGTCTTTAAGCCTGTGATGTGAATCTTCATCCTTCCTTCGCACGATGCGATGATAAATAGTATCCATCTAGCAGCTTTCATGCCTACAGCGACACTGCTTCATCTTGCCAGCCAGATCGATGAGTGGTTTCATTTGTTTTTTTGTTATGGACATCACCACTTCAAGCAAAAACTGATGATGATTCTTGGTGGCAAACAGTTCGCAAAAGCTCCAAACCCTCTCTCTCTCATGATCAAAAAACAACATGGTTTGTCGCTTTCCGTTAAGATACTGTGAACCTTTTGCTCCTTGTTCCCTTTTCCCTTTTTGAGGGATGACACACAGGAATACCGCAGCACATTCCAAATGCTGACCTTATCGTCTATCCTACGACTATCATACGGCCGATGATCGACGGGTTGTACATGGGTGTGCCCAAGAAGGGAGAGGGATGTGGCTGTTTGGCAGGGTCGGTGGTCTCAGGCAAATCAAATAAAACAAAGTGTAACCGAGCAGCAACAGCCAGCAGCTGGAAAAATACATTCCGGTCGAGGTTGCTCACATGACTAATGGCGGACTGGTTTCGGGATGCCGCAGAATCTATCCGGACCCTGATGGACTTGGCTGCAAACCATTAGAAGCAGCAGTAGTAGAGCAAGGAGCAAGTATTAGCGCAATGTTGGAACGAGCTGTTTTAGTGCCTCTGGGAAGTGGGTGAAGAGGAAAACACGACACTAAAAAAAGGGAGAAAAGTAAAAGGTGTCGCAATATTTTTCAAAACTCTTCTCTTACTGGAAACCGGTTCGGACAGCAGTTAGCCCCCTCAAATCAAATGGATGAAACGCTCGTAAAATTCACATCACTTTCCCGGTCGGTCGGTCGGTCGGTGAAGCTATTTAGGGGCCCAGCGCTTTCAATATATATAGCCGGGTCGCACACACACACACACACACACATCATGGCCGGCTAGCACGGCAGAAAGCATTCAAACCGCCTACACTGTGCTGTCCACATCCGCTTTATCCTTTCTAATTTGTTTTTACCCCACCAGGGAGAGGAGAGTAGCAGCGGAAAAGCGTCGGATAAGCTCACCTTGACGGAAATGAGGGGGGGGGGGGCAGTCGAGGGGACTTTTCCTTTTGCGTTTGACCTTTTTCTCTAATCGAATACTGCCGTGCGGAGTAGAGCGAGCGCGTGTTAGCTTAGTGCCACAATGGTGCGGAAAAGGGTAGTTGAGATTTTCCGAAACGCTCTAAAATCAATGACGCTCATGTCTGCTGCTGCTGCTTGGGTCAGCAATAAAAATGGACAGATTTTAGGCCAGCCAAAACACATACGCCCCAAACTGAACCCTTTTTGGGCTGCGCAAATATTGAGTGGCGCACTGTAGTGTGTGTTTGTGCCGACGGAATCGATCGACCAAACTGGCGGGCAGAACGATTCGAATCGTAAAATGAATCATTATTGATCTTTCCTACTACACTCCTCCACTGGAGAGAGGGTAAAGGTCACTGTCATTGTGCATGGGAAGAGGCAACAAGTTGCTCCCGAATTGGGACGTGCGATCGGTTGAATGAAGCCATCAAGCGGAATATGAGCGGTAGTAAAAGTGTTTTGTTTTTTGGTTCGTAGTTGCACACTAAAATTGGGTGGTCGTATCGCACAAATGGAGCGCATTTTCACTGCTCCACCACTTATCGATTATTACGAATTCGTAACGATTGTTGTCTTGCTGCGGCCATTGCCAATAATCAATCGTTGGCGGGAGCAAACGGACCCTCCTTTTTCCTCCTTTTTGGCTGGTTATTTTTTATTAATTTATCGCTCGCTGTGTATCGTTTCACACCTATCTACCCACCTGGGTGAGGAATATAAGCCTTGCCAGCGGAATCGATTGGATCAATTGATAGGACGACTCGCGAAACCGACAGGGGGGTCCCACGAAATGAGCCGATAATTAAATCGACATTATTTCCACCCCCGACAAAACCGCACTAACAGAGGGCAGCTAAATGGTGTAGAGCCGCGTGTTTATGCGTTTCTCATCGTTTGCTGCCCTTGGTACAGAGCACGCAGTTGCGGTTGAAGCTGGCCCATCTGGCACACCCCCTGTGTGACCCCGTGTTCGTATTTGTCTACGTCTGGTGGTAGTGGTGGTAGGACGTAATGTAATAAAGGCAAAGGCTCCTGTGCCACAACCTCTCTCACCCTCTCTTTCGCTGTCTCGAACTCCATCTTCATCCATCCTTGCGCTCGGGCACTTAACCCGTGCCCGAAACAAGCAATCGGTGTGGCGCATATGATTGAATACACCCACCGGCAGCAGTGTGTGTGGTGCGTTGTGATAATGGTACATTACATTGATGGGCTAAATTATTTATTACGCCCTCTGCCGACGGATGAAAATGGGATCGAACTTGTCGGGAGAGAGACAGAGAGAGAGAGAGAGGGTGGCGCAGTTGTTGTTGACCGTTAGTGCGGGGAGAGTATGTTTACCATTGTTTTCACAGCCCACGACAAACGAACGAGGAAAAACTAGCAAACGGGGAAATGTACTACAAACATTCAATCAAGTAAGTGTTAACCAAGGTGGGAGGAGGGAAAAAAGCACACGCGGGAAGGTGTTGGGCTGGCAGGGAATCGAGTTTTAAAAGCCACAAACACAGCACAGCAGTCATATACAAAAAACAGGGAAAACAAAACAAAAAATCGACCAGAGATTGCGCACAAATTGGATTGAGTTTTAATCCAATGTCGCACGGGTGGGTATTAAGCGGAGCATTAAAAAAATGTGTGTTCCCCGGGGGGAGGGAATTAACGAACAGATCGGTTCGATTTTCTAATGGCACTTTTAAATTGTTGGCAGTTTGTAAACAATTGTTTACATTTTCTCCTGGTCTTTTGGTGGAGGTGCACAAGTCCGTGCCATCGTGCTGGGAGTGCTTTTGGCGGTACAAAGCTTCACATACAACATCTAACATAAACCATCGACATCGACCGAAAAATGGGCGGCTTTTTGCCATGTTTGCCATGCCCCATTTTATAGGCACATGCCGGTCACGGCCACGGCAGTAGTTGGATGCTTTTAGTGGCCGCAGTACGACGATAAGGGCGGCTAGAAAACATCGTCAAATCGTCGTTCTCGGGATATCAGCTGATATCTCGGGTGGGGTAAACGTATGCCCTTTTGGGAAAAAGAAAGTATCCTTCTTGTCAAAGCCATTTCCCGCTGTTTTCAATCCACCTGAGGCGCTTTCCATTCCGATCGTGTCGACGAACATCACTGGTATAGGTAGGCTTTCCTCGAAATGGAGGCGCCTGGTCGAGCTGACATTAAATTATATCGCTTTGTTTGTCAAAAGGCTTCTGCTTCGCCGCACCGCCGACACCAAATAATAATAATAAAGCACTGTGATGCAATAAATTTTGCCAAACAATTTATCATTCACATGCAAACCACCACAATACGGGCTCTCCGGTTTCGCTCACGAGCGGGGTTCAACTCCCTGAAGCGAGGAGAGAGTTTTTCCGGCACATTGTGCAAAAGCCATTTCAGGCATCATTGAGGGCGGAAATTGAACTGTAAACAGTCATTTCCGAGGAACGGCCACACAATGGGCCGAATGTTGTGGGCGAAGCGGGGAAAAAAAGGAGACGAAGCTGGTGCAGGGCCCGAACATGTTTTGGAAAATTGGAAGCCAATAATAGCGATAGTACGTCTTCCTGCTCATTACAACCAATTAGGCTATCCGACAAAGCCCGAACCCCGAGTTGGCAGTAACAAGCACTTTATCAATCAACACACACACGTGCTCCATGAATAATTGGCTTGAGGCACAGCTTTAAACTGAACCATCGTTCCGTTTCGCATTCGATAACGATAGCTGAGCGTAATTGGAACTGTTGGTACGGTTTTTTTCAATATAATTATTGGGCTGGAAGTTAGTCAATCGTGGCAATGAGATAAATGGGAAGCTTGGGTTCGAAAATAAAGCGCCTTTCAGACTAGGATTACGCAAGCGGCAAAGAGCTTTTCAGTGAACAGCGGCACAGCTGAGCTTATTAAAAATGTATCAATACTCACGAACGCACGATGAGGCACACTTCCGGCAAAGCTCTCTTCCGCCCATGTATTATGCCCTCCAGAGAAAGGGGTTGAAAATCAAATTCCACTCCAGCTCGGTAGCTGTTATCATCATCATTATCAGTATCATCGTCACCATCGTCAAGCAAGGGGGGGACGTCACAGCGTATGTTTTGCATCGCTGGCGCGCCCCGTAGCGAGAGCGCGACGATCTGGCTTGAAATGCTTATGATTGCGCAAACAGTAGCAACGGCATTAAAGCGCCTTATAAAGGATTCTATTACCTTGTGAAGTGTACATACCATGCGAACAGTGCAGGAAAGTAAAAGAAAACGTCCCGGCGACATGAAATAAAAGGTACACTAAGACGCTTGGGTTCGCCGTCCGCGCCTTCTTACTGTGTACATTAGGGGGACTTTCTATGGATCCCTTTTTTCTCCCTCACCCCCCCCCCCCCTCTCTTCGTTGGCGGTGTGATTGACTACTCTGCAGCAGTCCGCTGCGGAGAGACTTATTGAAGTAATTAGCAATCAATCTTCTTTTATCACCGTGTTACCCATGAGTGGGGCACTCACAGTAAACATAGGCTTGTGCTGCATACTGAGGCCGAGGCAAAAACACAGAGGGAATCCTTTTGACTTTTACCTTCCTGCACGACTGAATACGACTTATCTTGTCGTATGGCAAAACATTATTCCATCAGCTCTCGGTGCAATGGCACAGGCAGGAAGCGGAATTTCAAAGCAATGCTCCTAGCCACCCGTTCGCACAACATTTTCCCCCTGGCAGGGAAAATAGGGCTGGAAAACTTCACCAACATGACATGTCCTTCGTGGAACCCCGTCTTGGGGTGGGAGAGAAACAAATGAAACATGCTAAATGGTGCTCCTCCTTTGCTCTCGCAACAAGTTTTAATGTGAAAAAGCAAGCTCCCCGACCCAATCGAAGCAAGCTGGTAGCGTCTGCCGGTAGCTATTGGAGCTAGCGAGGCGTTTAAGGGATGGGGCGAGTTGCAAATGGATCGAGCAAACATCCTGGACCTGGCAGGGAAGATGGAGCTGGAAAGTGTAAACAAGAAGCCTGCAGGGCGGGTAAACACAGTCATTAGATTCGAACGCAATAATGACATTTCTGCTGACCGTAGCACCGGGTGCTTAGTTTCGAACGAACCGAGCAACTAGGACACACTTCCTCCTCCTCCTCCTTCTCCGCCCTCTGGCTTTCGGGGACTGATTATTTGCATTCTCTTCTTCTTCATCCTCCGACCATGGCGACGATGGGTCGTGCTTCGTTGATTTATGCTGCAATAAAAGGTGTGTGTGTGTGAGTGTTGCGGGAGTAAAGGCGAACGATGCGTTAGGAGCTACCCGGATCGAGCTTGCTAGTAATTAATTTAGTACACGATTCATTTTAATCAAGCGTTTTTGAATGTGACTGCGATGTTCCCTTTTACGAGCGTGAATACGTTTTCAAGTAAGCTTTCTATGCGACACTGTACTACATGGTTCATGGCAGTAAGCTTTCCACGTAGCACCGCCCGGGTGTGTCTCGATTCAAATGAGGTCACCAATCAAAAAGTTGCTTCCAACTGATAGTCTCTGATCCCACGTGACATGGTGAATCTGTTTGGTGCAGAATCGAGACACCGGAACGGAGGTGGAGAGGGGAGATGGAAGAGGCGGGGAAGCAGGAAGATGGGGGTTGATGCTGATAAAAACTCCGTTCACAACTCTCAGCTGCCACCAGAGGCGCGCACAACTATCGCTTCATTCCGCTCTCATTACAGTTGCCATTTTCAGGCGGTCGGTTCCGCCTCTGCCATTCCTATGCACCCCTTTTTTCCCTATGGCCGCACGGTGTACCAGACTTGGGTCGTAAAGAAATCTCCCGCGAGAGCGTTTATTTTTTATGGGCAAATAGAAAAAGTTTGCTTTTGTTTGCTTTCCGTGGGGCTTGCGGAACACTTTTCCGATCCCGCCTGGCCATGTCTCCCCGATGGTCAGCAGCCGGCATTGAAGCAAAATAATAAAAAAAGGAGTAAAACCGACTACCCGTAGAAGGGGAAGAAGTGCGCTGAGGCTGTGTGCGGTTTTCGTTGGGAAAATCTTACTTTTCGCGCAACTACACCCGTTTGCGCTTTTACGGGTGAAAATTCTGCGCTCTGGAGCGGAGTGGCGTTTGGATTTGGTTATGGTGATTTGTGTTTTATTATTCCACCCCTTTGCCAGCCCTGCCTCATTCCCCATCAACTGTTGTTTGATAGTGTTTGCGCTTTTGAGATGTGCTTTTTTTTGTTTTGTTTGTGTTGGTAAAGTTATATGTCGCTTGCTTTATTGGTAATCTTGCATCTTGCAGTGTAAACCATTCCATTCCACGGTCACAATGACGATTGGAGTAAGGTAAGGGAACACAAAAAAGAAAAGCTCCCCGTAATTCTGTCGCACACCGGTGGTGCAATATGCATGCAGCATGCCCGAACAGAATGGGACTACTCTACATATAAAAAATGGAATTTTTGCAATTCGCAACATAATGGACCGCTCTGCAGTCCGGAGAGATCGAAGATGCAAATGAAGCATCGCAATCTATTTGTTATTCATGCGAAGGAATATGTAACACGTTTTTACGGGCGCTGCAACACGTGGGGAGTTATCTTTTTTTAGGGGGAAGAGGCGTTTCGATCGATACATCATTCCGATTGGAAATAGAGAGAGAAAAGCTTGCACAAAAGAAGCTTCAAACGAATGCACCAACATTCGTGAGAAATTAACGTTGCAATGTGCAGTGCTGGTGGCATAAATTAGTACATAATTCTCCTTCCCATACGACGTGGTCATAATTAATACACCTCATGGTGCTTTTCTTCCCGTTACTAGTCGCAACTAATTGCCCTATTCAATCATGGTGAAATATGTTCCAAATTACACGTCACTTGTTTTCGCCGAACCACCAAAGAGTCGTTTCTTAGGAACGCAAAGAGTAGGAACATGACCTCGAGGGACCTCCTTCACCGGTCCTGAGGTATGGAGTGCGGGTATTTAAAATTAAAGCTGGATCAATAGCACGCAGCTCAACACGAGCGGGAGGCGCGCGACGATGCATTTGTGTTGCCCTCTTCTTGCATTTGTCCTTGCAACGGTGGAAGACAAGGGTGGGAAAGAAGGGGCGGGCAAAATTGTACCCAACTAAATTGAAATTACATTTTAAATTGCCATAAAATTCTCTTATCTCGTTCGTTTCGTCGTTTCGCCCCTAGACGGTGTAATGTTATTTAAGAATGCATTTTATACCTCAATGTTGTGGTATGGTATGGGAGCTGGTGCGAGATAATCGTAGCGAATGGTGGCGCCGTATGGCAAACGTTGCACCTCGAGCAGGTCAACCACAAAACAACGCAGCCAACACGGCAACCCTCTGTACTACCCCTTAATGAACGTGTAAATGGAAAGCAATCCGGTAATAGTCCTTTTGCTGGGGAGTACAAACAAGCAGCGAACCGTTCGTACAGCAAGCGTAGCACAGAAAGACAGCAAGCACACCCACCCCGTACCGTGGGGTTAATCGCAATCTACTAATCCCACACCGCATGGCGTTGCTAGCAATGGTGGGAAGACACCAGTCTCCAGACAGTGTAGCATCTCGAACCCCCGAGCTAGTTGACATTTTAATAATTGCATGCTCCCAGCTCAGATTCAAAACGCGTCCGATTTCTCCCGCGGAAGGAAGGAATTAACTCAAATGACTGTTCATACCAATTGCGTTCAACCCACGATGCGGTGCGCGTGAATGCAAAGTGAATTTGAGCAAAAATCAATACACGAGCAGGCAAAGTAAACGAAAGATAACATAAACAGCACAGCCCGAAGCCGATACGTGAGGGGGGGCGAGGTGGTTCTGGAGTTCTTTGTGTTTCTTTGCCAACTTTGCTGTTGCTGTGAAAAGTTGTGCTTCATTTACAACGAACGGCGTTGCGTTGTTCACTTTGGTAATAACCCACTGGGCTGCAAAACACTGTGTGGTCTGCCTGTCGGAAAATGGACATAATCACATGCTGTACTTTGACAACTTTGCATCCTATGTCCTGCTGCTGAACCCGACTCACTCGCCTCTTTTTTTAATAAGAAGGTCCATTGGCAAAACTAATAGGACAGAACGGTACGAGCTGATGATGAATCGTGCCCGTAATTCATCACACGACGGGACACGACTGCCTCCCAGGTTGGATGCTTCTCCGTTTGGTGTGCCGCCCGTTGAGTGAGTGGCATTTATCCCAACGACTGAATATTATTGAAACGTCGCACAATTTAGCAGCAAGGACACGGAAGGAAAGCTTGCAGGAAGCAGTATGCAGATTCGAACCACACGGGGAGTTTGCTGTACAATCCACTCCCTTCGTGGATTGTCCTCTGGGGTAAAGGTAACCAGATTTTCGCAACGATATAACACAGCACAGCTTTCCGGGAAATCTCACGATGCCACAGTAAATGCACGGGAAAATGCTACGGGACGGGGGAGCATGGATCCGATTAGTGGTACGGCGAAAAATCCGCAACCATTGACGGGCTGCAGCACAAGCACACCTTGTGGGGGGTGAACTTTAGCTCCACCGTACTTACTTCTTTCCAAACACTCCCCTAATCCAATGCCGGTGGTGTTCGTGCGAGCTAAACAAACAAATTAGTTATTCTGTCTCGAGCAACTTCCGGTCGCACAAAAGATTGTCCAACTGGCATTTTCATTGTGCGCTCGAAAGGGAAATGGAAAATATATACCAAGGGTAGCAGAAAACACAATTCAACACACACACATCCTTCTCACATCGCGTGACGGCAAAAGTTCGTGTTTTAATTGAAAAAAAGGAGCTATTAAAAAACAACCCCAAGTCCCCCGGAACGTCGTCGGAACCTGGCAACCTGATTCCATTTGCACATTGGCAGTCGGGTCCGGAGGAATGGTCTCCGTTGAATTTCAGCTGAATTTCATTTTAATCAAGTATTTCACTCTTTTTCCTTCGATTTTCTCAGCACTGAAGTGAGCGTTTCGGTTGATTGAGCGCCAGCAGCTTGGCAAATGGCAAATTTTATAACCACGAAATGGAATTTTAATGATAATTCGCACAATGCAGTCCCGCCGCCCCATGTAATGCCATTATGGGGTTTTGCGATCTTCGTTTTCGGTTCCATTTGACGATGGGCTGTTTCGCTGTTATTTCTTCATCCGAGCACGTCTGCAGCTCATACCCGCCATGTCCCCGTCCACGCAGGGCACTGGGTTGGCTCCACGTGTTGAGCTTAATTTAATCGATTGTTGCTAAAAATTGCTCAACAAGTCTTGTCTTGTTGGTGGCAGCAACGCCAAGACGACGACCTGAGACGGTTGAAAGTCTCACACACATACCAAGGAACACACGCACACACACACACACACGATGATAATGGAGCAGTGTAATATGGTAACATATTACGCGGTCTTCGCACGAGTTGAAGAACAATGAAGTGACACTGCGAAAAGGGCAATTTGTTCGCGATTCCCACCACGGCCCGACCCGACACGGTGGAGAGGATAAACACGGTGCTCGGCAGCAGCATCGCATCGATCGCACACACTCGGCGGTGGTTGTTATTGCGACGCGGGTATGATAATGGCATGGTAAATGGTTATCATGCGTCTGACATCAGCCTAGAGCCCGAAGAGCCGAAGCTTTTGTGCTATCAACCGTCGTTCAATTTACATCTCGACGTACGGGCGCACACACACAACGGCACACCCGGCACACGCCAGTGACTTCTTCTCCGTTAAGAAAATGGCAAGAAAGCCACCCCGTGCAACCCAACCAGCTAATGCTACCAGCAGCTGCCACCAGCAGGCAATCATCGTTTTCGTTCGCCTTATTGCACCCATTTTCCAGCCCATCGAACGGTCCTCCCTTCCCCGTTGTCGCTCTCTCTCTCTTGGCTTTTCTTTCGCGCACTAGAATTCACATCAGGAAAGCGCTGGTACTGATCTCAATTTAATTAGCTGTCCCCATCGAAGTGATCATCGATCAATTGCACGCACGCACAACTTATCACCTTCTTTTTGGTCGTTTCTGTTTTCCCCCACAGCTGCCTGCCAAACCTGATTGCTGGTAAGACCGCAGCGCATCCCGCCCGCCAACAACAGGATGAAGTTTTCCCTCCCGATGCCCGGCGGCGGTACCGGGCTGGCCCTCTTCTCCAAGCTCATCCGCACGAAAGATCTGCACAAGCTGCAGGAAGAGGACCCGAACAGTACAAAGCCCAAGCTAACCGTAAGTGTGTTCGTTGCACTGAATTGCACTCCACAGGAGCGTCGTCTAAACCGTGTTGCTCTGTCTGTTTCGTGTGCCGCAGAAATGTCTCACCACACTCGACCTTACCTCGCTGGGTGTGGGCTCCTGTTGCGGCACGGGCATGTACCTGGTGGCCGGAATGGTGGCGCGAAACATCGCCGGACCGGGCGTAGTGCTTAGTTTTTTCATCGCAGCCGTAGCTAGTATATTTTCCGGTGAGTCGTCCCCCTGCTGCCCCTGACAACCAAGCACGAGTGACTAAATGTTCGCTTTCTTCTCTCACAGGCGCCTGCTATGCTGAGTTCGGTGTACGAGTGCCACACACGTCCGGATCCGCGTACATGTATTCTTATGTTTCCGTGGGGGAGTTTGTAGCGTTTGTCATAGGATGGAATATGATATTAGAATATTTAATCGGTAAGTGTGTATGTGTGTGTGTCGCCGTCTGTATTTAATCAAGCTCATCGTACCAAATCACAAGACGGCACATCTTCAAAAGATCCTATTTATAAAGTCGCACACGCTTTTGGACAAACCTTGTCCAATCCTGAGAGACAGACAGAGAGAACGAAGCCAGAGACAGAATTGGACGATTGCGATTGGGTGTGAATATTTTATAATGCACTTCATTTCATAATCAGCCCTCAATGACGGAAAGCCACTTGTCAACTGACTTTAGGACTTTCGGAGAGTTGCTGTTTGCGTCTGGCGATGCTCGGAGTCGTCTGCCTCGGAAGAGCATAACATTGAACAAAAGATTACTGGTCAACTGGACAGGAGGACGGTCCAGACCGGCTAGAGATGGGTTCAGGAGCGAGTGGTGATAAAATATTTACTTTGCCAATTTTCCCAGTGGCCGGCAGTGTGAATAAAGAAGCCTGTAAGGGATACTCTATCCCCTTGCTGCCAGGCATTGGATAGCAACAGTACCAGAGCCCGCAGATGGGTGCCGTAATTCACACGAACTTGGTGCCACCGTTTTTACCATGCATAGGGACGCCCTCGCCTCGGACTCATCGACCCAAAGCTTCACGACACCCGGTGCTACTCTCGACCCCGACCGACTTGTTTGCTCAACAGCCCGCGTCAAGTGACCATAACTGTGAACGAGTCCTGCCACCACCGAGTGGGACCGGATCAAGTGTGTGTATGTGTGTGTTGGGTGGGTTTGTGGGCCATGAATTCGGTAGTTCCCGCGCAAACCCAACCATTGCCATAACTGTCAGACCAGCGGGACAACCCCTAGGAGTGCAAAATTAGCAACCCATGTGAAACAAATCTCTCTCGCTCCCTGCTTTCTACTCCCTGGCGTATGTCAAGCCGAAACGTGACTAAGTATAATGTGCAACGGCGCTGCAGCTGCAACCTCCTGACGCTGACTAATTGCTACTGGCGCTGTGGGCGATGGTGCTCATCCCGCACACCGTCCGTCGTGCATACGGAATGCATGAAAGAGCTTTTAAGCTAATTTTCGTCCACGTTCTGATGTCGGGAAGCTCATCGCGACATTCCGATCCCGTACTTCCCGTAGTGTCCCCTTAGGGCCCTGGGTGATGGGAGGGTTCGGGTTGGACCGATTTTTATAGCACACTTTCATGCTTTTGGCACACAAACACGCACACACCTGTGTGTGTGCAGGCGTATAGAAATCTCAATTAAAATTTCTCCCTTCTCGGTATCACTCGGGTGACATGACTGCATCGCGCGCTGCCGCTGCAAAGTGCAAAGCAATTTGGGGACGAAATTAATTCGCTCGATCTGTTTTTATCTTCTTTCTGTTTCACCGCCGTGTAATGCGCGAAGGTACGAGCGCGTGTGCCTGCGCCCTTAGCGCAAGCTTCGATTCACTGTCGGGCGGCTTCATAGGCAGAAGCATAGCGGCCTCCGTGGGGACCATATTCGGTACGTATGTTGATGGTCATGCACGACAACGCGTGGCGAATGCGAAACATTAGAAACAAAAACACATGCGTGCTCTCCATTTTTTTTGTTTTGTTTTTGTTTCGTCTATCCTATTCCGCGTTCTCTCTTTCTCTTTACTGCTTTACTCTTTACTGCGGTTACTTTTGCCTAGCATTTAGTTACCACTTTCTCTTACTACTTTTCTTCTTCCATTTTGTTTCCAATTGGTTTGTGTTTTATGGCCTTTTTGACTCGTTTTATTGTTTTACTATCGGTAATCTTATTTACCCCTCATACTCATAAACACACACCACTACGGCTCGGCTACCAAACTGGACTGGGTCAAAACCCGTTGTTTTTGATTCACCTTAAATTTACACAATCATGCTCTCTCTCATGCGCGACCACCACCACCACCACTGGGGGGCCTTGCAGGGCGGCCACCGGATTTCATCGCGTTCGGCATTACGCTCGTGATGACGTTCATCCTGGCGCTCGGCGCTAGCAAGTCGGTGCTCTTCAACAACGTCCTCAACACCGTGAACCTTGCATCGTGGGTATTTATTCTAACCGCAGGCTTGTTTTACGTCGACACCAACACCTGGACCGAGCACGAGGGCTTCCTGCCGTTTGGCTGGAGCGGGGTAGGTTTAACATGTTGCCTGTTTAGCTGTTGTCTGTGTTACAGTTCTGCTCCTTCAGGGTGCATGTCGTGCTTTGTTCCCCCCCTCCTTTTCGGTTTCTCGACGGATGTGTTGTATTCCATTTAGGAGTAGTGGAGCGTTTTTCCTTTTTCCCCTCTATCTCTCTCATGGCTTTGTTTTTCTTTTTTGGGGTCGGGAGTGAATCGCGGACGAGTGGGACGCTACTCCTGGAGGGCCTTTCAAATTTAACCTTTGCTTCGATACATTCAGGTATTTACGGGGGCGGCCACCTGCTTCTACGCCTTCATCGGGTTCGACATCATAGCAACGACCGGCGAGGAGGCGCACAATCCCCAGAAAAGCATCCCGAAAGCAATCGTGGGCTCATTGGTTATCGTCCTCATAGTGTACGTTACCAGCAGCTTCATCCTGACACTAGTTGGTAAGCCTTTCATCTCCTTCTTTGTAGCTTCGAAGCGTTCCAAAAGAGGGACATGGCAAGATGTGTTGTATGCCTCTTCCATTCCTCGTCCTATTTTAGTTCCTTACGATCACATCGACTCGGGCTCGGCGTTAGTGCAGATGTGGACCTACGTGGGGGCGCCCAAATGCCGAGCATTGGTAGCAATCGGTGCCACGGCCGGGCTGAGTGTGGCGATGTTCGGTTCCATGTTTCCCATGCCCCGCGTCATCTACGCCATGGCCCAGGACGGACTGGTGTTCCGTCAGCTTTCACAGCTGTGGGCCAAAACGGGTGTGCCCGGAATTGCTACGATCGGCAGTGGTATAGCCGCCTCCCTGGTGGCGCTTACCGTGCAGCTCGAGGTTCTCGTTGAGATGATGTCGATCGGTACGCTGCTCGCTTACACGCTCGTATCGACCTGTGTGCTGATCCTGCGCTACCAGCCCCACAGTACCTCGCTGGTCGATCTACTGCCTGCGCAGCTTCGTACACCGCAGCCGCCAAGCACCCCGGATCCTAGCACACAGCAAAGCGTCAAGGCTAATGTGATGATAAAAAAGATCACCCGTGGATCGCCAGACTCCGACGATAGCTATGACGAGGATAGTCCGGACGGCTACATGGGCCGTGACGATCAGTTCCTGGTGACCGACCGCACGGAGAACAAGTTTTACGGTAATGGGAAAGATGAAAATGGACACTCCTTTCGGGAGAGCTCTTACTTGAACTCCTTCTTCCAGGTGCAGTACACGGGGGTTCGCAAGGAAACACGGACACTTGTCCGATATGGATATGCGATTACATTGTAGGTCGAATTCAGCGCTACTCTTACTTATGTCCAGGATTTTTCCCCTGGATAAGACCCGGCCCGGCAACGCCCGAAACAGGTAAAGCGCAGGGACTGGCCACATACGATACGTCGTCGGAATGGCACGAGTAACTCGTTATGGTTTCTCATTCTTCAGGAATGTTCGTAACAAAGCTGGTCGGACTGATGTATGTGTGCATATTCCTGCTGGATCTCTTCATGGCCATCGGGCTGACGGGAGCGTTCTACTCCTTAGCGTACACTGTCCTGGTGTTAAGTATAATTTGGATTCTGCTTGTCATTTCACGACAGCCCCAGAACCGGTATGTACCGACAGCAAGTCTCACAACGATGGGAATAGGAAGAACTGGTTGACGATGCTCAACGTTGTGATTTTTGTTTTGTTTTTCCAGATATGCACTATCGTTCCTCACTCCTGGACTTCCATTCATTCCAACGATCGCCATTACGGTAAACATCTACCTAATATTCAAGCTCAGCATTCTCACCCTGGTACGGTTTACCGTCTGGATGACGCTGGGGTTGATCATGTACTTCTACTACGGCATCACGCATAGCTCGCTCGAGAATCCGAGCGAGGAGTTTGAGCTGACCGTCGACAACAACGGTTCGGCGGCACAGAATCTCCAAATAAATGTTCCTTCCACCACCACCACCGCTAAGCCAAGCAAACGCCAACGCACCGAACCGACCGCCGTCTGGGACCGGCACGGTTACGAGAACCGCATGGCCACAAACGATGACGGTGAGTACCAGTGGTCCGGGGCGAACCAGCAGCAGAACAACACGCACCCGTACAGTTGGAACACCAACGATGCTTGGGGCGATCGAACGATCTACGATCGTCCGCCACAGTCAGCCAACATTTTCCAGCCGCCGCCTGCAACGACGACGTCCGAGGCGAAAAAGGATGGTTTTGGCATGTTCTACAACGAGTCCGCCAGCTATCCGACCTGGGACGACTAAGGCAGCCCATGGCACAACCTTCGCAACCTTCCCACTGTACATACATGCACGCTGGAACCGTTCGAGGCACTCTGCTCTCCGGTGGACGCTGCTCTTCCCACTATCCTCCTCCCAAGAAGTTGGAAAACAACACGTCCGCCATACGTTCCTCGGTTCGTTGCGTATGCGTATTTTTACTGTTAAGTTTTCGCGTTCCCGCAATACTATGGGGTGGTCGGTTCTTGACGAAAGGGATGTATTTCCTATCTCCATCCATTACCATTACGTGCTATCTATCGTGCTATCTCTAGTGCACTGACCCAGTGTACATCGTTGAGCTGTTTGAGCAAGTGAAGAATGTGATAAATGCAAGGACATTGCGGGAAGAAGGGCAACACAAAATGAAAGCATACATACACAAACAGATACTTACAACATATCCTTAAGTTAAGTTAGACTCATTAGCAGGGAGCAGAGAGGAGAGGTTTTACTTAAGAGGACAGAGTCTTGATTTCTCTCTCGGCAGCTATGGACAATCTTGGGACGTACTATTTTTTCGATCACGTAACATTAGGTTACCTGTTTTTAAATTCTACCATGTACTTGTTAGAGATCCATTTACTGTAGGTCTTTCAATTATATTGTTCATAGCTCGGTGGCGCAGCATTTCGCAGCAGATTTTACAGTTCAGTTGTGGCCGGAAGCATACTTCAGTTACTTCAGTGGAAGGAAAAGAAAGTGAAAGAGGTGTTCACACTCTCAGCACACGCGTGCGACTGGGTTTCTTCTCGACGTATTTAACAACAAAACAAAACACAAATATTTACGCGACGATTTAATACGCTACGATCTTCAGCTAAATCTACCTGAATCTAGGAATGGCAATCAGACCGAACCGTGTGTAGTTTAGTGTAGTTAAATAGTGGCGACGCTCCCCAAAATGAGCGGATGCGTTCGAGCGCACTGTAAAAAATGCACGCAAAACAACACACACTAACATTACAGTACGACTCCAAATTATGACACCCACGTACATTTCCTATCATCACGTGTCGCATCGTGAATGCATTCAAGCGATACAACAGATGTGCGTGCAGTTCTGCAAGAACGCAGTGTATCTTTCCTTGTAGTATCGACTGGCCACCGACTACTAAAGAGCGTTAACACAGTCTGGGGAGGAAGACAGCAGGCAAAGTGAAAGGATTTTAGATAGATAGCTAGCCCTTTGAGGATTTAGTATGATGGCAATGAAAGGGGAGGTGATGCAAGCGGTCAGTGTAAGAAAATAGGGACGGGGCCGACGGTGTTCGCTTGAGCAAATTCTAACAATTATACATACTAGAGGAGATTGTAAGATATGAACGTATGTGCCATGAGTAAAACTAAAGTGAAGCAGTGATCAGTCACTGCTGATCGGCATTGGGCACATAAAGCGAAGGGGAGAAACACCCCGAACAGCAGGGACACTCGTTGCACATTTAAGTTACGTTTATGAAAAGATGTATTTAAAACAAAATGATATTGTTTCAGTTGTGTCATAGCCGATCGAGACTGTCCGCCGTGATGTGGGATTTATCTGATTCGTTATCCGCACGTGGGGAGGGTCTTGCACCTCCCACATACAGGAATACACACGCTTAACAGCAGATACTTGTATGACTTGTTAAACATTGCTTCCGTTTTCATTTTGAAGTCATTTGTTCAGTCGTTTTAATACGCCCATCGTTAAACCATCTAAGCTTATACGAGTGAATGGAAAACGATACTATCGATGATGATTGTTTTAATTCCACTACCCTGAACCGTTTCACGCCACATCACTAAACATTCCAGTAACACACTTCAGCAAACATGTTCAAAGCAGTGGTTCATACACATTAAAATAAATATAAACAAAATAGACATTACGTACGCATAAACAAGTGAGAAATCAGTATCTTTCATCAAATTAAGTGATATTTTACTGTTGAAGTTGTTGGTTGAGTAACATAATAATTATAACGATAATATACACATACTATATGAATATCAAGGAAAACAAACTGGTCGGGCACGAAAGCACGAAGGGATCCAAAGGATAAGCGAATCGATACCACTACTATTACTAATTGTGCATTGTTAAGCTGTACATTTTCGTTGTAAGTCATTTCCTCTCACTCACTAAATGTAAAACGATCAGCAGTAGCAGTATTCAGTGACCGGCAGTACAATCTCCCCTCTCACTCAGCGGCACTGTTCGATCGTTAAAACATCAACATAAACCACCGGGTAACGTCGGAATGTGTGTTTGGTAGCAAAACGCAAACGTTCGTACTTGAAGCCACTGAAAATATATTCCAACCCATTCGCCGTATGAAGTAGTACATTGGGCAGGGAGCAAAAGAGAGGACCGGGAACCTCCACACGAATGTGCCCTCGAACCAAGGAACCAGCACCATTATCTCGTTTACTTGTACTTTCTTTTCCACTCTGATTAATCACAATCACTTGCACAATCATTGTCATTTGTACACTTTATCAAAACTGTGACTGTAATATATACCAAAAAAGAAGAAGAGAAAAGCGCAAATTGAAAATGTATTTTCACGCAACTTAGTTGTTACCTTTTGCTATTCATGTAAATGTGTTTCACAGAAAAAACCAGCATCAAACAGTCACGCAGTTTCAAATCGATACAAAAGAGTTTTAACTTTTCTAAGTGTGATATTTACCTCTACACATTACACATAGATTACCAGTTTACTATGCAATTTTCTCGTAAATCACTTCGTAAATCCATCAACGGTCGATTTAACACCAGATGCACACACACAAACACAAGTAATGCGCGCAGTCTTGCTGGTTCGATACTGGTCCACAGTTACTAGAACAACTAAACCCAAAGGATTTAATGTACAAATACATGATACAACTGGAAAGAACTCTTTCCGACCGTTTACGCTAGGGTAACCACTACCAAAGAGGCAGGACAGGCAAATTAATTACAGCATACCGACGAACAAATACCCAACACCATAGATCCATAGAATAGAGTCGCGAAAAGGGCGATCCTTGCCTACAGCAGCAGTGTTAGGTGTACTTCATGCGCATAGACGCGTCAAAAGAAGCTCCAGTTATTACATAAATATACACATAAAGTATATATATATACATACTTATACATATATAGCTAGTACGTCTATTTCAATTTTTTCCCGAAGCGCGCTACCCACTCAAGCGCTCGTACTACCAGTGTACTTCTTTACGTGTGTAGCCATTAATGAATAAAAAAACATATTTAAGAGAGAGAAAACAAACATCATTTAAAGAAACAAACAACAACGTTACGGAAGACATGTTGAAAATTGAGAAAACTTGTTAAATTCACTGCTCCAAGGAATTCGTTATGTGGCGTCAGGATCACCGCTATCCCGAAAGATACGAAACACTCTAATGCGCAAATATAATTAAGTTAAACAGTGGAGCACTTGGAAGAGACAGATACACTATACATACATGTTTGTTGAGTTATCTTAGTGTAAACAGTCACATAAGCAGATGAATGCTTGTAGCATCACTGTGTAAACATTATACATATACATATTGCCGAACAACGCAGATTAATCTACTCTTTAAACTAAGGACATCCTTGCTAAATTACTGCAAAGTGCTCGGACTCTGAATGCCGTTGGTTTGGGGGGTGGAGAAAATGAAATATTGCCGAAACCTATGAGACAAAAGAAGAAAGCAACTAAGAGTAAATAAACTAATTTAAAGAGTAAAACATGAGAGAAAACATAAAATGCAATAAAATTAAAAGAGCAAATAGGCAAGGGTTTTACTTTTATTCTGAGTGAATAGATTCAACGATTAAAGATATGTGAGTATAAGGGAATTTGCTTTACGGTTGCACATCCTTAGGCATGCTTATGCTCAGGTCAGCCACAACGTATGCCGCGGCGGCCCAGAGGGCTGCACATTTGTCTAAGTTTTTAGGATCTTCCACTGCCATCGTGTCGCCAGCGGAATGGTGGAACCTAATAGTGTGTCAAATTGGACGCAATTAATGCCAAACATCCCAGCACCGTACCACCAGTTTAACAGTACTTACCAGAAGTATTTTTCATTTTTGTTCAACAGGGACGCTCCAGGGAAGCCGCGCGTCGTCCAGTGGCTTATATCTGGCCCACCATCTGTAGGAGTTTCAAACTCAGTTGCGTTCAAGGGACCCATCAGTCTGTAAGAATTAACGCAAACGTTATGTTTTATGGTTCTACTGCCGCTCGGATAACAAAAAAAGCTCTTACTTGACGATTTCTCGAAATATACATTCGGCATCAGCATTCCCGACAAAGTCCAGACCCCGCGGCTCAAATGTACCGATGTCCGATTCGAAGAAGAAATTAAATTCCTTCTGCTCTTGCGGTTTGTGTGCCTCTTTGTACGCTGCTCCTCCGTAAAGCCCTTCCTCTTCGCCCGTCCAAAGAATGGCCCGAATGGTACGGCGAGGCCGCAGCCCCATCGCCTTCAGGTACGTCAATGCTTTCCACGAGATCATGGCACCACCTCCGTCATCCATCGCACCAACACCAACATCCCAGCTGTCCAGATGCCCGGAGACGACAACGACCGATGTGTCGGTGTACGTTGTTCCAACCAGCTCACCGATCGTGTTCCGCGACACTACCGGATCCATCGGGCGGTCGGCCATCTCAAGATGAATTTCCATCTGCTCACCCCGGCGGTACTTACGGAGCAGCATCTGGGCGTCCTCCACAGTGATGCAAGCGACGGGGATCTTCTTCACATCATCCTGATAATGCTGCTGGCCCGTGTGCGGTGAGCCGATCGAGAACGGGGTAATCGAGCGGACGAGCGCTGCCACGGCTCCCTTGCGCGATGCTACCGACGCTGCCTGACTGCGATAAACCACCGTCCGGCCGTAGCTCTCCCATACCGGCGAGAAAACAACAATCTTTCCACGCACCTGCTCCGCCGGGATGGTTTCGAATTCTTTGAACGATTCCACGGCCAGCACCTCGGCGATGATGCCTCCGCGCGGTGTACCGACGCTGCTGCCAAGCCCCAGCAATGGAAGATTCTTCCGGAACGGTTTCACCAACTCGGCACTCTCATACCCCCGTACCCAGTGCGGAACGGTCGCAGACTCCGTGTGTACGTTTTCCAGCCCATCGGCCTGCATTTTGTCGACCACATAATCGATGGCTTTCTCCAGCTGCTCGCTGCCGGCCACGCGTGCCCCGAACGTATCGACCAGCTCTGCCAGACTGTCCCAGGTGCGGCCGGCATATTCGCCATTCACTATCTTGTCAACAATCTTGTTTACGATCGGTTGATAGCCACGGATCTCCTTCACCAGGGCTTCCGGCAAATCGCAGCTCCCATTCTGTTGCTTACCGAACGTGTCCACTCTATTATCGGCCACCCCGGCGCTGGCCAGTCCAAAAATCGCTCCCACTACGGTGAGAAACAGAATCACGGACGCCATTCTGCTGGCCGATCTACGATCACAATGAAACGATGCCGGGAACACACAGCCTACTTATCGCTAATAGGGCCAGCCGCCACTTCACGATGGCGATAAAGCAAATAATAAACAAAGCGTCTGAAGCGCGCACGCATCCCACGGAGACGTTAGAAAAGGAAGGGTTACACACATTCTCTCTTTTCGATCAGCCGTCCATAGTTTATTTACCTCGACAGTTGCTGTGATGCTGAAGGCAATGCGTGGAATGGCATTTTTTTTCTCGAAATTTTAACATCCGGAACTGATTTGTCAATTTCAACAATAAATTTCGTTATTTCTGGTTATTGAAAGCCGTAACTAGTGACATTTTTCGGAATATCGATGCTCAGGTCGGCGATCACGTAAGCAGTAGCCGCCCAAAGCGCAGTTATTCTATCCAAAGCCGCTGGATCTTCTAACTCGATCGTGTCCCCCTCAGTGTGGTGATACCTGCAAAATATTCAGATAGTACAATACATTTCCATGCTTCAGGTCGGACTATGCAATACTTACCAAAAGTAGTTTTCATTCTTGTTTCGCAAGGAAACGCCTGGAAATCCCCTTCTAACCCAATTTCCGATGTCTGATCCGACAGATCCTTCGGTGAATGTGAATTCGTTGTAGCCAGTCATCAATCTAGCGATGGTGGGATTACTGTTTAGTTACTTTTTTTAAACATAAAATTAATTACACACATACTTAGCAATTTCAGCAAAAATACACTGAGCATCACTGTTGCCAGAGAAGTCGAGACCAGTGGGTTCAAATGTTCCAGAATCTGACTCGAAGAACACGTTGAACTCGTCCTTCTCACCGTCGGAATGCTGTCTTTCATATTCACTCGCTCCCTCCAAGTACTGTTCCTCCGCCGTCCAGTAAATGGCTCGAATAGTGCGTCGTGGTCTAAGTCCCATCGCTTTCAGGAATGTCACGGCTTTCCAAGAGACAAATACGCCACCAGCATCATCCGAAGCACCAGTACCCACGTCCCAGCTGTCCATGTGACCGGATACGACCACTACGGAGGTGTTCTTGAAGGTATGTCCCTCTAGCTCGCCAATTGTGTTTCGCGATATCGTTGGATCGAGATTCATGGCATCCATTTTCAGATGAATTATCATCTTATCTCCTCGTCGGTACTTGCGCAAGAGCAACATGGCATCTTCTACCGTTATAGCTGCAGCAGGAATACGCCGCACTTCCGGATTGTATTCAAGCGTTCCAGTGTGAGGCGTTCCGATAGAGAAAGGAGTCATCGAACGTATCAGCACTGCTGCAGCGCCTTTCTTTGCCGCCACTGAGGGAGAGTCATATCGATACCGACCAGTCGGCCCATAGCCAACCCATGCTGGAGCAAATACTACAATTTTTCCCTCCACTTGGTCTGCAGTGAAGTTTTCAAACTCTTCAAACGATTCCACCGCGATCACTTCTGCCCGGATGCCTTCTGGTGCAGTTCCAACTGATTTTCCAAGTCCCAGCATGGGTAATTTCTTCTGGAATGGTTCTACCAGCTCTGCCCATTCTCGTCCGCGTTGCCAGTGTGATACGATGGCTTCCTCGGTATGCACATTGTCGAGTCCTTCTGCGATCATTTCCTGCACAGCGAAGTCGATCGCATCCTCCAATTGCTTCGATCCAGTGAGCCGTGGTCCAAACCGATCCGTAAACTCCAGCAAACTCTGCCAAGTCTTGCCCGCATACTCACCAGAAACGATGTGCTGGAAGATCGAATCCACTACCGGCTGATATTGAGCGATTTCTTCCCGTAGTCCAGGAGGGAGTTCACATTCGTTAGGATCTGCTGTTGCGAGATTGATTGAGATGAGTATTGCGCAAAGCGCGCTGAGAAATTCTAACTTCATCCAAAGCATGGTGGAAAACGAATGACCGCAGGTGCTCGAGAATGACGAAGGTGATAGTGCCTCTTGTAACTTATCAGGCTATGCTGCATGAATACACTGAAATGTGACAAGATAAAGTTACTTGCTGAAGATAATAAGGAATTTGAATGTATCAACAGGTACTCAATAACCATGTCTAATCAAAAGTGCCTGATCTTCTCTATCTATAGGCTCTTCAATCAAAAGGCTTTGTAGACTGTTGATTGAAAAGTGTCTAATGCATTCGCATTGTTGCTTCGCAGCCGTATGATGAGTTCAGTATTTATAAGCTAATCGATCGTACGATATTCGCGTTGTTCTCTTCAAGTTACTTCCATTCTTTGGCATATTGTTGGAGTCATCTCATACACATGCCAAGTCTTTCTACTGGAAGATTTCTGGATGTTCAGATGGTTTAACAAAAAGGGATCTTTATGAAATATCTATTTGTTTAATATTCCACTTCGTAATTGAAAAACATAACGTTCAATCACTAACGTTTTTAAGACTATATAATTCTGATGTGACGATCTGTTTGTTTTAAATGATGTCGTTATTTTGGTTTGTAATCCGTTACATCTTTTGGAATATCGATGCTTAAGTCAGCAATCACATACGCAGTAGCAGCCCACAACGCAGTACTTCTATCCAAATCATGAGGATCTTCCAACTCCATCGTATCGCCCTCAGAGTGATGATACCTATTGAACAGGGCAAATGCATTTTTGTTTTATGATTTTATAGTATGTTAAATTAAAGCCTTACCAAAAGTAATTTTCGTTTTTGTTTCGCAAGGAAACACCTGGAAATCCTCTTCTTTCCCAGTTTCCAATATCTGATCCAACAGTTCCTTCGGTATATGTGAAATCGTTGAAGCCCGGCATCAATCTAAAGTAAGTGATCAATCATTTATAACGATCCAATATACCTTTTCAAGCCTAATCAATAGAAACATACTTAGCAATTTCAGCAAAGATACAGTGGGCATCACTGTTACCGGAGAAATCAAGACCAGTGGGTTTAAATGTTCCAGAATCTGACTCGAAGAACACGTTGAACTCGTCCTTCTCGTCCTCGGAATGTTGTTTCTCATACTCATCGGCACCTTCTAGACCTGTCTCTTCCGCCGTCCAGTAAATGGCTCGAATAGTGCGTCGCGGCCTAAGTCCCATTGCTTTCAGGAATGTCACTGCTTTCCACGAAATAAATACCCCACCAGCATCGTCCATCGCGCCAGTTCCAACGTCCCAGCTGTCCATGTGACCGGATACGACCACTACGGAGGTGTTCTTGAAAGTATGGCCCTCTAGCTCGCCAATCGTGTTTCGCGATATCGTTGGATCGAGATTCATGGCATTCATTTTCAGATGAATTATCATCTTATCTCCTCGTCGGTACTTGCGCAAGAGCAACATGGCATCTTCTACCGTTATAGCTGCAGCAGGAATACGGCGCACTTCCGGATCATATGAAAGCGATCCAGTGTGAGGCGTTCCGATAGAGAAAGGAGTCATTGAACGTACCAGCACGGCTGCAGCGCCCTTCTTTGCTGCTACTGATGCTGATTCGGATCGATATTGAACAGTCGCTCCGTACCCAGCCCATGCGGGAACAAAAACTACAATTTTTCCCTCCACTTGGTCTGCAGTGAAGTTTTCAAACTCTTCAAACGATTCCACCGCAATCACTTCTGCCCGGATGCCTTCTGGTGCAGTTCCAACTGATTTTCCAAGTCCCAGCATGGGTAATTTCTTCTGGAATGGTTCTACCAGCTCTGCCCATTCACGGCCGCGTTGCCAGTGTGATACGATGGCTTCCTCGGTATGAACATTGTCAAGCCCTTCTGCGACCATTTCTTGTACTGCGAAGTCGATCGCATCCTCCAGTTGCTTCGATCCAGTGAGCCGTGGTCCAAACCGATCCGTAAACTCCAGCAAACTCTGCCAAGTCTTGCCCGCATACTCACCAGATACGATGTGTTGGAAGATCGAATCCACTACCGGCTGATATTGTGCAATCTCTTCCCGTAGTCCAGGAGGGAGTTCACATTCGTTAGGATCTGCTGTTACGAGATTGATTGAGACGAGTATTGCGCATAGCGCGCCAAAAAATGCCAACCGCTCTCGAAGCATGATGGTTAACGAATGAGCGAATGCGTCTGAACGATTGACCTACTTCACTGCCCTTTCTGGTGGGGTGTACAGTTGCCAAATAGACGTAGAAAGGTGATTGTATCACTACGAATTCAAAGCATAACCTCGAGGAGAGTAAAATTAGATGATACGACTATTCAATCGGTTGCGTTCCTGGACTGGTTTCCGTGTGTTTGTGACTGTTCAAAGCTGATATTTCTTTTCGTTTCCTTAGCCTCTGAACAAAGACGACAATGTATATGATAGAATAAAATCCATCACACCGAAAGATAACACCAAATTTGAATGCTTTTGAAATGTTATGTTTAATCTATGAATCTTCACTATCGATTCGCACTTCAATCAAATTGGTATTTTGATAACGTTCATTGCAGGGTGCTGTGCTTTTGTTGCTGTTAACTGAATGTTATGGTCATTTTTAGATAGCGAAATTAAATTACAGGAAACGATTCGCTACTTCACCTTGTTCATCTTGCCCCGCTTTACCGTACTTTTCATTTTAAGCCGCTTAAGACCTAGTTTCGATTCTTTGTGAACAAATTTACTTTCGCGTTGTCGTCGTTTTTTGTACAATTGGCGAATGTTTTGCACATCAGTCTCGGTCAATCCGACTACCGCTTCCTTGGCTGATTTTAAACTGCCGTCCGTATCAGGAACGTATCCGAGAAATTCTCGGCCAGCTGTGAAATCACAGAAAATCAAAATTAGTAGCATATTAAAGTGTCATAAAATTCATAAAGTCGCATAAAACTTACCATCGAGACGTGAATCATTTGGAAGGAAGAAAAAGAAATCCTTCCATATTCCCTGTTTCGTGTAATATCCTGACCCAGTTTTGCCTGCTTTGTTCTTTTTCAGTTTTTCTTTTCCTTTCCCTTCCTTTTCACCATCGGCTTTAGTTTCGTGTTTCTTCTGTTTTTTGCGACTCTGTTCATCCTCACTATCGGAAGATTCATACCGGAACTTGGCATCACTTTTCAGCGGCTTATCGTACAGCGTTTCATCTACGTGCATCTTGCTATCGCTGGTATCGTTCGCCGTTCCAAACATGGAAAGCAAACTAAAGCCCTGCGATTGGCCGCGGGACGATAATGAGAAGCTATCGGACACATTGTAAAACTTTTGCTCAGAAACTTTAAAATCTTCCTCCCGCCGTTCTGCCTTTTTCCGGTCGGATGCTTTCACCGCTGGTTCGTGTGTTTCATTTTGGTCCGATTCTTTTTGTTGCGTAGGATCGAACCGTTGCATTTGCACGTTGTTTTTGCTATAAATACAAATAGTCACTAGTTAAGCATATGGCAGTAAAGAGCGCCCGTTTTACCAAGACTCACCTTTCAACTCGATTTTCTGCAATGATCGGTTTGCCTACCACATTGGAAAGAATCTCCAGTTGCTTTTTTCTTTCCTTGTCCTTTGCCTTCGATTGTGGCGTTTGCACTTCGGCAGATTTACCAGCATCGTCATCAAACCGCGCATCCAAACGGAAACGATTGTCCGCCTGATAGGTGGTTTGCATTTCGTACAACTTTTGGCCCTCCTCTCCAAGCATCTGCTTGCGCAAGGTGAAATTAGCCTTGAATCCATCGTCGTCCTCATCTTCCGGCCCATCAAACAGCGACAATTTCTTCTGGCCCGGTGCGTCGTCTTCATCGTCAAACGTGATCTTTTTCTTGTTGTTTGCCGTTGCACCGGCAAGAGCACTTTTGATGGCGAGCTGTTGCTGCTCGTACGCTGATTTCAAATTGTTCAGGCCTTGCTTTCGTTTTTCATCTGCTATGCGAGCTTTTTCGCCAAGTTTCTTATCCTCCGTTCGTTTCTGGTGCGGCTTTGTGCGATCAATCACTTCCGTCACCTTCCCGGTAATGGGAACGATTTTCAGTTTTCCATGCTCAATGTACGTTTCTTGGTTCCATTTTTTCACAATTTCATCTTCTTGCTTTGGTGCCTGGGATCTGCGTGCGGGTGCAGTTTGCGCACTAGATGGCTTCTCTTCTTCGCTTTCCGATTCTGAGCTCTCAGAGCAGCTGCTATCATCATCCTTGCCTAGTGTGGGTAATGTGGGTAATGTAGGAAGGCTGGCTACGGGTTCTTTTGCAACTTTTTCCTCCACAGGTTTAGTGTACGGATCTAACGACGAACTATTCTTCTTCTGTGCCTCGGCCTCCTCTCTTTCGCGCTTCAACTTCTCTAGGAAAGATTCCTTAGCTCTGGACACGTTCAAGTACGCTCCTTTGTATTGTTGTTGTTTAAACTCCTTGATGCCTGTAGAAGGAAAATAATGAACGATTATTCAATTAGCAGCTATGGTGTACGGTTAATGAGCTTTACTTACATTGCGGCACGATATGGTCCTCCGTCTGGAGGGTCACAAAACCGAACGTATCAACCGAATCGTTCAATGGGTTTGTTTTCGTTTTAATCTCTATCGCTTCCACATTGCCATATGCACTGAATTCTTGGCTCAGCTCTTGCTCACTCGTTCCCGCAGGAATGTTGCCGATAAAAAGGCGATGCGATTTTAGAATCATTTTCGTTGCCGGCGTTTCTCCAAAACGAGGCGACTGTATTTGTTTTGAAAGCACACGTGCAGTTTGGCAATTCCTCTTCTGACAGCTGCTGAGAACGAGTCAAGGTTGATATAGGTAAGATGGGACAGTGTGTTGATTATTGTTGTACTAAAAATAAAATACCAAAACTAAAATTAACTTTTAATCGTTTGTTTTGTCTTTTTCTACATATATTTGAACGTTTTGTTAAAGAAATCAGTCATCAATAAGATCTATTATTGGCCAAAAAATCAATTGATATCTCTCTTTCAAGGCAGCATTTCGTCAAGAGGATACGTGTACACAGTACTTCATTTTAGTACAAGCTTTGCTGCGTTCAACGTCCCGGAGAATCGCCAGGAAGGATGGGCACGCAAAATTTTTATGAATTTCTGCATGTACAATTGATCAATAGTAGAAAGTAATACAAAAAAGTGTCTCTATGTAATTTCCTATGGTTCTTAGAGAACAAAGCTACTGGCAGCTTCAGCTGCTTGAAAAAAACAGCTTGCATTTTTTACGACATCACACCTTCCCAAGTGATGTTCTGGTTGTGTTTGATCCGATCGTAAATGGAAATTGAAGCCAATTTTAGTGAATATCATAAAACTACAAGCCGACAGTTTTACTATTGTTGGGATCAGTTTCGGACACCTTTGCGGCAAACCGAGAGCACTGTAAAAGCAGCTGAAATGCCTGATATGTAAGTAATTTTATAAAACATTTCCTTGAACGAGTTTTGCTCTCAAAAAGCGAGAACCGTTGATTTAATTGTACGTATATTCTTTACCAACTCGTTAGATATTAAGGATTTTTCTTTTCATCAACAATTCTGGTTTACCTTCTCCGATGATTTTGTTGACCATGGCAAAAAGACACATTTGTTCGGGGCAGTGTGCGTGTGTGTGGTTAGTTATTTCCATTTGCCAGTGCATCGCCGTAGCTCGATTTTCCTTTGCTTTGCTTTCGTTCGGCCTGTCTCTTCAGTTTGACGAAGGTCCTTGGGTCGATTACCTGCATTCAACGCGGTACAGGCAACGTGCCCACGGTGACTTTAGCAGGCAGTAGGCAAAAAAGGATATCCATGGACACCCGGGATACCTTCGGAACCTTTTGTCGCATGGTTCATCATAGCCAAAACAATGATCAATGCACGGTATGGCCCCGCCCGACCCGGTCCCGGTCCCGTCCTTCGCTGAAGTGGGTGCAGGATTGTTTGTAACGGTCGGAGATCTTTGTTTGCGATTTTACTATTTCATCGGAAAGTACTTGAAGCTCCCGGGGGCCACGGTTTTTGCAGAAGGCACTCCAGCATCACTCCAGGGAGCGAATGTATTTTTTGCCCATTTGTTTTGAGGCAAATTTGTAGATGCTTCGCTGTCGGTGTTCGTTATCGGATTAGTCAGAAGTGGTAGAGGGTTGTAAAAATGTTTATCTGATGCCTCCGTTGGTGATCAACGGGTTCGTTGTCGAGGGTACAACACAACCACCAACGATCACCGGAGAGGGAATCTTCCTTTTGTGGATGTACGTAGAATAATAATAAAAAAATCGTATAAAATTGTTCGATTAAGTGTTCAATAATAGGTTTCTATAGGTTACACGAAAGAACTCGTCCCAAAATGAGCATACAGGCACACACGGTTCGCCTAAGGATGTTTTCTCTCATGACCGTTATTGTTGGCCGTCCGCTGCTGGTTTGTGATATATGCGACCCGAATCCCGAATCTATAGAATCTAAGAAATGTGAAATGAAAAATGAGCAGACAGACCCTACGGTTTCGGCTGCAGACCTTCTGGCCCCGGCCATGCATAATACCCCAGTTTCGATGCGATCCTTCCCAATCCCGGGGTCCTTTAGAGATCTGTTTTGTGTTGTTTTCATACTCGATCCACTCCATTTCTCGTTCATTTCAGTTTAGGATGGCTTTTGTAAAATGGGAGAAAAAATACGGGCTACCATCACCAGCACAATAGAAAATACGCTCCGAAGTGATCCTTCAGCGTGCAGCGTGTTATTCCCTGCGTTACGGGTTGCATTCAATTCGAATGAAAGATGTTTTAAAAGTCTATTAAGCAACACAAAGCTTTCTTCGGTTCGATTGTGTTAGGAATACATGGCCGGTACGCCAAGGGATGCTTGCCATCGCTCCGTCTGTCGACTGTTGTTTGGGGTAGACCTCATGGGGAGCAAACCGACACACGGAGGTGGTGTGCGTACGAGTGCAGTGCAGCAGCGTGTAAGAACTGTTTCTTCATCATAAGCCACTTTACGACCATTGATGGGTGAAGGACTTTGCTTCCTGCTGCTCTTACACTTTCAATACCTCCCTCGCGTAGTGCCAGGGATGAAATTGTTACTCGAAGGCCAAAGAAAGACAGAGAGCGGGGAACACAAGAATAAGCAACACCTTAACGGCAAATATGGTACATGTTTCTCACACATGGAACAATCTTCAGTCCCCATAAGCTCGGCACAAATCTTCCTTTCGCTTCGAACGACGGCGATGATGGCGATGACGACGACGGACACCTCGAAATTGACAAGCGGGCGTTTAATGAAGTGACAGTCAATTATTTTTCCCGTTTTTCCTTCACAAATAGCACACGCCGAACCCAGGAACGAAGCGACGTGCGACAGAGCGCAGAATTCATTTCCAAAATCCCCACCGGGACCGGGCGAACGCGGCGCGCTACCCCGTATAATATTGTTGACGCGTCGTTTCGTGGCAAAGTTTTTCCTTGCCACCACCAAATGATGTTATCTTGTGATGTATATGCTTTCTTTCCACGGCGATGTTGTTCGAAGGTTTATCTGCCTGTGCCTTCTCTCCGCATACGGGTGTGCATTTCCCCAGTGAGGTATTGGTCCCCTTTTTTTTGGGTAGCAGTGTAGGGATGATAATGATGTCTTCATCACACGTTCTGACAGCTTTGCAAGATGAAGGAAAAATCATTTTTGTCAGTAAATCCATTGTTCGTTACTGGACACACAAAGAAAAGAAACTATTGGCACGGCATGGTCTGCGTAATTGCGTAAAGAAGAGAAGCGCAAAGTTTGTTATTCAAATTAAGATCGTATTCCCGTTCCTAATGAGGTCTGCCAAACATACGGTGGGACGTTTCTAGGAATCACGATTACGGATGGACATGCGGGAGTCATAGTCAGACAGCAGGAGTGTCCTTCCTACACGAAGGCTGCATTGCAGGACTAATTCCGTGTGACAATCCGTGTGTGTTACAATACGATCTCGCTATGATCGTTCTCTTCATCATTTTTTCTCCAACATCTGCTTTTTGTTTGACACGGTTTCGGCCCGATGAGGCGGTCGGGAACGGGTCCTTCCACATGTTCGCTCTTCAAGGGAAAACATTAACCTATTAACTGCGTACTGCGCCACATCGCATCGAAGGTTACAGGCGACCGAACCGGCATGGTGGGAACCAGCATCTCGAGAAAGAGATGGGATCCAGTGGACAAGCGGCTGCTAGTCGTGCTAGTTACGCCGCATTGATTTAATTTACGACAATATGCAGATGTTTTTTTGTTTCTTCTCGAGGTCTGCTCCTTCCATTCTGTGGGTTATCTTTTTTTCCCGCCCGTTTCTAAACTGTATGCTCATTTGGTGTTTCTTGCGGTACAAATGTTTCGTTCTGTGTATGTTTTTTTGGTTTTTATTCTACTCTTCCCGCAGTACGTAAAGTTTCCGTTTTAGAAGGCTCGACCAGCGCGACCCTGAAATATGAAACTCTCTCCTCCTCTTCTTCTTCACTCACTGGCCTAGGAACCTTTACACTCCCATGATCCGTGGCCCGCAATTGACTGTGGCGAGCGAACCAAAGAATTTATGTGTGAAATCCATGATTTTCTCGTGGTTTTACAAATGTACGGTTCGTGGTGGCTTTTTCGGGTTCAAGTGGTATGCCGGAAAGTGCAGCAACAATCAACCACTCGACACAGAGTGGTTACTAATTAAAGTTTGATCACATCCACTTCACTCCGCCGGATGCGTGTGAATGCATCTCGCTGCTCTCCCCGGGATGTTGTTTCTATGTTTCCGGTTTTAGCATTTACTCGGAATTGTTGAAAAAAAAGGAATTAATTACTATCCCGACGGAGAAAATTAGTCCCATGGTGGTTCACTCAAGCCCGTACGAGTTCATCTCAAACTCCCCCATCAATCGCGTTGCCTTTCGTGGTCATTGGCAGTCATCCCGTTGCATCATTATTACATCTTGCTTGTAATGTTCGCCGGACCACAACATGGTGTCCCCTAAGGCAACAAAAGAAAAGCCAACCCACATAATCTATCTATCGACAAATTTCATCACAAAACCAAACGCCGGCCGGCTGCGCGTGTTGCCGCGGCCAATTACATCCATCGTGCAGTGTTTCGGCTGATCGTAGGACGCATCGCAGTGCTCATTCTGCTACCTGCTGCGTCCTCCGCACCGGAAACTGGGCCTGAAGGTTGGCCCGTTTCGCCAGCCGAGTGGATGATTAGGATAGGAAATTATCGAGCGGAGAGAGGTCGCATCGCACCCATAATGACATGGTTTGTGTTGATTTTTATTGCTCTGCATGCATGGGTGAAGGTGCCGACGATGAGCGGGAGGATGAGCGGCCCTGATAACAACGGATCGATTGGATAGGAAAAAGCATTTAAAGAAGGCGGCACCAGACAACCACGGCGGCGGCGGCGGCGGCGGTGGCGCAGCTTTGTGCGTGCGTGGGCACGGTTCCGGGCCCCTGTCCTTCCTTCAATGTCCATAATGAGGCTCACGGAGCGAAGAACGAAGAACAGGCTCCAGTGACCTTTCCATCCATAGGTTCCATCCGTATGTTTTCGGATTCATAACCTGCAATTAAGAATCTATGCGTGCGCCTTTTCGACGTTGACCCGCCCCGGAGAAACGTAGGCCGCGGTTTAATGTTGTAACTTTTATAGAATAATTTATTTCTCATCTCATAATTATAGACTTACGCAGTAAATGGGAGGAGGAAAAAGGGATAACAAAAATAGCGCATTGAAAAGTGACTGAACTAAACCTAACAGAATGGTTTTGGTAAATGCTGCTGCTGCTGCTGCGGCTCCCTTTGGCGGCTAATGATGCTGCACCACCTTGGCCAGATCGAACACGGTTTCGTAGTCGTCGTCAAACTTGGTCTTTACCACCAGGTTGACCGGCCGCGGTACGGCAAGCGGCACGGGCAGCGCTTCCGGCATCACTGAATGATGCACAATCAGGGCACGGAGCGAGCTGAACTCCTTCTGGAAGCCTTTGATCTTGTATCCTTCCGTGGGCGTGCGTACGATGAGGTAGTGTGCAATCCGCGGTCCCGATCCTGGCGGGACGCGCAGCGATAACGCGTAACAGTCGGGCTGGGTTGTGCTTTTGCGCACCAGGAAGCTGCCGGGCAGTTTGTCCGCCAGCAGCTGCAGGGACAGGCTTCGAGGCAGGTTTTCGTGGTACCAGCATTCATCCAGCAGCCGGCGATACTCCCGCTCCTGCTCAAGATCGCTCTGGATTGTGCCGGTAACGGTGGCTGTCTGTTCCCGGTGTAGCACGAGCGTACTGTCTTCCTTCTCGTTCGAGACAGCGGACTGCAGCATGTTGATGGCGATCTTTTTGATCTGAAGGAAGGAGAAGATCACAAATTAGTTCCAACAAGATCTTCCAGTGAGAGCTACTCGTGATCGTGTCGTGATCTACTTACAAAGGCAGGCTTTTCGACGCACTTGGCCAGGTTGACATCGTACTCGAGATCACGGTGCTGCTTCTCTAGCAGTGTCTTGATCTCGCGATAGTCGGCAGCATTCGGCGAACGGAGTGCGGCCGGCATTCGATGACTTCTCGGGAGGTGGTTGTGCTGCTGCTGGTGCTCCTTGCACGACTGCGGGCTGGCGTGAATGGAGTTGCGTTTCAGGATGCGCTTGATGCACTTGTAGATTCGCGTTTTGCAGTTGATCTTTCGCTTGCTGTCGATCGCGAACTTTCCACTCAGCAGCTTAAAGTTGGACGAAGGCGACGAAGGCTGGACGGTAACGTGTGCAGAAGGCGATTTGGGCGGAACGGTCTCGGGCAGGGCAGACTTTCCCGACAGGCCGCCAACGATGAGCATGAAATTGCTACGAGGTCGTTTCTGGTCCGATGTCGTTGTGTTAACCTGGTGAGAAAAGGTAAAATCGGAGGTTTGCAGGATTAGCAACTTTGGAGTGATGTTCGGGTGATTTTTGGGAATGTTTGCCAAACTGATCAACACACTATTAGATGTATTGAAAGAGGATAAGGTAAAAGGCAAAAGAACGGAACCACCCCAAAGACTGGAAAAAGGGTGTTCTGATTGACAAATCTTTTGACTTGAAAGGGATCTTGTCTTTACTGAAACTGTCACAACATCTTCCAAAGAAGGGCAATGCCTCTCCGCTCCGATCGAGGGAAAAGGGCGTCAATATAGCTGGAAACCATTGGAAAGGCAATGTTTTCGCAATTCGAGAGTAACCGGAGGGAGGGAGAAGAAAAAAAGGAAACATCCTCATCGTGTTCTGTTGCCGGATGCATTTCCCTTGCGAGGACTACGATGCTCGACCCATGGCGCAGTGAATTTATTGTTGTTTGCTTACTTTTTCCGGGCGCTTTTGGAAACCGGATCTAATTTTTGAAGTGTGTCCTCCGAAATTGAATCATTTGCAGACGAAAGACACTCGCACAAAGGCGAGCGTTTGTGTATTACAGCAGCAAACGCATAAGGGGTAGCTGAAGGTAAGCATCTAGGCTAGAAGAAACGGGACATTCTGAGGGGCGTACATTGGATTGCTGGGGATGTGCCGTCGGTCGTAGCATGATTTGAACATGAGCATAAGAACCGAGCAAGCAGGAAAAGGAGCACGGGGGAAACTAAAAACAACACTCAAGACAATCAACCACGATCGGCAGCATTCTTCGGCATGTGAAAGTATGAATGTGCACCAAAGGGGGAAAAGAACCACAGCCACAAGTGAGAGAAGAGAGAAATTCCTCGTCCCCGACGTTGTCGCCGTTGTCGCTGGTACGTGAAATGCATATCGAACGATATTTGATGACGGTGTGGCGTCTTGTTCGCGGTAGGCCCGGCTGTTTGTTCAACTAAAATGGGTAGGGACCCATCTGTGTGTGCGTGCGTGCGTGTGGTGGACGCGGTAAATAAATAACAATATTCCGGACGATACTTCTGGCGCGTTGGAAAATTGAGAAGCGCACCCGCGCGAAGGAGGAAACGTCTTTAACAATTGAACCAAACAACAACAAAAAAGAGGATAGAAAACGGTCCTGGCGGAAGGTGTGGATGGGAGACATTCGCGCGCGCATTGTATTACCGGGGCTGTGGCAGTGGCATCAAAAGAGAAAATCGAACCACAAACCCCCCTCCGAATCGTATCAAATTCACAACATTCATTCAACGTCCTTTTGCCAAATGGAGGGCACAACATGGAGAGAAATTCGTCCCGAAATTCGTATCGTATCGAATCGATTCCAACATGCGTACGATAATTGAAGAAGAATGGTCCTTTTTCCCTCCACGGTCCCTTGGCAGATCGTTTGCTTCCGCCGGTCGTCGCCTACTGCGAATCTTTCAAGTGGGCTCTTCATTGTTCTGCGAGGCACAGCTGTGGTCCTAGAGCTGCTGCACTAATGGAAATGCTGCTGCTGGAACCCTTCTCAAGTGAGGTCCCCCTAGAAACGGGCAGGCACTCTAGATCGTCTCGCGTTGCTTCGTCGTTATTTGAACGATTTTCAAATCGTATCCCATCATCCGCACTGCCCTTGCTGTTTCCTAAACGAGCCCGTCGCTCCAGGTACATACAGTGGTCGGGTTCGAGACAATGGAAAAGGGGATATTTCACCAAAATAACATTCAAACACGGCAGGCAACCACCAGCAGCAGCAGCAACAGAGGGAAGTAAGCAGCTAATAATGACCCCGGATAAAATGTTATTCTTAAATTAAATGCATCATGGTTGGGTCGGTCTGGTCGGTCTCGTCGGTCTGTCGGTCGGTCGGGAAGTGCGGTATGTTTGGCCACGAGTTAATCGAATGGCTAATACAATTAAGTACTGTTTTCAAAACATTTCCTCCCTCTGCCTTCCCGGTTTCTGCGCACTAGCACGCTGGTATTTTTATTTCTGTTTTGCATTTGTTGTTTTTTCGCTCGGTTGGCGGGGGGCGTGGTGGTAGTGTTTCCTTGTTGTTTCCTTCCTCCCATCCTCCTCCAGCGAGCATAGTCGCCATCATCGGGGAAAGTGGCCGTTTTTCCCGAGAGGAACGTCAGGCTTGTGCTGACAGGCTTGTGAGTGACTGTACGTCAGCAACAGCGCCAGAGCGTCAGCATTTTTCCGTCAGCAGTAGTAGCTGGTAGGCTGGGTTTAATTTGGCGTACGCCATGGACAGATTTTTCGTCAAGTCACCGCACCATCATCAACTCTTGGTCGGTTTTAAGGCTTCGGGGAGAGTCCGTCAGAGTGTTGCGGATGCCCACCGACGCAAAGACGCAAGAGACAAATTGTATCCAATATGCGTTGGCAAACGGGGCACTACGAGCACCACCCGCATCGTGCATATTTGATGGCGAACAACTCTCCCGGCTGTACGACTGCCACGTGGCGATGTGATTTCACGTCCCGGAATTGGGCGGTTCCCCAGAGAAATAGACTTCAAATTACATTCTCGTTCGAATCCCGGTCACTACCATGGTGGTGAATTAGTACGGTTTCGCCAGCACTCCCCGAGCGTGGAAATATGCCAATTCTCGGGGTTGCCACTCTGTATGTGTTACCAAGGGTTACCAAAGGTGCGAGGGCGCGCGATGCACATTGATTCAAGTGTGCCATGCATGCGGCGATTGCATTATTTGTTTATCGTTCGTTCCAATCGCCTCCAGAAGTGGGCTGGGGAGACTAATCGGACAAGATGGTAATGTGCTTCCTGCTTTCGGTAGATTGGTTTTCAGCTACTAGCCGATCGTCGGCTCTGTTTACATTCGTATGATGCGTGGTGGGGGTGAACACTGCTTCCCTTTGATGATCACACGACTCGAGAGGGCGTCGAAGATGTTACAGACACACAAAAAACAACACCGAAAAGCTGTCAAACGTCTTTGAGTGGCACTGGGTCAGGGGAGGGGAGGGGGTGTTCGAATGCAATCTGAAGCTAACCTCGTTTCCCGCATAACTGTGGAAGTGTTTTTTTCCCTTCGATTGTCGATTGAACTGTTTTAAAAATAGTTCACGATCACGCCGTACTTCAATGAAGCTTGGTTTAGAACCAGCGAGGCCGCGAGTATGCGCTTTTTAAGAAAACGATCGTAATATATCATCCACACACAACACACGCATGGATTGGTCGGTGGGGTGCGCGTTAAAACATTTGTTCCAATTTAAATGCGCTCGATTGGCACTGACTCTCTCTCCGGGCTGCACTGGCTGCTGCAGCATGTTTTTGCTTTATCGCATCTCGGTGGCATTCGACTGGCCGCCCTGGCAGTCAATTAAAAAAACGAGCGATGCCCATCAAGATGCCGCGAGTTCAGAATATGGTTGGTTGGTTTCTTCCTTCTTTTTTGCTTCCAAGAAACATCTTCCAATGTCTTGCCAAGCCAAGTGTGTAAGATGTTAAGTGGTTATCTTAATTCCTTCGCCATAAATTCATACGCCTCGCCCCGGTTTCTAATCGCGCACAACAAACGCCACAACTGACGTCGCGTAGCCGTGTCTCTGTGGCGCGTCGTTCTGTGGAGAATGTGGAGCATGCCGGGCTCGCGCGCTCCGCTAGATTGGCCTCTTAAACCAAATCGAATAATTTATTGCATCGTGAAGATAAACAATTTCTTTTCGACACCCCTGCGATGTCATCGGAAATGCTCGCCCGCTCGCTCGCGCCTTTCAGCCATTCCACGGGGCGGTTTTAAAAGCATGTGCAGCGGGTAGTGCGTTTAGAAGATGCACCACTTCCAAAACGGACCCAGAAAGAAAAAAATGTCTACTAAAAGTCTACGATAAGTCGCGCAGCGCTTTGGTAGGATTGATTGAGGACGGAGGGGCTGCCCATATTGGTGTGTAAAAAGAAAGTGTCAACGGACAAGTTGAGCTATAAATTAGCTCCCAAAAAACATTATCACTCCGTGGTAAAACAAGCCAACGATAGGGAATAATAGGAGAAGGTGCAGGAAAAAAAATCCCAACCCCGAGGTGACAACCGCAATCGAGCCAGATACTGGCGCGTGAGGTTTGTCCGTTTTCGGATTCCATTTGAAGTTTTCGGGCAGGGTCGTAAAATATATCCCGGCTAGAAAACGCATGAAACGTCGTTTGATGATGCGATGTGTCCTTAACGGAAGGGATGGATCGATCGAAGGGTAGCGGAGGTGGACGTTCCTTCCCTCTTGTTGTAGCCCTTCGTTGCTCATCCAACGCCTCACAAAGATCTAATCAACTTGTTCCTCCGATCCTTCTCAAAACATCCCAAACGAAGGCCATGGCCGTAGATAGCGCGGAGTGTCGGAGTGATGGTGAATGTTATCTAAGAATTTTAATTATGCGAAGTCGTAAACTGTCACCTACGACGTAACCAATAGAACAATTTGTCAGACATCACACACACACACACACACACGCCCGCAGAGTCGCACACCCAAGAGTGCACCAGGCACTCCGCTGTGTTGGCCGTCGAACGCATACGAAGCGCATCAACGCGCTTATCTGAGTTACGGTTCAATAGGGGTATGAGTCAACCACAGATACCACAGAACAATTTGATAGTGCGAAGGTAGGTGTGTTGAACGTGGTCGTACGGTGGATTGGGACTGTTTGATTTTACAGATGGGTTAGCGATGATAGCGTCCTGTGGGATGACTGTTAACACACCCAGGGGCCTGTTGCGGGAAGGCCTGTGCTTGGGACCTATTCCTAGCTTTTATGCTCTACCCTAACCTTAGCGAGATGACTAAGCATTCTTTTCCTGCGATGAGGCTTTGTAAATCCCTTTCGAATCAAAATTGGGCATCGAAAAGAAATTGGCATCCCCGAATTGGGAACTCCCGATCCCGAGTTTAATTCCAGCCGTACCATCCTTCCCTCCAGGATTCCACGACGATGGAGATCCACTCTAAAGCCTCTAAAAAGGACACCTCATCGAATTTGGAAAAAAGGACGATCGTTAAATTTTATGGATTATTTCACCATTACACTTTCCTTCATTTTGCTTTCTCCCCTTCCCCCCACACTATTAGCTCCTATTGCCTCACTATGTACCTGTTTCGCCGGGTCCGGTCATAAAATCAAAGTCCCAAAACCTGCGCATCCCGTCCTCCCAATCGCCTGTGTGTCGGAAAATGACAATAGCTTTAAAATTGAAATCGAAAACCCGATCGAACGGAAAGAACGACGGTTGTTGAGCTGATTTGAAGCAGGGGGGGGACTTCGAGTTTTTACGACAATGCGCTGTATAGGCCATAAATTATACGTAAAGAATTCGTTACGCTAATCGACGTACCATTGGGCGGACATTTTTATTCCACCTTGCTGTGCGTTGCTCTGGAGGAAGAGTGAGCGACTGTCCAGCGGATTAGGCATTTACACGAAGCGACATCGAAACGCTTTTTCCCAAAGGTGGCAAAGGATGGGAAGAAATTGTGACTTTGCCATTGTTACACCGTTCCGTCCTGGGCGCGCTATTGTGTGGACACTGCATTTTTGTGGACACAGGTTTAGGACACATTCAAGGGGCGACCTCTGTACCACACGTCAGCTAACGTTAAGAGGCAACGAAAATGGAAGACTTCATCAGCTTTCCGTAACCAAGGTGTAGAAGGGCTGTACATGGTTGTACATGTAAATTGAGCTTCTTCTATTACGTTGCCTAGGAACGTCGCTGTCGTCGTCGGCTTCGTCGTCCCGTAAGTCTAGCATAAGATGTCGAACCCTTCACCTGGGACTTCTTCGGGCGGTGGTGTGTACGGTGTATGTAAAGCTTTACGTAATGTACAGACCGAGCATAAGTCCCTGCTCCGACTTCCATCGACTGCTTGGCCCCGTTGCTTGTGCGTCTATTTCGGAAAATGACAAGAAGAACGACCACAACACCATGCGCACGTGCATATGTGTGTGAGTGTCTGTGTGAAAGTCAATTTCCTTCCCGTGTGTACGCGTGGCGCATGTAAGGAGGAGTCATGGCATGGTGAAGCGTTAAATTTTTCCATTAAATTAAATTAGAAAAATATTGTCACACCAAAACACGCACCACTCCGTGACAGGTGACTGCAAGACTGGAAGGCTCTGGCTGGCGGGAGAGTACAGGGTCGGGCAGCAGTGGCCATAGCGACAGCGAGACATTCATTTCTCCCGGAAGGCTTCCAAGAACGCCAACGTCAAGGAATGTCAAGGGAAACGGCTACGTGGCAGTATGTACAGCCAGCCAGCCAGCCAGCAACATGCGATGGTCCTTTTGCACCGCACCGCACCGCCCAACCACCGATGGACCTTCATTCCAATTCATCTGGCGTACAAATTTGTTTATTGATGCGTGATTTTATCCACATCGAGTTTATTGCTTCACCCGCGTGGGGTGGCGTTGTCTTGGCGCGCAGACACGCACACACACGGAACAACGAGCGCGCACGATTCTTGATCGATTGAAATTGATTCAATTAACCTGCCCAGACGATGGCTTTTTGGCATCGTTTATGATCGGCTCTTAAGCGGGGGGATTGAGTTTTATTGGACGCATCGAATTAAATTCCCATTCGGACACACGACCCTCTGAGGACGGAAGACGGAGGGGGTGAAATCAATGAATCGATGGTGTACCCCCCAAACCACGAACCAACTTCAGCTCTATCTATCGTTTCATCCTTTCTTCCGCAAATCGGTAGGATGATTTGACACTTTTGCTTTCCCTGAGCTGAGTTTCCCTTTTTTCTCGGGGAACCTCATCACAAAAGCCATTTCTTAGCAAACAAACGAGGAAGGAGCAAAACCGATTCCCTTCAAAAAATGATAAATCACATCTAGTGGCGATAGAACGGGGGGAGGGGAAAAAGGTTGTCAGAGGACGAGGACGAAGTATCTTCTTTTCAAGGAACGGCGAGCTGAGTAACCAATTCGTAGAATAAATAAACATCAAACGAATCTCTCGTTGTCCTCTTCCTCAGAGCGGCAGATCCTTCTGTGGGCTTGACGCGGGGTTGAAGATGGAAAAGCAAGCAACATGGGAAAATGGGAAGCCATCCAAAAATGATGATGCTCATTTTTAATGACTGGCAATCTGGTTTCACGGGGTGGCTTCACGACGCCTATATTTGGCTTGTTTTCCTCTCTGTTATGCTAGCGCGAAATGGGTAAATGAAAATCCCTTTTGGACGAGTCGATGGGCAACCAACCTCCCTCCGTCTTGACTCAGACAAATGATCTTTGGTTGGTGGCGCAGTCGGCGGGGAGCGTACAGTTGGCATAATCCTTTTACACCATAACAAGCGCAGAAACAAAATGCTTCAATCGATACACAGTATTGCATTTTGGCGAGTTTCGAAGAGCAAAGGCATTTGATTAGAAAGGACAGACAAACAACAGCTTCTATCGATCGATTGGGAAAACTTTCCTCCAAAATTGGGAACGAAGGACGAGCGATGGCGGTGGAGAGTGTCGAAGGGAGAGAGGGAGAGTGATTGGAATTCATCCATCATCGGACAAAAGTTGCTGAGTGCATTGCAGGGCGAAAAGTGTGGATGTGGATAGTCAGCAGCAGCAATTTGCACCATTTGCAACTGTGAGTGTCTGTTGGCTCAATCGAAAGAAAAGTTTCTCTATTCTCATTAATTATTTGGGCCGATTTTGGTCCCAAAAATTCAATTACACCTTCGTCCTGTGGTGGAAGAAAAAACTTCTTTTTAGAAGACGCTTTCTTTTCTGTGGTACCACTTTATGCCTTAGTATTAAGAGCGTTAGCAGCTGGCGGTGGTGATGAAAGCACCATATCGTCCCTTTTTGAACCAACTTCCACCCAACAACGTATTCCTTTGGCTGAGGTAAGTGTGTGGTGGTAAGGCAAGTGGTATGCTTGGCGTATAATTATGAATTTTTAATTTACAACACACGGTGTGCCGCGTACCCGTACACGCTTCTCCGGGAGAGCTTGAGATGATGTTAATCTTGTGCCATGTCCAAAGCATGCGAAGAAGCTGCCTCATGGCTGGGGTCCGCACTGCACCTCAAGTGTGTATTACGGAGCAATTCAAAAAAATAAAAAAAAAACTAAAACCAACAACACACTTTAGTGTTAGAAGGACAGAATAAACACGGTGCGGCGGCACCGGCCTGAGGAGGTGTCCTGGGAGCAATGAAATAAAAGGTGAATTCTGCTAGATATAACAATGCGCGAGGGGGGTGGTGGAAAGGGAAAAGGAAAGCGAAGGTCTAAGAAAAGCTTCTTACATTTTTCATTGCGGTTCCATTCAGCTGATTGTGCAGTCGCTGCTGCTGCTGCTGATGTCTCGTTGGCGTTGTCGTCGGTGTTGTCGTTGCGGAATGGTGTACAGATTTTCCGACGAGCTTTCCCTTGGCCGGGCTGCTGCTTTCACTCTCCGGCTCGTCGCCGCACGCACCTCCGGCATTATTCAATCGCTTATACCGTAGTGCTCCGAGGCGCAACATGCTTGTAGATTGGGCTTTGTTAAGAAATGGACAAAAATCTCAACAAAAAAAACACACACATACACGTAATGCAATGCCAATTTCAATAATTCCGCACTGAAAGGACTCGCGCAAAGGACACTCTATTTTTTGCGCACACAGCCACCACACTTTATTCCACTTTATTTCTGTTTACACACGAGTGCACATTTACGCCACAAGTATCACAGGTAATTATGTGCCATTTAGTTGTTTTTTAAAACTCCACTTTCTCGAATTTCAAGGATGAAAAGCCGTTGGAAGTAGTATTTATTCCCTTGCATAGTTACGTTTTATCAACATTCACATTCGCACTGTTTCTGCCTGGCACTGTTTTTTTTTTTTTTAAGTATTCTTTCCCTTTGCCACAATTTCACTTTGCCCGACGATCGGGCGTGTAACGTTCGTTTGTGATGGGTTTCGCTCTCTCCTCGCGAGACAGCCACGTGAAACGAACGACGAACGCGTGTCCTTAAAATCCCGACGCGCAAGCAACTTTCCGTCCGTACGCAACGAGCAACAAATGCGGAATGCTTTGCGTTGGCCGACCTGGAACCGAGCTAGACGCATCGCGCGCGCCTCAGAAGCAACACATGCACGCGTTCGTCGTGTCGGTTCGGCCGGCATGACAGCCCGCGTATACAGTGCGTCAAAGAGAAACAGCGACACTGTTTACTTTATTCGAGTTTCGTTCGCATGATGAAGGACGCATAAGAAACTACATTATTGGTAAGATTTGGAATGCATTTTGGAACTGCTTAAAATATTAATTTCACGTAATTTCCTTCTAATACCTGAACAAGTAAGGGTCTTACCAGTACTTCTAAAATAGAAGATACAGGCGGTCCCCTAGATACACGGTTAATGGGGACCAAAAACGGCCAAAAAATACCACGTAAGTCAAATCTCGTAATTTTTAGTCAAAATATCACAAATTTGCGTGGAATTTTTCAAGTAAGGGGTGGTTTTAGCCACTAAATTAATTATTTGATATGTTTCTAATGAATGGAACAGTTTTAAACCTATTTAAATGGTATTTCACATTCGACCAATATGGAAATTATTTGGTATTTTACAATGGATGTGTCAAATCAGTACATTTTGCTCAAAGAACTGTCAAATTTGGAAAACCGCGTATCATCGAATCCGCGTATAAGAGGTACCGTGTATCTCGGGGACCGCCTGTATTGCAAACTAAGTTACTGTAATCTTAAAGCATTTCAGCAGCATTTTAAGGAGGTTTTTTTTTGGCCCACACTGTCGTAAATGCGTTGGTTGGTCGGTGGTTCCGATGGGCCGATGGGTCGGTAAGAACATAAATACGCATGAAACGGAATCCTACTGGAACGATCCGTTCCAGCAGGGAAGGAGGAGAGCAGGAGAGCAAGGGCTGCTGCTGGTGGTTGATTTTATGCTGCGTACGACCTTCCTTGCTCGATGCGAAGGCAACATAAAAGCGAGCAGAGGTAAAGAATGGAAAGAATCCCAAGCGGCGGGACTGCCGAACCCCAGTAAACGAAAGAATGAAAACCCGTACAAAGTGTGTGTGTGTGTAGAGGGAAAGCTGAGCAGTAAAAAAAAGAAACAAAATGAAATGAAAGAATAGCATGGAGAGAGTTAGTACATCGCTTTCAAGGGGGTGGAGAGGCGTTAGTATCATGTTGGAGTAGAAGGAGGAGGAGGTGGTGTGGTGTAGTAGCCATAACTTTGCGGAACAGTGTCACATTTCGTTTGCATCGATGCGTCTTTGCATAATGAAATTCACGTTCCAGTAAATCATCCCACAGTGTCCGTATCGATGGGAATTGAAATTGTTAAAATGGATTAAAAGTTTAAAAGTGCGGGTCATGTGGTGCGAGTTTTTTTCTACAAAGAAGCAACAACACAAAACATACTAATGTTAGTGCGTACTGTTCGTGTTTTGAGCAATGCCTTCGACGAATAAGGACCGTAAAGATAAAAAAACGTAAACCTTCAAATTTGATTTCTTTAAAAACTGGTTTGTCCCCTTCACGGTAGCTATATTTCTTCAAAGTGTCCTAATGGGTAGAGTGTAAAAAAGGCACCTCGCTTCGGTATTATTGCCTACGGTGGACCACCACCACCACCTTATCTGTGTGAAGCTTACCCTTCACTGCACACGTGCACAAAGATAAGAAAATATCAACCAAACCGATAGCAGGACGGGGCGTCATCTCGGTACCGATAACAGGATTTTTCAGCGTCGCCTTAAAAGGATGCGTGTGTCTCTGTGTACCCTTTTTGTCATTCCCTTCCCTGCCAGAAGAGCCCACCACCTCGGAGGAAAAGTGCTAAGGTGAGTAATCATTTTATGTTTATTGTTTATCTTTCGATTCCTATTTAACTTTGTGTGCATCTCGTTTTTCCCCTGTTCCCCTACAGTTTTTGGTGTAGTCACACTCTCCCTCTTATTGCTTGCGTAAGGGTCCTTTCTATACTCCTCGCGGCAATAAAAAACAGCGTCCTCGTGCCAAATACCGTACAACACACCGGCGGGCACCGAACCAGCGGCGGCCAATGTAATGTTTTCGTTTATGCTTAGTGATAAATTTTATTACACACCAACCAAACGGGTGGCTCAAACAGAAGGAAAAAAGGAAAAACTCTCACAGATAGCGCCACGACCGTATGCTGGCGCGTTGGGCGGTATTGTAATCCGGGTGGATGTACAGGTTGGATGGATTTAAAAGAAAGAAAAACACGATCTCTAGCAGCTTCTGACTCGTCACTTTGGCCCAGCATAGTTTGCTTCCGCCACCGCCGTATCAGCATCGCGCTCGTCCGTGCCATTATCAAAACAAAGCATTATGATTTTCTTCCTTCCCCTGCGCAAAGGAAGGACGGTTGGCCGACTTCCGTAAAAGCGGCTTGGGGAGGGTTGGATGGTAGGAAGCAAACACACACACACAAATTCACTATCAGCGTAAATACAATTTGTTTCGACTGTTGTTCATTGAACCGTGGCAGTACAGACACAGAGAGGGAGGGTGGTTTTGGTGTATGAATGGCGGTGTGTTAGTTCTAGATCGCAAGAAAGCATCAGCACCAAAATAATTGCGTCATTTGCATGTTTTTTTTTGCCGAAATCTTTCTACGGAACCAGTAAACTGTGTAACCATCGTAGCAAGCGCTGAGGCCGAATGTGGCTCACGAAATGGGATACATTGTGCGCGGGCTAACGTTTCTTGGGCAAATGCTCAGATTACGATCCATGAATCCGATATGCACAGTCGGTAGTAGCGAGATATGTGCAGCAGTAGCAGTAGGCTATGCTGTGGTTGCCAAGAACCGTTGCACCGACTCTCTTCCACAGCACCATTTCTTGCGCAGCAACTTAACGCTCCTCCCGGCTGCGCTGCATAATTGTTTTGCTGCACGCTCAACCGGCGCACAATCGGTTTCATTTTTCGTGCGAATGTTTGCGGAACGTTTCTCAACGGAAGCACTTGACATCGACACGCTGGACATTTTGTCGCGATAGTTGAATTACCACTCACCCTTTCTTCGCTCCTAACCCGCCCGGTAGCCATTGCACACACTCTTGCTGATCTGTTAAATGATCTTTCCCAGAGGTTATCAAACGGTCAGCGGAAGGACAGTTTTTGTGAGTGACAGTTCTTTTCCCTACTTTCCTGGCTTTTTTTTTGTTCGTGCAGTCTGTGTCCGTTGAAGCGTAATGCGGAGTACAGCAACAAAAAAAGTGCGCCTACCACGATCATCGCGACAAGTGCGCAAACGATTCTGCATGCGTTGCATCGTCGCCGGCGCGCGCACTCTGGTGGTACGGTACGCGCCCAGAAGCTTTCGACCGCAGCGGAATGTGCGGTACGCGGGTAACGGATGTTTCGAATGGTACGCCCCAGACGTACGCAACTGGCCCTACGACGCACATTCAAATGTTTTCTGCTGTTTTGGTAAAACGTTAAAGCCTACCCAAACAGAAAATGTGGCGCACGAGGCGTAGTTGCAGGTGGCATCAGTTTTCTACGAACCGGCGGTGTATGCGTACACTGAACTTGCATTCTGGCGAAATATTATGCCCATGTTTCCGGCGAAGACCCTGTGCCCGTTATGGCCCAAAGGGGGTGGTATACTTTGATTCGGGGAAGTGTAAAATTATTAGCGCTTTGGCGAGCGAATGCAAACAAAAATGTAAATGATTGTACTATTTTCCCATGAAACGATCGTTGCTGGGAGGTGACGCATTAACGCCACTGTAACACCGTCGAAAAAGTGTATGTTAAACACATGTTTTGCCCGCTCTCGTACAAGGGAACTTATTGCTCTCACCCCTAGCGAGGCCGAAAACACCATCCAACCGAAAGCAATTCGACCCGTCCAACCTATAAATCTTAATCCACGCGCAGCACAAGCGGCAAAGGCTTTGGTCTTGGTTCGAATCGAATAAAGGGGGAAAAACCGTCCCCAAACGAAAGGGAAACTAGTGACGTGGCGTGGCGCTGCTGAACAAAGAAAAGCCGATGCCGGAAAAACCGCACAAAATGAAAACATGGCGGTGATGTTCGATGGGAAGAAAGTTGGTCTTTTGCGCCGGACGAGCTCAAGACGTGCTGCCGTAGCGGCTAATGACTACCTTTAGAATTTTGGGACTTTCGGGACGATTTACCGCCTCCGTTCCAGATGGTTTTGGGGGGGGGGGGGTGTTCAGCGTATAGAGTTTTCCCGCTTTTCTCCCAGGAACGAGGAGAATCGTTAATGCGCCGCTGTTCCGGTTGCAAGGCCATTCACCTCGTGTGAGAGGTTTTGTGTGGTGGTTAGTCATATTGTACCCTTTTGTGCGGTTTTGTAATAAGTTTACTGTTACTCACAAAAGAGTGAGCAAATGGTTGAGCATTGAATAAGTCGCATTGTTAGCTTATATTGGGTAATACAAAGACGAGGATAAAGCAAGCAGTAGACGGCATAGGTCTCCAATGCCGTGATTTAAAGCTAGTGATGGTATTGATTTTTTTCTCCTACAAAATTGAAGATTATCAAACGTCGCGTAAATGGTCAAAAAGAAGAATTTAACTTCCTGTCTAGCTTCTTCTCTCGTACCGCTTCTTTCCCATTCGCCCTATAATAATATTCAAATCAAAGGGTATAGGATAAAGTTTTCGCACCAAAAGAATGAGCGGCAATCATTGCAGGATTTCCCGAACCCGGCACAAAATTACGCTGCTCGCACGTGACTTTCCATCAACAGGGGGTTGTAAATTATAAGTCCCTGTGTGCAAATATTAGCGTTTGAATGGATGAAGGGGCTGTTGCGCACTGCTTCCTGCATCTTTTCCCCCTGTTAGATTCTTTATATTAAATATTATTTAAAGAAGACAACATTTCCATGTAACAGTATCGTACGCAGTATTTCAATCGTCCTGCCAGCACCATAAAGCTCTACTAGTCGCCCGCATTTAAGGCATTGGTAATCGTTCGCTCTTTAATTTGTATTCCGGAGCAACCGGTGTGCCGGTCGGCTTGAAGGAAAAAAAAAATAGGATGGAATTAATGCCCTTTTCCGTGTGCTTCTCTCACCCGGGTAAAAAGTGAGTCGTCAAGTTCAAGAGGATCCTCCATCGGTCGAAGTATTACAAGTTCATCAACCGTGTACAAAGGGGAGAGAGACACACACACATCGTTTGCCACAATAATAAATGCCGACGCTATGCTTTTGCGTGGTTTTATATTTCCATTCCGGAGGACTCGTCACACCACCAACGAAAGTTTACAGCTGAATGAAAGTTAAGTAGTGTGTTGTGTGTCTGTTTGATAATCTCCTAGACCCTCGTTATGCACCTTAAATAAGGATTAAGGTGGTGTCCCTGTGCCGCGCGCGGGATGGCTCGCATGCGGTCGGTCGGGCGGTCGTTATTAGGAGATTATGCTACCAATATGTACCGACACACACACACACATGTACAATGGCAACTCGTGTCAACTCAGTGTTCGTGTCCGTTTTCGAACCTTGGCAACGCATATCCCACGCTGTTGCCGGCGTCCGGGAGTACATGGGTAAAGCGACATGACGGTACAACAAAAGTGCCGCCTTGAACGGAAGCACACTCTACGTGGGTTTTGTGGCGGTAGTTGTAAAGGTAGCGCTGAGCTGATCTCTTTCGCCGCTGTCTTTTCCCTTCCCATTTGTATGCAGATGTCGATCGGGTTCGATGCGTTTCGAATGAAAGTGTGTCCTGCTGTGACTTTATTAGGATTAAGGCTTAGACAGGCAGATAGGTTTAGTTAAATGAGCCTGATACACATAGAGCAGTGTCTGGAAGGGAAGACAAGCAAAGAATTTCATTTAATTTTCAACAACCAACAAGGAGCTTCATACTTTATCGTTGTAGTATATGATGAAACACTACAACTACGCTAAGCAAACGTTCTTTTAAACTCAACATTATGCTCAACACGTGTTGCAAATGCTGTTGGTTTTATAGAATCCCGAACAATCTTATCGTCATTGTAAGTTGAGCATGCTTTTTGTAACATTCTAAGCTTCTAAACAGCATATTTAACATTTGAACAAGTCCATAACAGTCTAAATTGTAAAAAAGTATTCAAAACAATTCAAAAACTTATTTTGAATCAGCTGCAACATGATTGTGTCCCAAATGCGCCAAACGGTTGATCGATTCATCGATTTGTGTTCAAATTTCGTCGAGTCTTTGTACAGAACTAAACTACAGGGTGTATCCGCACGAGGGCGCGAATGACAGCTGTGAAATTTGTTTGTTATTGTCGTACAAAAAAGGGGAAAACGCACAGCGATGGGGTTTGGGCTGTTGAAACTGAAGAAAAGTGGAAAAATAATGGTATAGATATTAAGAACAATTGTAGTTTTTTTTTTTGCACAATATCAACTCCAGTAGAACCAGTCCAATATCAAAGAAAGGTTATGAAATGGATAATTTTACATCAGCACAAAGCGCATCCAACATTTGTCGTGGGTGTGGAGGCCAGAATGCGATAAAACCACTCTCCGTGTATGGAAATGTGTTTAAGTGGTGCACATCTATCAATGTACGTAACTTTTGTTTTGTATAGATGCATTTGGTACTGACTTTAATACATAACCTTTCTCATTTTAGGTCTCCAGCTCCGATGGACTACCCACCCGAATATGCAATCGATGCTGGGAGATGTTAACGATATCGTACGAATTCAAAGTGATATGCACGCGGACTGACCGACAATGGCGAACGAAGAACAACAGCGACATTCTGATAGAGAGTTTTCCAGTGTTAGAAAATGCCGTGACAGATGATTATGAGCCATTTGAGATAGTAGACGATGTGCAGTTAGAAGAAGTGGTGGAAGAAACAATGTTGCCCGGTACTCCGAAAGAGCCTTTCGATTGTTTGTACAATACCATACCGGAGATAGCAGAGGGCATTGCAATAGAGGTAGAGGAAACCAAAGAAGGTGAATTGTTTAAACCGGAGGACTTGTCGAACGTAGAAAGCTATTCACTGCCAGAATATAAAACTACATTGTTGAAGGTTGATGATTGCAATCAAGTAATCGACCAAGACGCCCGGGAAGAGGTTGAAGAGTTTGTGCTCGAAGACACGGTAGAATATCTGGAGGATACGGGCAAGGAAATGTGTCCGGCACAGGACAGCGCTCCGGAAACGCACAACGAGGATTTATCGATTGAAGTCTTCAAAACCGAACCGAAATTGCCCACCTCGCGTTCGGTACGGCATTCTTGTCCGGACTGTGGCAAGCAATTCTCGTCCAGAACTAACGTGGTACGGCACCAGCATTCACACAGAGACTCAAAACCTTACCAATGCGACATTTGCAAGAAAGAGTTCACGCAAAGCGGTACGCTGAAAACGCACCGATACTCTCACTTCGACATAAAACCGTTCGTGTGTAACGTGTGCGGCAAACGATTTACGCAGAGCAAATCAGTGAAACTTCACCTTCGTTGCCATACCGGTGAAAAGCCATACGCTTGTGATATGTGTAGTGCGGCATTCCGGCAGAAGAATGGACTGCAAAGGCACATGAAGGTGCACGCACGGTGAGAGAAGGTGCATAATAGAGGATGAACTTAATTTATTTGCGATTATTTACGACCACAAGATTGATTACGAAGAGATCAAATAAATTATTAACGTACACACCAATTTTCTTTTTAATTCGTCTTTCGAATTCCGTCGGGAAAGAAATGTCCTTTGATTTTCGAGATCGCTCCAGCGCATTAGACGTGAAGTAATCGATCCAGCAGTGTAGCTCTGTGTGGAAAAAGTGCCATTATTGTTTTGTTTACCTTTTTCGACAAAGAGACAACGAAAGCCTACAAGTGTTTCGTGATTTTGTTGCAAAGATTTCCGCAATGGGATTGTGCTCTTCGTGTTTTCGTGGATCTACTGAGGAATTGCTTACACCCGATGTAGTAAGTGTGCTATACGGTACAAGTATTTGGTACCGGCTCTGTACGAAGGAAAATCGTCCCTGCAGCGCAACATACTCCGTCCAAATGTGAAAGCTACGTTGCCATAGTTTCTAATGTTTGTCTAATGCTTCCCACCCCCAAAAGGAGGTACGACGTCAGCAGCAGCGTGAAGCGGCGGAACGGCGACGAATTGAGCAGGAATCGCGTGGCATCAAGGATATGGATAAAGTTCGCCGCCAGCAGCAACGAGCGATGGAGCAAGAACGCCGTGAGCAAGAGGCCAGTCGTATGGGAGGACAGCCTACCTTGAAGGTACAAATCAGGTCAAAATGAGTCATTCGATTATTTTGAAATCTGACTGGTTGATTTTACTTTTACTTTCAGTGGCAACAAGATTAAACACTTTCTGGAACGTTAATCCTATGAGATTGGAAATTGAACAAAAAGAACCAATTTTAAATTTTCTGCCTGTTGTTATCCTGTGTGTGTGCGTATCAGTACCGTGTATTTATGTTTTGTACTTTAATAAACGATAAAAAGTGAACCGAAGCCTTCCTCTAAATACTACTGAGAAATACGGTTCCAGCTAATTCCAGTCCGATAAAACGTACGAAACAGCCCTCCCTCAGCTGTATTCCGGTGTTGCGTTTGTGCGCGCCTGAAAGTTGACACCGTGTATCGTGCTCGCGTACTGGCTTGACACCCTCTGTCTCAGCTGCACTGGGAGCTGTCAAATTTGTTTTAGTTCCCCAGTTTTCGTCATTGTTTGTGTGGGCGCGAGCTATCGAAGAATCGGCAGCAAGTGGTCCGTAATTCGCTGGTCGCATTTCGAGAAGACAAGATATTTGGTGGCAGAGATCCGGACCTTTAGCCGTGGCCGGTGAAGGTTCAGTGAATTGTTGCCGCAAATAGTACGTGCCTACTGTGTTGCAGTTGTATTGCCAGAAGGGCGGAAGTGATTCGATACCCGGTACTACTGCCCGGTGTGAGCCCTGAACCGCTGAAAATGCTGAATATTCCCAACGAAAAGGTAAGTTGATAAGATAAGCCATCACCTGATGTTCCCAAGGGGGACTTGGATGGGATGCTTGCCGCTGGATGGAGCTTTTGGGCGTAATTTGCATCCAAACAGAGCTGTTGAAGCTAGCACAGATCGTAGCAGCCAGTTCGGTAACCTTGATCGACCTTGGCCGTCAACGTAAGTGCAGCTAGCCCCCCGGGATCGGTTGTAATGTTCACAGCTGAATAGAATGCAATAAATCGCTTCATAAATTGTGCAGCCGGCAAAGCAAACAAAACAAAAAAACAGTTTGAGAGTTGCATTCCTCTCTCCCCGAAGGTACCGTACGACCTGCTGCCCGCCCGTCCGGTCCCGCTTTCATTCAAAAGCATTTACAGCCCGGTACGAATATTGTGTACATGTGTTTGCATAACACTCTAAGCCTCCATCAAGCCGAATAATGGCGTACTTGTTCTTTTGCGCTGGTGTGGATTTAATCACACTCGAAATAATCAATCCATCCGATACAACACTCTCCTGTCTGTGTCGGCCAACCCTCCCCGTGCGCGGGTGTCGTATCATTCCGCGTGCCAAAGATTACCAGATTACAGTGACGACCACATACGCAAGCTATCTGTAAAGTTGCTCAGCTATTTACAAACAAGAGGGTAGCGGGGTCCCGCTTCCCAACTTCCCGATCTATCCGTTTTGCGAGCGGAAGGGACGTGGAGCGGAAAGGCACAACGACACAATGATTAGAGAGGGCAAAAGCGGCTGCAGCACGATGATGCGCGTTATCATTCTCTCAAAACCGTATCGCTGGTCGTACACACATGTACGTACGTACCGCGGGGCCCCTGGGGGAGGGCTGTAAGCGGGTTCCGACCTTACTGGAGGTTGCCACACACGGGCCCACTTCAGTCCCATACGGGTCGACGAAGAGGCCACACGCCGCTCCACCAACAGAACAGTTTTCCATCATTCCACGGGGGCGACCGAACTGCCGTTCCGTTTTGAACCATTTTTCGGAACGTTGTTTTTTTGTTGTAGCAGTTAGTATCGTGCGGCCAGATAAACGGGCAGCTAATTGTGAAACAGTGTGACACATTCAACCCGCGGTACAGAATGACCGGTGCCATCGATTTGCTGCTGAGCGTAAGTTTCCAACCACACACACACACACAGTTAGCGGTTGATCGTGTGAAGATCACATCAACGCGACCCTCACCACCGTCGTCGTGGCTCCTCATTGCGGCGCAAATTGACAAAACACATTGGCGCCACGACTAAGTTGTGTTCCCGCGTTCCACCAGCGGACGACCTCTGCCACGGCTAACGACAATGCTTTCCCGATGATGCTGGCAGAGGCTCCGTTGAAGAACAAATGAAAGTCAAACAGCAAGGAGGAGCAAAGAGGGCTTGTGAGATAAGGGAAGAACTTACCATACTCTCCCAACACCACCACCATCACCACCATCACCACCGTTACCGCGCTGGGATGGCTAATCTTTTCCGCCAGTCCAACGCCGCACCAACAATGTGCGCGATCTTTCAAATTTTCGTACAGTTTCGTGTCGATAAACTGAAACAAGGGCACGTGTTGTGTTGGGGGAAGTAATACTATCCCGAATCCGGCCATGAATTCGATAGGGCGCATGTCGCATGATCGTTTGATCAGGTGTGTGTTGTGTGTGTTTCGGTAGAAAAAGGTTCTGTAAAAATACGTTTACGGCCCATTCAAAACGAGCTGTTAAAACATCTCTATCGCTGCAATCAGTGTGTGGCTAGAGATATCGCCGATGAGATGACTGGCTCGCGAGACGCTTTGGAGTGGTTCCATGGTTAGTTACGTTTGCATGAAGTAAATTACAACGTACGTCCGCACGAATAATGCACGATCATCATCGTGGCGTAGTGACGATCACGTTCAAGTGGAGGGATCGTTGTGTAGGTTCATTATTACCTTTTACCTTTCTAGCTAGCACGCAATGTACTGTAATCGCTGCTCCGTAATAAGGAAGATGCTTTACAACCGTCTGTTTTTATAGCAACGGTGTGATAATCTTATCGTAGTGACAATATTTTACCAACTCGAACCACTTTACAGCACCATAAACAGAAAAGGGCCGTCGTTGTTGGGTCTGATGATATCGATCCGTGTGGTGATCAGAAGCAGAACAAAAAACGCGTGACACCGTTTGTCCTTGTCCTTGACTCGGCTCGGGGAAGAGGGATCAAGTTTTGTCTGCTCTCGGGTGCTGGTGGTAGCCACCGGAATTCTTAAAACAGGTCTGGCCTGTGGCACACGAAACTGCCCTGTAGAACACATCAATCATTGGCATGATTAGACAGATTGAATAATGTTCTAGATCCACAGACACACAGGCCACTTTCTGTGTGTGGCGATTGTCCGTCCAAAATTTTGCAACGTTGTTGGGTTAGGTTAAGAATGGAAAGGCGATGTCTCATCCAGTTTTGGAAGGGGCCCGTTTTTAAATGAATGAAGTTTTTTGAGCATAGAAAAGCACAAGCTAATTGCGAACAAACAAAAAAAAAGAAGGAGGGAGTGGTATGCTCGGTGTCTATAAAACCAACCCCGCACGGGCTATCATCACGTCAGTGATCGTTAGATGATCGTGAGCACAGACCACAGACCGTCGCTGCATATCGTTCGTTTGTCTGCGCGCAGTCAGTTGCATTCGGGGTTTTTTTTGAGCACTCAGAAACAAGAAGTTGAGCACGCTCCGGAACAATAGCGTGTTGTGCCACGAGTGAGTTCCCACGGGTTTCACATTCAAGAACGCTGGCGTGTTGCAACCTCTCCGGGCGGAAACGTCGAGAAGTTCAAACGACGACAGAACGGAACCATCATCGACCGAGTGGCAGCTGGTAGTGGCGATGCTGGGGCTACAGAATTCGTGCATCGTGCTCAACGCCAAGGCAGTCAACAGTGATGGCGGTGGTGGTGGTGGCGGCGTGGCCGATGGGGGAAAAGTGCATTTTAAAATGCTCAATCCATGTGCCGACATTGGGCAGCAGCAGGTTCGTTGCGTTAAAACGGCGCGATCGCGGATAAGCGGGAACGTGTTGAGAGAGTGTGTGAGCTGGAAAGAGAGATTTGTTTACTTACTACCAACAACCGTGCACAATTATGCTAAGGTCTTTTCTGACCTCGACACACGCGCGTGAGTCCGTGAAATGAGTTGAGCAAAACTGTGGCGCGAAATGATTGCTTCTTAATTTCAATGTTAGGCGCAGTTCTAATGGCGTTTAAACGGGTTTGCATTGCGATCTGATACGATCGTGTGCGTATGTGATCGGCAGAAAGATTAACTGCAATGAGTTGTTTGTGTGTTTGTTCGTGTGTGTGTGTCGTTAAATGTAGAAACACGTGATGATCGGTATGGTTCCATTCCGGAACACCGGACACAGTTTAATAATAGCTGGCCTATTAGGCGTTCCCAAGGTCAGGCGGAACGGTGTTGTTGTGTCGTAGTCAAAATAGGAATAATTGCTTTGATAATGTCGCGCGCATCATGTCCCAACAAAGCTCATCCTTCTTTACACGTTACTGTTGTTATTGTGATCACATTTGTACGATAATAAGCAACTAATGGGTTTTTTTTGTTATCTCTTCTCCACCACCCCGGTCATTGACTTTTGTAGGTGCGCGGACACCAGCGCATACCGTCGGACACGAAAGAGTTCCACGAAGCGACGAAGCGCGATGCCCTGATGCGCCTCAAGAAGGACCTGGACCATCTGCTGGAAACGGTCGAGGAGTCGCGCAAAACCGGCGTGCAGAAGGAGATGTGCGGATTCGAGGCCCTGTACCACCGGTTCCTGCAAGAGGATGGCCCGTCGGTCGAGTGGGATCGCATCGAGAAGCTGCCGGAGGAGGCGGTGAAGGACTACTCCACGCTTAAACTGCCCCAGGAGGCGCACATTCGCGACATGCTGGACAAGCTGGTCGTGGTGAAGCTGAACGGTGGTCTCGGCACGTCCATGGGATGCCACGGGCCGAAGAGTGTGATTCCGGTGCGCAACGATCTCACCTTTCTCGACATGACCGTGCAGCAGATCGAGTTTCTGAACAAAAAGTACAACGCCAACGTGCCGCTGGTGCTGATGAACTCGTTCAACACCGACGTCGACACGGAGAAGGTGATCCGCAAGTACAAGGGCTTCCAGGTGCAGATCTACACATTTAACCAAAGCTGCTATCCCCGCATCAGCCGGGACTCGCTGTTGCCGATTGCGAAGGATTTTGACATCGAGAATGATATTGAAGCGTAAGTGAGAGAGAGAGAGAGAGAGAGAGACGGACGGAGACAATGAATGTGGCGGGGCATGGTTGTTCATTCGATGTGTGGTTCTCTTCCTACAGATGGTACCCACCCGGTCACGGTGATTTCTACCAGTCGTTCCAGAACTCGGGACTGCTGCGAAAGTTCCTCGAGGAGGGGCGCGAGTACTGCTTCCTGTCCAACATCGACAATCTGGGCGCAACGGTCGACATCAAGATACTGAACCGGCTCATTGGCGACGACCGGCAGGGCGATAAGCCGATCGAGTTCGTGATGGAGGTGACGGACAAGACGCGTGCCGACGTGAAGGGTGGTACGCTGATCCACTACGAGAACAAGCTGCGCCTGCTGGAGATTGCCCAGGTGCCGAAGGAGCACGTGGACGACTTCAAGTCGGTGAAGACGTTCAAGTTCTTCAACACCAACAACATCTGGGCCCGGCTGGAGTCAATTGAGCGGGTACTGAACGCCAAGACGATGAACATGGAGATCATCGTCAACAACAAAACGCTCGACAATGGCATTCGCGTGATCCAGCTCGAGACGGCCGTCGGTGCGGCGATGAAGTGTTTCGACGGTGGTATCGGCATCAATGTGCCGCGATCGCGCTTCTTGCCGGTGAAGAAAACGTCCGACCTGCTGCTGGTCATGTCCAACCTGTACAGCCTCAAGTACGGCTCGCTGGTAATGTCCCCACAGCGCATGTTCCCCACCACCCCGCTGGTGAAGCTGGGCGACAATCATTTCAGCAAGGTGAAGGAATTCCTCAGCCGCTTTGCCAATATTCCCGACCTGATCGAGCTGGACCATCTGACCGTGTCGGGCGACGTGACGTTCGGGCGGGGGGTCTCGTTGCGTGGCACGGTCATCATCATCGCTAACCATGGCGACCGTATCGATATTCCGGCCGGTGCAATCCTCGAGAACAAGATCGTGTCCGGCAACATGCGCATTCTGGATCATTAAGGAAAGGGAGAGCGAGCGGGAGAGGAGAAGAGGAAAGTGCACAAGCATCATGGTTAAAAGACAGGCCAGTTGGACGATACTCAGGAGCGATACAAGCGCAAAGTGTGTGAAACATGCGATAAACATTATCTTAAATCGGTTGGGAAAGCGGTAGATTGTAGTTCTGGAAGAAAGCAATACACGTAACGTTATGCAAGAAAACAGTTTTCAAAAAGACGGATACGAAGCTCTCATGTGGGTTTGGTTGACTAATGTAGCACAAGTTTTTGAGAGTTAAAAACAGATGTGGATGTGTGTTTTTGAGGGGTTTAATTATCGTTATCATGGAGGGAGAGCCTACCCGAGCGGGGGGAGTCTTTTCGTTTAATGATTGTTTGAATAAAAAAATTACCACACCATTGAACACTTTGACTTTCTTTGGAGATACTTTGCAGTACGATGTGCAGGGGACTTATAAAGCTTATCATAATTGCGATTATTATAAAAGAAAATTGAACCATTCACTGTAAGGTAATTTCTATTCCAGCTGCCGAACAAAAATTGCTTCGTTAAAACTGCTCGAACTGGGCTGGCTCATTCGAGCAAACTGATCGTTGCGGGGAAACGTCAAAATCCGCGCATTGGGAACTGCTTCCCCGCCGGCTGACAGTTTGTTGTTTACAATAAAACACCCGTTGTTTACAAAATTCCATCGGCCGAGGGGTTTAGTTTTTGGTCCGGCTTAGCCACTTTTTTCCCGCTTCACGTCACCCATAAAGTACCGGTGTGCAGTGTGGCCTACAAATGATTGAAAGCAGACGTTGAACGTACGCCGCACCCATCTTCCCCCTTGTTCCTGTGTTCATTTGCTACCGGCGCTGGTAGTGGCACTGGAGAATATCCCTCGGCGAGTGTGCTAGCAGAGTTGAAGCGGTTCCTCTCACAGAGGGTAATTGTACGTTCCTGCGGTACGGTAGCTAGTAATCAGCTAGATTGTGTTCGACAGTGCTGACACGGCAGTTCGCGCGTAGTGTGACAAACGTGTGAGGCGAAAGCAAACGAAGGAATTCCGCGCACGAAAGGTGGAAGCAGTAGGCAGCAGCACCAGCAGCACCACATCATGAGCGGAGAACCAGAAAAGGCAACGAAGAAGCAGAAGACGGTAAGAAGAAGCGGGCATAGTTTTACTTTGATAACATCGTGTTGCCAATCCCCTGTTTCAGCTAGCTTTATCCAAACTCTAACAAACTAACCCCGGGGCGCTTGCACAGAGCACTAAGAAAACTAAGCACGTTAGGGTTGGAGTTAGTTGTAGTGAAATAACGATCGCGCCTCTTCAACGCACGAATGAAGGCACGTGATGAATGTTCCGTTTTGGGAAATGGTCCGCGCCTCAATTGTGATTTGGGAAGATGATAATTGGGTCATTCAATATTCACGCAACATATGGTAGACCGGTTAAACTTCTCGTGCCATATGGAATGGTAATCAGCGCGCCGCTAGAATGGCTAGAGCGGAGCGGCGAAATGTGTGTACATGTTGATAAGAAATTGTCCAACATTATCGCACAATAACAATGGACATTGTAATGAGCTTCATTTGAACGATACTCGCCAAAGTCTCGCGGCCGCCGCCGGAGCCGCTTGAACATTTTGCTTTGAAACATAAATTGGCAGCACATCAATGCTTACGGGTGCAAAAGTGGAATGGAAAGACGATCAGTGCTAGGGTTGCAACCGGTTGTTAATTATCACGCCACACACCCCTGGCCCCACTCTCCCCTCCTTCAACAACAGTGTGCAGTGTGGCTTACTATTGACCCACACCCTCTCCCCCTCCCTCCGCATTGGAAAGGGGAACCACACTTCCAAAGGGTCATCAAGCGTACAAATTGCGTTGACTAAGTACGCCGAAGCACGGCCAAACGGTACAACGATACGATAATTGAAATCACTCTCATACATGGTTAGGCGCACCATCCCTCTCCATCCGGCGCAGGGGCAGGCGCAAAGCTTGCACGACTTTATCGCAACGGAGAGCCAGTCGAGTACGCAGCCCGCACTGCCGTGAGCGTGTGTGAGAGGGCGCGAGCGCGTGCGCCCGCGCGTTAGAGAGCTTTGGACACAGCAGCGCGCGCGTAAAAGAGGAAGGGTCGTCGTCGGCGGCGGCACTGCGAATGGTGCGTTTTCATAAATACGCCTGAACGATTGTATGCGCTGCTCATTTCGCGCAAATCGTTCGATACAGTGGTGGCGGGTTGGTCATACGCTCTGCCACGTGTCGAACAGAAGAAAAAAAAAACACCGCATTAGAAGTGTGTGTGCCCGTTTGTTTGTTTGTTCAATGTGATTAAGTGAAAAAGAGTAAAAACGGTTATCCCGAAGGGTGTAATTTCCCTTATTGGACGTTTTCCAGCGACTTCACTTCACAGTCTGGAACCCTCTAGGCACAACAAAACACACAACACACAGAACCGGGTTAAACCGTAGGCATCCCTTGTCCGTACCATCCCCTTGCCTTGGTGTTCGATCGACACTGATCGTGATCGTGCGGTGGTTTGTGTTGTTCGAAACTTTCTCTCTCCGGGGCAATATTCCGCTACCACCGTTCGACAACAAACTATAAGAGCGACGATCTTCCTCGACCGGTGCTGCATAATCGTCGCAAAAACGGGTACCATCGGACAGGCTCACAGCCTCACACAGCTTCACTGTTGATCGGTCGAGCGTTGCGTGTGGACCGTGTGTGTGTGCAGTGGCGCTCGTTTGGATCGTTAAATTCTAACAGTTAGACAGCCTGTGAAGGCGTGAAAGTGCACAATAAGATAAGCAGTGAAAGAGAGCAACGTTGCTCTTCGGATATTATCGAAAATCGAGTAGAAATCGTGCAAAGCAGCAGAATGTTTGTAAAGCGAAGAAAAGTGGCCAACTTTAATAATAACTCCTTTCTCGGCAACTCCAATTACGAGAATGGTGGAGATGCGGGCAAAATTGCGGCGGCCGCGAAGACGCGCTGCGGCAAGCACAAGGACTGTGCCGGTAACGTTTCTCCCGAGGTAAGAAGAGTTGCTGTGCCCTTACTGTGACACGGGGTGACGGGTTACGAAAGCGTTAACTAACAATAATAATGATAGGCAAGCCAGCAGCCGAACCCCGTCTGCCGTCGAGTGCTTTGGACAAAAGAGCAGCAACAACAAAAAAGTATGAATAAATAATGAGGTCCCAGCACAATCCCCAGAGGCTGCTGGTGGAGTAGGGCGACAACGGAACTGTAAAAACTTTCACTTACTTTCTGGCGATCTCATCGATAGCCGTTTCCATGTTCCCAAAGGTTGCTGCGATCGTTGTGCTTTCGGAGCAGACGTCAATCGCTGTGGTTTGGCGCCTCTTGAGAGCGCGAACTTTCTGGCGAACATTTGCTTGCTCTGCACCGTTGCACAGGCCGCACGTTTGTTGCCGTGTTTGCCGTGGTTCGTTTGGCGGTTGGCGGAGTGTGCCCTCAAATGCGGCCGTCCAATGTTGTTGTGGTCGATCGATGAGTGAGTTATGTAAGAGCCCCGCTGTTCGCACTCGGTTGGCCAATGAACTTTGATGCAGTAGGAAGCAATCGTCGAGTAGGCCTCGCCACTACTTTTATACGATGGGGCGATGGCGTTATGATGTAGCGTTTATTAAACATTGGAAAAGCTTCTGCGGCGTGTGCCGCGGCGGGAAAATATCGAGAGCTTGTAGTGGTAAGCTAGTACACCGCAAAGCAAACCAAAATGGCACCATTAGCCTTGGTTGCGCTTGCTAAAATAGATAGTCGTCGCCTCCAGGTTCTCGCATACCACGAGACGCGACACACGGTAAATGAACACGATCCCATTGCACCGAAGTCGTTTTACTGCAGGCAAAATAAATAACTTATCTGTGTAAGCTTATTGTCGTTCATGCCGTGCGGTATCCGTCATGTACTTAAGTGTCGTAGGGCGAACATTCTCCCGTCATTCGGTGGTAGTTGTTCGTCGGTTCATCGTTACTCCCGACCGTACACGATGCAGCAGCAGCAGCAGCAGCAGGAAGAGGTACTATCTATCTCATCGTGATCGTACGAACAACCGCTGGCCATAGAACCTTGAGCTGTAGAGCGCGCGCGCGTGTGTGTGTTTCGTCTCTCCAAAGCCATTTGTTTGTTCTTCCGCTTGCGTACTTGCGTAGTGCACTAATGAATGATCTGCTTTCTTTCCTTGGCCTTCCCCACAGTGCCTGCAGGTGGCGACGAACGTGACCGAGCAGAAGCACAACGTGTCACGGGAGGTGCGCGGCCAGAACCTTGGGCTGTGCAGGGGCTTCCGCGGCTGCACCGTCTGGCTGACGGGGCTGAGCGGCGCGGGCAAGACGTCGATCGCGTTCGAGCTGGAAGCGTACCTCGTGTCGAAGGGCATCCCGGCGTACGGGCTCGACGGGGACAACATCCGCACCGGGCTGAACAAAAACCTCGGCTTCTCGCAGGTCGACCGGGAGGAGAACATTCGCCGCGTGGCCGAGGTGGCGAAGCTGTTCGCCGACAGTGGCGTCGTGTCGATCTGCAGCTTCGTGTCGCCGTTCGCGGAGGATCGCGAGATGGCGCGCAAGATCCACAAGGATGCGGATTTGAAGTTTTTCGAGATCTACATCGACACGCCGCTGGAGGTGTGCGAGACGCGCGACACGAAGGGCCTGTACAAGAAGGCGCGCCAGGGCGTGATCCAGGGCTTTACGGGCGTGACGCAGGCGTACGAGGCGCCGGACGCACCGGATCTGCGCGTCAGCACGGAGGGTATGACGGTGCGCGAGTCCACGCTGAAGCTGATCAAGCTGCTGGAGAGCGAAGCGATCATACCGAAGTTTCTGAAGGAGGACGAACCGCTGCCGGAGCTGTTTGTGGCGGACAGTCTCAAGACGGCGCTGGAGGCGGAAGCGAAAACGCTGCCCGCGCTGGCGCTCACCGAGGTGGAGCTGCAGTGGCTCCAGATACTGGCCGAGGGGTGGGCCTACCCGCTGAAGGGGTTCATGCGCGAACAGGAGTACCTGCAGGCGCTGCACTTCAACTGTCTGCTGAACGAGGACGAAACGCTGCGCGTCAATCAGTCCGTCCCGATAGTGCTGTCCGCGACCGAGGCCGATAAGCAGCGGCTCGAGGGGGTCAGTGCACTTGCGCTGCAGTACGGCGGGCGCACGGTGGCGGTGTTGCGCAAGCCCGAGTTCTACTACCAGCGCAAGGAGGAGCGGTGCGCCCGGCAGTTCGGCACGAGCAATCGGGCCCATCCGTACATCAAGATGATCTACGAGTCGGGCGACTATCTGGTGGGGGGCGAGATCGAGGCACTGGAGCGCATCCAGTGGAACGACGGGCTGGACGCTTATCGGCTGACGCCGAACGAGCTGCGGCAAAGGTTCCGCGAGATCAAGGCGGACGCCGTGTTTGCCTTCCAGCTGCGCAATCCGATCCACAATGGGCACGCGCTGCTGATGAGCGACTGCCGGCGGCAGCTGCTCGAGCGCGGCTACAAGAACCCGGTGCTGCTGCTGCACCCGCTCGGTGGGTGGACGAAGGACGACGATGTGCCGCTGCCGGTGCGCATGGCCCAACACCAGGCGGTGCTGGATTCGGGCGTGCTCGATCGCGACCACACCGTGCTGGCCATCTTCCCGTCGCCCATGATGTATGCCGGCCCGACGGAGGTGCAATGGCATGCGAAGGCTCGTAAGTAGTAAAACATCAACGGAAGAGCGTCTTTCTCGACATTGATGGGTTTTTGTTTGTTGTGCTTGTTTGTGACGCATTGACACAGGAATGAATGCCGGTGCCAATCACTACATTGTTGGGCGCGATCCGGCCGGTATGCCGCACCCGGACAAGGACCTTTACCCGGATGGCAATCTGTACGACGGAACGCACGGCGCGCGTGTGCTCAAGATGGCCCCCGGACTGGACAGCATAGAGGTAATGGGGGTGGGGGGTAATGCACACTTCTTTTTCTTTAACACGACGCCCCTTTCTTTGCAACAGATTCTTCCCTTCCGTGTGGCCGCTTACGATAAGTCGTGCTCGCAGATGGCGTTCTTCGATCCGGCACGCAAGCAGGACTTCGATTTCATCTCCGGCACCCGAATGCGCACGCTGGCCCGCAACGGCGAGAATCCGCCCAACGGGTTCATGGAGCCGAAAGCGTGGCAGATTCTGGCCGAGTACTATCAGTCGCTGCAAAAGCCGCAGTAGTCATCGTCGTCGACGGTTTTATTTTTCTCATTTTAAACCGCTGTTTATGTTACGATTATGTTTTATGTTTTTTTATGTACACGCGCAACCCCTTCGCTTTGCAAAAGCACCGAAGCATTTTGAGCATACCATTGTGTAGGCAGTAATAAACGGCCCCGTGTCGGTACGGTACGGGGCTAAAACGATTGGCAGTGAACGGACGCAAGGCTGTTATCATCTGAATTGTATCTTTATTCACACAAACTTACAGGTTCGTCGGGCGAACGCGCGCACACTATAAGTAATTTTTGTGTCTCTGTGTGTGTCTGTGTGTGAGTGTGTGTGTGCAATCAGAGGGTGGGCGCCACTTTTAGCTTATGCTCTTTAATATAAAAAGAAAACGGTTAACGGAGGTGATCCGATCCACCACACATTCACCGAGACGCGCGCGCGCACACACACACACGCACACCCCCGGCAGTAGTGGTGGACAAAAACACAAATTAAAAAAAAAAACCTTCTTCTCAATCTTCAATACGGTCACCGCCATCGTTCGAACGGAGAACATGATCATCATCATCAAATGGCATTGTGGGGCGGGGGGAAAGGTCCTGCTGCGGGGTTTGCTGCTAGTTTCGGCTCAGTAAAGGCGCCTGCTGCGACCGCGCTGCTGGAGAGTGTGGCCGTTTGCTAAATCCTGACACGCTATAACAATTGGAATATGCACTTTTCTCCGTTCTCCGGCCACTGGGCGCGCGCGCTTTCTACTTTTGGGGTCATGCAAGGTAGTTCAGAGAGGGTTGTTACAGCCTGCTTATCCACTAGTATGTACAACACACGTTCGTTAAATTACACCATATAGACAACGACGACGACGACGACGACGACGATCCTGCTCGTCCAACCTGCCCGAGCTTACCGCGTCGGAGGATCAGCGCGAACGGCGCCTATACGAACGGGACTTGTATGCGCGCGTTCGCGCCTTGCGTCGTTTCTATTTGGGAAAATCCGCCTCGCTCGAGATGATTCCTTTGTGGGCCATCATGTCGTCGATGTACTTCTTCACCTTGCGCTCCGCTAGAAGAAGGCGAGGGGGGGAACGAGAAAGAAAGAAAAAAGTCGCTCAGTAAAGGAAAAGGAAATGGACGACCGCGGTTGAGACCTACCAGTAACATCGGCTTCGAAAAATTTGTGCGAAATCTTCCGCGCCAGCCCCTTGAACAGCTCCTTCGTCTCGATCTTCTGATCGCGATAGTACGGCATCAGGTAGTGTATGACGCAGCTGGCTAGATTTTTCTTCTTCTTCTCCATCTCGGCCAGCTGGGAGCCGGACGGTGTCGAGCCGGCGGAATCGGGCGCCCCTCCCGGCGTGTGACCGGACGAGCCGGACAGGAGCTGTTGAGCGTTGGACGAGCCACCGCCGCAGGCAGACGGGCCGCCGGCCGCACTGTTGTTCGTGGTAACTGCATTCATGCTGCCGGACTGCTTTAATCCTCCCGCAATGCCACCGGCGACCGCTCCGCCGCCTCCTCCTCCACCCGACTGAATCGTGCTCACTGGTAAGGAGGATGCTTTGCTCTGTAGGGAGTTGAGGTGCAGCTGAGCGGCCGTTGTGAACTGGGCCGAGGTCGAGGGTTTCACGCCGGACACGGAGGACAGGGAGGAGCCGCCACCGGCCAGCTGGGCGTAGGGCGGACTCTTCGGCGTACCGGCCAGGCGGGGATCGAGCGACGCGTCGTACGGTGAGCGGTGGTCGTACGTGCGCATCGAGTGCTTGTCGTGATGTATCGTTGCCTGGGGCGGTGGTGATGCGGGGGAAGGTGGCCGATGCGGTGGCGACGACGGTACGTACTTCGTGTGCATGTACTCCGGCTCCGGCGAGGGTGACATCGGTGGCGGCGATGACGGGGGCGGTGGCGATGCTGGCGTGGAAGGTGGTTGCTCCTTTGGTCGGCTGTTCGATGACGACGGTTTCGGATCATCGTCCCACATGTCTTCATTGTTGAGCATCTGCGATGAACCGCCACCGCCGCCACCACCGCCGGACCCCTTGCCCGGTAGGTAGCTGTTGTAGGAAGACGAACCTCCGGCAGATCCGTAGGCGGAGCTTTTACCCCCGTACCCTGCACCGGCGGACCCACTGTTCTCGCCGGCATAGTGCGATATTCGCTTCTTCGGCGCAGCGTAGCTGAATTCTTCCTCCGGCGATGGGGGTCGCCGCGTGGGATGATGGTGCTGTTGCTGCTGCGACTGTTGCTGCTGCTGCTTGCTGTTCGTCTCGTACTCGTCTTCGTACACGCGGGACTTGGACGGCACCCGCTCGTACTCGCGCTCGTACTCCTCCTCCTCCGCGTACTTACGCTTGCGACGCCTCGCCACCTCGTCCTCCTCCCAGTCCCGCGAGCGGGAGCTTCCCGATCGGTACGAGTAGGATCGTTCCCGCGAGTACGATCGACTGCTTTCGCGCGAACGCTTGTGCGCTTTCTGCTTCGTCCTCGATCGCTCGCTCGAGTAGCCGCCTCCCGAGCCGGATCGAGATCGCTCGCGATACGTACGATCCTTCGAGGTCGTTCGCGAGTGCGATCGGTGCTGCCGCTCTCCGTGCTCGCTGACACGGCGCGCTTTTGTCTCCGCGTACGCATCGTTCGAAACGTACTCCACGGACGGCGATCGGGGTGATGTAGGTGAGCGGGGCGAACGGGGCGAACGGGGTGATCTCCGCGATGACGGAGGAGATTGTGGAGAACGCGGCGACCGGGGCGATCGGGGCGAACGCGGCGAAATCGGTGACGTAGGCGGTGACTGGGGCGAACGGATCAGCGACAATGTGGACGGTTCCGGTGGGGCCAGTTTCGCACTGCCCGAACCGCGTCCTCCATCCTTCAGCTGATCATCGTCCCACATGTCACCGTCGTCGATCGTCATGAGCCCGGAGGAGCTACCGGCGCCACCACCACCGCCCAGTGCGGTGGAAGAAGACGCGCCGCCAGTGCTGTTCTTCGCACCGAAGTAGGAACTGATCGCCGGCTGGCTGAGCCCGTCCCGGTCACGCGAGCTGCCCGTTTTCGACGAAAACTTGGAGCTGCGCTTCCGATCCCCGTTGCGCTCGCCGCTCCGGCGATGGTGATGATGGTGGTGATGATGGTGCCCGTCGTGCCTTTTCTCGTGCCCGTCCGAACGTAGCTCGTCCACCACGCTGTCGCCGTACTTACGCTTCAGATCGGCCTCGATCGTCCGGTAGTCGCCGCCCAGGTTGGCCCGATGCTTGGGACAGTACTCCTTCACCCGCGGATGCAGCACTTTATCGGCTACGGCCGACTTTAGCGACGTCACCTACGGGAACAGACACAGACATGGGTTACAGTTAGCGGTCAGATTGAACATTCCCCGATGCATTAGCGCTCCATTTGCCACTGCATCAAGGAAGTGTATTGTTGTGGATTGTTGTTACAGAGAGGGAGAGAGAGAGAGAGAAAGTAGGGTGAAATTTTGACACGTTCCGAAAATATATCTGTACGCAATGAACAAGTTTCACGCTCGCCCGTCCGCCGATTTAAAAAAAAAAGGTTAATTTACTTAAATTTTTGTCTCTTCGAGCTCGGTTATACTGCGTTCGGGGGTAGAGAAAAGGTAGTATACAATATACAAGGTTTGCGTTTCCTCGGCGAGGAAGAGAGGTGTAGCCCGCCGGAGTGTTGGGCGTTGGCAACAATACCTGGTATGCATCTGAACGTGTGCTTCGCCTTTCTTGGCATTCATTGATTGGTAGTAGCGACGTGCAGGGCAAGATGGTGGTGGTGGTGGTGATGGATTGAACTGATCGTTGACCATTGTGTGTGTAACCAGGGTTTGTTTGGCGAACGCCAGCCAGCCGGCCGGCCGACACGACAGTGAATCGACAGAAGAAAGACGAGTTGGTTGAGATGACGATTGAAACTGATACCAGCGACACACGCCTGTTTGAAGCTGATGGTGCGTGGTAAACCCCAGGCACCACGTTTGCTGGTGGTTGGTTGGATTGAGATAACGGAAGCTTACGGGGCGGAGGCGGACACAATCGGGCATTGAGGGCTTTTCGTTGACGCAGGGTTGCTGCTGATGGTGCTGCTGCTTCCCTAACGAAACGATCGCGCTGGCATCATGCTGTGTTGGAGTTGCTTCTGCCGCTGTTGCTGCTGCTGCTGCTTCTACATTCTCGATTTAGCATAGAGCATTTGGAAATACTTGTTTTCGTTGATAGTCGCAGATTGAAATGGATTGTAATACTCGCGCAATTGAATTGATCCACAAAAAGCGAAAATAAACGCAAATTGATTGAAAGCTTCCGCAAACTGATAGGAGGAATGATGGTAAATAAGTATCTTTGATTGTTTACTAAGAGGGCCATATGTCCTAGGACGTATGTGAAAAACAGAACAAAAGGAGTCGTGTGAAAACATGTAACTCAAGCTTCGAAATCAACAACAACACACAACACCAACAACACATCGCGCTCTCCTCCCAGGGACCGGAGCAAAGTACAGGGGAGTTAGGAAGGCAGAGTGTGCTTGTATGTGTGTGCATGTGTAACTGTGTGTGTGTGTGAGGGAGAGAGGTCACGGAGGATAACTAAAGAACGAAACCGACGAGACAGTAGAAAATGGAAACGCGAACTTACCTGCTTAACAATCGCTCGGTGGTACAAACTTTTGACGGTGTTTTTCGTGAACGCCTCGTACTCCATCTCGACCGCAATGTCCTCAAAGTCCTTGTACACTAGACTGTAGTCCGGCTCGTCGACGCCTTTGCAGGTTTCCACATTTTTCTTCATCAGATCGGCCAGCGAGGTGACGTACGTTTCGCGCGTCGCAATCGTTAGGCCGCTCACTTTCACTGGCGTTTGCATGGCAAACTTTACCCGCCCGATCGTGGCCGTTCGCTGCATGCTCATGTCCTTCGCGGCGGCAGCCTTCCGCAGCATGAACTGCTTCTGGATCAGCAGGGCCGACTCGCTCTGCTTGCGCTTCGTTTCGCGCCCCTCGCTGTTGTAGCTGCTGCCCGACCCGTCGTAGTAATCGTTGTCGTACCCCTTGCGGCCGCCACCGTACAGATCGGACGGGTCGTCGTCGTAGGCCGTCATCGTTTTCAGCTTGCCCGTGTAGGCCAGCTGCTGAAAGTAGTCGATCGCCTTCTGCACCTTCTTCGGATTGGTGCACACGTCGCACATGTTGCGACAGTCGGGCGGATCGTCACCAAAGTAGTCGGTGAAGAGCCGGTGCCGGCAGCGCGCACTCTCGCAAAACTCGACCATTTTCTCAAAGTTTTTCACAGCCTGCTTGGCACTTTCCTCCTTCGGCGTGTCCTTGCTCTTCTGCAGGTCCTGCCGCAGCAGAAACTCGATCGACTTGCACCCATCGCGACAGTGGTAAATGCGGCAGAACGACTTCTTGCCGTCGCGCCCGGCCCGGCCCGACTCCTGGTAGTAGGCGGCCACGTTCTGCGGGTTGTCCCAGTGGATAACGAACCGCACCGAGCCCTTGTCGACGCCCATGCCGAAGCTGATGGTCGCCGCTATCGCGACGTACTTGCCCTCCATCCAGTCCTCCTGCACCTGGTCGCGCTCGGACTGCTTCAGACCGGCGTGGTACGGGACGGTGCGTAGCCCGAGCTTGGTCAGGTTGGTCGCTACACGCTCCGTATTTTCGCGCGTACGGCAGTAAATAATTCCACACGCTCGTTTGCTCTGAAAAAAAGAACACCCAAAAACCAGACTCCAAATAACAATCCATTCATGCACGGTACGCTCCGAGCTGTAGTCACTGTTCCAGGTCCACTTACCGGCTTCACTTCGTCCTGTTTCCCGAGGATGCCTTCGATGTAGTCCTTCAAATGCAGGAAATCGTCTTGGATGGAGTTTTTGAACACTACGTCGTAGTAGAGATTGTGTCGGAAGCAGGGCGTCTTGAACTTGGCCACCGGTTCCTTCAGCCGCAGGTTGCGGAATATGTCCTCCACCACCTGCTTGGAGGCGGTGGCCGTCAGGGCAATCCACGGCACGGACGGATACTCCGCCCGCAGATTGCCCAGCTTCAGGTAGTCGGGCCGGAAATCGTGCCCCCACTCGCTGACGCAGTGCGCCTCGTCCACCACCACGTACGCCACCTTCCGGAACTTCACCAGGTGCTGCATAATGTCCTTGAACGTGGCAGTATTGGCTTGCTCGGGCGTGATATACAGAAAGCGTATGTCTGTCTTGACGCTCTTCAGGTCATTGATGACCCGCTCGCGGTCTCGGACGCCCATTTTCGAGTTGATCGAATCGGCCGGTATCTTAATGCGAGCCAATGTGTCCAGCTGATCCTTGATCAGTGCTAGCAGTGGGGAGAATACTATCGTTACCTTATTATCCTGCATCACGCCCGGAAGCTGGAAGCAGAGCGACTTTCCCGCTCCGGTGGGCATCGAGACGTACACATCGCGCGTTCCTAGCGTAGGGAGAGCGAGGGAGAGCGAGGGAGATAGGGAGAGAGAGAGAGAGAGGGATAGAAAACGTTAGTGTGCAAGTACATCTTTGCAACCGAATTGCGCTGTATGTGCGTGTGTGTGTGTATGTGTAACCACCCCTTTGGTACGTACTTGCGATGATGGTTTCGATGGCTTCTTTTTGCAGCTGACTCTTAAAATCACGATGACCGAAGTACTGCCACAACTTTTCCTGCAGCAGCTCGTCCGATTTGTTTTCTTTCGAGAGCGACTTATCGATCGCCCGACGGCTGGAGCGCTCCGGCGAGTCGGAAACGTCCACCACATCTTCCATGTTGGGAATTTCCATGGGCGTCTGCGGCCGCGGCATCATGTCATCGTAGTCCTCAATGGGTGGCGTTTTGGGCGCCCGCGGCGGTATGTAGTCATCATACTCTTCACATTTCGGATCTTTTTCTAGCAGCTCCTGGAGTGATGCATTTACCGTCGGTTCACACTTAATGCTGTTGTAAACAACAGCGGGGACAACGGGCACGGGCACGGGCGTGGGCCGCTGCTGCAGCTGCGCCTGTGGTTGGGGCTGGGGCTGCTGCTGCGGCACCGCCACCACCGTCTGCTTCGGCCCTGGTTCGGATTCATTTTTCGGTTCTGGCTTTGGTTCCACCTTGATCGCCGTGCCGTTCGCCTTCCGCTCGGCGCGATTGTTTTTCACATTCTTCCAGAAGGAAGCCTTCAAACACTCGTTGAACTTATCGAACTCTGAAGACATTTCTTTCGACGGAAGCTGCAGCTCCCGGGCACCAAATGAGACGGCACAAGCGCGAGCCCCCGTTACGGGACGACCGAAAAGTGTGCAGTTAATGCTCGTGGCGGGTTTGCGGAGTGCTTTTAACACGCGGAATCACTTCCACCGAGAGTCATGCTCACTTTGCGTCCAGTTTTCATCCGCACGTTTCACTGCTTACATCGAATATTCTGCACAAAAAAATTGAAGAAACGCTCCGAAATCGACTTTTTCTGGAAATTTGTCAAATTTTGTTAAATGTCAAGCCAGGTGCGGTTAACAAAACGGGTCGGTGCATGGCGTCTCGTCCGTTGACATTTGATGCATCGGGTTTTGACAGTACACGTGCAGATATGTAAATGCATAAATGTATCGTTTAAATGGTGCCTTGGAATGATTTACCATTTTTAGGGTTCATAAATGTGTTTTACTACAAGAAGAGGAACTTTTCTGGGTATAAAATAGGAAATAAATGACTGAAATCCTTCAGAGCATCATGTATTTACGCATTGTTCCGTCGAGCCAACCTTTTCTAAGCTGGCATCAAACAACAAAGAAACCCCAGATGTCAGAAATGTGTCGGAAATAACAATCCGAAATGTCGGAAAGCAATGCACCATGTTCGAAAACAAGAAAATTTAACAAATCGCGAATCTAAAGTGGAAAATTGTTTTTCATATTAAATTCTTGAATCGTATCGTTAGCAGATTGAAAAGAGTGAACGTATGAACATAACCCGTTTAATCCTATTGAAAAATTCGCGTGGATTTTTTTCTTTTTTATTTATGGCTATTCCAAACGAAAGGTATACAGCGGCTTTCAGGGGATAGGTTTACGGTTTGACTCTTTCTTGAGGAAAAAGGAACTTAGGGGATGAAAATTTGGCTCCTCGGCACCCTTATTGGACAAATCTAATAGGAATTTCTGTTTAGCCTTTTCTTAACATCGATATAAAGCTTAAACAAGCGGACAATCCCTTAAGAGTCAAGAAAGCATCGCATAGCTTTAAAAAAACCCGGAAAAATCTTGTATTGCTCAGCACGTCCCGTGCTAAGTGAAAACATAAATTACCTACGGAAGAAAATGCGCACGGCGAGCCTGTACCGTATGCGGTTCGGTAACTGCCAATAGAGTATCGATGACATGACCTGTTTTTCTATACATTACAGGAAAGGAACGAAAAAAAAGAAACATGAGTAAACATTTACTTTTCTCCTTGTTTTTTCGTTAAGCTGCCATAAAATTAGCCAATTGGCTAGTGCATTCGAAAAAGAACAAAACGCACCTTGCAAAGCAAGAGGCGCTACCGGCCACCTCGCTCGAACCAAGAAAACAAATGTTACGAAATAGCAAAATGTTGTAAAAACAGTGCGAAAACGCGTTTGTAGCGCAGCGGCGAACGACAAAACACGAACTGTGTGGTCTGTGGACAGGCAGGAGGAGGTTCATCAGCCAAATCGTGTGCTCCCCGTCCCCGTCTCCCGCCCCAACCGGCTGCATATTCCCTTTCCGCATGTATTTAGCGACAATCTTTAAAGTGTGCAAAATGCTTTATCAATTGTTTTGGTTCCTGGCAACGTGCTGCACCTTCGTGGTGAATACGCTCTGGCTGTGCTGCAACTTTGCCTCGGTCGGTATTCCCTGGTTGATGCTGCTGCTCTTCCTCGTCTGCATTGGGTCGAAGTTTGTGAAGCTCAACTCACCCGCCGACGATGTCGTGCTGTCCATGCTGTCGAAGAGCGAAAAGGGCAAGGAGGCCAGTGAGGCACTGTACTGGCCGGTCGTCCATCGGGGCGGGGCTTTTGACGCGCCGGAAAACTCGCTGGCCGCCATTAATCAGTGTCTGGCGCAACGGTGTCAAAAGATTCTGCTCGATCTCAGCATTACCAGCGATGGCAAGGCGATCATCCTCCACAAATCGACACTCGAAAAGGCCAACGTGACCGAACCGATTCACAAGCTGCCGTTCAGTTTCTTCGAAAGCTTCAACATCACCGAACACCATCCGCTAGGGTAAGTGGGAGCGACACGGCTGCCGATGGATGGTTACCGGCGCCTACTGTTCAGTCAAGTTGTTAAGTTCGATTACTTTCCCACACAATGCAGCCAACTGTTCCAGAAGGAGAAGGTACTGACGTTCGAAAGACTGTTGAAGCTGCTAGAATCCTCGGAGGTGACCGTGCTGCTGCGAGCGTCCCAAACGAACTCCGCACTGTTGGAGATTGTTCGCGAGACGGCCGCCAAGTGTCCCATCTTTACGAAACGGATCATTTTCTGCTGTGCATCACCGACAGCAATCTATCAGGTAAGCTAGACCGAACACTACATCTGGAGCAACACTGCTGGCAGCGGCACTAATCTCTTTCCCATTCCAGCTTCGTCAACAATGTCAGGATCTGGTGTGCGGTTTGTGGATGGACAAGTCCTGCTTTACGATACTGCCACGCTATCTGAATACCTCGACCATCCTGCTATCCATTGTAGGTGCCATCTATCGAAACATCATAGCACCGGTGATCGGTGTTAGTCTAGTCTTTATTCATAAGGATGAATTTAACGCGTAAGTATAGCGACCGAGACGCGCTCTGCCCAACGGCCAACCGGATTGACCTTCATTTTGCACACCATTTGCAGACAAATCTCAACGCTGTGGAAGAACGTCGGCGTTCGGCCTATTGTTTACACAATAAACTCGCCGAACGAGAAGCGCTACTTTCAGCAGGTGACCAAAACGCTCTATCTCACGGATTCGCTCCGCTCCGAGCCGCAGCTAATATTCAAATCCAAACGAAAGTAATAGTCAGCGACGTGCGATCGCGTGCGAAATCGCCCCGAAATCGAATCGACGAAGCCTTTAATTTAAGCGAAAACTCTATATGTATGTGTGTATGTGTGCGAATGTTTTGTGTTAAGCTATTTAGTTTTCCCTTGCGGCGGTTTTTAGCTTTACGTTGCACGCGCAACAAGCATGTGAAGCATGTTACTATTTTACGTTTATAACACATTTGCAAAGCGAATCACACGACCGGCAGCGCGCGTAGCTGGCTGGCCTTATTTATTTACGTTAGTCTCAGGTGTCTCTAATCACACACACACACACAAGTAACACGCCAAGTATTAACACGGGCATAAGGATGCATTTCAAGAATCGATCCTAGGTCTGGTCCTGTCAGCGCGATTTAACACACTTCACTCGCGAAGTGTCGCCTAATGTAAGCTCGCGTGTACACCAATCGAAAGTGTAATGCTGTAAGATGGGGGGTGTCTCGAAATAAAGTGTACAACGATGGTACTACCAGCATTGGTCGCGTTTTTTGGTTGCCACCTGTACTCGACTATTCGCACGCACAGTTTCGCTTCTACTTGCTCTGTTTACCGCCTGCCTCGAGCGGCCGAGAGAGCAACATATTTAGAACAATTTGTACAGCTGTCCCGGAAAGTGCTGCTGGCATGCGGGACATGTGTGCGCGCGCGCGTGCGTGTGTGTTGTGCAAGAGATCGGCACAGAGTGTGGTATAAATCAGTTCATCCGCATAAACTTGCGCTATGATACGGGATGATGGCGCCGTTGCTGCAGCTAATCGTTGTCGCTGCGATCGCTGGGGAAGGAGTGCTGGGGCGTGAAGCCGCACCACCACCAGCACGTGCCACCGGGCGCATTGTTGGTGGCTGGGAGGTGTACATCGGTCAGTTTCCCTATCAACTGTCGCTCGAGTACGATGGATATCACATTTGTGGAGCATCGGCTGTGGCTCCCCGGCTGGCCCTTACCGCTGGCCATTGCTGTATCGGAACGAACGAAACGGATGTAAGTGTATGGGTTGGCCGCTGAAGGTGAAAGGTGTAAAGCGTTGTACTAACACGTGTATTTTCTTCTCCTTCCATGTATAGCTCACTGTCCGAGGAGGAAGCTCGACGCTGGAAGAAGGTGGAATAGTGTTCCCGGTGAAGAAGCTGGTCATACATCCCGACTACGACGATTCGAATCTAGACTTTGATGTGTGTGTTCTGCGGATTGGTGGAACGTTTCAGAATAAGCCCAACATTGGCATCATACAGCCTACGAGCAGTGGAACGATTCCGAGCGGCGAGCTAGCCATCGTTACTGGCTGGGGAGCGACAGAATCGAATGGCAACTTCGTGCCGAACCTGCGATCACTGGCGGTGAAAGTTTGGTCCACCAAGAATTGCACCGACCAGGCAGCGAATTATATGACCTCCTCCGGAAGGTATAGTGTGCTATTTATTATGTATTTATTATGTTCCCCTTCCTACCAGCTTTTGCTGATCGTATGTTCTATCTATTTCCTTTGCATGTGCTCAGCATGATGTGCGCTGGCAGCGTCGGACGCTCGTTTTGCGTTGGAGATAGCGGAGGTCCCTTGGTGTACGACCAGCGGCAAATAGGCATCGTATCGTTCCTCATAAACGAGTGTGGAGGCACCGCACCGGCCATCTACACCCGGCTATCCCACAGAAGCGTGAGAGATTTTATTCGACAGCAGATAAACAACGATCAGCGGCGCATGGCGCAGGCGGCGACCGGTTGAGCACAGAAAGACACGCGCCACATGGCGGATGTTTTCAAATTCATTGATGTGTTTTGGTACATTGCACCCTGCACGCGTGTTACACATTCGAAAACCGGGAGGGCTCGGTAGACGGTTGAACAAACAGTGAAAAGCCGCCACGTTCTTCCGGTTTTTTTGCTTTTTTGCTCTGCCTCCGTTGATAAGCGTCAAATTTAGGTAGACGAGTTTTAGGTTGTGACGTCGTGATGCTGCTGTTTTGTTGGTCGTTTGCTGAGAGGTAAAGGCTATGAAGGCACTAGACAACAGAGAGAGCATCCACTGCTGGAGCTCGCTTTGTAGAGTGTATTGGGCGGTACAATCGTCTGCAACTCCAACCATGACGTGCGGGAATAGTTATCGGGCTGACGGGCCCAGTCCATCCAGCATCCTTCCGCGATAAAGCGGCCAGCTCAGCCAGCCAGTATCTTCTGTTTACCAAGCCGCGTGCTAGATAAACCAGACCAGCGATTTTGGTCATTTATTTGATATAAGTCTCATCGCTGCCTGTGGGCGCGTTCATTAAGTCGAGAATAATCGCACCAGAGTAAGGTTTTTGGGGTGCGTTGTGCTTAAATACCGACGCGCTGTAGACTGGGTGAACCGGGGAAAAATGCGCCAGCTGCTACTGCTGGCTGCACTAGTTGGCGGTGTGCTGTGTATGACCGTCGGTAAATCGATAGATCGTGAGTTTGAGCCGGAGTTTGCCGTTTGAATTGACCGGTTTGCAGTTTGAATTGCAGATTACAACAAGTACTACTATTCGCGGCAGCCCGACCTGTTTCGTCTGCTGCGCAAGTATCACCTGTGGCCGAGGAACGAGACGCTGAAGTTTGAGCGCCCGAGGCAGGATTTAAACGTACCCAGTCCGTTCATTTTCGGCGGCGAGAGTGTGGCTATCGAATCGTACCCCTATCAGCTGTCGCTGCGCCTGGAGGGAACGCACATCTGCGGTGCCTCGGTCATAGCGGAACGATGGGCACTGAGTGCGGCCCACTGTCTGGATGAGGCGTTGTACCCGTCCGCTGTAAGTGAGGGAACATTTCCATCGCCTTGAAGTGCTTTTGTGGTACGCGTGTGTACGGCTTTCCGTTCCCTTTCCCGTAGATAACGTTTCGCGGTGGGACGCCGCATCGGCTGGCGGGTGGTTACATTTTCCATGCCGAGTACTACCTGCTGCATCCAAAGTTCGACCGACGCACGCTGGACTACGATGTGTCCGTGACCCATGTGCGGGAAAGCTTCTTCATCGATCCGATACGGGCGGTAACGCTGGCCAACACCAACACGTACTATCCGATACCGTCGGCCGCGGTCGTGACGGGCTGGGGCTTGGCGGATGCCGATGGGTACGAGCCGCTGATACTGCAATCGCTGGAAATCTACCTCCAGCAGAAGCAGTTCTGTTGGACCTCGACCATCGAAGCTCTTACCGATCGGTAAGTAACCGGCCTACCGGCTCGCAGCGATGATCTTTCAATGGAAAATAACCTTTCGCAGACAAATCTGTGGCGGCAGTGGCGTTTACGGGAAGGAAACGTGCTACGGCGACAGTGGCGGACCGCTGGTAATGAACGGCTACCAGGTCGGGATAGTGTCGTGGGGCTCGGACAACTGTGCCGTAAACATTCCGGGCATCTACACCTCCCTTACGAACGATGAGGTGCGTGCGTTTATTAAGCTGAATACGAACGTTTGACCCGTTTTCTCTTCGGAAATGGTTCACTTTCTCTCCGCTAAATTAGGGATGTAATAAATAGGACGAAATACAGAGACCGAGAAGACATCGATTTAGATACTCGAGATGGGTAAGCTTAATTCCGCTGGACTGGTTTCTCACAGGGCCAGCAGTGTGTTTGTAACAGGAAGTCGATCATATCTAAATGGTTTTATAATCATAATTTCTACGCGTTCGCACCCATACTACTGGCAGCAGCCGTTTTCGGTAGTTGTTAGAGACACAACTCTGGACACACGTTGCGAGGAAAGGGTTGGAAGGGGCGCTTTATTGCTGCCAAGAGTAGCTCTGATAAGGTAGGAACAGATTTATCATTGTGCTCTGATAGCGAATAATGAATTGCGAGGCAGCAGACCGACGGTGCGGACCATGGCCGATGGCCGGGTGTCCATGAGGGGCTTCCCCCCTAGGGTATGTTTTCCGACAGTACGCGCGAGTGATAAGAGATGACTACGAACGCGACGACCACGACTGGTGTAGCCAATCATTGGTGCTAAGAGTACGAACGATGCGTAGTTGCTGGGATTCGTGTTAAACTCCCGTGCGCTCTAGAATGAAGCTCCGGACGGTGGGATTGGCAGTGTTTGCAAACACCGATGGCAAGTTGCCGGAGCATTCCGATACGCCCCAGGACGCGATGCCCATCTGGTAGCCGTTGATGACCAGTGGTCCGCCACTGTCACCACCGCACGTATCGCGACCCGGCTGGCCAGCGCAAAGCATTCTGCGAAGGTGAAGGAGAAAGCCATGAGCTGTGGTAGTGTGTGTGTGTGGGTCAACCTGGAAGACAGGTTGCACTTACTCCTCCGTTATCCACTCTGAGGGCCAACTATTGCGACACTGGTCGAGGGAGATTAAAGGCAGCGCCACGTACTGTAGCTGCACTGGCAGTGAGCCCGGCACGTTCAGAAGACCCCACCCGGTTGCGTTGGCCATGGTTCCGGGAGCAAACCCACTAGTTGCCGGGGGCAATACAACGGGCACTATAAACTGTCCCACCATTTCCGTACCCGTTTGAAGCACACACACATCGTACTCGATCGTGTACTCGCTGAACAGTGGATGGTTGATGATCTGGGTGATTGGGATAATCGTTCCACCAGCCAATCGATTCGAAGATCCCGCTCGAAGGGACATCTGAAGTGACCAAAAAGGGCATGATTCATTCGCTCTTGTTACTTCCGAGTTTGTACTGCCAAGGACCTTACCTCATTCATCTGCGGTATGGGATAGGTGCAGTGGGCGGCCGACAATGCCCACCGCAGTGCGATGACGGACGCACCACAGGCATGTACTCCACTGCGCCGCAACGACAGCTGGTAGGGGAAGTTTTCTATGGGCGCATCGCGTCCACCAACGATTCTGGCACTCTTCCCATCATGTGACGCACCACCGCGGGATGGAAGTTGCCGGTAGCCAACGATGGGCAGGCGTGAGTTGTACCGTCTCCAAACATCCACCTCCGAGCCACTGGCCAAGACGATGACGATAGTGCAGAGCAGTGTAAGGTGGTAGCGCATGATGGAAACGTTATTCTATGCGCGGCAGAACCGAGACTAAGGTAGTGCTGAGATTTTGGGATGCCCCAAATCGGTGATCACTGTACCTGGTGGCAAGACGGTAGGTTTCATTTGATTAGATAGTGCCAAGATGCCCAAAAACCCCCATCTGTACAAGCTGTGAAGCTAGTGAATCATCAGCCCTATCGACCTATTGCCTCACAAGTGTGATAAGTCGCATCCCGAGCGAGATACGGAAACCAGAGGAGAATGTCATCATCCGAATGGCCGTATGATCAAGACATGTACGACAAGCGTTTGTTGCGTTAGCGTTTTGGTTTTAATTATCCATTCGTTTGACTCGTTAGAAAGAGCGCATCAGTCGCTTCTTACACTCCAGTGTTCTGGCTGATGAAGCTGCGGATGCCGGCGTTACCAATGTTGGCGTACACTCCCGGCAGAGGTCCACCGCACTGCACTGCACCCCACGAGACAACACCGAACTGGGCTCCACCAGTGACCAGCGGGCCACCGCTGTCACCGTTGCACGAGTCGCGGCCCTGAACACCAGCGCACACCATGCTAGAGAGAGAGAGGATATGGGAGATCCGTCGATTAGTTAATGTACCATTGAACCCCCAACCCTTAAGGCCCTCGGTAGGATACTTACGCGGCGGTGATACGTCCAGTTCCCCACTGCGAGCTGCAGGTAGCCTGGGCGACGACCGGGATGTTGACGGCGTGTAGGTTAACCGGCAGCGATCCTCCGGGAGAGGTCAGACCCCATCCAGAGACGACGCTGTTGGTGCCGGCAGCGAAGCTGGTTCCGCTAGCGACCAGACGGATCGGGGCAATGTTGGCACCGACGAACGAGGTGGTGATACGGATAACGCACACATCGTTGTTCAGGTTGTTGCTGTTGTACTGCGGGTGGTTGATGATCTGGGCGGCCTGGAAGATGACACCACCGCCGGTACGGCTGTCGCTACCACCGCGGAACGAGATCTGAAATGGGGGAAGAGGGGGAAAACGGGCAGGTCATAAAGGGGGTTTCTGGGGTTGGCGGTGCTTGGCGCGACGGTTGCTACTACTTACGGAGGCAGCGCTCGGCATCGGGAAGGTACAGTGAGCAGCGGACAGAGCCCAGTTGGAGGAGATAACCGAGGCACCGCAGATGTGGTTGCCGTTCTGGCGCAGCGACAGCTGGTACGGGAACTGGCTGATCGGGACGGTCGAGCCGCCGACGATGCGGCCATTGTACTCGGCGCTGGTGCCGGCATCCAGGCGCACCTGCTTGGACAGCCAGATGCTCTCCTCAACGCCAGCCAAGGCACCGGCAACGAACAGCGACAGCAGGATGAAGGCCTTCATGGTTAACTCGTACTGGGACACCGAAAGTAATACACTTCCCTGGCCGCGGCACGGTAGCTTTTATACGGCAGCACCCGTTATCGGTGGGCACCCGCGACAAGTATCCGATGTTCGATGCGGCATGTTTCGTTTTTTGGCAATCTGATCGCAAGCGCACGGTAAATCGATCGACACGATAACGGGCTACAGAAATCAATAAAAACCGGGTAATTCCAGGCATTAGGTCTCTTTGCTCGCGCGCACACTGCCATTGGCAGATAATGCCTGCCTTCGTGTTGGGTCTTATCGCTGGCAACATACAGTCTTGGCTTAAGGTGCGTGTGTTTTTTGGGGAAAATCTCACCTCGTCACGGATTTATTGCCCTGCTCCCTGTTGACAAATTCGACGAAAAGAAGGTCGTAAAAGGAATGGGAGGTAGTCCGTAGGTGCTCTGCAGTAGCTGCTGCTGCTGCTGCATTCGATAAGCCGAAGTCATCTTGACGTCATATCAGCTAGAGACTCCGGGAAATCTTGCCGGTAAATCGGTAAAGTGGCAATCTAAATTTAAAACGCATTATTCGCACAACTTCTTCTTCTTCTTCTTCTTCTTTTTCTTATTCTTCTTGTTCTTCTCCTTCTTCTGCTTGTTGTTCGCGACCAGCGACAGACCTGGCAATTGATAGGGGAGTGCACGATGTAAGTCAGCATTCGGAACACGGGGACACATTTCCCGTGTTTTAAAGTAAAAAAAACAGCTCGCAATGTAAAGATCGTATCATTCGTCATTGTCGCTCTGGGTCTACTAGTTCTACCTCTACCCGCTCTTATCGGGGATGTTTTGACGGCAGTTTTGTTTTGCAGATCGCTGTGTGTTCTTTGCCTGGCCAGCCAGTCGATCGAGCTGCCACTGCGCACGAGAGCTACCAGTCGTTTGGCGTACGGCGCGCGGCCGCGCACAACAGTGAACAGAGACGTTGCGCGTATTGCAATGAACCGCTGGAACACGGCGGACCTTTCGCACGGCCACGCTCTTCCGCGCGTTTACTCAGCTGACGGTGTCGTCTGCTGCGAAACGAAAAAAATGGCTGCGTTGGAAGGGGTGGGACGAATGCACGAAACGCTTTTCCATCCCGGCAGAATGTGGTTCGAAATCAGTTGGATCTGACCGAGATCTTCAGCAAGTAAGATGCGAGCGGTGTTCTTGTCCTTGGGCTTAGTGTGCCTAGCTGGGTTGGCGGTGGATGGGCAGACGAGAAGCAGGAGCTTCTTCGATTTCTTCTTCGACGTCGAGAACAGGCTGCAGAATGGGCGCATAGTCGGCGGCTCGACGGCCACGATCGCCCGTTATCCGTTCGTCGCGTCACTGCGACGATTCTCGAACCACATCTGCACCGCGTCGATCATTTCGACACTCCACGCTGCTACCGGGGCCCACTGTACCTACTCGTTCAAATCCTTATCCGGGGTAAGTAAAGGAATGTGGGCGCAGAACTGTGCACGTGATCATCATCGCCAACATCATCGTTTGCCCGGTTTTGCAGGTGACCATCTACGCGGGCAGCACGAGCCGCACGACCGGTGGCCGAGTGTTCGTTGTGACGGACAATTTCATCCACCCGAAGTATGATCCGGACACGTTCGATTTCGATGTGGCCGTGCTGCGCGTCAAGACACCGTTCACGCCGAACATGAACATTGCCTCCGTGCCGTTGGTGCCGGCCAACTACGCCGTGCCCGATAAGGTGCAGCCCACCGTTGCGGGCTGGGGTCGCACATCGACGGGCGGAACTCTCTCGCCGACGCTGCGTGCCGTAGCGATCCCCGTCATGGGTAACATCCCGTGCCAGGAGCTGTGGATTGATACGGATATCACGGATAAGTAAGATCATTTCCCGTTCGTAATGGTAATGGCAGTAGTAACGTCTGACGTCCTCTTTGCAGTATGCTGTGCGCTGGTGCCAAGGGCAGAGACGCTTGCACGGGTGACAGTGGTGGGCCGCTGGTGGTGCCGACCACCAACTACTTCCAGCTGGTCGGTATCGTGTCCTGGGGATCGGCTGCGTGCGGTAGCGAATATCCGGGAGTGTACACCCGCATGGCTTCACCCTCCATTCAGAGCTTTTTAGCGCAGTACGTTTGATGTCGTTGATCGACGCCCGAGCGATCGCCTCCGTTCGATTGAACTAGATGGTACGCAGATTGTCGGCTGACCGTATCACAACCGTGGGAATGGCTGAATGACAGAGCAGGGAACAGGGAATTAGCACACACTGAACCGCCCGGAAATAAACTGAACCTTTGAATGATAAAAAAGGAAGTTATTGTTTGAAAATCTCCACAAAGCAATCTCCACTGTTTGATGCAACTCATATCCTCCTTTCTGTCGGATCTGTGCTGTTCGCGTAACTCAAGACCCTGAACGCGGATTGTCTTAACATAAGCCTTCCGTCATGGCTGCGGATCAAATAACGCTTTGTTTGGCTAGTGCCCCTTAGTTTATTACGAAGATCAAAAGGCCATAAGTATTCGTTGAAATCTGCTACCTCCCCTCCATTGCGATTTGCGCGTGTCATGCCCAATCGCTGCCATAGCGTGTGGCGAATCTTTCGCCCCTGGCACAAGTTTGCACAGTTGGTTCAATGGTTGAAGTTTTGGGAATCTCGCGCATACTTGTTGCTTTATTTTTCGTGCCATCCTCAGCCACACGAACACGCACCACCCAGTCCACCCAGTCCTTGGGTGACAGCCCTTGCCAGCACACAAGCATGGGACTTTTTGCATTGGTTTTGCTCTGGTGCGTTAGTGACACACTCGCCGCCAGCAAGGAGGTAGAAGCATGGCGCGCGATGCAGGTGCGCCGACCCACCCCGTTCGAGGTGCGCGTGACGGGGCGCATCTTCGGCGGCATGGAGACGAACATCAAGGACGCTCCCCATCAGCTATCGCTGCGGCGCTTTGACTCGCACATCTGCGGCGCATCCGTGGTGGATGCATCGCTGGCCATCACGGCAGCGCACTGTTTGACGCCCAAACCACCGCCCGAGTTTGTACGATCGCAGGCGTGACTGGTGTGTTTGCTTGGTTGGAAGTCTCACCTTACACTGTTTGCTCTGTGTTTTCCCTTCTGTTTTAGATCACCCTCATGGGAGGCTCTACGAATCGGACGGATTACGACGTGGGCGTGATATTTAATGCGATCGAACTAATCATCCATCCCGGATACAATTCCAACACATTCCACAACGATGTCGCCCTGGTCCGCATCGAGGGCACGTTCGGGGGGTACGAAAATGTGGCCCCGATTCCGCTGCGCACTCGCACGATATTCACCTCCAGCTCCAATCCCGTCTACTGCACGGTTTCGGGCTGGGGTCTTACCAACATGAACGGCGACGGCCTTCCCGAGATACTGCGCATCGTGCGCATTCCGCTGGTGCCGTACACCGAGTGCCGGCGGAAGTGGAATCCATTTCCGATTACGAGCTCGTAAGTAGTAGTGGCCGTTGTTTTGCGATCGTGCTGTGATCGAGTGTGCTCATTTGTGCATTGCCTAATGCTTCCAGCATGATCTGTGCCGGAGAGCTGCGGAAGGACGCGTGCAACGGTGACAGTGGCGGCCCGCTGGTGTGTAATGGGCAGCTGTACGGCATCGTGTCGTGGGGCTCTAACCAGTGCGGCAGCTCCTACCCGGGGATATACACCAGCATTCCGGCGGTATTAAGCTTCCTGAGCGAATACATGTCCCCGATGCAGTTCGACGCGACTCAATGAGGGAGTGGAGCTTAAAAAAGGGGAGTAAGCGAATGTCGCGGTGTAGAGATGTGCGGAACAAAAATAAACGATTAACTCCTACTGAAGGATTGTTGGGACGATCTGCTCCAGGGATTGGTTTTGTTTATCCGACAATGGGGTGCGTGGGTTCGAAGGTCTCACACTGTTCAAGACTGTGCAATTGTGCTTGTGCATAACTTTATACGATCGAGGCATGATCGAGAGGCAGGAAGGCATGAAGAAGATGAAAAAGAAGATTGGAAGAATAAAGGTAAAAGCACCTCAGTGAACCCTACTAGACAATGCTCGTAATTAAATTGTTTATTAGATCTGTTCAATCTCAATTCATCTGTGGTAGCTCCCTAACACAAAGGGTGAATATCTGCTCTAGCACTGATTCAACGTACCTTACACGTGTTGTAAAAAACAGTGTACCAGATAGCGCTTTGTTTGAACAAATGTTCGATGCCAGAGATACTAGTCAGAGTGTAGCCTCCGTTGAACAGGCAACCAGGCTCTTCTTCGACGTTGCCACAGCAAAATGCCACGTATTGTACGTAGCGTCAGTTCGGATTAAACGAAAACAAGCGCTGTAATAATAAGATATGATGCTACCGTTTATTGTAACCGATCTACAAGCACCCTTGGGTTGCCTTTGAGCAGCAACTTATACGCCACTGTTTTCTTCAATAAATTTGCGAATGTTTTTGTTGCCCACGTACGTGTAAATGCCCGGGTAGTCGCTGCCGCACCGATCAGCACCCCAGGAAACGAGCCCAATCTGTACGCCATCCTGCACGAGCGGGCCGCCGCTGTCACCGTTGCACGAGTCGCGTCCCGGATGACCGGCACAGATGGCACTGATGAGCGAGAGAGAGAGAGAGAGAGAGAGAGATGATAAAGAGTCAGATGAAAGCAATACGGCCCAATCCAAGCTACACTTACGTCCACACGATCGGTACCGGGCGCCACTTGTTCACGCAGGACGAGTAGCTCACGATCGGGATGCGAACCGTGCGCAGGGTCGGTGCCAGCATCGAATCCTGCGCCGTAAGGCCCCAGCCACTCACGGACGCAACGCTGCTCACTCGCAGCTTGTACGTGGTCGAGATGAGCGGAATCGCGGCCAGATTGGGGTGATCCAGGAAGGAAGTCACGATGCGTATGATGGCCACATCGGAGAGGTAGGTTTTGAGCGAAAAGTCGGGATGGGTGGTCACATTAGCCACCTTGAACAAGATGCCGTTCGTTTCGTCCGTTCGCTTGGTAATTCCGGCGAGCAGGGTCAGCTGTAATGGAGTCGAGCGTGAAAAGGGTCATCAACTATGTTACCTTCGTTCTTCTAAGGCCCTCTTACTAACTCTGTTCACGTCCGAGGGCGGCGATTGACAGTGAGCGGCCGAGAGCGCATGCTTGGCATTGATGATCGATGCGCCGCAGATGTGGAAGCCACTGTCACGCAGCGACAGTAGATAGGGCAATGGTTCCGTCAGCTCGGTACCGCCGACAATGCGGCCACTAAACTTTTTCTGCCCATCGCCGTTGGGCGTCGCCTGTACACGCCGCTGCCGGGAGGCCCAAGCATCCTGCGCCTCGTTGCTCCACACGCCAGCGATACAGAGAGCGAGCAGCACCAGGCCAGCAGGAACGACACCCATCTTGTTGAACGACACCATCTTTCGGTAAACGACAGTAAACTGATGAGCCGTGCTGGCGGGAGGCGAAAAATATAGATCCAGCGTGGTGTTTTGCCTACGGTTGCGTGCTGCCTGTGTTAGGACAGCTGGATCGGTTTTCCTTTCCCCGTTGGCGAAAATGGTACGCAAAGTCTTCCGCGTTGTTAGAGAATGTTTGTTACGCTTTTTGAAAATAGAGCGAATAAAAAAACAACAGATTGAGCAACGATGACGCATGTGAAATGTGAGCTTGCGTTCGTAGTTTAGTTGCTAAAATGTGAAATATTCTACTTTGGAGCTAGAAGATGTCGATCATTTGCTCTACAATTTCAATTTTCGGTCATTATAACATTACTCTTTTTTGAGTTTTCTCTCGACTTCTGGAAGCTTCCTGTTCGGCCAATCTTAAGTTTCAGCTATTGGTCGATACAATAGAAAATAGTAATTCATTACAGTAATTTACAGAGGCGTATTTCGGTTACACCACCACAGGCATGTCAAACTTATTTTATTCTTCCCCGATACACTTCTTCCAGGTGAGCGCTAAGTGGACGATATGAATGATCAAACTTATTTCAAACTTATTAAAATTTATTAAAACACAAGCTGATTAGAACTGTCGCAATGAGAAGATGTGTAAAACCAATGATCATAAATCTTCGTAATCGAGTAACCCTGTACATTAGCGAATATTGGTTTTGATGGCGTCTGTAAAGAGACCTATAGACCTAAAAAAACCCCTCAAGATAAGAAGTGTTACGTTGCATACATTCAGCCGGAAACCGATACGACGGGCGGGTTAAACCAGCTGCTGGACGTGTTCGGTAGATATGGAAGCGAGCTCGAGGTAATGCATACATGTACCGGGAGCTTTTATGTTGGGGTTTTGTTTTGAAATCGACTCGTTTGTCTCTGATCAATGAAAGTGAATTGGGCAACGTGAGACGTTGGTTTTGCTAATCACATCCGATAACTGCTAATCGCACGTAATGGGTGCTGTTTGATAATGCAGGGGGCACCTGAGAAGACTGATAGTCTGAGGTCTGCGGAGCCACGCACGATCGGGCGAAGTCATTATCGTGGTCCAGCTGATTGGCGGTGGCGATTGTTTCTTGGGGGAGGTATAAAAGAAACAGACTGCATAACACCCGCCATATTCGTACCGTATTCGGAAGAGCAACATGAAGGCAATCGTGGTGTTGGCATTGTTCGCGGCGGGCGTAGCGGCCCTGACCGAGGAGGAGGTGTGGCTGCAGTACAACCGTCGCATGCCGGGCGAGTACTACACCAAGGGACTGGTTGAGCAGCCCCCGTTCCAGGGCCGCATCTACGGAGGGGTCGAAGCCGACATCGCCAACTATCCGTACCAGCTGTCGCTGCGCCGTGGCACGCACAGCTGCGGAGCGTCGGTGATTTCTGCCAACTGGGCCCTGTCTGCTGCTCACTGCACGTTCCCGGTGCCGGCACCGGGTGTCATCACGCTGCAGGGCGGTAGCTCCAACCGCACGTCCGGTGGCGTTGTGTTCGACGTCGAGCAGATCATTAACCACCCGGAGTACGACGACTGGAACCTGCGAAACGACGTGTGCGTGCTCCGTACCACCACTACGCTGAGCGGAGAGAACATTGCCATCATCGCCTTGGATCCGGTCGGTGCCACCCACGCTGCCGGTTCCCGTGCTGTTCTGAGCGGATGGGGTCTGATTGTAAGTGACGCTGGAGGAGCCTCCGAAAAAAAGAGTGTGGAAATGGCAATTACATGGTGTTTGTTGGTTCTCTGCTTTTTCAGGAGGATAGAACTCTTCCACATATTTTGCGTCGCGTCGATATTCCAGTGGTTGACCAGGCTGCTTGTGAATCGTCGTGGGGATCTGGCTGGGTTACTCCTGAGTAAGTTGAATGCGTCACAAGAGGTACATTGCACAGGGCTAATCGGTGTCCGTTTCCAATATGCTTACAGCATGATCTGCGCTAGCGAACCTGGACGTGATGCCTGCAACGGTGATAGCGGCGGTCCGCTGGTGGTTGGCGGCCGGCAAATCGGCATTGTATCCTGGGGCGATACCCAGTGCGTCGGAACCAGCCCGGGTGTGTTTGCTCGCGTTGCCTTCCCGTTGATCCGCAACTGGATCGCCCAGACTACCGGTGTCTAAGCGAATGGGAGTTGGAATGTGGGATGTGAATTGGGAATAAAGTTGGAGCTTACTGTACATATAGTCAACGATTGGCAAAGATGAAGTTCGAAACAAGGGCATGCAAGGGTAGATTACATGCGTAGATGACGTTAGAGATGATTTACAGCCATTGTGGTGTTATTGCTTTACGACTTTCGATAACGGCAACTGTAAAATTAATCGAATGCAATGGCGCAATGGCATCCCGCCGAGTTAATCCAATGTCCTTCACATGCTTAATATTTGTCGATCGAGCCAGTTTGGTCTGGTTTTAATGTGCCGCCAGGAACTGTTGTTTGTTTATTTGTTTTGGTGTTTGGCTAAAGCGACTCAACAACAACTTGGTCGATAAGTGTCGATAAGCCCTGTCTAAATTAATTTTTTTGCTTCTGTCTAGGTGGGCAGACACGTAGATTGGTTTATTTGTTATTTTTCCCCATAAAATTGATTACTTCTAAACTGAGTAAGCTCATCCTTTTTTCTCTTCGGGGAATAATTGTAGTTCGAGGCTGGTAATCTTTCGAGGAGAGAACATTGCCGACAAGCACGCTAGGGCCTGTTTGCGGCACACTGCACGTTCCTTATGCCAGCACTGAGCACGGTTACTCTGATTGTTGAAACATCGGCCCTTGGCTTAGATGGACACCGACCCTAGTGTCGTTATAATCATCAACCATACGAACTATAATGACAGGAGGACGGAGTTTGACGTGTCTGTATTGCATATGAGGGAGAACTTGACTTGAATTTGGAACGGTGCAAGTGCCAGGATCTCGCGTAGTTCTTGCAGAATGGGGCTACACTGTTAGGAAGAAACTTAGATGTAATGGAGCCAGCGTAAGCCGTACCTACACTATTGTTTTAAAGACTGTTGCATCTGTTTCGAATTAAGTATAGCGCGTCGACATACCGTTATTTTCCGACGAAGAATGTGCCTTTCCCGGCGGAATGGATCCCTCTAAAGTAATTTGTGAATGCATAGAGTAGTAAGATTTCCTTTCATGTATCTTTTTCCACCTTAAGTCTGATTTACACAGCCGAATATGGAAGGGATGCGTGTAATCGTGATAGCTTTTGCCCATTGGTTTGTGCTGGATGTCAGGTAGGCACAATATGCACATTTTGAAGATGTTTTGGTGTGAAGATATTAACACCGAAATGCACCTAACTAAGAGCCAAACTCTGCCAGAGGGCTCAGTTCAGTAGCACTAATTTAGCAGGTCTCTGGTTCAGCCAACTTCTACCCCAGCACTGTGGACATTGTGGCTTTATCAACCCGAAGCCTCCGTAGGTTTGCACTGTAGCATTAAACAGCACAAAGCCATGAGTGAGTGGTTGTTGCAGGGTGGCGATGTGCGTATAGTTCGCACTCTGATGCTTGTTCCTGGTGACAGGCGCCTGATTGCAGTACGATAGTGTCAGCGAAAGAAATTGGCAGAAGTCACTGTTGGACAGCGGACGTACAATGATTGAGTAGACGGGTACGGGTGTCCATGGGCGCTTTCGCCGGTGGCTTCTGAAACTGCATCCCGTTCATCCGGCATGCACGTGCTATAAATATCAGGCCCGGGGTCGTATGTACCACTTATAGCAGCAGTAGGGTCCAGCGGTGCAGTAATGAACGTGTTTGTAGTGATTTGTGCAGTGGCGCTGGCCGTAGCAAGTGCGCAGGATGTAGCGAGCACGGTGTACGGGCGGCGCATGCTGCCGGCAGGTGCACAGCAGGTCGACGATCGTGCACAGCAGTCGGTGGGCAGCGTTGGTTCGCTGAAGAAGATCGTCGGCGGTGAGCCGGTTAGTATTGAGACGCACGTGTACCAGCTATCGCTGCGCAGCTACGACTATCACATCTGCGGTGCATCGATCATATCGAGCGTTTGGGCACTTACTGCGGCCCACTGTCTGTTTCCCGACCCGGATCCGAGGACGGTAAGTGCCGTAGGGTGAGCAGAGCGGTGAAGAACGGAGCGCGAGTAATGAGTTAAACGGGACTTGCAGATCTCGCTACTAGCGGGAACCGGCAGCCAGTCGACCGGTGGCCGTATCTACAACGCAACTCGCATCATCATTCACCCGATGTACGCTCCCAGCACGATGGACAATGACGTAGCAGTGATCCGGGTCAACACTCACTTCAGTGGTCCCAACACCGGATACATCGGTCTGGTGCCTCTGGGTTATGAGCCGATGGCTGGAGTGCGCGCCATCGTGACTGGATGGGGACGTCAGGTAGGTCGCGTGCGAGAGGTACAGAGCTACCTCAAATTGTTGTGTGTTGACTCAAAATCAACCCCTATCGCTGCCCATGTCTCGTAGAGCGAAGGTGCGAAGCAATCGATGACACTGGCCGGAGTGGAAATACCCATCGTAGATAAGGCCGAATGTATGGATCAGTGGAGCGGCGTACTGGTATCACCACAGTGCGTATACATTGCTACAGAAAGACTGAGTCTGAAAACTCAAGATGCTTTAACACATACTCAATTCTTGCCTTTTTCATTTGCAGGATGATCTGTGCCGGAGAGTTGGGCAAGGACTCGTGCAATGGCGACAGCGGTGGCCCACTCGTGTCCGGTGGCCGCCAGATCGGCATCGTGTCGTGGGGATCGACCAAGTGCGGCGGTCCACTGGCCGCTATCTACACTAACCTGGGCAACGCGGCCATCCGCACCTTTATCAGCTCGACGACGGGCGTCTAAACTAACGGTGACGACGGTGGCGTGGTGGTACGAAATAAAAAAGAAGCAAAATAAATGTGTCTTCACATTGAGTGACCATTATCAGTGGTTGATGCACAAAAGCCAGAGTTGATATCGTTTGCAATGGGTTGATGGGCAACGTTCTTCGACTGGTTTGACTGTCTTCGATGTGGTTTGTTTATTTTTACCGATACTTTTGGCCGATTGCCTCTACGGCAGACCGTACATGCATTATTCTTTACAAATATTCTCCTTCCAGTTACCTTTTACCGAGTACAATCGGTTGTGGAATTGTGCATTCGGGGAAAATGGCTTGAAGCAAGCCTAATCAATGCTTTTACTTTAAACCTTTATCTGACGAAGAATGTGAAAGCTTTACTCTCGGAACATATGATGTACCATTGAAAGTATTCTTTTGATGTAATGAATTGGTTTTATCTGAATTCTTCGCAAATGCCTGATCCAACTCTTCATCTAGTTGTTGTATAGTCAGTAGAGTCACATGTTTTATCGAGAAAAGAAAGGAAATTTCTTGGCAAGAAAAGTAAGAGTTATTGAACGAAAAGGTTACTTAGCTGAACACATTAAATGTGTTTCCTTATCAGTCCTCTTATCCATTCAATTAGGCCATCTGTTAGATGATGTTCTCTGATATCCATCTTTAAGGTTCGGGTAACGTCGGGTAACAGTTATTCTTAGGTCGGGGGGGAAAATTCTTCATCACCAAAACACGCATATTGAATTCCATCACTCATTGGAGCAGTATGTCTGTCGTGTGCCTGAATTCAGTGCTTCATTTGTGTGTGCTTGTGTGTGTGTGTGTGTGTGTGTGTAGAATATGTTGTGGTAATCCGGTTAGGAAAATGTGATAGAATCAACGGACAAAAGTAGCAGTACGGTCCACTGGCAGATGAATATGGATCAGTTCGATATACGGTAGTTTATTTCCTGTTTTATCCTGATGAAGTTAGGAATACAATCGGGTGGGCTATTCGTTTCTCCTAGTTGTTTTAGGAACGGAACAGCAATATCCCGTTCATCTTTTTAGCATGACTTTTGAACAATAATATAAAACATTTTTTGCAACATAGTTTGATACAGTTTTGTCGCGGAGTAGCTAAGAGGCTGATAAGGGTCCGTCCAGCATGTGTGGCTGTGTGTGTGTGTCTGTGTCGGCATGCATATCTCTTACGCCTGACACACCATCCCGGTTCGCATATCAAACATCATACGTGGCACGCTTGTCTGGCAGTTTGTATGGACCGGCCCTGCTAGCTCAACGAGGCGTATGATCGTCACTTCACCAGAAAATCGTATGCAGCAAGCTAATAATAATAAAAAAAGAATCAAAATTCATCTTTATCCTTTCCCGCGGCTGTCCTTGTTTAGAATAGAGACGCTTGTAAGTGACACGGGAAGTGACAAAAAACTGGGCACAACTTCCAGCCACCGGGTGGCTGCAGGACCCAGTAACAGCAGCAGCAGCAGCAGCAGCACCGTCATCATCGTCATCATCCTCATCGGTGTTAGGCGCAGAGCGTATGGGAAAGGAGTGACTCATACACTTTTTACCCCCAAACTACACGCAAAGACCGGCTGTGTGCCCGGTTTGCGGGATGTCTTGCACAGCATGGTACCGTGCCGTGATGAAAATGAAGTGGAAAATGTACATTATCTCACGCGGATAGACACGGGGATACTGCTCTCCCCTCCCACCCTCCCCCTCCTCGTACCCCTTTGGACCCCGTGATTCTGGTTCAGTGTTGTGGGATGAGTTTAAAAACGATGACATGGTTATGAGCCTCGTGCATGTGGGTGTGCGTGCGCGGGTGAGCTGGTTTCGTTCAGGCGATGAGTTCTAGTCGCGCACCCGTCATTTCTGACATTTGATGCATTAATTAAACATTGTTGTTCGGCGCTGTGTTCTGTTGTTGGCGGGTGGGTGGTTGGGTGTCGAACAAAGCAGCGGCAGAGCAGCGTAGTGTAACAATGATGCTCGTAAATGAAACCCCTCGAGCCATGTGCTATCTCCATGGGAACAAGCCAGCACTCCCAAACCCAGCCAGTGCACACGCTACGCTTAAAGCTCGGTTAAAGCATGCCATGATGAAACGGCTTACCCGTGGAACGGATGAAACACGTCATGGAAAATGGATTTTATTCGGAAACTATAAAGTTCAGTTTTAATCTCCCACCAACAGCGGCTCGCGCTCACACACACTCACACATCGTTTCGTAAAGTGCGAATACGTACGAACATTAAAACGCATATGCGAGCATTAAGAGCTAATAATGATCTGGCTGGAAAAGCAACAAAAAAAAGGGACAACTTCCAATCCTGACTCCTGATGAAGCTCAGGGCTCGATCTTTGCGAGCCTTACATTACGCCCACACACACCACGCATGTGGCGAGAGACACTAATGTCATTTAATTTTACGACTCTACCCAAAGCAGCTTGATTGCAAATTGATAATTACCACCGACCGCTCCCTTGGCAGCAGGGATAAAAGGAGGTTCGCTGACGTAGTACGTAGTTCCGGTCTTTTGCAAGGCCCTCCAAAACCGGTACCGATAAAGCCTCCAGGTGTGTACGGTCAAGATACTTTAGCCGATTCGGCAACGCTTGTTGAATACTAATGTTTGGTGCAGCCGCTAACTGCTCACCGGGGAGAACCATTCTCGCTCGGGCGTTGGTCACCGGGCTTTGTTCGGGTTGGGGTGGCCGGGGTGGCCGGGGAAGCATCGTAATGTCGGGTTCGTTCTGCCACACACCCTAGCACCGTACCAAGGCCCGCCTGACCTTGGGACGTGGAAGTTTAAAAACCATCATAAACGAAAGCTTACAGCGGGGTTTAAGTTAAGCGAGTGGTAATTGTGATTTAATTATTCAGCTGCATATGGAAAAACGCTGGTGTGGAGTCTTTCGGCTTCATGTTTGTGTGGGATTTAAAGGTGGATAAAGGTTGGAAGGAAGCAAGATTAATGAGGTAGCCAAGTTTTTAATCCTTTGGCACAGTTTTGCTGTACATATTAATAAGTTAATTGTTGCAGTGTTGTTTCCGCTTCCCCGTTTCCTGTTTGGTACCACAACAGCCACAACAGCTGCGATTCGAAGCGAAACACACAATGTTTCACAAAAAAAACCCGGAAAAATGAGTGTTTCTCGGATCAGCGAAGCTGCAACATTTTCTCACAAAGAGGAGAGAGAGAAAAAACGAAAGAATCAGCAGCAACGGGAGGAGTTGACAAGATTAAAAGCTTTTCGTGCAGTTGCATGTTTCCACGTTCCATTCATTTTATCTTTAAAGCTCGCGGAGACGTTCACACGGGAAGCGGGAAGGAAAGAATCACTCAGAATCACACGATACACCTATTCAGTTGCTTCTTATGCATGTAATCAGTGGCTCCGGTATGCATTTGTAGTCATGTATGGGGTTGGAATGTGCCCGATCTGGGAGGCGCATATGAGCAGAAGCATCGCCGGTGTTCTGCTTCTGCTGCGGCTGCTGCTGCTGCAAAGGAAAGCTGCTGTTACGGCGTAGGGGAAAAGGATGAAGAGGCTGAACGCAAATCCCAGCGTGCTGATAAAGTCCCACGTGCACGTTCGGAGCAGTGGCTTGGCATGTTTGTAAGATAGGGCAAAATCCGGCTCGAGCTTTTCTTACGCCTGCCATGCCGTTTTTACATCGTCCGGATGTTTCTTCGTCCACATTCAAGCATTACTATTGTGGTTTATTTCTCCCCCTTCAAGGAAGGAGGGCCCTGAAGGCGCCCGCAGCGAGATACGCTTGTCGTACAACAGTTGTATCGTTGGTTTATGCAATCAGTTCAAGTACCCACTCGACGGCGCATCGCAGCGCCTGCAGCCGGGGTGCTGCATAAATGGGAATGTAAAAGCGGAAAGAATTATTCCTTCATGCGCGCACGTCAGGGCGGGCAGGGACGGAGCGGAGCGAGCGGGGCAGCTTCAAAACTGTACAAAAGGTTGAATATTGCGCCCGGGGCAGATTGCGCGCGGTGGAATGAACGAAGTCCCAGCAGAAGAAGGACAGCCGCGTCTAGAGTGGCCTTCGGTCTGTGCCAAGGGGTGTCTTTTACCATCCTTTGGTTGCATTTTCTTGAGGTTTTCTCTCAAGGGATGTGCGATATTCGTGTTTTTTTCCGTCGCTGCTGCTGATAGGCTGTTCAAATTCCAGACGCCCGCCCGGCCAGCCACTGTGTGCTCTGGTTTGGATGGCCGGAAATTAGCGTCACCCTTCGTTAGGCAGGGTTGCAGCACAAAGCGCGTGCGAGAGAGAGGTAGCTGGGCTCGTGGGTGAGCAGGTAGAGGTTATGCAATTTAGAATGTGGGCTGGGTTTTTGCTGCTGTTGACTGAGTATGATTTAAGTGGATTATGCTGACAGAAGCTGAATTGTGATTGTTATTTTGCACTCTCCGTGTTTGCTTGTTTGGCTGCAAACGGTGCACACCGAAATGCATGCACCATGGAGTCGTCTATGTCGTCTATGGTTGTGCGCGTTCGTAGGCCCTTTTCTAAATGTGTGCAACGTACGAAAAGCTCCCGGACTGCCCGGTTTTTCAATGAAGCAAGATCTTTGGACCGAGTGTAAAGTTACCGGAAAAAGGTCACTTTAAGCGGACAGCTTTGGCACGTGTCGGTAATTGCTGGAATCCGGTAAAAGGTCCTCGAGAAAATCGCACCAAACGCGTAATGGTGATCCGCCCACCAGGGCTTCCAAGCGTCATTCGAACGCGCATTGCTTGTATCTCAGCTCACCTTGAATATTGAAAAAAGAATCGGGGAGGAAAGGGACCCACGGGAAGCGGAGGGTTTGCTGTGGAAGGCAATAATTCATTTGGAAGTTTTCGACGCTGTGTAATGTGCAGTTCGTGTCGGTGCTGAGACGCACCAGAGTGCGCACGGACGCCTGCGAAGACGACAGCGACAGCGACCGTCAAGATCCAAATCCTGTCGGTATCAATCAAACGAAGTGAGAGGAATCGATATGATGGCTTATGAAATAAATTACTCGTCGAATGTCTTTGCAGTCTCCGGCGTGAAGGGGGGGGGGGGCGAAGTCGACGGAGGGACCGACAGAGCAGGACGGGCAAAAAGTTTCTCCGATGACAAGTGGATTTTGGGTTGATTTATTTCGTCCGCGCGGAAGTACCGGGGCGGCACGGGCACGGGGAGGGCAGGAGGGGGAGGGGGCGAATCCAAAGTTCGATTTTGCTCCATCCCGAAGGCTACCTACCGAGCATTCTCCAGTGCCATTCTCCTTTCAGTCAATGAAGTCGCTGGGGCGAATGGGGGACGAAAGCTCGCTCGTCTCGCTCACGCGCACTTTCGCATGGGGATTGGGGAAGCTTTCTGAAAATGGCAAGGTAAAGTTTTGCCACTGAAAGAAGAGTCCCTTTGGCGGGTGCGAGGTGCGGGTGGGGAAATTATGATTTGTGTGATTGGTTTGGAGAGTTCTCCTTGTAAATTGTGATGGACTTTTGATTTGCGTGGATAATCCATTGACGTTTTGTGAAAGTGTTTGTGATTTATGTTTGAGTGGTTCGCTCGACAGGGAAGGTTGTTGTAATACGGCAGACGGTTTGAGTAATCGGGCCCCATTGGCGGGCGGGGGTTGAATTGTTCGCTGCCCCCAAAAGGCATAAAGTCAAACACGGGGGGGCTGGGAAACTGGGACACACTGGGTAATGCGACGGTCGATTGCGCGTGCTGCTTAACACGCAATCAACTGGAAGACACCGTCGTACGTGCTTCGACTGTTTCGACCCCGTACAATGGCATATATTTTGCGGAATTAATAATGAGCAGGAATCGCAAACAAAATAACAGCAAAGCGAAGGACGCCAGACGAAAGGAGAGCAAAGTGTACCCATTCCCATGTAAAGTGTAAATCGAGCATTTTTCATAACACAAGCATGGTGCAAAGTGCTCAAATGTGTGTTTGTGTATGTGTATGTGTGTTTGTGTACAAGGGAAAATTAATCATAAGAAACGAATTCATCTTTTGCAGGGTTTATGCGTTCTCGGGATCATCTTGTTACACTATGCAGAGTGTAGGGGTGTGTATGGTATGGTGGCAGTATGTAAGCGATTTTGGAGACGTTTTGGAGAATTCGTCGGAAAAAGCGGCATGCTTGCCATGTCGTCCCTAAATTAAACCTCACCAACTGTGAGCTGTGTTTGTTTCGTCATTGTATCTCAGTGACTGTAGCTTGCCGTAAATCTCTTGCGTTGGGTGTGTGTGTGTGTGTTTGAGGTGGATTTGTAGAGAGAATCCCATATTGCCCTCCTGCCTCCTGTCTGGAGCTTGGTTCTGTTTCAATTTATTTTTATTGACGTAATTGTGTGCAATTTGGAAGATGCTTCATCATGCTGCGCTTTTGACATTTTGAAGATTGTGCTTTACACTGTGTGGACGGAGTGGCTGGATGGCGGACCCTGGATGGCAGATCGTCAACAGGACTTGTCAAAGGGCTTTGCATTTATGTCGGTATAATTCAATGCGATGCTTGTGCAGATTGCTGCTGCCATGCCGTTTGCGCAATGGGGTTATGCATGCAAATGTGTGCTAAAGTATGAGTGGAAATGTGGAATCTGTGGAATCAAATATAAATAAATCTTTGTCGTCGTTAGTAATTGGACAAATTTGAAGAGGGAATAAGTGTGGATTAGCCTTAGAACGGCTCAGAGCTTTTGACAGCACGACGTTTTACAGAACCAACAGATTAGCCTTTAGAACAACAGTTGATGGAGCAAGTATTTCAATTATGATTAGTCTTTCAAGGATCAACGACTGGGAAGAAAGTTCATTCGGAAGAATGTGGCATTCGAAGGCGTACTGATGGACGGGAAACATTTTAAAGCTTCCATTCACATTCCTTCCTTCATAATCAATTGAGCTACTTTATGAGTATGCGTGTGTGTGTGTGTGTGTGTGTGTGTGTGTGTATATATAAAGTTTCTGTTTGCTTTCCCACGAATCCCTTTACTGCCCATTTGCCATCTAATCTCGTAATGTCCTCCACCGTTCAGAACAATGCGTGACGGTGTAAGGCTTATGGCATTTTAAGTGGCGATTATATCTTTATCTTTTTTCCGGGATTTGTGCTACCGGCAGCCGTATTCGCATGATACGCTACGCTCTGGATCCAGTGGTTCCAGTGGGCAGGGAGGATTATTAAATCGAAATACGAAGCACAGCGGCACTGTAGCGGCATTTCGGACCATTAGAAGCGCTTTCAATGGTTGCTGGCGTTGCTATGGTTGCCCTGGATGGTTGCCTTTTACACTGGATGAAGTTATCGTTCCCTTTGGCCAGTGCGGGCCGGCGTTGCAGAGCAGCAGAATAACGAACCAGCTAGGTGTAGTGGATGGCCACTGGCCAAATGGTCAGTCGTGAATGGCTTCGATGGATAGTAAATCGCGCGTAGGAAGTCATTGTAGTCGTGCAGCATGGGGCAGCGGGTCGGGGTTGAGCAGTGGATTTGCTGGCCTACCAGCATGATAGACGTTCTGTGGCGTGTTATGGCACGCTTTCCTCACTAGGCTCCGTCGTTATCCAGTTTTTTCCCCCAAAACCCTAGGCCTGGTACATCTTCATCATCATTTGCCGCTGGTGACCATAATCGGAATGGCTTTTTACCCCAACTATACACGCTTGTACATTCACACCCAACAACCATCGCAATGAATGTGTGTTCCTTTTTCCCCCCTTTCCTTAGTGGCCGAGTCAGCTTTCACGAGCTACTTTTTTTTGGGTTTGGTTTGGTACGAGGTAATACTACCGGGCGTCTCCATGCCATCAAACGGTCAGCAGGAGCGATGGAGGCGCCCAGCCTTGATTGTTTTTTTGTTGTTGTTTGGTTTGGTATTTCGGTTTTGGTCAACCATTCGAATGTGACGACAAGATAGATACATTTGGCATGGCTTGTATGCATGTGTGTGTGTGTAAATCGACACTCCGACACATACCGACCCAGGGCAAGTCCAGAGGATGCGTCCAGGCACAGAGTAGCGTGACCGAAAAAGCCACAAGGCCAGTGCAAAAAGCGAGTGTTGACATCGATGGTGATGGTGAAAATGTTCGGCAACTTTCACAACCAATCCGAACCCCGGGAATGGCCCCCGATCCGTGTTGGTGAATGTGTCCGCTGGCTGATGTTGTTATGGTTATGGATGCTGCCCTTTTTTTCTCGCTTTTTCGCTTTTCCCGCCGCTCGCACCCGCCCCGGAGCGAGCGAGTTAAATTGTTTATTGGGTGGTGAATTTATTTTTTCGTTTCACGTTTTATGAATGTTGCCGTTTTTTTATGGCACGTATCGTAACACTGCATTGGCGTGGCGTCTCCTTCATGCATGTAATAGTCACCGTCGGTGCTTTGGAGTAGGATTTGTTTTTGTGTTTCGTCGCCCGCATGGCCTTCGACTTGGGCTTGGTGATGCAAGGTGCAAAGAAGTATCGAGAGTGGGTGATAAGAGAGGAGGGTAGGTGAGTTTATTGTGATGCGTTCAGTGCGTAAGCGAGAGAGCATGAAGTTGCAAGCGAATCATTTTCCAAACTGAAACACCCAAAGGGCAAACGAAAGAGGGCGAGCGAGAATAGTGGCCAGAGTATTTTATGAGCGTTGGCGAACGTGGTGCGGGTAGGGGGGGGGGGGGAGCATCAATAAATTTGCACCTAGCCAGGTCGGGCTGGCACGGACGTTGGGGAAATAAAAATGTAAACATGTTTACACTTTGGTCATGCCCGCGTACCGTCGTTGGCTGATAGGACGCATGATACGATTTGGCGATGTAAAACTGGTTTGACGATGATGGATTAGTGTGCACGGTGTTTGTGTTTGTGGCGATGGCGGCTTGTCCACTGCAATGCACTTATTGGATGTTTGGCAGTTGGAAAAGGTAGACGAAAAGGAGGTCATGTAAATAGAAGGCAAAAATATGTTACCATGGCAGCGGTAGTTGCAGTTGGATTAGTAACGGATGGTGAGCAGCAGTTGTGGCTTAGCAAGGAGAGCAAACGTACGTGTGTAGCTGCATTTAATCAACCTTTTAAATAGAATGATAAACTCCTGCAACACAACCAAGCAAGGCAGCTGCTAAAGTACTGTATTGTAACGAATTTCTATAGAAAGCATCTTCATCCTACATTTGTTATCAAGCCTTCAACGTTCACCCAGCCACACCAAAGGCTCTTGCACAGCCAATGCCGCCGGGCTTTCGTATCATATGCAATAAATAAAGCACATTCGTTGAAGGCAATATGGGAAGCCGTATTACCTTTCCCTGCTCGGTTCCTTCAAGTAAAGTGCGTTCTCCTGGTGCAATGCTGCTGGTGGTGGTGCTGCTGCTGCTGCATTGCTGCATGCATTTGCGAGAAAGCAAATCAAAGTTTGTATTCACACTTGCAATTACTTATTTATTTGCTCGTGCCTTTTGTCTATGCGGGAGAAACGTACACAAACGCACCGGTGCTGGGGTTTTCCTTTTAATCTATCACAACACTCGACACCCTGCAAACGAACTGCCTCCTCCACAGCTGCGTGTGTGTTTCTGTGCTACCTCCTGCAGCTCTGCACTATCTACCATTGCAGCTAGCCCAGTGGATTTCGCCAACTTTGCACTAAATTGTGCCGACAGGTTTTTGTGGAGAGTAATAAATTTCACTTCCGCATTCGCATTGGTTTCTGTTGGAAAGTTTGTCTTTGTTGAGCTGTTTTTATTCCGGTGAAGCTCTGGGATATTTTGTTAGTTACTTCAGAAGCCATTTTGAACCCCGGTACAGATGTGGTGGAGAAAGCATTACAAAAAAAATGGTTGAACACAATTGTAAGAAAAGGTTACCGGAAATTCAGTGCATAAAGACAACCGGAAATTGTTCCAAAATCTACACCCCCCAACGTATGACGCACACATTCTACGCACCACCGAGAAACGCACACAGTTTGTCGCATGGTTGGACGTAATTAATGTAAAAGTTACCACATTTGTGAGCGCAGAGGCGCACATCCAACAGCGCCGCTCGGGCAGACCGCACAAACCAGGTTTCTCCTGGGGCAACACGGTGAACAACAACATGCCAGACAGATAAAAAGACCAGATCGTGATTGTTAACGAACCAGTGCAAAACAGCTCCCCATTTGGCGCGTCTGCGTCTGCCCAGCCCCTCTGGTGGGCTTGGTTTGGAGTGAGACATAAAAATTATGAACAATGATAAAAGCCAACCCACAGTCGGTAACTGTTCAGCTGCTCAACGTTCTGCGAGGCAGTTCCTTAATTCTTTAGCGTACTTAATGGTGGCTGTTGCGAGTCGGTGTTTGCCCCCAGCATCCCCAACTTCCCTGGCGCTGTGAATGAGTGCAATGGGGGAAGCTAAAAAGCTCGGCGAGTGGTTGCTTATTGCTTTCAGATTTCATAATGAGTCGCTACTTCTCGTTTCGCGTACGGTGCCGCGGAAGCCTGCACGAGAGGATTCAAGAAGTTAGAAATTGCAAAAGCCAAGACTTGCGTCAACAGGATACTACTGGCAACTGCTGTAAAAACATGCACACAGCCACACACACACCCATGCAGACATAAAAACAAACCATTGCGTCGATGGGGGAGTAAATTTGCTCTCCAAATGGATATGACTGTGTCTATATATATGTATGTGAGTGTGAGTGTGTGTGTGTGTGTGATTTTTTGTGGCAACATAAGAGGTGTAATAATTTGGTAAGCACCGTTTGCGCCCCCCTCTCCCCCATCTGGCACAAGTGGTGCGGTGGTAATCATTTGTAAATTTCTCTATTTATTGCTGTTAAAAAGTATAATTCATGACGTGTTCTGGCAATGGGCGCCGTAAGTATGAAAACAACTCAATAAAAAACGAAATAAAAGGCGCTTGGGAAAGCTTCTTCAGGGAGGAGCGCAAGCAAGGGCAGTGTTGGTGAGAATGAAAGAAGGGGCGAAAAGTTTTTCGACCAAGTAAAACTGTTTTGTTTGTCGTGCTGGTACCGGCACTAGGGGGACACTCACACACAGGCTGGCCGTGACGTCTGCGAGTATTGGACGGGAAATTCAATTAAAAAGAAACTTGAATTCTTTTCACTGCCTGACACATCTCGCCTGTCCACTGGACGTTCTGGAAAGTGTGAAGCACGGTGTGCAAGAAAGAGCTCAGTTGGCCATGAGACACCTTCTCTGATGTGGCAGTACGATAAGGGACAATGGCACAGGATGGTTCGGACGTTTGACATATGCCAATGAAACAATTTGACAGTTCAAATTCCAACGATGTCGAACAATAACAAAAGCTGGTCAATTTGGAGCTTTTCTGCTCGGACATCAACTAAAGAAGAATCTCCACAACACAGCAGTAACTCTGTGGAAGAGTAGTGGATTTAGAAATCCGTGTCGAATCCTCCTTCCCCATTGGCAGCGCGTTAAAATATGCACTATGCAGCTACAAATCTGTGTGCAGAAAGAAAGGAAAGCCTCTCTTCCAACCCCGCTGCACAACCAGCTGGAAAGCTGCTCGGCAGGCAGGATAGGCGATACCGCTCGAACAATTGCTGAGAAATAGGTACACTGGATTGTGGAAAGCTTATGGAATAATTCAGAAGTTTTAAGGACAACGCTGCTGAGCTCGAGTCGTGGGATAAGTGCAACCTTTACTCGCTGTGGCATATGTCAAACAGGTAGTCAGGATCTACCCGCCCGGTCGTGTGTCGGTCGCGCGTTAAGGGCCAAACCGGTGCTGGTTGACTTATCGATTGTAATACGAACCCCGGGGCTGCTAATTTATTCAACATGCTCTTAGTTGGGAAAATATCAAATCACTACCTTTTGGCGGATATGTAAAAGAGCACAAACACACACACACCTCGCTTGCGGTACAACTTGTTGCAAGACCGTCGTCCGTCCCGGCCAATGTGTGTTCGCCTTCGCGTTCATTTATTTGATTATGATTGTTTGTTTGAATGTTGGACGTCATAAACAAGCGGGTGGCAATGCAGTTGTGATTGTTGTGAATAATTTACCTATCCACTTGCGAAATCAATTGTTGCTTAGCGTTCGCAGGACATGGTGGAGGACAAATGATTTATTAAAAGTTTGCATGTTGTTGCTTTGTTCTTTTAACTAGCGCTGCAAAAGTGGCCCAGTAAATATTTATTGCTTGCAGTAGTGTTTATAGTAGCGATTTTTTTCCGCCCTACAGCGCACACAGATATTTATAGCTCGATGGCAAACAATGTGAAAAAGTTTTCCCCCCCTAACCAAAAGCTTCCCGTGGCACCATCGGTACCGGTTTGAAGCAAGCCGGTTTAATTATTTATTTATAGTACATGAGCCCCAAAGTTAGTGACCACGAAACTACGTACCGTATACCTCGGCAGTGAGAGATGGTTGTTACTTCCTTGCCCCTAGACGCCACCAAAACACGTGCTGCTGCTTACGCAACACCGCACAGCTGCAAAAGGTGGGGCCTAACCGGGGCCAGTTTGATTGGAAGCCGCCGTTTCGCTGAATCGAGCGAGCCGGGCGCCGTACGCCTTCCTACGCTGATTTTGTTGGCGGCTGTTGCCTTCAATCTACCGTGATACGGCTGGCGAAACGTTTATTTGATGTGAAATGTGTGTGCCACACGGGACGATGGGAGGGAGGGAGCGTTTGCTGTTGCTCGTACACCCGGCGCACACGCCAGGGGTGCACACCATTACGCATTGAATCGCATTAGGTTTCGCTTGCCGGCACACGTTTAAGACGAGTGAGCTTGCGAGCGAAAGGCGCGCGGCGCGTTGTGGGCCTCACCGGCCGGGTTGCCGTGCGCAAGTCGTTTTCTTTCTTCGGTACCGTTTGGGGCTGCTTGACATAAAGGGACACATGTGAGTTGGTATGGAAGGCAGGCCTGGGGATGGGGTGGGTGGATTGGTAAAGAGTGCCCTGGGTGGTGAGTTCAAGGATTCGGGGAAGTGGGAGGGTTAGGTTATCGCGCACGAACCATTTTTGACGAGGGTCGAGGGTGACGAGGTGGGCTGAAGCAGCCGTCAGAGTGGGGGTTTTGATAAGCAATTGGATGGGTTCTGTTTGCTTACTTATGAAATATGATGATCGCATGCGTACCATAAAATGGCCGCATGTACGCTTTCAAACAGTTCCGAGGACGCGAGGCGCTGCTGAATAAAGATGTTTGGTGGTTGTTGGCCGTTGTTTGTCCATTCGCTTTAATTCGGTTATTATAATTAGCAAAATGTTAAGATCAGCCGGAAGTGATTGGCAATAATGGAAAGTTTTCATTACAATAATGAGTGGCAAAGGCAGCTCTCGCTTCACCGCAATCCGAACGTATCTGGATCGTGCGATCAAACGAAATCCCTGGCCCACCCGGCGTCTTGCTGGATTCGTCCTCTACATTTGCACTAGTACGCCCGGTGAGCAGTAGCATTCATCAATTATCGAGCACCGGCATTCACGGGAAGGCCGATTATATGCCGCATTAGAGCATAGGTAGCAGCAAGACGGACCATTAATGCCCCTTCCGGATCCGATTCCCCAATGCACGACGAAAGCCCAACCCGGGTGGTGTGATGGTCACAATCGCTCCTTCTCGATCGCCGTCTAGGAATCGAACAACGCAACGAAGGTGGCAGCAGGTACAGTCTTCCCTTTGAGAACCAAACCACATGGACCATCGACATCCGGAGTGCATGAAGACAGACAGGGGGGAAAAAAGGTAGGGAAGAAATAAATTGTCTTAACGGTTCTGGGCTTTCTTGCGCCTTTGCCGCTCGTTCAATTAGATTTCCATTCGTTTTCGCTTGGTTCGTTCCCTACCCGCCCTTTTTGGTGGTACAAATGGGCATGAGGGGCGCAATGCGATCAAACGCCCTAAACTGCGGAGAAAGCGACGGGAAATGATAATTTTTTGATAAATGGTTTCTAATTAAAAGCATTCAAAGACAGCGGGACATGGGAGGATGGGGACAGGAACATCAGGGGGAGTGGGCGATGGTCTATGGCCAATAAATTTGGCTTCTGATTTCTGCAATGGATTTTAATGATATTATTGCTCCTGCTCGGACGATGTGCTAGTGCCCGCTCGGACGATGGCCCCCGGGCTGGGCCATTATTTCGTTACGCAATTGAATTCATGCGCATGTGGGGGAGTGTGCGTGTGTGTGTCTTTTCTTTGATTGCAGCCAGCCTATTTCTTGAGGTGTGCTCTAAGCCATTTAGTTTCTTCCGGTTGCTTTTGAGGAAAGTATTATTAAATTACCCTTTAGCTACCGACAGACATTGCGAGCTGGACGACCCCACACCCAGGAAACAAAGGTCTGTGTGCTGTGGGTGCGGTGCGGTAAGTGTACCGGGCACACGAGTGTTTTTGTGTGCCCAGTGTGGGCAGCGAGGTTGAGCAAACAGGGGCACACGGTACACAACGAGGGGACACACAGTTTAATACGTTTATGGCGTCGTTAATGAGGATAACGAGTGGTTTTGCTGTGATTATTGCTTAATCCTGATCGTGTGCCCTCATTCATCATTTACGCATTGTGACTCGGTCTGACACTTGGCCCGCTTGGCCCGCACACACGCAAATGCATCGTCCCCGAAAGGGAATGGCAATGGGAACCGCTCGGATGCTTAGTTAAATGAGCCGCTGCTCGAGATGCCTTCACAGATTGGACCTCGTTTTGTTGGTGTAGCGTATCTGTGTATGTGTGTGTGTAAGTATGTTTGTCACGTTTCGGTAGCGATGATTCTTGGCGGTTCGGTCGAGTTCGCAGGGCAGCAAGTTTACCGTCTTAATTACGTGTGCTTGCATCAGCATGTGCGCTCGGTATCGAGCGTTCCCGGTTCGAGCAGGAGGCAAGCTGTTGACCTCGGGACCGGGTTGAAGCCGGGGATCGGGATGGCTTCAATAAACATGAGCTTTGACGTGATTATAAACCGATCTGTGGTTGAATCATTGAGTGTCCGACGCAACCGACCGGTTTGACAAATGACCTTTGCAATGAATGCTGAATCGTTCCAATCTAATGGCCAAACGGTGTACTATCTGCATATATTCACACTCCCATGGACAGAGCCCTGGTCGTTGGACCGTGCTAATGCTTCTCGCAAACTGTGGACATGAGTTTGTGCTAAGGTGTAAAATGGTGTAATTATTACATTTTCCAGTTATCGATAGGTTTGTTAAGAGTTGTGAAAATTCTGAAGCTTCGTTCGATTCAATATATTATATACGACAATAAGCTAGATTCTATATTGTACTAGATAGAAAAATACTTCAAAATAATGCATATAAAAGAAAAAGTCTTCAAGATATGATACGAAAGACTGATAAACTGGTGGAAAATCGGAACAAAAACTGCACATTATTGGATACTTAAGACCGGAACGGAATATTTTTACGATAATGCAAAGTTATACGAAACGATACCCTCTTCCGTGTAATGGAACATAAAGGTTGCCCACCAGGTTGTAACAAATCGACAAAAAAAGCCCCAAAACCCGATAGCTTAAAAGCTATCGATCCCGAAAGTGAAAGATTGAGATCCGCCGCGGGACCGCACAACGACCGACGGTAAGCACCGAAGCACTAATAAAGTATTCAATAAACGAGACATTTATCAAGCCGGATTAAGGGAATGGTAATTATGCGTATAATAATAATGATAATAAACATAACAACTTGTCTCAATTAGTGCAGTTTGGAGCCGACAAACGAATTAAACCTTTTGACAGCCGCTGGAGCTTTACGTTACGTCGCCCATCGCCGGGTGGTAAAAGTTCGGCAAGAAGATCGAAAGCGAAATGGTTGAAAGTTTTGCAATCAAGATGTTGTCATGGTGGGGCGGGGCGTTTTATGGGACCGCACGTTAGGATGCGCCGTCAGCGCGTAATGACCGGAAAAGAAAGTGTAAAGTGAGTCCCCGCGCAAAGTCAGGTGTGGTTTATGATGCATCGTTCGAACATTCGACGTCCAGGGGGGAATGTCCGGCGGTGGGGAGAAATGGGAAGGCGGGTGATAAAGATGAAGGATGGATGTAGCGAAGTACGCGTCATGACAACACCGTCACCTGATTAGTTGTCATTGTTGCGATGGTGCTGTTGAGCTCTATTTTGCCGAAACGATACCATTACGTATTAATTAGCCATTGCCTTGTCATTGTCGGGTGGAAGTGGTGGAAGGGCCAAAGGAGGTATGTTTGTTTTAAACGACTTTTCTCGTCACCCTCAGTTCGAGAGCATATTTATCACCATACTAGGCAGTATGGCTGGAGGTTGTAGAGAAGAGAAGACGGGCTAAAGAAGAAGCGTATCCAAGGTACGTGATAGCAACACGCTGGAAGGTATGGTCGGTACTTGTACTTGGGCGGTATTACACATTGCTGTAATTAATATCTTGGTCGTAAATTGGATGAGAAAGTCGAAAGAGGGGAGAAAAAGAGTTGATGAGAGATAAAAGGAGAGAGCGAGAGAGAGAGAAAGTGAGAGAGATAGAGCGTGGGGAAGAAATGCCAAATCCCGACGCCGACGAAAAGCATCTTTCGCTGACAAAATCTTACCTTGTCCCACAGCCCTAGAGCGAATGTCAAGCGAAGTCGCGCTCGCTAATAGCTATCCGGGATACATAAAGCGGGTGATACTTTCATAATTTCCACCGTGAAGAACATTAAAAAGATAATTTAAAATACTGTTACAACAATCATGAGGCGACAGAGGGAGAGGGAAGGAGAGAACTGAGACTACCCAAAAAGGATGCTTTGCGCGCGATGATTCCGATCTGCAGTCGGGTCATCTACATCAGGTGTGCTGGGGCTGGGATGATGGCAGAGCGTGGTGAAGCATGTTTTTTTTTTGTTCGGAAACCTCCCCTCTGTTGTGTGTCGCACGATGTTTAAAAAGTGAAGATCATTGAGGTGGGGAGAGGTGGTATGGAAAAGCGGGGTTGGGGAAAACAGACGCGATGATGGACGGAAGCGAAGCCGGGGAAAGATAAATGTTGTAAAAATTTATCACTTCCTGTCAAGCTGCACCGTTAGCGAGGTTGTCTATCGACAAACGGGTGAAAATGAGTCAACCGATTAGACTGGGGGCGGAGCGATGCAAAACCTCGCTCACGGGATGAATGGGTAATTAAGAAAAGTGCAAAAAAGTGACTTCATTATTTAGCGTGTAACCAAGTCCGGTGACTTTGAAGCGTGGCAGCTTTAATCGGTCGGTGTCGGTGGTTCATAGAGATGAGGTAAGCAAAAGATGGGATTTTGCATTCAAAGTTAATGATACATTGCACAGCCTGTTGTGATGCGCCAGTAAGTGAATGTAAGTGTCGAAGAATTTGATGGGACCCTTTTTTGCTAAGCGAATTGCATAACTTTAGGCGTCTTTCGCTGTGAAGATGGTTGAAGATTCAGCTAGCTGCTCACAGTTTGCTTAATGAAGGTAAATAAATCTCTTTGCATTACAGCAATGAGATGCTTGTCTTACACCGCACCCAGACGTTTGCATGTGTACAAATCTGGTTGAAACGGCCCAATGAACACGCCTAACCCAATCAGCTTCAGAACGGAAGGTAATGTTTTACGGGTTAGTTACAGTCTTTAATCAGCCCATGGTCGTTGCAATCGAATATCGTTTACGTGAACGTACTGCTCCTGCATCCAGCTCGTATGAGAGCCTGCTCGGAACGATACCGGCAAATGTATGCCCCCAAAGTGTGAATGTGTGTGTGTGTGTGTGTGTGTGTTTGTGTGCTTTAATCTAGCTCAAACACACGAACAAGCAAGTCGATGGCCCGGGTCCAATCATCTCAAAACCCGACAAGGAGCGAAGGCCCATAATCAACTTCCGTCAAACTTCCAGCTCCCACCGCCGTGCCCAGTGGCGTCCCTTCTTTGCCCCGAGACTTTCAGTCGGATAAGAACAGCCCGGTCCGGAGGAACAATTAAGTTTACATTCGAAATGGCTCACCGGAGCGGCACCAGCGCTACACACTGGTGTGGTCATATTTCTTTGGGGTACAATGATCCCCATTTCGACCGCACGACCCCTCCACGATCGTCTGCCTTGCCGTCCCCGGGTTCGACAGCGGCGGCCTGTTCGGGTTTTCGGGGTAGAAATGGGAATCGAATTTAGTCAATTTAAGATGGGTCGTATAAGGAGAAAAGCATCGTGCAACGTCACCGAACCGCCCGTCCCAGCCCCGTTCGTGTGCCGGCGTCCATCCCACAACGGGACATTCTTTAGCCATTCCGAACAGATGCTGCTGTCTACCACTTTTGGCTTGGCAACGGCATCGGCATCGGTCGATCGGTTTCGGAGGATACGCTCCGTCCGCAAACCCCCTTGAGTGACATGTGTTGTCAGAGGCGGGATTGGTCAAAATTTTATCAGCCTCCCGGTTCGGTTCCTGCCCCCCGGGGGGCACTGCTGGGATTTGGCAACGTGTGACGAGCGGTGGAGCAGAGCCGAGCTTTCACAGTACCCACTGAGCCAATTTAAATGTTTTCCGTGAAGTGGATGTGCGTTCGAGTTCTAGATTCGGGGAAGAATTATTTGATCGGAACAAAGTGACTGAACGCTTGGTTTTTAGGGGTACAGCCAGCAGACAAACACAGCGACAGATGCAGCTGCCTGGGAGTGACTAGATGAAATCCTACCTATTGACTGTCATCTCCATCCGTTTTACAACCCGTAGTGCCTAAGTCGAAGATAGGAATCTCCCACAAACCATATCGCACCGAGCGGTCAGAATGTCCTGAGAGTGCTTCAAAAATAACACTTGTAACAATACACGAGCTTACCTGGACCGGCCGGTCAACACAGTCCCACCGAAGGGAGTTGAGCTGTGAAATAAAACAAAAGCCTCTCCAGGTTGTCGCAGAGCAAAGTGTCGGGTGGGTGGGTAGGATTATCTACAATCTTTCCCCGTCCCTGCTCAGATCAAATCTTCCACTCACGAGCTCCAGCAGCAGGTTGCTCGCCTGCCCGCCCGCTTTGGTACTCCTTCGAGTTTCACATTCATTTATTTTTCATGTCACATCGTGTGGTGTTTGAGTGTGGTTCATGCCTCATTGGCGTCCTGCTCGAGAGCGAATTCTGATTCCGAACGTTTGGTCCCATTTTACCCACCGGCGGCCCGTCCACCACTCATTCCGATAGGCCAATGAACGTCAGGGTAGGTCGTTTTTCCGGCACAGGCATAGTATCGATTGAGGGTGAAATGTTTGGTAAATCCTCGGGAAACCGCTCCTGGAACGGCAGCATTTGGCCGCATCGGGCCGAATAGATGTTCAAAATTCATGAATATATTGGATAATTTTACATTCGGCCAGCCATCTCCCGGGGGGGATGGGAGGAATCGGTTTTATGTTTGCAGTGGAGCTTTGTTTGCCCAGTGTGTGTTTGGGGGGAAAGGGTCGTGAAAGTTCACATCCAGCCACAAGCATGATAAAGTGTCGGTGGTGAGATGGTGAGAATGTATGTACTAGTGAACCCCCCCCCAAACAACGAACGCTGCTGCACAGCTTCTTTCCACGCTCGTCCAATATTCATCAATAGCGCAAACGGTGTTGTAGTCGAGTTTGGTCGATTTTGTTGACACACGAACGAAACGGCGGCCAGGCTAAGTCGACTCAGAAAATTTAATTAAAATTCAATTAACCACTCGCTGTCCCTCTCCCTGTATAGGCGTGTAACGTTCTTAAGAAGCGAGGATTTGGTTTCAAAAAAATTCGTTTCGTAATGAACAGCGCACCGAAAATAGTCGTTATTGAGCCGGTGGTCGCAAGAAAAGCGCAGGAAAAGCAGGACAAAACGACAACGACAACAGAAAGTGTCAATTGTTAAATAAGTTTTTCGGTGGAATCAAACGAACGGAATGTAATTACTGCTGGGTAATTATGTTTGAAATCCGTGAAATATGGTGCCGAAATAAGAGCTTCAATATCAAGCTCAGCAGAAGTTAAAGAAAATATTCAAAAAGGTAGTTTAAGGTGCACAAATGTCGACTGCTATTGACTTCAAAGAAAGCAAAATGAACGATGTGAGTGTAATAAAAAGCATAAAATCTTTAAGATTTTTGTTTCCGATTGAATCGGTAATTTTAAACATGAATTCAAAAGCCAGCATCTGCGCTGCAAGATTCAGCAAGATTGGTCGACCCTGGGAGTTCGGTGGGGTTTTTGAAAGTGCAATCAATTTTCCGCTTTAATGCAATAAAAATTATGATCGGTTTCGTTACACGCTACAAGCCAAGCCGTAAAAAGGAGAGGGGTTCCATCTGATTTCGTTTCCTGTTCTTCGATTTAGAATCGTTTCGGTACAATATGGCGCCGCACACACCGGGACCGGCGGCTGTGATTTGTCCTGCAAAGTGTTTCCTGCCAGCGAAGCCACCAACTGGTAAGCGAGAAAACGGTGTTACACTTGTTGCTTTTACCGCAAATCATCACACACCCACAAAAAGGCGTGCAGTGGGAAGGGTTTGGTCGATGGTGGCCCGAGAACTGCTGCTCCGTGTACGTGTGGCTACCGTTCGATCGGAACCGTTTCCCCCTGGCCCCGCCGCTTTTCCGGCCATCCCGGACAATGGCGTTATAATCAAACCTTCTGTGGTTACGTGCACTATCGGCACACACTTGCTCGGTTCAGTAGCACCCATCGGTCGGAGACCGATCGAGAAGATGTGGCTGACACAGTTCCGCCCGCTGCTCGTTAGTGGGTTGAAGAATGCGGTACCGCTTGCGAGAAATGGCGTCTCCGCACTGATAGATCGTCGTCATATGCTTCGCATAGCTCGCTCTCTTTGGGCCGTTTTTTTTACGTAATATGCTTCCGTGAGCCTGTGTAAAATCGTGCCAGTTTCATAAGGCTTTACGTAATTGGTATGAATTTTACACGAGATTGCTTTCCTTGCAGACCCTGCAGAACGCAACCGAAGTGCGAAAAGCCACAGTTTTGAGCTATGTTTTCGTACAGTATTGCGTGTGAGGGAGTTGCGAGAGCAGAGGCAGCCCCATTGGTCTAAATTACATGGCTAATGGGTTTCGGTGTGGTTTTACTGTGGCGCAGCGGTTTTTCGGTGCGAGTATGGTACCGTGCCGCTTGAGGTGTGATTCCATTGAAAACGGTTCAACTACGGTGGACCATTTCGCTGCCGGTAAGACATTCGAGACATTTTTCGATCTACCGAGATTGATTGTGGTTGTCGGGGCGTTCCGGGGCGTGGGAAGGAATCGGGAGGGGAAACCCATCCGAAGAATCGGTTCAGCAGACGCAACAGCGTGTGCGCACGTGTATACAGCCACAACCCATCCGTTCCGACTGGTTGTAGTTTTACAGCCCGGATAATCGAGCACGTGACGAATTAGAGGCACATCTTCTAAGGAAGTTTGTCAATTTATCCGAACAACTAACTCAACACACAGACACACACCGCCGGGTGCGGCTTTGGAAACATTTGGAGAATGAATATTCAGTGGTTCGAACGAATCCATCGTCACCTACGCCAGCGACTGCCGGCCGGCGCTTTCCGCCAAACCGCAAGAATTCGATTACACAAGCCCGATGCCTCGTTGCCGCGTTGTTGTTTGTTGCTCGCGCGTTGAAAGTGGTTGCGAAACAGTGGTTGTGCGCTGTGTAGTGCCGAACGGAGGAAGATAAAGTTCGCTGCTGCTGCTGTTGATGTGAATAAGATGGCAGTCATTGGCAGTAAAACTTTGCCCGTGCCCCAATCGGCGGCGTATTAATTGAGCATTTTTGTAAGCGCACAATCGTATTGTGCCTTTTTGCTGGGGATGGTTGTTCAGGGCAAGAGGAGAGGAAGAGGGATACAGGATCGTATTGATGGTTATCTTATGGCTGTTTTCCCTTTCTTAACTGTCGGGCGTGTTATTGGTTTAGCGCGCGCCCGTCTTGGAATGGGGCGCACGCTCTCGATGTGTGTTATGGGGCAATATGCTAACGGTAATCAAATTGATGAGATTGATAATCGTAAATGAGTCTTTATGAGGCAGGGGTGTAGCTTGGAACTTCTTTTTCTTTGTCTGAAAGGGGATTGTGAATGCGTGTGTCGTACGCCTCGATATGTACGACAACATGTGGCCCATAGTTTGGCACTTAAGCTCGGTTTTATAGTTTAAGGGGCTTAACTGTAGTCCCATTCCATAGGAGATTGACACTTCGCAAAACAATCCAGTAAAATCCTAATCCTTCAAAAGACTTGTCACAAGCTTGCGGTATGTTTTTCTTCGCTTACAAATTTTCCATTTTCTGTATCGAGCAAGCAAGAGCCTCACAATGGTACCGCGCGGTTGCCCATCGATGATTGCAATGTCTCAGCTTCAATCGAAAATGCACCGACAATCGAGTTACAGTGATCAGCGACTGCAGCAGAAAAGGCACTGATTGAAAGAATCAAAGAGTTTGGCAAGCGGAACACACCCAAAACCCTTTACACAAACAGCGTACAGTGCAAGGGATGGGCAGTAAGGGGGGGAAACCCCGCAGCACGTACCATCGAGGACACTGGAAGTGAAACATTTGAATACAATCCTCTTCACTTTCATGTTTCGTATCGCATCTCATGTCCACGGCGTCGTTTGTGCAGCGTAGAATCCTTGACCGTTGCGCCCGCTGGAAGGAAGTTATGCGCAAGCAAAGGAAAAACGAAACGAAAAAAATGCCACTCGTTACAGTTGAGTGGCAATCCGGCAAGCTTGAGAGCCGCTCAAACGCAGAAAGCTCACCGGACCGGGGCGAAATCGAACGGTAGATGGACACGGTCTCGGTGTTCAAAACTGCACTACGTATGCTTGCGGATTTACTCGGGAATGCAATCGGGCAAACGGGACACGGGATTCAACGGGGGCTCCGGGGGGGCATAACTTCTCATTCAATAGAAAAGTCCAAAATTTGATTTACTTGAGCAAAGATGGAAAGGCAGCTTTTTTTGTTGTTGGTTAGGCGTACCGATTTTTTGACGTAGTGGAAAAGTTTTGCCTGCTGGGCGTACAAGTTGGACCCAACATACACCAAAAAAAGAAGCAAAAGTAGTATATAATCTATAGCGCTGTGCTGGTCCACGAGCCAACGAGTCGGTTGGTGGATTGGTGGATTTCTGTAATGGAAGATTGTTGATGGTGAATGGAACTCTTCTGCATACGGGACCGGTTGCATTATTCCTCGGAAGAGTCTGCAAAACCTGAAAAGCTACAAAATCATTTGAATGGTATCCTTGATTAAGCTTTCGAGTTGACCACCATCCCCATACAGATGGCCGGCAAAGGTGGCGAAGGTACGGAACGGAATGAGCACAAAGTTTGCATGCGTGCATGCTACTCGTTCCTCGGGAATATGCATGTAATATAAGGGTTTACGAGGAGGTAAGGTCATTTCTTACAAAGTACCACCAGGTACTGTTGCAAACTTGCGATTGAAATAACTTCAGCAAGGAACGCCATAAAACGTGCTGAGCTTACGGACCCGTAAAGTTTCGTCGTTTAAAACCTGTCATTTGATAAAGTTCCACAAAATGTCAATTAGACCATTAAGCAACAGTGGTGTTCCCGGAAGGCGACTACCTACAATTAGAAAAATACTTCATTCCCCCCTCCCCTCTAAAAGCAGCACATTACCGGGAGCCGGTGAAAAATAAACTTTTGCTACAAAAGGTTTTTGGGGAAAGGTGGTGGTGCCTTTTTTTTGGTTTTTGTTCAGCCTGAGGTTTTGCGGTGAAAATTGAAGGTGTGCGATTTCACCGTACCACCCCCCTCGCTACAACCGGGTGGGAAAAGTTTCCTAATTAAAAGAAAACAGTTTCGGATCGGAGTGGCAATGAAAAAAACAAGAAACCCCATCGACACGAACGCTTTGCCACACGTCACTGTTTTTCCGAAGAAACTCAGGTGGGAAAGCATCTTCGGCGGCCGCGTGTCTCTCTATCCTGGTCAAATTGCTGACACTTTGCCGTGTTTAATCGCACCAAGAGCTTGCAAAACGCACGCCATGTCGCTGGCTTTTCTAAATCAAGCCGCTTTCCTGGGAAAGCTTCTTTGCGGTGCCTTTTGCGGTGTGTTAAGTTGTCGCTCGCTTGGAAATCACTTTTCGATTGACACTTTTTCCTGTAGCTTTTCCTGCTTTGCTGCCGCCGGCGGATGGATAGTGCGTTCGAACGAATCGCATGCGAATCGATAGCAATGATACGACTTTAATGAGAAAAGTTTTGTCTTTCAGTGTGTTTTATTCTCCTGCGCTCCACCACTAGCTGAGCTGTTTCCTTTTTCATCGCCGTGTACGCGCTGACGCTCGGTACCCGTGATTGATTGGGTGGATCGATGTCGGGTACTTATAATTTACCGGAATCCTCACCGGATATCCTCTGCTCCGACCGATGCAATGCCATTCCGGTAGTGCGCTCTGCCCCGGGACTATCCAGTCATTTATCGCTGTCAGCGTACTGGCTACAGAAGTGTCTGTCTGCGAAGTGTGGGTGCGACAAGATACGACGCTGCGTGGTCAGGCGATTGGTTGAGTGTTGGGTACTCGTTGCGCTTTTCCGGTGCTCCCACTGGCAGAAGAGAAAGTTTTCCATTAAAACACGATTATGGAGGCTTGATATCGGTTCGTGGAATGTGCGGACAAATTATGCAAATGCCCGCACCACCCGGGTCCACCTATGCACGAGCTTGTTTAATTTGTGTAAAACAGTGTCTGAGCTGCAGTGTCTGTGCTAGAAGTAGGGGCTTCTCGGGATATGTGAAGTACGGTGCTAGTCGGTGCATTTACGAGCTAATGAATGCTAAAGCGGAGAGTGGGATGTTCAGTGTTATTGTGCGCTTGTTAAGAACTCGGACTACATCGTGTGTGTGTGTGTTTTTTTTCTCCTGAAAGCAAACCTCATTAAGTTCGTTAACAAGTAGCAGTAGAAAGAAGCAATCATTTCACTGTAAAACACTCATACGATTCTTTGAAAGCTTAACAACATTGCACCTGCAGATAGAAAAGTGCTTTCGCCGTAGAATTTTCTGTTTTGTGCAATGTAGATTGCATACTTTTAGGAGGAATTCGTCGCCAGGGGCTGCACAGTTGCGCTTAACAGTGTTGTATTTTTAGCATCTTTCCAATAGCTTGTTTGTTGACAGTGTGGTAACGTGGAGGTTCTCATCGCCTAGTAGTTTGCAAAAGGGGCTTTATGTTTAGCTGTTCGTTTAATTTGTTCCATGTTGTGCCAGATTTAGCGCTTCCTTTCCGAGTGTGGCTGCCACATGGTTTCCGGCAAGAAGCTCTCCTATCATTAGCCTAGTTAGTGTGGTGATAGGGGAAAAACGGTTGCACAAAAGCGTTCCGGTTGGGTTTTACATTAGACGCAGCCTACGCAACAAAAACCATACCAACTCCGTCCCCGATTGAGTTTCGTTAACGAAGAAGCATCGCTGGAAGGATGCATAAAATATGGCGCTGTTGTTCAGACAGCAGGTGCACTTCTGCTTCGCCTGGTTGGTGCGCCTTGCTCGAAGGTACAGGAAGCGAGGAAGGGAAGGAGACAGGGCGAGTATATCTTCCCGTACCCGACCACCCAGGTGATGGTATCGAATTAGCGCGTCCACGTGCTGAAACTTGAGCAGGAAAAAGAACATTAAAATACAAATTGAATAGATAACAGGCGGTGGCGGCATCGTGCCACCTGGACAAGGGGTGAGCCTTCCGAGCGCGGGCAGGCAGAGCACGACTTACGCCCCCCCCCACGTTCACGGCAAAGTGTTTGGGTGGTAGAAAATTAAAATTTAAAACATGCCCTGACTGAAAGTAATTAAAAATGTGCCTTCATTTTGTCAGTCGGGCTGGGGTCGGAACGGGTTTCGAATCCTCGTCGGTACGTTTCGTGTTTGCGGCAAAAAAGCTGTTCGGCCAGGTACGGTGGCAAAGCCATTTCCACCCATACCGTTGGGCGGTACCGGGCGGACCCTCCCTCTGTCCGCATTTCCAGCCCCGTTTTTCGTTTGGGATCGGCCCCGTCCACCCATCTTTTCCCAGGGTGTGATTTGTGTAACGAGCTTAACGAATGGCAAAATGGCGATGAAATACCTCTGCCACCTTCGAAGGCAGCCTGACTTGTGTGTCCACAGGATCGCGCTTAATTACGGCTCCCGGAGCTTCCATGCCACAGAACGAAGCAAGGGGAGAAGAGGATGGCTGTAGGAATGTAATATTGTCCGTTCGCAAGGAAAGAAATGGTGAAGAGAAATGTTGCGCTGGTGGAACAACATTGTGCGGCAGAAAGGTGTAGCGCATTTGTCTACGTCTTCCAGGCAATACAGCTGTAACTGTCGCTCCTGGGCATGGCCTGGGTGTCTTATTGCTCACGCGGTGTTAACGCGCTTTTCGGTTGGGCCTCCCAACCACCAAACCAAACACGACAAATGGGGCAACAGCAGCACGGTTTGCAAATCGCGGCGCTGGGAATGTGTATTCGTACAGGGCGGCGTAGATTTTTATTGCACCAAACCCAAAAGTGATGACGGGTCATAAATTTCATAATGAAGAGATTAGCCGGCACAGGTCGTTGTTTATGTTTCTTGCTTCTTGTGCGTGCCATTATGCCATGGCATTGATGAAAGCATTTGTTGCGCGGGAGCACTCAACACAGTTTACCACGTTGCCCATGGATAGTTTATTTCCCTTTTAAGCTATACAATGGCTCTGCTAAACTCTTCCATTTCATTTAAACTCATCATTTTCCAATCATTCTCCATTATTCCGGCTATTCTACGCCGAAGTAAAGAGTGACTTTGTTCGCGAATAATCGAAGATCCGTTAATACAATCTGCGTGATGGAAATGGTGTGTATCGCTTACAGTACGCTCATGGCGGTCCGCGTGCTTTTTCCCGTGTTTAAACTGCTGCTTCGGGTGGGTTTAAGTAGATCATGCATACTTCATTAGTCCGTTTAGTGTAAAAGTGTGCTTAGTGTGCTGCGTCGTTACGTATTTCGATGACAGCCCCTGCGTTCCTGCGCTGCTGGGCTGCAGCAAACACAATGGAATCATGCCCGGGTTTGTGCAGCAGGAGCACACCCAGCACATTGGCCATACACACACACACACACACACATACAAAGGGAAACATGATGGTGGTTTCATCGATACCGAAACGACAATTAGGTGGTGTGAGCTTTCCCGCAATGCCACGTGGTACACGCTGTTATGTTCCCGCTCCCGGTGGCATTTTCCTAATCTGCCGTTATGCAACTCGAACGGTGCGGGAATTCGGGACGGTGATAATGGAGAAGTTTAAAGTCCATTGAGGGCAAAATAGATAGAATGGTCTCGTTCCTCCCTGCTGCTGTTACTACGTACGTGAGGGGGGAAAGTGGGACAGTGTGCGGAGATGGGAGCTGTAAATTGATTGTCACGCTGTTCACGGGAGCTGCACGAGTTTCAACTTAATTTGAGCTAAACTTTCCAAAACCCGGGCTACACCTCTCTCCCGGGATGGATTCATCGGATCGGAAAAGTGGCACTTTAAGTTCTCCCACTGTGCCGTCAACCCTGTGTCCTGCGTTTTTCGCTTGTAACGTATCGGAAAATGGTGCGAGAGTCGATGGGACGGCGCTGGTCCGAGGAGACTGGGAAAGGGAGTTTCTCCAAGTTTTCCACCATTCAATCTCTTTCGAATCCTTTCAAATCGTAACAAGAGAGAGAAAGAGAGAGAGGGGCGATTGATAGCAGGGAAATGGAGCGAAGAGGACCGATGGCAAAGCGCATTTGACAATTTCCTTTCGGTCGTGGTAAGCTTATCCATTTGCACCGTGCCCTCGCTGCGTCGCTTTCGCTTGTGACAGTTGTCAAAAGTTTGTCCTTACCACAAAATAGTTAATCCGCTGGCATTTAACGAATTGATCCTGCTGTCGGGTTTTTGTTTCCCCGGCTTGCACTTGCACGATTGGTTTTGCAGTGTTCGGTGTTTTTTTTTTTTTTTTGGCTTGTGCCAGTGTGCTTCCCGGTGCATTCGGATTGTTTTTCAACAAATTCCCGGAAGTGAATCTTCGAGATGGATGAGGATTTTTTTGTTGGTCCAGCTTTTTTTGTGTGTGTTTAAAGTACACTTCCTGACAAGCGCACCGTGTTGTGGTTACGGTAAGGATGGCTGTTAGTTTTTGTGTGCCTTTTTTCATCATTTTTATTTCACGCTTTTTTATGGTGGAGCCACCAGCCCACGGTGCACTTGTTGTGTCGTGCGCAACCGTGAGCCCTTGGAGAAAAGAAGGACTGGAGGACCGAGCGCAGCGAAGGACAAGTTGAGCTTCTTACATGGTCCCGGCAAGTGAAAGACACTGTTGCCATTATCCTTGGGAGCCAGGGAGACGCGTCAAGGTTTTCCGAAGGCCTTTGCGTGACGTTTCTGTAAGGGCGATTATCGGCGGAGTCTATTTTCCGGTTGAGCAAATTTTTATGCCACCACTATCACCTTGGCTAAGAGCGAAACAATGTTTACGTACGTCGATGTGGAGGTGTGAAGGCGTGTGCATTTGTGTGTGTGTGTGTTTGGGTCGTTACACGTGGGAAAGATTTTTCATTTCGTCCCAAAAAAGTAGAAAGTATGTGAAATTGGTTTTCCTCTTTCTAAAGCAAAGCACTGGGTGTACAAAAAGTGTAGTGAATTTGTTTCAAACATTTTTCGAAAAATGATCAACGAAACAACCCTAATGCTTTACGCGTGGCCTTCCATTTTCCCATCCCCCTTCACGTGGCTGAGCTATGAGCTTGAGCTTTTGATGAAGCTTTTTGAGCCGCGTGCCTGATTATAAGATTACGTGCGGTGGGACAACTGCTGGAGCGTCTTTTATGGAAAAGTTTGATTTATTTACAACGCTCACGGATGGCGCCCTCTGCTTCGCCGGCCGATATGAGTGCAGAAGATAAACTTCAATCAAGATTATTCAATAAGAACAAAGTTATTCTTGCATGCTTCCCAAGCTCATATCTTAGGAGTGGGGGGGGAGGTAAGTGGTTGGTTTGCCGTCCCGACGGAATTCTTTTCGTTTCACTGTCTTGACAGCAGAAGCTTTCTTTTTACTTTCCAAATGAAATGAAGTGAACCTTGTGGCTTTCAGACAGGCTTTTTTTTGTTGGTGAGCGTTAGTCTGCTTAGCGAACCAGAGTGTTACATACACAATTTCTTCGGTAATTTTCGGCCCTTAAAACCCCTTCTTTCCATTCATTCCCCTTATCGCCACTTTCACCCGCTTGGGAGACAAATTTTGTCTCATATTCATGTTCGCTCAGCCGATGATGAGCCGTAGCTTGGCTTATGCTGGTGGTGCAGTGGCCGCGGTTAAAACTAAAAAAAATAAACGCGTTTAGCACAAGTATAAGTATGAGTTAAGGGGTGGGGGGGGGGGGGGGGTTTCATACAGTCTCCAACCGAGCGTCAGATTGGCTGCGATATGCAATACACAAGGGAATGAAGCCAGCAGGGCCGAAAGAAAAGCAGCGCAGCCGGCAAGTAAAAGAACCCGAGCAAGTAGCGATTTGACGATAGTTTTTTAGACGCCGTTCCCTGGAGGGTGGCCACTGCGACACTGCTCTTCTTGGGAAGCAGTGCTGGAGGACGGCTGTGCGGCTGCAACTGTTCTTTTGATAAAAATCGTCTAAAGTTTTTCAATTCATTACGTGTTATCTTGCCTCTTTTAGTCGTTTTTGTTGTTGTTGCTGTTGGCGTTTGGCTGCAGAGCCGTTGGTAGCTTGGTACGTGTTATGTTGTGTAAGGTAATATGAACCATGTTTGAATAGGTTGGTGTAGCACGATTGAGACGTGAGCAAGGTAAAGCAAAAGAGAAAGTAAAACACATTAAGCTAAGCATATTAGTAGCATAGTTATCTGCGCTCTCACCCAACACACACGGCACAGGGAATGAAGTGATTGCTGCAAAATGATAAGAACGATCGAGATTTGGCATCGAGTGTGAAGGTGAGGATGAAGTGAACACATGTTAAGGTAGGAGGTAGTGCAGCGAGTTTATAAACGCCTCGTACAATATCACAAACCATAGCTGAAAAATGGCTCTTGCCCATGAAACTCATCCATTACATCGATCGCTCTGCTGCGACTGTGATCCAACTCGTCCCAGCAAACCATCCGAGCCAGCTGGCCGCGAGTACCAAAGTTTCCCTTGTTTTGCTAATAACGCCAACAACCATTTAAACAAATGTCTGATTAAGCATAAAAAGCATCCACAACAAAACCACAACCATTCCATTCCCGCACACTCACGACTCTTGGGCGCAACTTTTTACCGATAAAAAGGAACGAGTCGGAAACCGTTTAGCGCTGCCAGTTGTCGAAGGGCGGCCGTGCTGATACGCCGATAGGGTGAAAGGAAATGTTGCGCTCGAATGAAAGCCAAGGGAAAGAGAGGCTGTACGGCAAGCAAGCGAGCAAGTGGCGCATCAAAGTCGAAAGAAAGTTGCCTTCGCACAATGGCGAGAAGAAGAATCTCATTTCCGCTTTCTCGGGTATGGCCACAAAGGCGGAACTACAAAGGCGGCTGTTTGTTTCGATCGGATCGGCGGTTGGTTGAACGGATGGATGGAGCCGGATGGTTTCTTTTTAGCTTCCCCACATTCTTCAGATATTGACGTGTGTGTGTGTGTGTGTGTGTGTGTGTTTGTTGGTTGTTTCTGCCACTGGCACTGTGTAGAGTGTAGTCAGCCGGAACACATAACCTTGGCGAGTTGAGTTGGAAGTTGAATTTCGAAGATAGTTTACGACAGCTGGCGAGAGTATCGAGTGCGCTGAGTTGACTTAAGTAGCGTCGTTGGCGCGTGTTGTGGCAGTCGTTTCCATGTCTGGTCACGGCTCTACGGATTATTATGCTCGGCTGGATTGTTGTACTGGATGGAGACACGCAGCATATGCGCTGGTGGCTGGTGATTATACGGGAAGCTTTATTTTATTAACTTTCTTTCATTGTCGGTGTTTCGTATTTTTCTACACCAAAAGAGAGCCATTTTATGAGCGATTTCTTAAACCATGTCTTCTGAGTTAAATCCTCCGGTAAATTTACAATTTTGATACCAAATTCCAATTGTACCTTGCTTACAAGGCAAACGACCTTTGCAAATGTACTACTAAGTATGCAAGAAAGAACACACAATATACGATATTTGTGAAAAAGTCTCATTCATCTGTTTATTCTTAGTTGAATGTTATTAGACAGGGGAACATGCTATAGCGTAACTTTAGTTGAAGTTGAAAATGAATGAGCGAGTTTTAACGCAATCGATTGTGCCAAGAACGAAGGGTAGGAAGTAACTGTGGGAAGTAAATCGATTGATATTAAGGCAAACTTCCAGTTGACAAAAGCCCCTACCCAAACTCCTTCCTCTTTCGGGATGAGTCCGTCCGATTAAAACCTCCGTTTCGTTCGTTCGAAGCAACCCACAATCAGTTGCGAATGGGACTGTTCAGTTTTGCTTCGAGTTCTACGCTTCTTCGGTCGACTTTGAACGACGTTCGCTACACGGCCCAGACTACTAGGCCAGCAAGGTTTTTGGGCGAGTGTGCTGCAATTCCCTAATTTAACCATTTTTACGATTTCACTCCCCCACTAACAAGGCGAGTTTTACGAGCTTTAAGAAAACTTCGGCTCGGCAAGCGGCTCGTCCCCGTTGGGAGCATTCGCACCACAACCTCACCGTGCGCACCGGGGAAGCGATCTTTTTGATGAACATGAAATTAGTCGATTAATCTTGGCAATCTTCTTCGAGCATTATTACCATGGATGGGAAACAGCTTTACGGAAAACCCCATCCGATCTGGTCCCGTTCCCTTCGTTGTCTCCTCCTAGAGAGTGTGCGGGTTTTAGACAGCTGGCGGATTCGAGAGCCAGCCTAAGCTGGCCGGACCGAAACGAACATCGCTCGGATCATTGGGTGCATTGCTTATGACAATGAGATCGTAAAAATTCATCCCTCGGCCAGGGTGTCGTGTCGGGTGCGGACTATTTTACGCTTCTAGCCTTTGGCTTTCCGGCCACCCAGGCTACCCGGGCGTCTCAGTGATAGGAAGCGAAAACCGATATTCTAAAGCTGTTATTTCTAAGCACAGGCCACGGTTGGGGAAGAAATCGCTGCAAGCTGTACGGTACCGGAAGGGCCCGAGCGGAAATGCCTTTGTTTGTCACAGCCATTCTTCGCTTTCCCATTCCCCCGCCACACAGGCCATAATCTGGGCACGATGAGGTGAGGCTCATCGCGATCATCACCGACCGTCCTTACCGGTAGCGAGACCGTGAAGTGCCATCTGCAGCCATGGAAGCAGCAAACACGGATACACATGCATTATTTATGACCTTGCGAGCATTGGAAAATTTTATGCTAATACAAACATACACACACACACACACACACATGCAAAGGTGGTGGATTCCTTGCCTTGGAAGCTTACTGTACTGGAGATGTCATGCAAGAGACGGTGAAAGGCTGGCAGCTATCAAACGATCGTTTGCCATCGAGACGACCGGGTTTGGTGATATTATACTCTTTACCCTATACAATATACTCCCTTCCCCTTTCCTCTACAAACACTCGTAGTGGGGTGTGCTTACGGGCACATTGTACGATACCAGATCCGGTGAAAGGTAAATTTTCCATCCCGAGCGCAATGAGTATTGATTTCAGCTTCACTTTGACCGGTGCAGGGTGGAGGACGTTTTCCTCCCGCTTCAACGCTGGCTAGGAGAATGAAAAGAAAGCATTCCTGCATATTTGTAATGTGTACCATCTTTAGCTGCCAGTATTGAGCGCTTTTGTCTTACGGTGTATGCACGTACCCGTGTACTGCTTCGAGGCAGGGCAATTTTTCCTAGCAGCAAAGCCATTGTTGCTACAATACGACCAACGGAATGCTTTGTTCCGGTGCTTTCTGCAGGCAGATGGGCGGTCCCGTTTAATATAGTGTGCGATGTTACCAATCAAAGAGATGTGTCTCCGATGTAGTAAGGTAGACAAGTGCAAAAGCTGCCCAAGAAATGCACTTACTATGCAGGAAAGAATAATTTGAACACTTATGGGTGGGTGAGGATTGATTCGTTCTTGTTCGAACGTTAAACTTATCGGTATTGATCAATACTAAATGACTTGAGCTCAATAAAATAAAACGATAAACACAGGATGTAATACATATTTATTCAAACACTTATTCTTCATAAGTGCATGATAACATTAAACGTACCGCTGCGTGTATTGCATTGAAAGTTAGTAAAGTAAATGGCAATGAAAACATGCAACATTCACATTCTAACATTTTGAAGGGTACAGTACCTGATCACAATTGCACGAAATTATTCCGCTTTGCAATCATAGTTCAAGCAATACGGCCTTTTTGGGCCGTTCCTCCTGAATTAAAAAAAAATACAATCATAGTTTGCGTTTGTGAAGTTAATCACTCACATCACTCTTTGACATTGATGTTCTCAAGCACATCTTTTCCGTTTGCTAGTGAAGATTTCCTGTTTTATCAACTATCAATGCAACTGTTTTATTATTATTTCAACGCGCTCGGGCAATGAGAAGAGTTGTAGTGTGGTTCTAAGGCACAACGCCAGCACGAGCCGGTGTTTTGTCATGTGTCGATCACGACTGCTGACAGATGATATGATGATGCATTCTTCTTGCAATATAGAAGCGAAATAGCCGTTCTTTTAGATGTGAAATGACTTCATCACCAGCGAAGTCATTAATATGATTCATTATGGACGTTAGTTGCTGTTGCAGTTTTTAAGAAGTTGTACTGCAAAGCTTATCGTTTTGAGTATATGGTTTCGGCTAAGTTGTATTAACAAAAAAGTAATAATAATTTTTTATAATCAATAAGAGAACACATTGCGGAATTGAACACTGATTGGAGTTAGGTACTGAGCGTGGAGCATGGAATGAATTTCGCGGGTTTATAAATATTTATGATATCAATTTTTCATTTCACATGTAAAAGACTTCATTTTAAGTAATTTTTATAAACAATTATTATTACCATTTTCAAACATAAAATTAGCAGTCAGCATTATGAAAATATATCATCTTAATTAACAAGGCATCATATTAATTATTAATTAAGAAAATATTAGGGTATTAGGGCGGCCTACCATCTTCAAAGTGAGCTTGTCGCAAACCTCTCCTCTTTAAATCGAGAAGATTTGCGCAACACTCTCGACTCAGATTGAGGGGTCTTCTGCACTTGGTTAGCAAACGCAGCATTAACTAATCTTTTGGCAAATTGGCGGTCTGTTTGCCACAAAGTTTCCTGCTTATTCGAGTTATTTACGTGAAGCGTGATTTCAAAGTTTTTTCCAGTGTCCCTAAAAACGATAAGAGAGGTATTAAAAAGAAAGCACTATCAGCAGGAGCAATACGATGTTATAACATAACATACATTGCAATATATTTTACATCATCCCGGAGCATCAACCACCTTTAACAGTAAGAGATAAAAAATGTTTAGAAAAATAGATTGTAGATTTGTATGCTGCTGATGATTTTCTCTAGATTTGGTGAAAGCAATAAAAATCATCTTTTTATCGAACAGCTAGAGATCGCATCGCCATTCAGATGAAAATATAGAAAAATGTTGAGATTTTAAATTCGTTTCCAGCCAGGTACGAATATTTTGAATTTTGAAATGACATGCATCTTTAGTGAATCGAATAGATATTTTTTTATGATTAGAAAAACAGGATGTTCCAAATCACTTCAATATTGGAACTGGGTGATTTCAAGCCTGGAAAATAAGCTCAAAACAAATTATTTTGTTTTTAAAATTGTTACTCTTTTTTCAATTTTGATATAGGCCATTTGTATCTGTAATTTTGGCAGGCTGTCGCCACTTGTTCAAAGATTTATGTATTGCTTTTGAATGGTAGGGATCTAGTTTTAGGACTTAGAAAGAATATTATGAAAGATGGCTGTGGACCCCAATCGATTCTTCGAGATGAAAATATGAAATCAATCGTAAGTGTGTAATTTAAAAACAGATGTAGTAGATTACAATGAATACTAACCATTTCCGATTTATAATATATTGAATAAACTTAAAAACTGGATGTTCTAAATCACAAGCGTAGCCAAATCTAAGAGCAATGTCTATGCGCCTAGATTCGTCGTAGATTTTCTGCAGTCGAGAGAAAATTAAATGTCGATGTGTCTTATTAAGTCATATTTATCTAACTAATCTAAGTTTGCATTTAAAAATATGAACATTGAGTTTTATATTTATCAAGGGTGTATCGTAACCTGAGCTAATGAAATGTTAAGAATTTCGGCTGAATTTAGATATGACACTGTAGTACGAGAACCGATCCAACATACTCCAGCTGCGACCCATTCATGTTTTCTAGACCTACATGACGCAAAAGCTCTAAGCCAACAATCTTGCCTCGAAACATGACGAAGAACGTTCATTTTTTCAATGCAAACTTTATACTATACAATACTATACAATACAAACCATAACGTCTACAATTGCAGAAGCCGATATAAGGTTAGCCAAGGAAATCGGCACTATGATAAGAAAACTTCCAACGGTCAGTGCAGAAAACCAGCTGTCAAGTCTCTTGTCAGCTATGTTTAGTTCTCCTGTTGTGAATGATAAGAAGCAAGTAAGTGATACATTTTATAAGCAATCAATAACAACAGGAACAGGAGGCTTACCAATAAACATCGCCAATTGGTCAAGCAGTGTGTTGGCAATAGATATTGACGCTAATGTCGTATTTGTCATGCTTTCAGTACTATTAGACGCCAAAGACTTCATTTCAACGTTTAAAAATACAGCTTGAACGTAAAATACGTACGCAAATACTATAAATATGTATGCGTGATTCAAAATGTAGAGTATAATTTTCCCCATTACAATTTCTAGTGCATAAATGTTCTTGGCCGACCACTTCCAGCTGGCAAAGAATCGTTTTGCGTTGATTCCCGCGAGAAGAATGCAACAGACCAGCTGGTTCAATTGGTTGTATGCAATAAATGTAAAATACATCAAACTTAGTATCATCACTATTTCTATCAACATTGTGATTGACTTTTTCGGCAATAATCGGAAAAGATTTTTGCGACTTGTATCGCAAAAGTACTTGAAGTAACCGAAGTTCAGAACGAATTCGAATATAAAGAGACCAAACAGCAAAATAAATTCACACAAGATAAACCAGCTAGAATAGTTCAAAACGAACATTAACATAAACGGAACTAGTCTGATACATCTAAAAAAACACACAAATGGCGTTACTGGTGGGTCCCGAATATAAAGTAAGGTAGATATCACTGGATGTTCAATGAGCTGCTGGCGTATGTTTTCCTCGGAATGTGAAATATTGCACACATTGGTTAACTCCATCAATGCAGGTCGCATGCTTTCATACGAAACATCTACATTTGATTTGCTTTTAGGACTCGCATTGTTTCCCTCGTGCTTGGGGGGAGCAAAGTTGTTCAACATAACGTAAACAATAGGTGAGTTTGCACCATGCTCATCCGCTATCCTGGGACTAGTGTACACACAGGAATCAAAGTGTCGCACCAGCATTAGTGGGTCGATTTGGCTAATCGTGTAAACGCCAAATATGTCCCTTCCACCTATGTATGCACCTTTCTGAAGGAGCAGCTCCTGCAAGTGCTTCAGTTTCAAGGTGGCCGCATAGTGCAAAGCAGTATAATCCCAACCATTTCTTTCGTCGATGTCGAATTGAGGATAGGTCAAGCATAGCTTCAAGCATTTGAAAAACCGACACTCGAGATCCGATCCAGTTACACGCTGTACCAAAAACGACAGCCATGTTTTCTTTGTTATCCGGGACTCTAATCCAGCCGCTGGGAGTATTTGGAATATATATTCCAACATTTCAAAGCATCCGCGTTCAAAGCAAATTGTAAGTACTTTCTTGGATATGTATGGTGAGGTTTGTGGGCTTGCGTGCGATTCAATGATTTGTTTAGCCCTCTCCAAGTTCCCACAGGTGATGGCATTCTCTAATAACACAGTCTCAGTCTCAGTCGCAGGTACACCGCTTGCAGCCACCGTTACGAAGGGTTCAATTCCTTGCATAAATTCAGCCAGGATCTCGGTTTCCTGCTTCAACTTTGCTAAACGTTTCTCTAGGTTAGCTGTATCTATAGTGGCCCCGTGTTTGTGTAACAGATTTATGCATTCAATACTTTTGGCGAAGGTATCGGCGGAGAGTTCGTCAGCGTGTGATGGCCATATAAAATCAGTTGCGCTATTGCCATCATCGGACAGTTGATTAACGTTGACTTCGTGCCGTAATAGCAGTAACTTCAAATTATTGATGTCTCGTGACTTTGCTGCTAGATGTATCGGGTACTCCCCTCGGCAGGATTTCTGTAAGATACTCATATTATGATTTTTTTTTTCATTCTGTTCAATCATTAAGTTGTTCCACATAGAGCGCGATTGCAAACGCGATTGCAAAATTGCCATGCTGTCAGTCTTATGAGTTGGTTGCAAAACTGTCATAATCATTTCCGGGCATGATTCGGTGCAATCGAAGCGCAAGCGTGTCTTCAAATATGCAACAAACATTTCTTTTAAACAGGAGTTTTTGGTAAATTACAAAATTACATAGTATTTGAAGTTCTACGCACTATAATTCGGCTTTGGCAAAACAACCGATTTCCGTCAAGGTCTGCCTGTACCACTAGTGGACTTGGCGTTCAGTGAAATACTGATTGCATGCAATCGCAACTCCGCTGTGATCTCGCTCAAAGTGGAACGTACTATACACCAACACTGACCTGATCAGCGAGAGCACCATTATCTAGACACTCTTTGATGAAGTTTTCACTGTTTGGCTGGGTTAAAACAATCTCAAACACCGATTGTACGACTGTCGCCAGGATGGTTTGTAATTGTGGATCATTTTTTAGCGTATTAAGAATCCATTGGAACGAAAACAGGTCTTGATTTTCAATACAGTTTTTCAACATCCTCTAAATAAACATAAATCATAAATAGAATCACATTCTACAATATATTTCAAATGTTAATCTACTTGGAATATTTGTAATTGTTGAGCCATATTTTTCAGCAACGAAGCACGAAGCAAATTTCACTTGTTTAGAAAAGAATGTTTGCAACTGACTGGACGGTGGAAGGTACCAAACTAGTTGAATTGCAAATTCGACTGGCTAATTATGCCATCGTTCGCTTACTCTGTAGTTCTTGCAAAGAGAGTATAAATAGCAAGTTGTTATCAGCCATAAAGTAAGTAACTGCCATGAGAGTCTTATCAATTTAGTGAATAACGGTTCAACGCTGATCCGATGAAACAAAAGCGACACAAAAACCTCAACAACGATGTTTTAGCAGAATACAAATGATAGCAATTGTATCATACATAGTTAAGGAATGTAATCATAACCTCCATGACATTTAGCGAAATTTTGGTTACAAAAATCGCCCCCTTCCCTTCCAAAGTAAAAAAATCCCTTTTGGTAGGTATTCCGCACCAGTTGAAAACCACTGGGCTAGAGCCTACCACAGTTGTTGCGTGAAATACGAAGAATTTAATGATAAGATTGAAGTGACTCACTCATTCTGAGCTAGCATTTGCATTTTTGAAAGCGATCTTAATGTCATTGAAAACACTTGATTTATATTTTGCTACATATTTATTACTTAACTTAACTTACTTAATTTATGAGATGAGATTGGAGTTTGGAGGAGAGGTCTTACAAGCCACCTTTACCAAAATACCTACGCACCGTAAGGACAACAACAAGAAGTATCGCATTGATCCAGACCCACACAAGGAACAACGACTTACATTTCGATGCTCGGAACGCGGAACTGAAGAACTCTTTCGTGGGATGGTCGTATCTGTACTGCGTTGATGGTGCTTTATGCGATGCAACAGAGAGTGATCGGGTGGTGTCCGTTCAGCGATATATTTGACGATATGGATATGGAATGCACCAGATGATCGTGAGAATTTGGGAACAGGAATAACTGCCGGAGGAGTGGAAACTGGGTGTCACTCACCATAGAGTGGGTTCAAAAGATTGGCAGGCTGGAAGGTTTCTCGAACTATCGAGCCATCACAGTCCCTAATGCCACCTACAAGAGCCTGTCTCAGATCCTGTTCAGCAGAATTGCGCCCTTTGCTACAAATTTCGTTGACAGCTACCAAGCTTGCTACCAGGTTTGTTGGAGACAAATCCACCACCGATCAAATTTTTTTTCTACGGCAGATCCTCCAGAAGAGCGGAAAGCAAAAGATCCTTACGCACCACCTGTTCATCGACTTCAAGGCAGCCTACGACACCATAGACCACAAACAGCAATGGAACATCATGCCGCGGCTCCACATTCGGAGGAAGTTGATCCGGCTGTTTGAGGTCACCATGAACGGGGTGCAGTGCAAGCTGAGAGTATCACACTTGATCGTTACTTCGAAATCGTTCGAATCTCACAGGGTCTGAGGTGACAAAGTGACGGATTCTCCTACCTGCTCTTCAAAATCGCCCTGGAAGGTGTCTTTCGAAGCGCGGGGCTAGACAACGACATCCGTGGCACGATCCTTTACCGGTCTCTCCAATGTATTGGATGAGTTCGAGAAGACTTCGAGGCCGCACGTAATGTGAGATGTCCTCTATGGCCACGAGTCATGAACCACTCGAGCGGAGGATGCAAACGCGCTAGGTTTGTTTGAGCGACGCATTATCTGGAGTTTGTGAGGAGTAGGATGAATCAAGAGCTTCCTGAGCTCAGTGCAGCGTATAGCTCAGTACGGCGAACCAAGCATCCCTACGGTGGCAAAGTTTAGCACGATACTATGTGTTATGTTTGAAACGTTTTTTATTTATAAAACAATTTTCGACGCTCCCGAACTCCTTTACCCGGTACTGTTCCGTGGTAGCAGACGGTTTTAAAGCGCTACACAACGGGTCGCGGTCAGCTTGGCCGTCGGGCCCGGCACACTTATTACTTACGTAGATTATTATGACTATGCTATATACTATCCTAGACTAAGTAGAGTTCCCTTACTTCTAGATAATACTTCAATATTAAGGAATTTCGGTCTCGTAGTACAGTCGTCAACTCGTACGACTTAACAATATACCCGTCATGGGTTCAATCCCCAAATAGACCGCGCCGCCATACGTAGGACTGACTATCCTGCTATGGGGGGGGGGGGGGGGGCAATCAATTAGTCACTGAAAGCCAAGCCCACAAGTGGGTACAGGCAGGCCTTGACCGACATCGGTTGTTGAGCCAATGAAGAAGAAGATTTAGGAATTTGTTCAACCGGGTTGTTTCTTCCTTGGTGTTTTTTTTAAATAAAGTCTATCGTACTTATCACAAACATATCCGTACAGGTCAGACACTGAACTGTGAACTACAAACTTTGCTTGTAGTTTAACTGAACTGTTTTCTATCAACCAGCACAACAAAAAAAACAATCCTCATGTGAATTCATCAGCAAATGCAGCATCTATTAATAATTTGGTAAATTTGTCGTCTGCTTTCCATAAAATTTCCGGCTTCTCGGCTTCGTCGTTTACTCTGTGAAGTTCTATTTCATGGTTTCGTGCAGTGTACCTAACAAAAATTGAGAAAAGTATTAAAAACCAGTACTGTACTACTTACAGGAACACGCACAGCACTTGAAACATACATTGCAATGTATTGGACATTATTGCGGTTGCTGAGCGAGAAACACCTGCAATATGAAGGCATAGAAAAAGGTTACATAAACAATAAACAAAAGACAATAATTTTGTGTGGGTTAGTTACAGTTTAGCTTTTGAAGAATTACTACTGATAGTGTTCACTGCTCTATTTGACCGCCACCAACTCAGCAGAGAGCTCCTCGACCTTTAAAATGAAAAGACAATAACATGTTTGACGAGATAGGCTTTGGAGGTTTAAGGTGGAAACTTACTGTTCTTCCATATATTTTGACATTCCTCTCCATAGCTCAACGGCCGGATGCTCTGGCACAAAAGCGTTGCTAATCCTGAGAGCGATTTTTACACACCTCGATCGGGCGGTGAGTTCCTGCAATCAACATGCAAGGAATTGTAATATGTTGTGTTCAGTAATCCATCCATCCTACCCATCTACCATACCGTTACTTACCGAAACATCTGTAATTGCTAAAGCAGTTATTATGTTCGCCAAAGCAATTGGCATTAAAATAAGAAAACTTACAAAACCAACTCCATAAAATGCCAAGTCCATTTTCTTATCCAACACAATTATCTTTCCTGTTAGGAATGAAAAGTAACCAAACGCAAATTAGCTATTGGACGCAACAAGTAACAAGCATACTAACGGGAACAGAGGATGAAGAAGTCTTACCATCAAACATCGCCAGTTGATCAATCAATTTTGCGGTTTTGGATATTGACTCAATGGTCGTATTAGTCGAGCTAGCAGTGTTATTCGACGGTACAAACGTTTGCCCAAAGTTTGAGTCGTGCACGCAAAAGGAGAGCACAAATATTCCAAATATAAACGAACATATAATAAAGTTGCATATAACCTTCGTAACAACTATGTCTAGTGTGTGGATTTTCTCAGCTAAACAGTCCCAGCTGGCAATGAATCGTTTAGTAGCGAATCCTGCAAGCAGGATGCAACATCTCAGCTGATAGACCTTGCTGTATTCCAAAAATGTGAAATATATCAAACACGCTATCAAAACTATCTCCACCAGCATGGTGAAGAGGATTGTTGGATTAGGCACCGATTGAAATTTGTTTTTTATGCGTTTATCAAAAAAGTGCGTGATGTAACTAGCATTCAGGATGACTTCGAATATAAAGAGACAAATGAGCAGAACCGATTCGCACCAGATAAACCACCGGCTGTCCCAGGGTACAAACAATAAGATAGCCGGTACTAATCTGATAAATCTCAACAACAATCCCACTGTAGTCGGTGGTGGCTCACGAATGTAAAGAAAAGTAGCAATTACTGGATGTTCAAGGAGCTGCTGTCGAGCTTTTTTTTCTTTTTCATTTAACCTGGACAATTTGGACACATTGGTGAACTCCATCAATGCAGGTCGCATGCTTTTATACGATACATCTACATTTGATTTGCTTTTAGGACTCGCATTGTTTTCCTCGTGCTTGGGGGGAGCAAAGTTGTTCAACATGACGTAAACAATAGGTGAGTTTGCACCATGCTCATCCGCTATCCTGGGGCTAGTGTACACACAGGAATCAAAGTGTCGCACCAGCACCAGTGGGTCAATTTGGCTAATCGTGTAAACGCCAAATATGTCCCTTCCACCTATGTATGCACCTTTCTGAAGGAGCAGCTCCTGCAAGTGCTTCAGTTTCAAGGTGGCCGCATAGTGCAAAGCAGTATAATCCCAACCATCTCTTTCGTCGATGTCGAATTGAGGATAGGTCAGGCATAGCTTCAAGCATTTGAAAAACCGACACTCGGGATCCGATCCAGTTACACGCTGTACCAAAAACGACAGCCATGTCTTCTTGGTTATCCGGGACTCTATTCCAGCCGCTGGAAGTATTTGGAATATATATTCCAACATTTCAAAGCATCCGCGTTCAAAACAAATGGTAAGTATTTTCTTGGATATGTATGGTGAGGTTTGTGGGCTTGCGTGCGATTCAATGATTTGTTTAGCCCTCTCCAAGTTCCCACAGGTGATGGCATTCTCCAATAACATGTGGTTATCCACAGTCTCAGTCTCAGTCTCAGGTAAGCCAGTTGCAGTCACCGTTACGAAGGGTTCAATTCCTTGCATAAATTCAGCCAGGATCTCGGTTTCCTGCTTCAACTTTGCCAAACGTTTCGCTAGGTTAGCTGTATCTATAGTGGCCCCGTGTTTGAGTAACAGATTTATGCATTCAATACTTTTGGCGAAGGTATGGGCGTGTGATGGACATATAAAATCAATTGCGCTATTGCCATCATCGGACAGTTGATTAACGTTGACTTCGTGCCGTAATAAAAGTAGCATCAAATTGTTGATGTCTCGTGACTTTGCTGCTTGATGTATCGGGTACTCCCCTCGGCCGGATTTCTGTAAAACACCCACATCATGATCCTTTCTGTTCATTTTGTTCAATCATAAATTCCATATTGAGCGCTTCGATTATCATGCTGTCAGTCCTATGAGTTGGTTGCAAAACTGCCAAAATCGCTGTGATCACGCTCAATGTGGAACGGACTATGCATCATTACTTATTACCTTATTAACCCGAGCTCCATGAGCTAGACATGCTTGTAGATATGTTTTACTGTTTGGCTGTGTCAAAACAGTCTCAAACACAGATTGTACGATGGCTTGTTTTAGTGCAGAATTTTTTGTTCGATTTATGATTTGTGTGAATTCAGCTAATCTTTTTAATCGAAAACTATTAAGCAGATCATTCTTGATACGAGCAGTATCCTCTTCATTTATGTTGTACAGCATTTTTACAGTATGCTTTAACACTTAATCTGTTTTTTTCGCACTTTCTAAATTATATGTTTAACGCAGCTACGTGAGAACCAAGCAGTGAGAGTAATTAAATGATGACGACTTCCGGTTTTTTATGTTTATTATCTCTTTCTTAATGTATGATTAGCAAAAGAAACACTGATGAGCACTTTTTTAGGTTTTGTTTTTTTTTCCTTTTTCTCCGTTTTATTTTTGGCTTTGAACAATTGTTGTATGGCACTGTTGGTGTTTTCCCACACAACATTGTCGCACAAGAGTTTGAGACAAACTAACGCTATAGAGATAAGCTCGTTCATCTCAGCCAGCCTGCTGCGCAAAGCGATCGGAAAACTCTCGGAATCTTTTCCCATATGATCCCAGTGTTTGCTCTAGTGATGGGCTAAGCGGCTCCGGAGGCGGCTCCGCAACCAACGGCTCCGAACCAACGGCTCCGGAGCTGGGTGGTTTAACAGATATTGTCTAGTAGAATATGCCGCCTTAAAACGCGAATATTCTATTTTACATAACAAGTGGCTCAATATGTAATGCAGGTTTTACAAATTATGAACAAAATCGAAACTATTTGAGGAGTTTCGGTTGCACCCACGGCTCCAGAGCTGGTTTCAACACAGTGGACCATAAACAAAACCTTTTCAAAGCGGTTTCAATCGAGACAAATCCGTAAATAACCGAGTATTTCATGTTAAAAGGAATTAATTAAAAAAAAAAGATAAGTTCTGAACTTCTTTGAAATAAGCTTCCATACTTGCGAGAAGATTTATTCGTTTTTTACGCTATCATACGTCTCTATTGAACCGTTAGTCCGGAGCCGTTGAAGCGGAGCCGTGGGTGCGGAGAAGGCTCCGCAGCCGTTGATGCGCTCCGAAACGCCCATCACTAGTGTGCTCAGAGTGTTTGCATCATCCACTTGAATAGTCCAGTACGCGTGTCCGTAGTGCGTGTTTAACGATGTAAGGCAATCCGTTTATTTGTTTGTATTGCGTCGTTGCAGGAACTGTGGCACTCGTCTTGGAGAATTCGTCCAATACATACCTTTGTCATACATAGTCGGTTGGCCTCACTTATGGTTTGTAAGTAAGTATAAGTAAGTATCAAATAAGATGATGAACGATTTCCGACGAAATTTCCTTCGAAACGAAAAATGCTACAATCCTGTGTATGTAATATGGTGAAGATTTATTCGAGTCGTTGAGAAACGTATGGCATTGTTTTGTCTGCCAAATTCAACGTTCGATTATCAAACTGGGACCAGCAGGCAAGTGAAGCTCATGTGAAGCAGAATAAACGTGTAGGTTCAGTGAAATGATAACACCGTGTGGGATGGGGATGGGAAGTGGTTTAAATAATAAAGTGAAATTAATATACATTAATACTACTAGACATAAAGCGATGGTGCTGCAGTTACTGGCAATAAACCAGAGAGTTTATTTGTTTCAAGACAGAGGGAAAATGTCACTATGCCGAAGCAGGATATACACAGCATTCAAAGATGTCGTATTCATCCTATTAAATATGTATGAATGCATACACGTGTGTTTTGAACTGTTACTGATTTTTAGGATTTATTTTCAATATAAAGTTTAATGAGTCAAAGAAAAAGAAAAAACGAGCTGATAATACATAACCTTCATCTGAGGGGAGCTTCATTGGCTCCATTGCTCTATCAGCAGAAATCCGAATAATGAAGGAATGTTGACTGGGATTTTTTAATGAGATCAACGTGTTATCACTATTATACAAAGAGGGGATGTTTACAGTCTATCAGAGTTGTTGTGCTTTCGTAAAATAAAATTGTAAACACACGTCATGCCATCAAGTGCATATTAATGCTATAACTGGACGTCAATTAAGTTGTAGGCTTCTTTCTTCTTACTTCTTCAGAGCAACGCCATCTACCATTTCTGCGAGACACCGTTTTATTTTCAAGGCACACTAGATTTGGTTATGCAACAAATTGCCAAATCTTGTGTCGGTGTATTAGTGAGGAAGACCACAATAAGCACACCTGTTATATACACTCAATACGGTTATTTAAGTTATATGAAATATAGCCAGAAAAAGTCATAATTGATGGATGGCAATCAGTGTAACGCTCAACTATTTGTTTTGAATCCGTAAATCATATAAAATATGAGTAATGACAGTTTATCAATAATGAGCGACTCATCTTTCCTAGAACAGCTCAGAATGCAGGCAATTTCGAAATGTCGTCATAGCAAGCATTCATAGCGAGCGAGCGTTATCAAATTAAGAGAATTTTTTTGATAGCCACGATGTCCAAAGCGGCGGATGTTGGTTATCATCATATTTCCGTATGCGAAAAAAAAGTGGTTAAAATAAAAATTGTACTAGTATAGAAAACACAACTATATCAACATATTGTAGTTAGACTTGACATTTTGACTTGACAGCAAAGTTTATATTGTTGGCCTACATTCTACTATCAGTAATAATACGGAATGAAGGGGGGTGGGGTCTGAGTGGGTCAAGCTGATTAGGAAGTTACACGTGGCAAGGTTAGAATTGTACACATTGGGTTAAAACCAAACGATTCGAAGTATCGCTCTTGTCATCTCATTTGTTGTACAGTTGCATTAAAGCAACGTATTTTCTTTCCTTGAAATGCTTGGAAAAGTTTGATGCCATCGTTTCATAGTTTTTTTTTTAATTTTGTTGCTCAAGATTTCAGTACAATTTCAACTCCAAGATGATGCTTTTCTTTTATTTAATGCTCAATGCTGATCAAAGTATAGAAACACAGCGAAGATCACTTGCAGCTATTTCTTTAATCATCGCTGTTGTGGACAGGCGTGCCGAGCCCTGAACTCGTCGTAGCAGTTGCGCTCGATCGCTGGACGTTGCGTTCACGCACACTACGACGCACAGGCTAGCGACACGCGCTTTGTGTTGTGAGTTTGTGCAGAGCGCACAAAAGGAATTAGTGTGAATCAGGCTGTGTAGGGCTTACGGTGCGTTTCGTGTGCGGGGCATAGTCCTAATTTTTTGTGTGTTTTTATATTGTTTATTAAAGTGGAACGCCATTTATCCGAATTGTCGAATGACATGGATAGTGAGTCCAAGTACAGTAGAACATCGATTATACGAAGAGGATTAACCGGCGGGCCGCTTAACCGTGGGCATAAATTAGACAGCTGATTCAAGCGTGGCGAACATTTGCAGCGTTGGTCTAGTTGCTAAATAATATTTTGTGTGCAGCTTTTTAGTGTCTAGCGATAGGTTTGAGCTTCATTTGTGTGCATGAACAATTGTTAAACCTATAGTTAATGATTCAAATAATGTTTTACTAATGATTAACCGATTAACCGGCTACCGCTCGGTCCCAAGCTACCCGTATAATCGACGTTTTACTATTTGTTTATTTGCTACACATTTTTTTTTAAATCTAGGTAATTACTACTTTTTTCAAATATCTTCCTCGGCATGCAATGTCATCTGTGTCATTTCTCAATAACAAGGATATATGGACAGCCGGATAGACGGTACTCGACGGTACAGCGTCCTACTTTTAATTTTTGTTTGTTAATAAACCGAGTGTATTCAAAACATAAAACTTACGCGTTAAATCGTTACTAACCATGCAGATCGATAGATTCTACAGACGGTAGTGCTTTTCGATGATTACCAACAGTCTCGTCATTGCTCGACGACGGCAATTTGCTTACCTGTGCAGCTGACTAAATAAATAGTATCGGGCCAATGTGTACGATTGAACCGTCCCGGACGTGTCTTACCCTACTGAAAGTTCTCTGTGGGAAGGAATTTACAAATCGCTACACCTCACTGTGGTTGTGTTTCCTCCGGAAGTAGTGACAGGCCTTTGTTTCGCCCCGAATGAAAGTAAATTGTGTGTAAATTGTTTAAAATTGTAGATTACACCATCACCCAATCACGTGCGGATGCATGAAGCCTTTCGTACATGAAGATGTTTCCGTGCCTCTTTCCATGCATCTTCGGATGATGAGCAGCATGCCTCCCACAGAGCAAGAGGAATCACCGCACGGGGTGACATTTGAATATTCAATGTAATCACAACCGACCCCATCCGACCAACAACGATCTCAAAGGCGTTCAAAAACAATTCACTGCACTTGAAAAGATTGCCCAAAGTTGCCTTCACCAGGAGCTTTGCGGCTAGGGAAAGAAAGAGCACCATTACTCCAGCACACTGGGCACAGTATAATGTATTTTGAGAATTTTCAAAACCTTATCCAGGATCCAGACACGCGAGAAGAGTGTAAGGACGATCTTCATTAGGGCTAAATCGATAACAAGGCTCATCACGCTGCTGGCCTTCCGTCCGTTGCTCCTCTACAAGTGGATTTGATGATCCCTGAAATCGGCATAACGATGAAACGTGTCCCGGTTCTCCCCCTCCACCCCCCAGGATAAAGGGGACTTTTGACATCAAGCGGAAGTAGTAGGTCACGGGAAACTCGTCGAGAATGTACCAAGTAGTGGGATGGAATTGCGCAAAATAAAAAAAATAAAAATAACGAAACAGAACTGTATGTTTATGCATGAGTAGAACGAGAATTCATAAAGCTTCATAAATAAACATACATTCCATCGTTTCCATCGTCGGAAAAGGAGGCTGCGCTTCACGTCACCATTGTCATCGTATCTCGGGGGCTTGAGCTTTTCTTTCTTTCCTTTTCTCTGGGATTCTCTGGTTAGCATCTCCTCCGAAACAAGCGTTTGCAGCAGCAAAGGTGCACCGAAGTAATGAAACCGACGCCGAAAACCGACTCCAGATCGTTACGGTATTTATCAATTTTCTCATTTTATTCATTTATTCAACCTAATAGTACTTAAAACATTCCCCACTTTACACACTTCCATCTCATTTGCTATTTGCTTTTTTTTGTGTTTCTTCTGTGTTAAATTCTTCTTTCTTTTTCCCCGCTTTTCCCCGTTTTTCTCAGTATTGACTATTATGTTTCATATTTTTCACCATATAAAAGTGCCACGCCACCGTCGCAGCCGGAAGGGGGTGGAGGGGGGAGGGGGGCCGCTTTGGTTGCCATAGCATTCCTGTTTGACTGTATTTTGTTTCGTTTTTGCCCTGTGCTGACTGAGCGGCCCTGTCTTACTACACGTGTTTCTTGCTACTCTGCTGCTTCTCTGATCAGAGTAGGCCTTCTTTCCATGGTGTCACCGGGTGCTTGTGGTGCCATGTGTAGGATTTTTTGATATTTACATCGTTATTTACAGTGGTTTTTTGGAAATGGATGGGATAAAGAGAGGGGCGGGAGAGGAGGCAAGGTTGGCCACAGCAAACAACAGGCAGAAACTAATGAATGATGAGCAATGTCACTCTCGATGTGGACCCTTACTCGATGGCAAAAAGAAAGGGAAAGAACAATTCGTGAAAACTGCCTTTTGTGACCGATTTTCCGCTCTCTTTTTTTTCTTACCCTTTCTTTGAATGAGCTTTCCCCAGTTGGAAGAAGAAAAGCGCTTTTCACGGCAACCGCAGTGCGACCAATTTCGCTGAATTCGAATGTAGAGCGACCCTCTGTTTTTCGACGAAAGTTCCGAACCCACCGGGCACCCTTTTTTCCAGGTGCGCCTGGTCTGGGCCGGTCTTGCCTTAGCTCCAAGTATTGGGTACCGAGGGAAAACTTCCGAGCGATTGCGTCTTTTGTTACGACTTTTATTATGGACTTTCGCGAAAGCTGCTTGCGCGGTGCGTTTACCCGTGTTGGGTAAATAACACATACGCTTAGGGGACAGGGGACGGGGAGGTCTTGGTGCTCGCTCGGCCCATTGTCCATGATTTATTCGCGCTGTTCTCCGATTCGCGGTGTGTTGTTGCGCCCTCAGGTAAGCCGATTTCAAACGCTTTCCCTCCAGCCGGCAGCGGGAGCATTTGGAAAGATGTTATTTATTTTACTTATTTTTCCTGCACTTTCTCTCTCAACGAGGTGGCGAGCTGGGCGAAAAAAAAACCCACATGTGGGAGCACAATATTTGCACTCCTGGGTTTGATTCATCGTAGATAGGGAGAGAATGGGCGAGTCGGAGGGCACGCGAGAACGCACCCCGCTTTTCGCCGTTCTCGGTTGAACCGAACGGCCAACTTTCGCTCGTGTGAGTGATGTAAAAAGTTAGCGGGGGTTTGATTTAAATTTATCGATCCTTATTTTAACTTTGTACAATTTTATCCCACCAAACTGCACTCGAAGCGTTTTCCTCCCCAAGGTGTTGGGCTCCCGGTTGTTGGGCAGAAGGATTTGTGTTGTTAATGTTATGTTAAGCTATCCCGCAGAATAGCAGCCATACTCATACCCACACACACACACACACACACACAGCGAGATTGGGGAGTAAGCGAAATACCCATTAGGTGGGAAAACTTTCACACCGTACCGCACCGCGTGGTGCCGCTCCAGGAAGGATTTTCGAAGTCGTCGGCGAATTTGGCGAACTCCCCAAAGCTTTCGTCATACACGGTGTATGATAAAGTTTTCGACTCGAGCTCCAACGTCTGTCCGTCTCTATGTGTGTGTGTGTGTAAGGAAGAAAGAATGATAGAAAGGGCACAACATCCCTAACCACGTTGAGTGTACGGGCACACGACAGCACACCGGCAATGTCTCGAGTGAAATCAGCAAAGCTCCCATACAAAGTACCGCGCGTATGCGTCTCGTTTGCGCGACACATGCACCACAACACGTGTGTAAGCTCGGCAGCAAATCTTCCCGCAATTCGTGTCAACTTGCGATGGTGATGGTGCATACGGTGCGCTTCTCTCTCGGGCAAATCCCCGCCTAGTAGGCTATGAGCGGGATAAAACAACAGCCACAACACTCGTACGTACGTACGTGATCGAGGAGCTCGAGGGGGCAGTATAGATACAGCGCTGAAAGGACGACTTTGGCGTCCTTGAAGATGTTGCGAAGTCGGGCGAGTTTTTACCAACGCAAAGGTGCAGAGGACCAACAAGGACACAACGCAACGGAACCGGAGTGTCAGTATGTCATATTCAGTGCGCTTAGGTACGGGGTCGTCTCTTCAGGTGTTGTTTTCTTTTCATGTTTATCTTTTTATCAGGTCTGCAGGCGAAAAGGATGCTTTCATCATCTCTGCTGGTGCTGCTGCCTCCTGCTGAGACTTAGGTGCGCTATCGTCGAGGACCCACACACACACACACACACGATCTTCTCCCCAGCTGCAGCCAATGGAGAGAATGCGCGATGGCAGGTGTGTTTGTGTGTTACTTGCGCGAAGGATATTATCTCAGCTTTGACACGGTGGAATTTAGTTATCTCCACGCCTCGATTCGATGACGCTCTGTGGCCACAGTGTTTAGGGTCGCTCTTTTTTTTTTTTTTGCTTTCACCCGAACGAGATCCCGCCAACTACAACCGGAAGTCCTCGTAAGGGGGACTCACCTGCAAGTACAGCTGCCCTTGCGCGCTGCTTTTCCCAACGTGGTTTGTCATCACGTTCGTTGATACATTCATTCGATGCTTTGGAACCTTCCTTCCTTCTGCCCTCCTTCCCTGTTATCCGTGTACTTAGAGGGCTGTCGTTTGACGTATGCGGATGGAGAGATGGATTCCAGTGTTACGGTAGAGAGATGCCGACACAAACACATCCTTCGTTCGTTCGTTCGTTCGTTGGCACGGAGGGGACCGTCTTGGAGCTAACACTCCTGCCACCGACCACCCACCACCCCGGTGTCTAATCGTAGGAGGAGGGTTAATGAGGAGGCAAGCCCTGACGAGGGTTGGCTGTCGCTTGATGTTACTGAATACTTTGTAGATGGTTTCGCATTTCCCGTAGCTTATCTGAAATTAAACGTAACGGAATAGAAGCGATAAGTTTGTTCATTACGTTTGTGTGTGTGTGTTTGTATCTGTATATATGTGTGTTTGATACATTCTTCAATTCTTCGTCAATTCTATGCCAACGATCGAACGGAGCCGTGTATGAATGGAATCGGGCGAAGGATTCATTAGCAAAATCCCGTAAATTGAAGCGCGTCGCCTAAGAGGAGGATGAACATGGAAGCAAGGAGAACATTCCCACAGCCACGATTAGACTTCTAGGATTTCTACTCCCCCCACGGTGAAAGCAAACCTACACACAGGGAAGTATCGTGATTTCCTGGCGGTGCAATTGCTGGAAATTGGATGCCGACTCCCCGAATCGAATGCGGAATGCGAATGGACGCGTTGGCACACGCAGACTACAAACGGTATCATCCCTATTCGCCATTGCCCACACCAATGGTGGTCCAATGATCAGCTTTAAATCGAGCTTTAAGCAAGCTCGCTGGCCCCGAATCGGCGTGGTAGTGAGTTGGAACTGCACCGTTTAATATTTGGCTGATCATTTTTACCCACACAAACAGCTGCTACGTTGTGTTTGAACTAACTGTATTAATTTCAAGAACTAGCAGACCGTTCTCTATCCACTCCCGATACCCGGAAGGGGGAGGGGAGGTGGGTATGTTTGCTAACCGTCTGATCGAACGCCACCGCCACCGTTTTCCTTTGAACGATCTATTTTCTTTGGGCGCTGGTTGGAAGGCAATTTATCTTGCGAGCCAACCCGCTCCCAGGGTTAGTTAAATTCCACCGGTTAATCAATCTTTAGCTAAACACAACTTTTTGCACGTTGTTTCCATTACCCCGGCAAAGCGTTCTTACGCTTGTTTTCCCAAACGAACGGCGGCGGATCAGTGTCGTCCTCGTCGTCGTCCTCGTCCTCGTGCTCGTCGAACGAGCAACAGCGTATAGTTTAAATAAATGAGTTTCAACCCACCACCACCACCAGCAGCAGCAAGTTCGCCGGCCTGGACACTTTGTTTGGAAGGAAAACAGAAACCGGACTACCCGAAAGGGGGTGTATAGTTCGATGCGGAAGCACACCCGAAGCGAACAACTCGGACTGGGAGCAGTTTGGCTCGCTTGTTGATATTAGCTCAGCAAAGCAACAAATCCAATAAGCCTCGGTAGCCGATCCCAGGGCTACGAGAGCCTTGCGGGGGCTCAGTTTCCGGTTCGATATCGTTCCCAACCTGCCTACCTACCACCGGCCACACGCTTTTCCCCTTTCCTTCCCTATCAGTGCTAAATGGTCGATATATGTGACGCCACAGCTTAATTCGCTTCCAGCCCACCGGCAATGTGCCCACCGGTGGGCGGGCACATAAGCGATAACCGATGTAAATTAATCACATTATGTTGACCTAACCCCGACTGTCCGAGCCTTCCAAAGCGGCAGAAACACTTACCTATCGCACGACCGGCCACTCCGCCCTCCACTGCGTTGGCCTCCGTACGAGCAGAAGAAGCTGCAAACAGGCCGATATGATCGCCATAACTATCTGCTTTTCCGGCCCAGATTGTCAGCGGACCGACCGAGATGGGGGGGTTGAAATGTGCACAGGTACACAGGTAACAAGAGAGCACGGCAAGAGGGGCATCATAAGGGGAGAAGAGAAGAGAGATAATTTTAAAAAAGTATGTCATTTAAGCGTAACATGACATTTCTGCCATTTGACCCCGCACCGTTCAGGCGTTCAGGTGGGAAAGGGATCGTAGGATATAAATTAATTAAGGCACCCTGCTACACCTCGCCCGGGAGCATCCCGGGACATGTGGCGTTAGGAGGATGAGGGAAGGGGAGAGGGGGGGGTGGGGTTTGAACGGTCACATGGATTGACGGTGGGAAATAGAGTCGTTTAGACTGATAATTACATATGTTGATGAATGTGCCACGTTAGCGCCATTTATTCCGTGTTGCATCGCGGCCGGATGCTCTCCTTTGATGACGTGCACCACCACGCTGGCCGAATCTGAAAGTTGGGTGAAGAGAACAGGTGAAGACTATTGTTAGCTGGGAGGAGAAGGGCTGTAGAAAAATGGAGGTCAAACAAGTTTCACTAAACAATCATCCGCGGTCCCGCGGTAACGTCGAGCTAGGTCAAAAGAGCGAGGGGCTTTTCATTAATTATTATGCGCATACTATTAGTACCATTAGTGTAGTGCGTCGCGGCAGTCAGGACTTTTATACGGCGATTACGGCAACTAGAAGAGAAGACGGGCTCGGGCGCGTTCGGGCATGGTTGTGTGCGGCGTTCAATATCCACGCCACGCCAAGGGGATAACGTTCGCGGTGTTGTTTTTTGGCGAATTTGTCCACCCCACTGTGGGACGTGTGGCCATGGATGGATTAGTGTATCTGTTAAATCTGTGCCAGTAATGGCACGACAGGGACGGCTGAAGTGCAGCACGCCACACCAGTGGAGGATGATGCTTCGCGTAACGATGTTGAAACAACTTCATTAAATTCATTGCCTGCCGGTGGTCGGTGTAGTGTAGTTTCTTCGCGCGCGCACACACTCTCCCCCCGGGGTGGCGGCTTCTTTTGGCGTTTTATCACCTGCCAAGCTTATGGGGTGGATTTAAAGTGCGCCGCTCCTGCTCCCCGGCCGCTGATGCTCATCATCGTTCGGGACACCCGCTGCCAGTTGGGGATCGTGCTCGTCGAACGGGGAGGCATCAGGGCATAAAGCAGCGTGCCAAATGCGCTATAAACTGCCAACCAGAGCCGGGCGGGCTTGGGTAGCACGGTTCGTAATCTTTACGATCGGCCACCGTGAGATGCTGGAGCAGCAGCAGCAGCAGCACCACTCGGAGAAAGCATTCGAACGGGTTGCTGTAGTTCATATGGCACGAAGATTATAGCCATTTGCTGGAGCAGCAGGAGCAGGTTATTTGCTGCCATCATACGCCCTCCCGGGGGAGCTTTTGGATGGCTCGAGGTGGGGACCGGAGATGCTAGTTCTTATTTTTCCATTTGCCAGTGTGGTTCATCGGGAGGCGGGCTTTCTCTGTGGCCAAGCGCGTGCGAGTGCTTCGGAAATGATACGATAAATTGGGTTTGGCTCACCAAGTTTCTTGATGCGCTTGTCGTTACCGTAACGTACCCGTACCGTACACACTCGGACTCGATCCTTTGGTTCTTTGGGTGGCGCCATGAAAGCAGAAATCAACGAATACGAGTCCTTGCCACACCCCAACACACACATACACGAAAACACAACTGGGAGCATGCTGCGTGCTGCCGTTGGGTAAAGCAACCCATCCAGCACGGTGACGTCGATATAAACTGCATTTAATGTTGTGCATAAAATTTTTAAACGAACCGTAATATATCCCCAACTAGTCCCACTAGTGGAATCGTGAATCGTTGATGCTGCTCCGTTCCAACTGGATCTTTCGCAGGATCCAGTGCAGGTGATTATGGTGTAGCGAATGGCTGCTACACGTGTGCGCGTCCCGTTGCAGTCCGTGCTCGATAAAGTGGAGCTCCCGTGCTGGTGGTGGTCACGATGGCATACACACGCCCGGTCTCGGAACTGCACCGGCCAAGGCAAACGAAGCGAATTATGTCGTGTGTCACACACATACATTCCGGCATTGGGTTGGATTTTGATACGTTGCCAACAATTGACAATTTGCATCGGTGCAGCAAGACCGACAAACGTGGCCACCCAACTATAACGGGGACCGTTCGGCAAGCAACTCGGGATTCTCGGGGAACAACAAAAGGTATGCCTGCCTGCCAACATGTCGCATAAATGCGCTCGTTCATGCGCAATTTACAATCCCCTCACCGCGTCGCAAAGATAGCCGGAGTGTACGAGCCAGCGGGAAGCTTACTTACCGGAGTTACTCGGCGCGCAGGTATAATTCCCGGAGTCGGACGGGGAGGCGCGCGATATGACCAGCCGGCTGGTGCGGGTCTGCTGCTCGGTCAGCACGCTAATGCCGCCACGCTGTGAGTAGTTGATCACACGGCCGCCCTTGTACCAGTAGATGAAGGACGGCGGTTGCGGCGATTGGAGCGCCTCGCAGGTCAGGTTGATGTCGCTGCCGCTCTTCACGAACAGTTCCGAGTTGCCCAGGATGTTCGCTTTCGAGACTGAAAAGAATAGGCGACGGTATTCGTTAATTAGAAGGAAAGGTTTGTTTGGTGTGTGTGTGTTTCTTCTCAGGCTTACAACAACAGCAGTGAGCGACACGTACCGACAACGTTCACGCGGAATGCTTGACTGATCTTCGGCTCGGTTGACACCTGACACTCGTACACGCCCGAGTCCCGGGCCTGGGGGGACGTTATCCGCAGCGTCCACTCGTCGCTGCCATCGGTGTGCAGCGACTGGAAGCGCTGGTCGTTGGTGTAGGTGAGAATGCCCACCGTCAGTATGTGTAGATCTCGCTTGCGAATCCACGATACCTGGAAGGGGAAAGTACGACCAGTACGAGTACGCAAACGACCGTGAGTACGTGGTTTACATTGAACCCCAAACCACCCATCCCTCCCTACTTACCGCCCGGTCGCCGAGGCTCTTTACACGGCAATGCAGCTGGCAGGTCTGTCCAGCGATGGCCGTCACTTCGCGCTTGGTCGTGTTATCGAAGTACGGCTGCACCATGTGGTTTTCCCAGTACATTTGCATCTCGGGGCTGAGCGTGTCTGTGAAGGAGAAGGGAGTGCGATACAGGTGAGTACAGGGGGCAAGGCCACCGTATCCGTTATTAACATTCATACGGAGCTTGGGAATGGAGTTTTCCGGCTCTGTGCAACACATATTCTGGAACGCCTTTTTCCCCAACACACAAGTGAAGCTCGTGACGTGCAAATGAACGTTTTCCTGTACGCGAGCGAGCCCAAGGTAAGGCATGCATGAAATCCTGTTTCCACGTCCATTTTTCCAAGTACGATTGCTTCATTCCGATCGTGCGCCCGTTAATGGACCGACGGACGGCAAACTTGGTGAATATTTTAGAAGCATTAATGGAGGCGAACTGTAACGCGGTACATTCAGCGACTGCAACAACACTTCTGCATGCCACCAAAACAGCGGTCATTTGTGGTGAAGGTCGGAATGACATTCAAGACAAGCGTTTAAAACCACAAAATACCGTTCCAGCTCACCCACCCACCCGGGGCGGTACTTACCTGCGAAACAAATGACGATAAAATTGATAAACGCTGCAATAAGCGGCAAATTTGCGTTCATGGTGTTGCATTTGCACTTCCGATGGGCTGTCCTAGCTGCGACTCGAGTCATCGGCCACCGTTTCTGCTGTGGTTTTGCTAATTTCCGCCCGAGCGGAAGCTCCTTCCGGCCCCGGATTGCTACCGGTGTTTGCACAAATATCTCCTCACTCGCTCACTTTACACTTTTTCACCACGCCGAAGATTCACTCACTCGTTCCCCGGCCACCCGGAAACCCGAAGTAGAAGATTGTTTTCCGTAGGGACCGTGGGTGGGTTGTTTGTGCTTGGTGGGGTGATCCCTTTTTAAGCTGCTCACTTGACACTTGGGTCACACAACAACGGTTTGCTGGGATTGCTCGCAAGGTGCGGGCACACTCGGTGACACGGTTGCTACCGGCAACACGATGACACGGGCACTTGTTCACGGGGTTGGAACGCGACTGGAATTTATTTTACAACGATTCTCCCGCAGTCGAGCAACGAGCAAGGTGGACCCGAAATGCGGTGCTATTTTCTTCCTTTCTTTCTTTTTTGTTTTTCTAGCACTTTCACTGCCGGTGGTTGATTAACGGTCAATTTCGTCCCAACACGGGACGACTTGGAATCGGTTCCGAGAACCCACTGTCCACTGTCCCTTATCGTCTACGCCGGACGTCACTTTGATGTTTTTTAAGCAGATTCACTAACTCAGATGAAACGATGCTCACTTTCTCTACACCGTCTCACAGACTTGGGCCGACTGCCCTTTTCGTTCGTTCTTTGTCCACTTCACCATCACTCGGAAACCGTTGGAGTTGATGCGCCGCGCTGATAACACGCTGGCCAACGCTCTCCCTTCCCTTCACTTCACTGCGAGTAAGCGTTTGTGGCGGTTGTTTTTTAGCTGCTGGAATTATTTATCGTTTCAGTTGGTTGGATTCATTTCCTTTCTCACCCGTCCCCGTCCCACAGCCCACCAAAGTTTGTCGTACTATCACCAAAGCGTGACCACCACCAAGTGCTCTACTACCAAACATCGCACAAACGTGTACAATAGCAAAGGGAAAGGGTTTTTTTGCTGTTGCTCTTGCTGTGGAGGCACTATCGCACCAAACGAGAACCTCTCGATTGCATTACGGACCGATGTGAGAACCCAGCAGCAGCAGGTTTTTCAATTCGTCCACACCAATAAATGTCAAATCAATTCTATCAGGATGCTGTAATTGAGTCACGTTCCTGCGGAAGGCATGCTGGTTGCGCTGGCGCAGAAGGTTTGGGACGTGTTGGGCTGCGTACGCGCGTGGGCCTCAAGGGTGCCCGTACGCAACACGCCACACAGCGGAATCAAACACACGGTTCACGGACGCCCGAACGTGCACTAGTTTCTGTTCACGTGTGCCTGTGTGTGTTTTTATGGTAACAAAATTCTTGAGAACGGCCGGCGCTCTTTCGGCGCGCACCACTGGACGTTATATTGCGTACGGGATGAAGGTTGTTGGGAGATATGGAACCCACTGCACACAACTGGGCTGTGTGGGCCAGCGCGTCGTCCATCCAGCAGCGTCGGTTGATTGGCAATCGGCACCGGCCCAAATGGGGGATTAGTGCCGTTGATGAGACTGTGTGACTGTGCGTGGGCAGGAGGCTCTGGGCCGTATGATGTAATCCTCCTCGTCGGGTCCGTTTGGGTGGAGATGCGGAAAAACAACGGACCACACCAACGACAGATCGAAAAATCAACCATGAGAGAGGAAAAGCAGAAAGAAAATGAACCTGTCTTTTCGACCTTTCGCTTTCGTCCCCTGATCGACCTGATCGCACCGACCTAGCATTATTGGCAGGACATGGAACATCAAGCACCCAGGTCCTATTACGTGCCAGCTATCGAGCTATCGCCTGTCAACATTTTATTACCAAACGCAGCACTCCTCGCACACACACTGCTCCAAAATGGGTCCATGGGTCGTATTATGTTTGTTTCATTTTTTCTTGTTTCGTGCGAGATGGTTAGGATTATTATTTGACCGATGAATGGCACCCCTCTTGGCGAGGGAGGGGTTCGACGGCTCCTACTATCGGTGGTCCAGTTTCGGGGACTAATTTTCCCCCCCAAACCACCCTTCCTCATGGCCAAATCTTTGCCTTTATGTGCGTTGTTTTAATGTGTTAATCCAGTGATTGATGGCCCTAACGTGTGAATCGTGGTTCGTGGTTCTCGCAACCAAAAACCCACTCACTCACACACCATATTACACCCCAACCAGACTCGCTGTGTGTGTGTGTGTTATCAATCAGAGGTAATTTATGCCATCATAAAAAGGCGACGTGTTTGAGTTATCGATTGTGCTACACGCGCGTCCTTTAAGCTGCTAAAGGAAAACTAGAAAGGTGTCTAAGGGTGGCCCTGGCCCTGGTAGGTGGTAGCTGGCTGAAGGGGGTGACAAAAGTTCGCCTCCCCTCGATAAGGAAGTGGGAGGCGAAAATCCTATTTCGTTAATTAGAGTTTTTACTACCGTTTCCCACGACCCGACCGGTTTTAGTGCAGTGCATCAGTCAGGTTGACCTTTCGCATCGGTTCTCGGTCCTTTCCGTTTCAGACGGATTACAACACACACACACCCGCCGGAACGATCGAGGGCTGTCGATCCACGTTGAGATCTTTCAATTATTTCAGCTTTCACCATTTGCCACTGGACCTGTTCGGTGTTTCTTTTTTTTTTTTTGTTTCTTTTCGGAGTGGCGCGTGGGTCGCCAAAGGGCGTAGAAAGTATATTCCGGCAGCCATTACCTTCGAACTAACCGGGGAGCCTACCGTAGCGTATCGCGCTGGGAACGAGAATTGATCCGTTGATGTGCAATTAATTAAAGAGAGCGAAAAGCAGGAGAGAGAGAGAGAGAGAGAGAGAGAGAGAGAGAGAGAGAGAGAGAGAGAGAGAGAGAGAGAGAGAGAGAGAGAGAGAGAGAGAGAGAGAGAGGAACTGACGAGTCTGTGATTGTGAATTGTGGCGTCCAGATTTAGGCCCTTCAATGTCGGTGGATATTGAACCGATGGGTTAGCCTTTTTCCGAAAGGGACAGCCTTCCCAGAAGGGAATAGCGTGACGAGTGTTGGTAACGTGTGTGTGTGTGTGTGTGTGTTTCTGTGTTGTCCGGAAAGGTACCATTTTTTCTTGGGGGGACCATAAACAAAGCGTAAGACATCGCACCATCGAAAGATCTATCGATTCAGCCCGTGAAAGTCGATGAAAGTGTGTACCTTTCCGTTCGTTTTTTGTTCGTTAATTTAGTAGCCCAAAGCTCCTCCCTCCCCCCCTTTGTGTTCCCGATTCCCTGAACTACCGTGTCTGCTTTAATGAATTCGTAGACCTTCTTCGTTGCCGATGGACTGGAAAATGGGAAAGTAAAACAATCGTCCCCCTGGCAGTGGCAACCAAAAAAAAAAACAAACGCGGGGTAGATTTATTTTTGGGGAGTGTTTTTGTTTCACTTCCATGCAACTCCTAGCAGGAAGAAGGAGAATGGGGAGGAAAGCAATGAAACACAAAACACCCGAGGAAAATGAGCGAAAAGTGTCGACCGAAAGCAATCCGACCAAAGGACGAAGAAACACACTGGCAAAGATTTAAATCGCAAGCAATTGGAACCATCCAAAACCAGCCGAAAGTAGGAACAGCCCCACTGCAACGCTACACGACAGCGGAAACAGCGGGGGGAAAAAAACGGCAAACAACGGCCGAAAATGTGGGAGTTTTTGCCACCGTGAACCGTTTACACAGTTGCTTTCGTCCGTCCCGGGGTGGTTTTGGGTCCCCGCGTGAATTGGTCCCGCGGGAGGAGGGGAGGGCAGTTAATTAAAATCGCATACAATCACATTGCAGCAATCGTTCACACGCCCCAGAGCACACGGGGTGGACAGAATGGCCCTTAAGGGGCGGGAGGAGGGGGCACACTCTGATAAACGCTGCGCGTTGAGTGGTAATAGGCTGAGAATGAGCACGGGGCGTGTTCGGAGGACATCGCTCAAAACTCCTACAACTGAGGGCTCTTAAGGAGGCGAAACATTTCCGTGTACACCAGCAGCGCAGGGTGGGGATGGGGATGGGGGTTTGGCATTAGCTGAAACTGACGGAATCGCTCCCAACCACCCATCATCATGAGCACCCAGCATCACCGATCAACATCAGCATCATCATCTGTAATGTGACGAAGACGAGAGAGTCGCACACACACACACACACACACACACACACACACACACACACACACACAATTGGGAAAATGATGGAAAGTTTTGTTTTGCTGCCATTTTGCCTTGATGACGCATTTTCCTCTTTCTACTTCTCTCTTTTTTCCCGTTTTTCTGTTGGTGCTAAATATCAACACACACACACACACTCAGCAGGATGGAGGAAGATTAATGCGTTCAGACGCAGCATGCCATGCAAGAAGGGCAAAACAACAAAAAACCACGCACAGAGAATATTCTTCCCCGTGGGATACTGATGGATTCATTGTCGTAAAGTTTCGCCTCCTTCTGCATTCCTAGTCGAAGCGAGCAGCTAAACACCAAAAAAAAGGCCGCAGAAAGAACAGAACAAAACTCTCAGATTTCCATTTCCCAGGGACACCGGACCCGCAGGCTGTTTTGCTGTTGTTGCTGTTGTTGTCCGGTTGGCAAGTGTTGAAAGCAGCGAGGAAAAAGATTGTAGCAATAGTGCACCTCCCAGGAGATGTGTTGGTGTCGGCAGTTAGGCTTGAGATTTCCTCCACCCCACCTCACTCTCTCTCTTTCTCTCTGCATGACCTTGATGGTATTGTACACTTACACAGCAGCAACGTGTTTGTGGGGTGTGTGTGTACGAGCTGAGAATTCAGGTGCAACAACAGGCAAAAAGGGACAATTGTGCATACGCAGTGAATGGGCGCTAGTTGGGGACTAGTCGTTATTCTGGTGCCTTCCAAATCGGATAACAAACACACACACATACTCCCAATGGATGTCCGCAATGCTCTTGTAAACGTGGTCAGTGAAGCGACAGTAAGTACGAGCAAACGAGGGGAAAAAAGGATCCCCACCGACAACCGCTTAGGTTACCGGCATCGCCTACTACGACGACAAAGTTCAGTTTGATTTGGTTTTTCGTTGGGTTTTCCCAGTGGCCCCCAAATCCGGACAGGGAAAGAAAGAAAAAAAACTCCACAACAACGAGCACAATAATAAAATAAAATAAAAAGGATCCGTCCTATCCGCCCGAGCCGGTGAAAGTGCGAGTTTATGTTTAGTTCGTGATAATTGGAGACCCGAGAGACACGATAAGGGAATTTCGGAGCTATCCCCAATCCGCATCCACGCGTCCTTGCGTCTGGTCTGGTCTGGCGGACAGTAAATTTTAAGCCGATTTCAGGCCCGGCTGAAGAAATGGATGTTTTCCTTTTTGCAGCAGTAGCAGCCACACCAGCAACAACACTCGCCGCCGTGTCGATCATTAATCTTTGTCCGTTCAATTTCCTTCCAGGTTTGGAAGGCCTTTTTTTGTTTGGCGGTTGTACCTTCTCCCCCCTTCCTGTTGGAGGCTGTTTCTGAGGAAAGAAGCCACACCGTGCTCCTTTGGTTTCCTTCTCTTTTGATCAGCACCGACAGTCCGACAAACGCTTCAAATGCTGGGTTCAACTCCACCAAGGTCATGGTGATAGGGCGTGGCTCACCGGTTGGTGGTGGCTGTTCCGCTGGAAGTGGATCGTTTCCCGAGAGAGAGAGAGAGAGAGCGATTGTGAAGCAAAGGTGCATAGGGATGGAAGGGAACAATTTGCTCGATTTAATCGGTGACCGACAGGACGCGGTAACAACATCAATAGCGCCTGATCAAACGACCTGTTTCACCGGGAAGCGATTTTTAATAACGGTTCAAATCGGCAAAGTGAATAAAGCTGCTACATTGCTGTTGACTTAAAGAAGGGTTGCATGTTTATTTAAAATTAACCCATTTCTCCCCTTTTCCAACATGTCTATTTTCTTCGCGCGAAGGAAACGCACAAGAAGTTGGTCTCGCTTTTCCAAGTAAAACATGGCATTCGAACATGGCAACGTTTACTATCACCGTGGTATGCACAAACCATTTTCACCAGTTTGATGGTAATAGTACGCTTTTCGGGGGCCACAAAAGTTTCCACTGCAAGCTTCCCTCACCCTCACCCCGGTCGTCTCAGAAGCCCTTCCAGCTCGCGACCGGAATCGGAATGTGCAAACCGGGCACAAGTCAACGGGCAGCGCAATGAAAGGCGAACGACGAAATGGCGCACACGCTCAGGCACTCGCTGTGAAACTCGCATTCTGAACAAAATGGGAACAAAAGTGACCCCAGCCAGCTGTGAAATTGGCCGGGTTGGGTGGGAAAGGGTACGTAGTTTGAAGTGGCGTTGGTTTTCGCTGGCAGAAGTGTTGGGTTTTCGTTGGTTGGCTTCTTCGAGCTAAAGCTGCGCCGGGTGAAGCGAGCAGGGAGCAACTGAGGCGTTAAATAAGTCGAGACGCGGTTTTCCTCGGTTTGCAGCCCGTGTAAAGTCGGAATCCTTGCTAGTGCCCGGCCCGGAACAAAGTCGGTGAGTTGTCGTAAGAAGAAAGTTCCATTTCGGTTTTCTTGCTTTTGTTTGTGTCGACTTAAGCGCGAACTGTACACAAAAAAGTGCAGCAAAGCGAGAATACATTTAAATGTAGTCTGGTTCTGTGAAAACCAAAAGGGTAGCTCTAGCAGCCCGCATTCTCCTAGCGAGCCGTCAAGAACTGCAGTCGGAACTAGGCCAAATGAGACAGCGGAGACAAATGGAGACAACACCCGGAACACCGGAATGGAAATGCTTTAATTATTTTAAAACGCTCCTCGCTCTCTCTCTCTCTCTCTCTCTTTCTCTCTCTCTCTTTCTTTCTTTCGCTCGTCGCGCTGTCTACGGCGTCGAAAACGGCGAAGAAGCGCTGTTAATTCCTTCAACAGAAACCGTCAATTTCGTTAATTATGAAGAGTTAATGGAGCGTAGCTTTCACCATCGGCAGTTCGATAGATTCTCGCCAGCCTATTCGCACCTCCCGCCGCCCCCCCAAATACATTAAATCGGTCTACCGAACGACACCGAAAGACCATTTTCCGATTCCCATTTCCTTAAGTTAATCCATTCAGTCTATTGGCGCTACTCCGACGGAAACTTTTCACCGTGGAAGTGATATTAAAGCGACAGCGGGTGAAAGGGCTCAGCTTTAAAGCCACTGTCCCGGCGCAACTTAGTTTATTTGCGAACCCGCCATTGCTACTGCTGCTGCTGGTACTAGTTGGTAGATAAATTTCTCCCATTCAATCACTTCGCATCCGGCACAGAACCGGGCAGAACCGAAAGGGAACTTCATCCATTACTCCTTCCGACTCGTGTGTGACTTTAGTGTCAGTGGTCAGTGGCATCTGGCGGCCCCGGATTGAGCTGTATTTGTGTGGGGTACGGCTGTGTGTGTTCGTCCCAGGGTGTGATTGTTTGATTAATGGTGCCGTATGCTTTATGCAGAGACAGGCACAGTTTTCGTCCATCCTTGACGGGAAGATGCGCCTTCGTCCGTCCGAGAGGCTGTCCGATTTTCCTCGCCATCGTCGTCGTCGTCGTCGTTGTCGTCACAGGACAGACGTTCTGTTGTAACAAATGGATCTGTTTACTGTTCTGTTTCGGCTGAGTTGATAAATTGGATGGTTAAATATATGCAAATTGCTCCTTGGGCCGGTGGCGCGGTCGGTGCTGTAAAAATACCAGCCAAGGGCCCCGCTCCGCACAGCCGTTGGGGGATGTTTTCTTGTTGCCAAATTGTTGTTGTTGTGGTAGTTATGGTGCCGTACAGAAGCTCTGCTGCTGCTGCTGCTGCGGCTGCTTGTGGCCTTCCCGATAGCGATCGTGGCCTTTAAGCAATGAGAAACTTCACCTTCTGCTGCCATTTTGGTGTAGGGGCTTCTGTAGGGCCAGCCAGCCAGCCAGCCAGCCACACTGTCAATACCTGGATGGCGAGGCGACGTTCGAGTGACTTGGGGCTTCTTTCGTTGCAAAATGGCAAAGGAAGCCAACATTGTCAAAAGGAGCAAGATTCTTGAGTGATCATCATTAGGAAATTTAAATTTAGATTGGCTTTTGATGGCACACGATAACAAGAAGCGTATGGCGAGAGAGAGTGAGAGCGAGTGAGAGAGCGAGAGTGAGAGGGCGAGGATACTCGACCTATTTGCTTTCCTTAGCAACCGGGGGGAAAAACTTGCTAATAGCATAGCGTACCAGAAGCATGTGTGTATGTGTATGTGTGTGCATTAATTGGAAGGGCTAAAACTACACATCCCGTGGGAAACAACAAATCTAATATGACCTTGAGAAGGTTTTTTTTTATATTTATAAGGAAAACGGTTTTTTTCTCCAACCGCTTTCCTACCACAAGCCGTCTCCTGAAGCTTGCCTAATCACTCAGAAACTCCTTGGGCAGTCTAAATATGTATTTTACCCTCCAGTTTGAGTAATGCGCTGCTACTACTTCAAATGGTCGATCCGAGACAGCGAGCAACAAGATCAAACTCGAAACAATATCATCAATCATGGGATGAATTTACATTTTCATTTGGAGGAAACTAGCGTCCACGTCCCGTCCCATGCTGCCGGTCAGAGCGCGCGCCGCTTCCCCCCCTTTTAAAGGTGTCCAACCCCGATGAAGCATAGCATAACTCAAACGCACCGAACAGGTAGAGCCCAGCCGGATGATAAATTGTGAACCGTCAACTGGTTGGAACTACCTGGTTGGTCCATTGACCGTTGGTCCGTCCGTCGTAGCGTCACGGAACCTGCCCAGCTGTGGCGAACCTTCCGTTTCAATCTCAGTCAGATGGGCAGCGACCACCACAGGACGGTTGGACGGTTTGGACAGGCATTTCGTGCCGGTGGGGTCGTTTCAGTTCCGCCTCGGGAACATTAACACACCCAGCGACAGTTTAGTGCGACAAAAGGGGCGGCACGACGGTCGGGTGTTCGTTTGGAAGATTTCATTTGTTCCACCTTGGCGCTGCTTTTATTTCGGATTGATTTCCGGGATTCCTTTTTCAATAACATTTGTTTCGTACACTTTGGGCGCGTGTAGTGTTTTCTTGAATGAAGCGAACGAAGGAACAAGCGAACGAACAAATGAACCCGCTCAGTCACGTAAGACTGACGGGAGGGACCAACTCAGGAAGTTGGTTGGACGATTGTCGCACAAAACAATGGCCACGTGCTTCGGGGAGTTCTGTGTGTTGTGCGGACAATGTACCACACCTTCCGGTAGCGGAATATAAGAAGCGCTCCGGGCAAGTGCGAAGGGAAGGCTCGCGTGTTTCGGGCACGTTATCGTTGTGCCGTGTTCGTGTTTGTTGGCAGGATTGTGTTCCTTTATCTTTGACACACACACACATATAAATGGGGGATGTGTGGGGGTGTCAAAGGGAACGATTTGTGCGTTTCGAAAACAAAGAGCATTCAGTGAAGGGAGGGGGGGGGGGAGGGGGCTTTTAGTAGAGTGAAAATTCAACAACACACGGGTTAATGCAACTCATTGCACGCCACTCTCAGGGAGACTCACACACACACACACACACACACACACACACACACACACACACACACACACACACACACACACACACACACACTAACAGCACTTTTCGCCGCGTGAAAAGGGTCGTTTTGCGTTGTATTAGACGCAGGGACTAAGGGAGTAGTTACCCCCCCCCCTTCCCACAGAGAACAAAAGCAACAATTCTTAAACCGTCCGATTGTTTCCCAGCCCGATTCACTTCTAAACACACAAAAAGATTGCTTTAGTGGGAGTTTGCTACAAACAAAAAAGTGGCAAGTCACCTTTAAAGCTTCCACTGCTTCCAAATTGTTACCGAGTCCGATTTGTTCTAATGGCGCTGGTCTAATTTAATGTGTGTGTGTGTGTGTGTGTGTGTGTGTGTGTGTGTGAGTGTGATTTTTTACTTCTTAATCCCTTCCCCCAGGCAAGCCCATCATCTTGCCATTTAGACGCCATTGCGACGGACAGGAATGAAACGACCAGCGCAGCTGTAACGGATGGCTATTAGACGATGAAAACGGAAATAAAATTTGAGTGTCCGAATTAGCGTCCCAGGGAGGAGGGGGGGGGGGGGGGTGAAGCACCAAACCACACTGGCAGGACAAAATGGTGGACACCACACCAAAGCCTAGAACTGTTTGGGATGGTTCGGAAAAACTCATCCATCCGAGCCGCGCCAAAATCGGACAAGTGCTTAAATTTTATGTTGCCAGAGCCCAAAGCCAGTGGCTCGCCAGCCCCCCCCCCCCCCGTGGTGGTAATTTTTCTACGATTGCATTTCTCAGCCGTTTGTCATGCCGAGCGAATTTGCCTAATGCGCGTGTAGAAAATAATTAAAGACGAGCAGCGAGCGAGGAACCCTTATCGGGCGGGATGCAGAACCCCAGCAGCAGAAGCCCGCCAGCTCGCCAGCTGTGTTTGCTGGTGGCCTGCCTCTGGTGGTGGTTTCAGTCAGTGAAAATGTAATTAAACGTGGAGTCAGTGAAAATGGACTGGAAAGAAAAGCACTGCTTGACTCTAATGCTTGCGCACGGTTGCGCAAAGGTGCCAGCATCATCGTTAGCGAGGCGCCAACCAACGCCACTGACGCAGAACGTCACAGTGCACGGCGCAAAAAGGGCTGCTTTAAATAACGGGGAGATTAAAAGTGAAGCGAAAGCGGCGAAGGGGGGGGGGGAAAAACGCCATCGCAATTTTCAAAGATTATTTGTTGATGAGGCGCTTTGGCTTCTCAAGAATCTCTGCACTGCCTGTAATTGCCAGCACCGACGGGGGAAAGAAAATACTCCCCCCCTCCCAGGCTCAGTGATGTAACGGAAGAGTCAATATAGCGAAAGCAGGACGAAAAAACTCTCGATAAGCATCACTCTCGTTACCGTGTGCATTGGAACGGGGAATCCCTCCTTCTGCCCTCTTGTCTCCTTTTGCATCAGCATTTTCTTACCCTTCGTTTGGTTGTATCGTGATGGAAAATTGGAAAAAAAAATCAGTATACCTAACGCTAGCCCGGCATTTCCCTCAATGACTTGCAACCATGCAAAGCATCCTAAAAGGTGCGGCCAGGTGCTGGTCTGGGACCGTGTATGGGGCCGTATTTGTATTTGCTTCGCAGCACAGAACATCTCACCTTACCTCCACTTCGCTGTCCCTTGTTTTTTCCCCCCGCCCAGACTAATGATGCATCGTAGTGCGATGGGAATAGCTCATACATAATTTATGAGTCAACGTCGGCGAAAAATATTGCCTCGGCCCTCGTGTGCACCTACGCTCCTGTGTGTGTGTGTGGTGTGTGTTTTTTTGTTGGTTTCCTCCTCCGATTTGCGAACGGCTGTGGCGAATGTGGCTGGACGGATTGGGTTAGTAGAGGGTTTTTATTTCGGTATCTACATCGTTGGATATATACTACTGCCTAAGGAGAGCAAGGATAGCCGTCAAGCGCCAAGCGGTGCAGCGGTCCGGTCTAGCATCGTGTTCATCGTTTTCCAACACATCGCTCCACGGAAAAGGGGAAGTAAGGGGGAAGCGAACACCTGCCGCGCCCGCAACGGAACGGAACGAAACGTGGCGGACACACGGAGAGCGACCCAATATATCGACAACATTGTCATCGTTATCCTGGTGGAATGATGTGAAAAAGGTTTTTGCTGCGCCGTACGTTTCCGTCTCCGTAGTTCCATTCAATCACCGCTTTTTCTTACATGAACCTATGTTGCTGGCTTTCTCTCTTGCTTAATTTAGCTCGCTTTCACTCTCACAAGGTGGATTGCTTACGGAATGGATGGAATGAATTTTCCCGGCCTTTTTCCTAGCATCATTTTATTTGCGGAATGTAAGCTCTCCAACGATGTAATGATAATGATCGACATCAATATTTTTTTATCTCTCCTCCTGATCCATTCGCCTCCGTGACCCCTTGGGAGTCGTTTCGCTCGAGCATTTCTTTTTTTGTAAATCAACACATTTCACCTGAAAGCCCGGGACACACTCACGCGCTAGTCAGCAGCAGCAGCAGCAGTAGTAGCAGGTGCACGATGCCGGTGTTCCCTTGACGTAGACCCTTGATGGCTGCACACAAACACACACACAAACACACACATACACGCATGGCGCACGATGTCGTGTGCGCTTTTGTTTCGCTCCGTACTGCAGCGTATTTCTGCATGGCTGGGCAAACGATAATTTCGTCCCTTTTCTGCCTAACGCACTCGAGACCTGTGTGTGTGTGTGTCTGGGGGTATGCTGGCTGCAATCACGATTGAAGGTGGAAAGGCTTTTTCGAGGGCCTCAGTCATACATTTAAGGCCTAATGGTGCTTCACAAAGGGCGCAAAGGGCGAAGAGCGCAACCGTTGACGACGGCCGGCGACGGTGGCAACGCATCAAGCAGCGCCTGCTGTTGTCATTTTCTTGGGAAGCGGGACGATAAACAAATATCGGGGCCCATGCCATGCGTCCTGCAGTGCTGGTGCTTGACGTTTTGCCTTCGAGGCTGAGACGATGGCTCTCTTTTGTCCGTAGCAATTGCAGTGTGTGTGTGTGTGTGTGCTTTTTTGTGTTGTTTTTTTCTTTTTTACTTTTAAAACGCCCGTACACCGCGCGGCCACGGTTTACGCTTTCCAGTCCCCATTTAGAACGTGCTTCGATCTCATCCCAAGCCAAAGGCAGGTTTTGCACGACAAGAAAGCGTCTCTCTCTCTCTCTCTTTTTTGCTACTACCCGTGTGCTGCTGCTTGCACGTAGGCCGAGAATGTTTCCCTTGACGACCCGGGCGACGACGTTGGCGCTTCCGCACCGCACAAAATGGCTACCGGTCACAGCGTGCGAATGATGGCGGGTGAGGTAACGCCTAAACTTTGGACTCAATGAACAATGGCCAACGAAATAGTCGACCGAGGGGTGGAAAAGAAGAGAAAAAAATTGTGCTGACGGGCATTTTCGCACCGTGATGGGCGCGCGCACCCGACTGTAAGGTAACGGCAACCTTATGGCGAAGGAAACAACATTTTGATGAGGACGAGCTGCGAAATTTGACACCCCGTCGCGTCATCGAGCTTCGGCCACAGTGGGTGAACCACCTCCTCCTCCTCCTCCTCCTCCTCCTCCTCCTCCATCACACTATCTTGATTTTCTTCACACGCATTTTCGTGCTAGAGATGAGGCGTGCCCGGGATAAAAATGTCACCATACCATTAAACGCCGGGCGGTCGCGGCGGGAGGGGAGGCTTGTGACAGGGGCGAATTTCTGATGCCGCTTTAAATGAGGTGATGATAGATCTAAGGGCAGAGAGAAGATATTTTTTTTGCGCTTAGCTTTCTTCCTGCCTTCCCTCGGCGCAATAATTTACCGATCCCCGGATCCATCCCGTCGTCGTCCGTGAGACAAACACTCTCTATTAGCCGTCTTATTGTGCTTCAAACGAGACGAACGCCACAGCGCAGCGAAGGGAGAAGGAATGTGAAATAAAATTTTCATACGCGCTCGCATTTTTGCTCGGTTCGTTTGCCACCACCGGCGGGGCTCCGTCGGCACGGGCGGAATGATTGGAACCGTAGAGAAGAAAAGGAAAAAGAGAAAACAGCACCGGAAGTCCTTCTAACTGACATTTGACAGTTTGTGAGCTTTGGCTTCGACGTTTCGCTGTTGTTTCGCGCTCGTGCTGTGACGCAAACGAAGGGGGGAGGAGTGCACAGTGGGAGGGCAGTGTTGTATGTTTTGGAATAAAGAAACGAGTTTTCGTCTGGCCCCTTCGTTTCTGCCGGGAGCTGGCTGCAGAAAGTTTCTGCAATCATCGCCCTAATTGAAAGCCGTTCCATCAAAAACGCTGTGTCGAAAAATCATTTCCTAATGACTTAATGGTTGCGTCCGATGGCTTGTGCGGGGTTTTGCGAGAAAACCCCTTTTTTCGTTAATTTTGTTCATCGGCGGGGCCGAGATAATTCAATTCCTCTGGTTGGGTGTCGCTCGCGAAGTTATGTGATGAAATCAAAACTCCTCTTTTGGATGAAGCGTTGTTTTTTTTTCGTTCATGCTCGGAATTCACTTCAAGTATCATTAATGAAGGATAGCATGCCACTACAAAACAACGAATAAGGCTAAATATTTGATCAATGCGTACGCACCGGCGGAATTTTCGAACCTTTATCAGAAGCTCCCGAAAGACTTCGTTCCCGTTGACCTTCGCGTCAGCGTAATGAAAATGGCGCATAGTTTCTGTCACTTAGGCTAAGTGGTACCGGCGATTCCTCCCACGCGCACTGACAAACTCGAGTCGTAACTTTGTGCTTGCAGCTCTCGAGTATCAATTTCGAGCCAATTCGCGCTTGGTGTGGAAAAGTTTTGCAAAGCACTCGCTCGCTGTTTGGGTGAAGAATCGTGGCCTTTGCGTGCAGCGGCGTGATATTTACACCCCCTCGGGGGCAAAATGGTGGTCCCCCGGGTGGAGCAGGAACGAGCAGCGGGCATTAAATTACCATCAAACCTCCGGCGACCTGCTCGAGGGATCACTTGTACGATGCGTGGTTCTAACCAAAGCAAACCGTACTGGCAAACGCAACTTTTACCACCGTGGACATTAATTTGCCTCCCTCTCTCTCTCCGGTTGGTGCCAGCCCCTCCGAGTCCGACTAAATTGGCGTGGGAAGAGTGGAACCTTCGTAGCTAGACACAGTTCCTACAATTCCAATGATACGGCCACTTTCGAGGGTCGAGTAGTGTGGCCGAGTTTCGAGTGCTTTTTGTCTTCGGCTTGCCGGCGGGAGCAGGAGCCGCACTAGTTTTAATCCACTTAAAACACACTGAAAGAGGCAACCAAACTTCCTCCTCGTTCCCCCGTTTTAGTTTACAAACACTCCAAACAATATCCAATAAAAGTTTTGCCACCGCACAGCTCTCTTTGCCCACCGCAAACACGCTTGGGGAGTCTCTGACCTTCCTCGTCCGTTCCTGGTTTAAGCGCCCGAGAGGCCGTCGGGCAAAATGTGTTCCATGGGGCAACTGTTCCGCCGAACCATTTATTTCCATTCGGACAGCGCACGGCTTGCTGTGATGCATCTTACACGCCCCCTCTACTTTGACCGCGCTCTCGTATTGACAATCTTTCATTTTCCCAGTGCCTACTTTACACTCGCGACTGATAAACGCAAACGCGCGTCGGGTTTGCGCGTAACAACTTCATGAATTATTCCACGTACGCACCACGACGGCATGGCGGCTTGCGACGATGATTATGATTATGGCGCCAGGTGAAACTTTTGCCGTACCGGCACGGCTGGCCGTGCAAAAAAAAGGTTAAAATAAGTACAGAAAACACACACACCTACGCGCACACAAACACACACACACACTTATAAGACGCACGGTATGTATCCTTGAAAGCCTTCCGAGAGGGCGTAAAAGTGCGTCGTAAAAGTATTCTTACCGTGAAGTAGTAATACACGGCCAGCACACTTGTCGCACGCTAATCCTGGTTGGTTGGAACTTTTATTTTTGCCCTTCACTCTAATCCCTTCCCTGCGCTGCTGTCCTCGGTCACTCGGTTGTGGGTGGTTCAGTGAGGAAGGTCACACACGCGCGAGCACGCACACACACACACACACACACATGGAATAGCACAAAACATTCTGCCAAGTGCTCTACAACTACAGTTGCCCCCTCTCAGAAGTAATTTCCTTTTCACTTACATTTAACGTACAAAAAACGGTTGCAATTTCCCCATTCCCCACTGTTCCCCCAGCCCTTTTCGATCTAAAGATGATTCACTGGATGCCGATTGATGATTCGAACTTGACAAACGAGTCCCGCCACAAAGCAGCACACGCGATCATGAAACCGAACCAGGCCAGTTCCGCACCGTTACTAACCGTTCGAACCGTTGCCCGGGTGGGAAAGCTAAGGGAACGCAACACCGTCCCCGTTCGGTTGCGGATGTTGCGGCGTGCGCTTCAGCTGCTCCGGGGGTGGAATCCCTTCACCGACTGGTGCTGGAGATGGCGTTGATGGAAGCATGTCGAAGGCCGAGTCCGAGTCGCCCAAGCGAGCTACTTCTGCCCCCACCCCGCAACCCGCCCCTTCTGGCACGATGCAGAGTCCTGCGCAAAAGCGCACGCGGCAGGCCCGCACGGTTCGGGCGTTTTTCTCCACCACCACCACGACTGGAAGCGAGCGGGGAAGTAGCGCGCACTTCCAGCGTTGAGTGACCGGTAACTCAGCGCTCTGCGTGTTTATTTGCTGTTGTTGTTGCTGTTGTTTTTATCTGCTGTAAAAGAAGATGTGTTTTTCTCAGATCGATGAGCAGCCGCTGCTGTGATGGTTGGTGGAGCTTTGAGCATGAAAAAAAAACAGACGACTACGCGAAAATGCTTTCACCGTAGGAATGTAACCCTTCTCACGTGATATTACAATCACTCTCTCGTTTGCACACGGTTCCATTTCCCATGTGTACAGCCTTGTCCCAGGGAGCAGCGATTCGCGTAGAACCGGCGGGGGAGATACGGGATCACGCGTGATAGGTCAGTGCCGTCAAGTGTTGCGCACTGCTTCCCTGCTTCCCAAAAGACGGCTTCCCCCAGGTGGGTATGCCGTGTTGCAATCGTTCTTGTTGCTTTCTTCCCCAATTTCACACGTGAAATGTGGGTATGGGAGGTTTCGGAGGTGGAAAAATGTATTAAAATCGCATAAAGTGGCAATTCGGCTGCTGCTTTGTCTTTATGAGCGTTCGCACTGTACAAACACACAGATTAAAACGAGATGCGAGCTGGATTTCCGATGTCGTTTAGTCAACACCTAATTTAGAAATTTGTTTCACCCTCGGCAGATGCACGTTCGCCTTCGAACTAACCGCCAAAGCGGTGCGCGTGGAATTAGCGTGTAAAAAAAGCCACATTGTGGACGTTTATAAATGGCACCCAGTTTATCATGGCACTGTGGTAATTGACATAATTAATTTTATTTATTTTCTTCCGGTCCACTGTCTCGCACGTCACGCTCCTCGTGGCTCTTCAGTGCACCACCACCAGCACCGCTGGCTGTGGGTGATAATGCTGGTCGGGCAACGATCGTCTCGCAATGCAATATTATTATTTCTGCCCTATTCCCGGTTCCCTGCCCCAACCCGGCCGCCAAGAGAAGAGTGAAGAAAGTTCTATAACATCTTTATCACTTTTTCGTGTGAGCAGAACGGAACGACGCGAACTATGTGTGCAGTTGTTGTTGGCTGCCGCACGCGAAATGGACACAACGATGTGCACTTGTGACGGTGTGATTTTTCTTTTCGCCCACTAAGCTCCGTGGGTAACGTACGGTAGCGTCTTGCGTGCGAGACGGTGCCGTTGTCATGATTGTTTCACGAAATGCTGACAACATCAACGGTACGGACGACCGTTTCCATTAGCAACGGCAAGCTGATGACAGCGCTCGAGCAGCAAGCAGCAATACTCCACGCGAACCAGTGAACGCAGCGCGTTTGTGTGTGTGTGTTGTGTAAATTGTGTAACGTGCGACACAAGCGGAATGAGCCGAGGGGATAAAAATGCGAAAAATAATTCCCTATCTGCAAGCTAAGCCAGTGAACAACTGACACAAGAACCTGCTTCTTTTAAGCAATTCCATCTTTCTCTATGTATGTGTGTGTATACAAGCGTTAGTGTGTTTTTAATTTCCCACGAATACGGACACACACAGACACCTTCAAACCAGGCCACCCTTCTCCCGGTTGAGCGAAACGCGCAGAACCAAGGATTAAGTGAAAATTAGAGTGGAAAATGTTGCGCTGATTTAATTGAATTGAATTCAATTTTCCCTCTAAGCCCTCGCCACGACTGTTGACAATGGCGAACGAGCTCGTGCGTCACCGGTACCACCGGTGATGACGAAAGCTCTCCGAGCAAATATGGACGATGTACGCAAACCGAACTGAAAAACGCAAGCAAACACGAGTCAACAAACTGCACGTAGGGGAAAGCGGGGCAAAATGGGCATGTTAAGCAGTTTACCTGAATATTCCTCTGAATATGCCATAAAACACAATTTTTCTTTCATTATTGCATGCCTCCACCATTTATCTATGGATTTAAATTGCCACATAGAATGAAAACAACTTAAAAACATGTAAATAATGTAAAATAAAAGTTGATGTTTTACGAGAAGCATTTTTGACACGCGGGGTAAAATGGGCATATCCCTGGGGCAAAATGGGCATATGTAAACAAACTGTGAAACGTCAAAACACTGGGGCAAAATGGGCCACAACAACTGCGCTTAGGTAATGGTCTATGCTTTTGCGCACGTTTCGTGAAATGTATTTTCGTTCTATCTTTTGTTTTGCTGGTCAGAAAAGCCCTTAAAATTCTTCCAAAAATATGTCATCAAAATTAAAACAGTTTTTAAACGTTTAAATCTACAAAATCGATTCTTTTGAAGCTGTGTCTGATATCATTATTGAGGCGACAAATACAACACCATAGCCTCACCAAACGCCATTTGTCAAAAGTATCTGCCCATTTTGCCCCAAGCGTAACTGCCCATTTTGCCCCACGTGAAGCATTTTTGTATTTTATGTTATATTAGTAAAAATACGCATTCGTTCGCCTTGCTTTCTTCAGACAAATTGTATAGAAATATCATATCTTTAATAATATATAATGTAAAACTTCAACGCATCCCTGTGACACTGGGTTGAGCTTATTTTCGAAGTGACAAAAATTACATCAATATGCTACTAAACCTTGTTTTGCACTTTTCTTGGTTATTTGTTGTGTTAGGGTTATGAAACTTACATGGTGTTCATAGAACACTCCAATGAATACATTTTGAGCATTGGAAAGTATCTTTGTAGTCAAATAATGCTTAAATAGAGGGTGCCCATTTTGCCCCACATGCCCATTTTGCCCCGCTTTCCCCTACAGACAGACGCGAGAGATGAACGCGCTGTCGCAACAGTGGGAAGAATGTGACGAACTCGATCGACGCTCAGCACGGACAGCAAACCCCCCTCCCCCCCCCTTGATGAAAGTGCACTGTATAAATATCCATATTTTTCCACCCATCATCACAACCCACATCTCGGGCGCTCGCGCACGCCCGTACGGCAACGGGATTTTTGTTTTATTAAGCGTGTGGTATAATTTAGCTTCCCCTTGCTACCTCCCCCCTCCCCCCCCCCACCTGCCACCTGTGACTAATAATGAAAGAAGAAAACCATCCGCATGAAAACTACAAAATGCGCTCATGCGAAACAGTTTCCCATGCGCGAGAACCGCGCGCGGGGGCAGACGGGGCGAGGGCTTATCGTTGGCAGATTTATGAAACTTTTCGGTTCAGGTAGCGATTTGGTGGATTTGCATAAAACGGTTACATTTTATTCCTCTCTCACGTCATGTTCTCTCTCTCTCTCCCTCTCTCTCTCTCTCTCTCTGTTATTTTCTCTTTCTCGTTTTTTGTGCTGTGTTTCAACGCGACAGCAAAAACATCACATTTAGTCGCATCAAAACTGCTGACATATGCTTTCTGGGCTGGCTGGACGGCTTCCCGGGCGCGGCACACAGCAGGACGCGGCGCCCTGCATACCGATGTGGGTGTGCAGAAATTAATTTCTAAATGTGGCTTGTAATTGGAAAGAATTATAGCCTGCCAGATGAACTCAACGGGCTGTATAATAAGTGCCTTTAACGGTCCTGGCTTCAGTGGAATGTTGGGCGGGGCGGGGGTGGAAAGGGGCTTCAGATCAAACAAATCTCACACCCAAGCATCCGGACAGTACGTTTTAATGACCTCGGCCGGTGTTCTAATCCCATAAATTATGCTGATTATCATTCATGGTGTTAGTGGTATGCTACTTTTTTGCGTTTTGTGGAATCATTTTTTGGTTTGATGCTTCAACTGTGTATGTGTGTGCGTGTGTGTGGAGGTGTATGAATTTGCTGCAAATTCCACAGAATCCAATTAGCCCGAACAATCCAGCTAGAAATGTGTTTGAAAACTACACCAAGGTAACGAAAAAGTTTAACAATGGTTTCCCTCCGCCAAAAATAAAAGAATAAATTCCCTTCCCATGTCTTAAAGCATCAAACGCATCGGCGACTTTAAACTTGGTGTGTGTGTGTGTGTGTGGGAAGGTGGGAAAAAGCTCCGGTTTCGCATTCTCCACTGCCGTGTGAAGCAATTTCCTCCAATTCGGTCGCGAACAGCTGTGGCCAATCATAAACTAATTAACTTTTTCGATATTCATTATTTATTGTGTCGGGACAGGTTTCACTCCCACTCCCGAGTGGCCGGGTGCCCTGACATTTTGCACATGAAATTAACGGACAAAAATGTCCATCTCTTCGCCCCCTTCTGCCCAACCTTGCCGCGCACGGTGCTGCTTTTTTGGCCGGGCGTGGTAGGACTCGCCAGTGGAATTCATTTATGAGTCCAATCGTCCAGGAGCAAGGATGTCGCCCGTCCGACCAGGTTGTGCACCGTTGACCGGTGCCTGTCGTCGATTATCGAGCTCGAGCCTATCCCCCTTCCCCCCATTTGAGTGCCATTCCACTCGATGCATCAAATCGTAATCGATGACTTCCATTAATTTTGCCCCACGCACATTGGCACAAGCGGCCCGTCGGTTCGGCCGCCACATTCACCGCCACAGCCGTTCACACACTGCCGGAAACCGGATACACTTCTTCGTTCGTATGTGTGTGTGAGCAGAGCGAGCATTTGGGCACGGACTTCAATCTGCTCCGGCACGTCCGGCATTGAAACTCGTGGCGCGTCGGTCAGCGCTGGGGCAACAAATGCATGAAATGAGATTGTTCCGAAAGGTTTATGATGTTTTTTTCTTCTTCAGCTTCTGCTGCCTTTTTGCCGGTTTTGTTTGCGTTCCCGCGTTCGTTTTCAATCAATCTCCCCCCGGGCCACAGAGCTGGGTGTGAAAAAAGGCAAATAAAGCGCTTGCAATTGCACATTCGCCAGTTGGTGCCGCATGGGATCTGGTGCACAGTGGCCCAAGAGAGATTCACCCCGTGTTAGTCGGCCCAACAGTAACGCAAAAAAAGCGCTCAAGCTAACACACTTTGCAGCCAGCAGGCAATGAAAGAATGGAAAACGAGTCAACAACGGCGCAAATACGGCACGTGTGTGTGTGTGTGTGTGTGTGTGTGTGTGCAGGTTCCATTTCCCGTATGACATTCGCGAATATTAATTGCATCAATTTTGAACATCACTCACACGTGGCCGGCGTCGCGCGGCGTCCCAGGGCCAGCGTGGCGATGATAATTAATGTAATTTTAATTAAATTTGCAAATTCGAAAATATACTGCCCGGGATGAATTTATTCATGAGATGCGATTGATGTACATTTTTACAAGGCGACAGCAAAAGCTACCTACATGGAACGACGGAAGTGTGGAAGGTTGGAATGATGGTTGAATTTTTGCAATATCGCAAACACGGACAACGTGGCCGCAGCTCATCTCGCGACGGTCCGAAGCGCGCCAACATTAATCGATACTTTGGCAGGTGTCGTTGGACCCGTTCTTCCCCATCCTCCCCCCCCCCCCCCATCAGTCAGTCATTTATCAACGTCCGTCCTAACCTGCCATTAAGCTTTTATCGATCAAAGTGAAGCGGTGGTGGTCAACGGTCGGGCGGGTTAGCGTCAACCTGCCCGACCGTTGGCGCAAAAGAATATGATGAATAGTGTGCCGGATGGCAGGATGGCAGGATGGCCACTCGGCACAGCATTCAGACAGCGTTCTGTGCGCCTTTGCGGAGCTGTCCTTTGGTGACAGCGCGGTGCCAAAAAGTGATTACTTTTGCTCTTTCGCCGTGGCGAGCCAGCTACTTCGCGCGTGCTGACCGAGGAAGAAACTATCGCACAAGGTCGCAACGTTGGATAAACGATGATGAGCATGACGATGATGATGCTGGTGCTGGTGACGATGGCTTCGAAGAGTGCAAGAACGCAAGACGAGTCAAACTATCGATCGACTATGGCAAAAAAGGGGGTTTTGCTGCAGACTACCACGAGACCAAAAGGGCAGCGGCTGTCATCGTCGCGAGTGAGTGAGTGAGTGAGAAAGCTTAGCTTGGATTTTCTTAAAGATAAACTCATAAACATTTAATAAAGCGAGCGCCAAAGGTCACGGCGATCTCCCCGATTCCACTGATGAATATTTCCATACCGCCATGGAGCCAAAACGCCGACCCGCATCATCATCACATCCCACACGTTGGTTGGTTGGTCGCTTCTCGGAAATGGAGACGCCTGGTGCGCCTCGGTCAGTCGAGTGATTTATTGATTTTCTCTAATTATGTAGCGGTAAATTTCATTCCAGGCCTGTTGATAACTTAATTACGTGACACGTCAGGCAGGTTGGAGTATCGAACGAATGAACAAAAAAAAGCGAACGACCAAGAGGCGACAAAATTGGTCGCAATCGGTCGAACCCAGTATGAGCGCAGTATTACAGACAAGACAAACGGGCCGGCCTGACCCCCCCCCCCCCCCCCCCCTGGCTATCCAGACTCCGACTCAGTGGTTCACAGTGCCTCACCGAGCTGATTGTTGTGCTTCCGATCGCCGCACACATCCATAACTCACCGAGTGGTTTAATGGCGCGGTGGCCAAACCCCGTTCAAATTTCAGCCCCGTAAGTGCAATGAGTGCGCAACACAGCGGAGGGATGATGGCGTTCGGGTGGTTCCGCTTCTTTTTTTTCTTCCTCTGCTCAACCCCTTCCACTTTTACAGACAGAGGGACTCTCTAACGCACCTACTACACACACACACCGACGCATAATGGGCTCAGTGTGGCCGCGTGGTGTCCCAGGCCCGCAACCGCGGCACCGTGGGCCTAGCCGAAAACAATCGATTTCGATTTCGTTCCAGACCGCTGAGATAAGGAAATTTATTGAATTTATCAATATAATTTTTACTGATCAAATTTATTACAGCCCATCCATTGTTTCGGACCGTCCCGGGGACGAACCGCACGAAATGCTGAACGATGCCTTAAACAGTTGCGTTTCGTGGGAAGGAAAGGTGGCGAGGGAGGGGGAGCTGGAGGGATGTTCTCCCCCACGACAGCAGAAAAAAAAGAACTGTGGGGTGGCTGTGCTTACTCTACAAGATAATAATGGTACGAGCCTCCTTTTCAGCTCTCTATCTCCTTCTCTCTCCCTCTCACGAGGGGACAAAAGCGACCGTTTCGATAATAACGGGCGCAAGGGGAGGACAGGCGGAAACGTGTTTGTGAGTGAGTTTGTGCATCGATCGTACTTGTCCAGCGTCCCTGCGAAGCGAAAGTTAAACAAAAACAAATTTTAATCGATATTAAATGTGAAAACTTTTTCGATCGTGTCGATTTTCGGGGGCTGCCTCGGTTTGCATGGCTGTTTTGGGGCGTTTTTCCTCTCCTTCAGTTTTGTTATGGGGGGGGGGGGGGAGAGAGAGACAAAGCCCGCCCGATGTTGCCATTTCTTCTTCCGTTCCACACACCCAACCCAACACAGCGCCATCGAGCAAGGCACATATTTTTATACAATTCTGTTTGAATAGATTGGAAGCACGCTTTTCTTCCGGTGCGTGCGTGTGTTTGTGTATGTCTCACTTCCGGGAACCCACCGTAGCGGAACTTGGGGCAAGTGTGCCACCTTAAGCATTTCAAGTTATAACTCACTAAAACGTGTTTTTCAAAAGCCGATTCAAATCTCATAACCAATTTACATCTATTTCCTCACTTATGAATGAGTTTCGCTTGAAAAAAGAGAAAACAAAACAGTTTTTGAAGCGTTTAAAAAAGGGTCCAAAAAGACGTTGTTTTTTGGGCTATGGGGCAAGAGTGCCACTCGTATGGGGCAAGACGGCCACCTGGTTAAAATAACCGTATTTCTTAGATAATTATAAATTATTACGTTTGTACCACTAGTGTATGTATTCCTACATGTATTTAGTTACCATTGAACCCTTTTTGACCACCAACTGTACCACAATATGGTTTGTTACTGTTCTGTTTTTCTGGCGTGGAATCCGCTCACAATAGCGCACCATTCCGCAGCACGCTACAACAATGTTTACATTTTTGACAGATCGCACCTATGAAAGATGGTGGCACACTTGCCCCAAACAGAGATGGCACACTTGCCCAAAAGTTGTAACTTTTTTGAAATTGAATTTTTCAGTGACAAAAAGAAAGTTTTTTTCAACTAACCCCACAAAAAAAATCCCGTTTTCTCAGCTATACGGTGGTGTAAATATTTTCTCGGTTGATTGTTCGCATGATTTTTGAGAGCTTATTTGGTTGGATTAAAAAATTATAATATTCTGCTCAATTTTGAAACTCAATATAAATCAGTTCAAAACAATGGGAAATATCGATTGGTCTATATGAAATTAGGCTCAGAATACCTAGTCATTGGAAAGCAACCAACTGTATACACAATTGATCATTAAACTAAAGTTTTTAAGGTAAAATGCTTGGTGGCACTCTTGCCCCGTATGGCACACTTGCCCCAAATTCCGCTACCAGTCCATGCCATCCACTGGATGTTTTTCCCCGCTGATCGGTCAATGTGTGATGAGGGATTTTCCTCGCCCCCGCCTTCTGCACTGCGGTGTTGATGATTGCCATCTCCTCTGTCCCCGTGCCAGCAAAACGAACCCGTGCAAAGATAGCCCTTTCCCACTACCGGAAGCGTACCGAGCGTCGCAGTACGATAACGCGTGACGCGTGAGGAGGAAGCCTGGTGGTGAGTAGGTGACGGGTGAAAGAAAACAGCAAAGCAGAAATAAAACCATCACACACTAACTTACTACCTACCCTCACTCACCCTGTCCCCGTCCCGTCCCCCTTGGCCGGATGTAGCCACACCACTCGCCAGTGCCGCACAGTAGCCGCAAAGAGTTTGGCGCATAAATCAACATATCTGATCGAACAAATTTGACCAACATGAACGCCCAAACACAATCGGCTATCGATAGATGTGGGGTGTGGACGGGACGGGACACAAGAATGGAAGGAGGGTGGGTGGATGGTACAAATAACATTGAAGTAAAATGAGAGCACTGGAGCATGCGAGCAGGGGAGCAAAATTGATGAAAATAAAACTCCCGCGTGTGTGTGTGTGTATATGTTGGATGTTTGCTAATTCCTTTGTTTATCCGTCCTATCGATGGTACTTGCAAGGGATAACAAAAGCACTACACAACGGGGGATGAGCGAGAAAGTACGATCGAACACAGCATCACAGTATGAGGTTATTTGGAAAGATATGTTTCCATTGTTTGCATGTTTGGATAATACCGAAAGAAAATAAACAATTCTTGATTTTTCATTGTGCATGTTTGCAGCTAAAGTTGCAAGTATTACATCAAACGTAACACAACATAGTTTGGGATGAAAAAAAAAATGCATTAAAAACACAACTGTGGCGTTGCAATGTGCTGTACATTCCAGAGTGTGCTGCAGCAAATCAATAACGTTTCGAAAACTGATGGATACGAGAGTTTACACTCCATTTCAAACGTTAAATCATTCATCGACCCATCAGCAAGTATCAATCACTCCGTCCAAACGGGAGTAAATGGGTCCACATTTAGGCCCATACTATACAAAGTGCATCCGTCATTGTCCTGACGACTAGGAAACCCTGCCATAATCCCTACCTCCTTACCCTTTTTCCTCCTCTTTTCCCCCCGCTCTACAATGACATTGCTGACTGCTTGCAAGTACATCGAAAATACATCAGACGCTTTAACGGAACGGATAATTTAGACTTTTGTGTAGGGCTGCCCATTCTTGAAAGCTTCGTCCATTCCTTCCCTTGCCCACACTGCACACTTCCGCTAATGGCAATGCTCAATTCGACCCAAGCACAGCAATAAACAAAGCAACTTGAACATTGTCGAACCAAAAAGGAAAGGTGTGCATGGGGGATGATGATGACTGTGTGCCGGAGCCAATGGTAATTGGATTGAAAACGAGTCGGACAGCCGAGCATGACGATGATTAATGCTTTCGCTGGGGGCGGGGGTTTCGAATGAATGGAAGCGCAAAAGCCTACGGTCCACTCACCCGGGGTGTTTTCTTTTTTTTCTCTCTTTTTGGCTTACAGCAACCCATTTCCTTCGGGCGATTCACAATTGGCGGCTGCACGAAATGGCGTGAGCAATGTCGAAGAAACTCAGCCGCCAGAGCAAAGCTAACTGCAATTGGCGTGATTTTGTAATACATTAATGATAGACCATTCCGTTCGGAGCACGATGATGACCGGGTTCGGCTGTCGGAGTGGGGGGGGGGGGAGGGGGGCAGTCCACTACAATCACTACAATTCGGAGTGTGTGCTCACGAGTAGCTGAGCAGCTGGAGCTTCTGCAGCAACTGGCCGACGTTCCACTGTAGCAGGGCGGGCGTTTTTGCCAGCACCTTGCGGGACGGTTCCTCCAGGCTGTCCTTCAGCAGCCCGTAGCAATCGGCATTGTACTAATGGGAGAGAGTGAGAGAGAGACAGACAAGCACAATACAACAGCAAATATAAGTGACGTGTGTGAATTACGCGTCGAGAGCTTGCTAACGCCACTCACGCTTTGCTCCTCGGGACGGGGATGGTACGCGAGCAGGATCTGCTCGAGCGCGTCCGAGCACAGCTCCTCCACCTCGACGAACTGTGACTTAAGTGGCGTTATCATGACGGTGCCGAATTCGGGCTCGTTCCGTCCCTCGATGAGCTCGCGGCCCAGCACGAGTGCGGTCCGTCGATGGGCGTACCGGTTCCACAGGCAGGACTGAAAGTTGTGCGTCAGACAGAAGACACCGAGACAGCGCAGATTGTGCGATTCCATCGACGGATGCTTCGGGCTCGCCGCCCGCTCCACGCCGGGGACGTAGAAACAAGTGTCCACTTGTGGGAACAGGTGCACATTCATGCGCTGCAGAAACTTCTCCAGCTCTTCCAGCGTGAATGTCCCGTCGCCGGGTGGCAACACTTCCGGTGCCGGTGCTTCCTCGAGGAACAACTTTTTCGTCTGCTTCTTCGCGTGCTCCTGCAGCGCCAGCCGGTAGCCTTGCGCCGTGACGTAGAACACGATTTGCAGCGACTTGGTGGTGAGCGTGAGGGCCGTCGTAAGGTTGGCGCTGGAAAGAAGTGCAAATTGAAACAGCAGGCCCGGCGTGCGACCGAACAGTAAATGGGGTTTTTTCTTCCTCCTTCTTTCTTTCTTTCGCTCTCTTCACTTACATCCTGCCGTGGCGTCGCATGTCCCAGTGGACAAATGGAATGTTGCAGTACTTGCGCGCGGCCAGCCCGTACACGCCCAGCCGGTCCGTGGTGAAGGTTAGCAGCCGTCGCTCCGGATCGTACGATTGGTTGCGGATTGGCATCGTTGACCATCGACCCGGCTCGTGCTCGATCAGCGCCATCGCCTCCTGCTCTTCCTGCTCCTGCTGGGCGTCCGACAGTGCCGTGCTGTCCCGCTGGGCCGTGACACTGCCGGCGGACTTTCTCCGTTTGCGCTTCTTCTTCTCATCCTGCCCCAGCGACGCCTCGCTCACCCCGGACAGTGTGCGCGTTCGGCCGGCGCCCAGCCCGAGCGGGTACTTTTTTGTCGTTCGAATCTCCAGCCACCGTCGCCGGGGCTTGGGCTGAACCATCGCGGAAACATCGCCCGCCGGTTCCGCCTCCTCGCCCGGGACCGGCACGGGCGGAAAGTTGGGCTTTTCCTTCTCGCGCAGATACTCGAGCAGCAGCAGAAAGGTGGAGAACAGTTTGCACAGCCGCTCGTTCGAATCATTGTCCAGCATTGCATCCGTCGATTCCATTCGCCGCACGAGTGCCTCCATTTCCTGCATCAGCTCGGCGGTGATGGCGGCCTCCGAACCGTCGTACCTGTCGCCCACCACAAGCGGCTGGCAGAGCGGCACGGGTGGATGCAGATAGTGGGCAGCCTCGTCCGCTGCTGCCAATGAAAATTGTTGCAATTTTTCATCCATTTCCTGCGCCACCAACGCGTCCGTGCCATCCTGCTCCTCCGTGCCATCCGTGCCGTCGCCGCTGTCGATATCGGAATCGATCGGAAGTCGCATTTCCGACAGCCCCGCGTCTTGACCGTCGGTGAGAAATTGCTCGTACTTGCGCACCAGCCCGTCGCGTGCCATCTGCTCCCGTTCGCGTGCCTTCCGCCGGGCGGTCCGCTCCGTCAGCAGGGCGTACAACCGGTTCAGCTCCGCCCGGAATCGATATCCTTCCGGTACGCGCGGCAGCAGGTGGTCGCGGATGAGATAGTGCAGCCGCACCTCCACCGGTATGTCCATCAGGCTAAAGTCTCGCACGAGCTTCGGTTCGCCGACCAGGGCGCGGGACAGCCGATGCTCCGGGGCGGCAAACAGGAGCGTCGCCTTGTGGGCCTCGATTTCGTCATACTGCAGGTGAAACTGTTGTACTTCCGGGGTGAGCTGAGTAAACTGTTCGCCTTCCTCCCACCGCTCCCACCAGCAGACGGTCGGCTCCTCCCACCAGTGACAGTGGGCCGGCAGTTGGAGCTCAATTTTAATCAACCCTTCGGGCTCCAGCGCTCGGTATCCCTTTTCCGTCAGCTGCAAACCATCCGGAACGTTGGTGTAGATGAAATCGGGCCTCGGCTCCATCGGCTGGGGCAGCCTGTCGAACCGGGCCAGCTTGAACACGCCACCGACGATGGCATACTCGCGCAGGTTGATGTAACCCGGCCGAAGGGGTCGCGCTTTCGGCGAAACGCTCGCTAAAGTGTCCCAAAATCGATCCGCTTCCTGCCGCTCAAACTCGGCGTCAATGTCAACCTCGGTCTCGTCCGTAATCACCGCTGGCTCCGGCTCCGGGACCGGTGGCTGCTTTGGTGACTTGCCCTTTTTGCCACCGGCTTTCGGGGCGGCGGCGGCAGGCGTCTTCGTGTCCTTGCCCCCTTTTTGAGCTTCGAGCGCTTCCGCCTCGGCCTGTTTACGACACTGCTCGGCATCGTAATCTTCCCGTAGCTTCCGCAGCGCTGTCAGTCGCTTCCGCTTCACTTCCTGCCGTTCGATCCACTCCGCTTCCTGGGCAGGGATCAGCTCCACCGTCGGTTCCAGCGCTGGGATGGTGTGCGTCGGGTCCATATTGCTGTGGTGATCGAACTCCAGCCACATTCCACGGATTAGGCAGTCCTTCAGATCCAGTGCCGGGGGTCGATGCAGCACCAAGCTCAGCGGGACCATGTCGATAACTTTCATAAGCTGATTACTGGGGATCGGGAAGCCGGGGAAAGGGGGAAGATACAACGATGAGTCCCGATGAGGCCGACGTTCACATGCAAGCCCGCGTGATGCTTACTAATCGGGCGCAAGTGGATCCGGACGAAAGCTCCACAGATACATCGACAGCACATCGTCCTCCTGGAAGTGGAAATCACTCATCACAGGATCCAAAGTCCTTTGCGAGAGAGTCCACACAAACAGCGAGAGGATTTAGCTGGAATGACACTACCGAATCCCCTTAACCGACCGACCGTCCCTAACTCACTCCATATCCCGGGCGATGTTACTGCCAATGCGAAAGGTCATCCTGTCCAGCGAATCGCTAATGAACTTCCGGATTTCGTCCCGGGCGAGCGCGACCTCGGCGGGCATCGTTTCGTGCCGCGGGCCCTTGCCTTGCACACTGTCCTGGATCGATGCCAGCACGGCCAGCGCCTCCCGGACGGTGGGCAAGTAAAGGCCGCCTATGTTCCGGAAGACTTCCCTCAGATCTTTTCTCGTCGTTCGCTTCCGGCTCGGGTCTTGCGTCAATGGGCTCCGTTCGTCCGCTGCCAGCGTCCAGCTGACCGAACTCTTTTCGAGCGCTTCCTGCTGAAAGCGCCACCGGTACAGCGCCTCGCGCAGCAGCGGCGGGCTGGCCGGGTCCGGTGCGGTCCGGCAGGCCAGGAAATCGGTCCACTCTTTCCGCTCCGCCTGCTGTCGTTCGTGGTCGAGCGCTGCCTTTTCGAGCCCTGAAGATCAGAGTTAGTTATTGTCCTGACCCCGGGACCGGGCTTGTTCTGCTGACCCACGCGCATCTTCTCCCCATTAAAATAAAGCCCACTTTACTTACGGCGAAAGAACTTGACCGTCTCGACGAGCAGCATGCGGCGCTGGTTGTATTCCTTCAGCTCGAGGGCCACCTTCCCGTGCAGCCGGTCCTGCTCCTCCGCATAGCGTTCCTCCTGCGCCTGCCGCAGGGCCTCGCTGCATTCAAAGAAAACGCACAAACACACACACAAACATACAAACACACAGAAAGCAGAATTGGTGATAATTCAAATCATAACAAACATGGCCGGCGGCCAACACTGTATCGCGAGAAATAATTACAGCAATTCTTCCGGCGAAACTTTCGGACTTTTGGCTTTCTGGAAAGAGCAAGCGAACAAGCGAAAAAAAGGTCGTAAAAGTATGCGAGTGCGAGCGGCCGGATTAGGATTTATGATGGAAAGTTTCTCACTCACCTTCGGCATTGTTGGGGGAACGACGAAAAAACAGGGCGGACGAAACGACGAGCAAACGAGCAAATAAAGAAGGAAACTGGAAGGCGCTCGCGCCTGCTTTGATTAGAAGTAACAATGCAATCTCGATGGAGTGTTGGAAACTTTCTACTGGCAGACGGCAAAACGGCAAAAAAGATACCCTTATTCGAGACTTTTCGTGAGGAAAAAAAGGAGCAAAACGGTCCGACCAGATTGGTAGAATTCTTAAATAATAGAGAAGTTTTCGATAAGCGAAACAATTGACAACTTCATCCCAAGTTGAAGCAGTTCGGGAAGTGGCCTTGTGGTTCGATTGCTCCGCCAGGTGTGTTTCCTCTCTCTCTCTCTCTCTCTCTCACCGGCCTTCGCAGCAGGGGGGAATGGTGGATAAATTAGACATACAAATAGCCCACCCCCCCGACCCCCGGGGCAACGGTCTGCACTGCACTCGTCAATAACATCCGTTTCCGATCGGACGTGACTTGGGTGCACAACAAAAAAAAAACCCTCTCCTCGACGGTTCACAAAGCGCGTCCGGGATTGTTTCTTTTAGCGAACGGCGCCATCCCAAACCCGCGTAGCGATTACACACCCAAACACGCGTGTGCTAGCTCTGTCGACGATACGATTGCGTAGTGATGGCATGTGTTTGTTGTGCGTTTTGAAGCTACATTACCGGACGAATCGATCCGCTTTGGCCCCGTTTAATGCGATCGATCGAACGAGCACCTTCAAGGGGAGGGATTCGTGCGCCCCTCGTGATTGGAAGGAATCCCTCCCTGCCGTTTGATGAACTTGGTCCCTCGGGACATCTCACTTGCTGAGTGTGTGTGTTTTTGTTTGTTTTGTTTAGCGCAGGAAACCTGCCCAGAAAGTGTGGTTCGTAAGGTTCATGAGATGAACCCAATCGCACTAAATGTACTTTAGATCGAAGCGAGTAATCCTTCCGTGGGGAAGTCGGGCGCGTGTGTGTGTATCTCGAGCATCCCCGTGGGTCGATCCACGTGTGCGGCCCAAGATGATTTCATAAATGATTCATGGAAAGGACATAAATATAATCCAATCAGTGTCCGGCATAGCGGCCCAAAACCCGAACCCCTGCCAGTCGTACGTTCCTTTTTGGGTCACTACTATTCCGGTCGGCTCTGTCAGGCACTGAAAAGTGAAGGCATTATTTTGGGGGGGCGGTTCCGGAAGATTCGGGTTCTAAATCTACCTGTCCCATCAGCCGGCACGCGATATAATTGCAAATAGATTGATTCAACCAGCATGGCGTTTCCCCGGATTCGCGTGGCACGGCAATACGGTGGGTCAAATGGCGAAGAGAAATGGCGGATTATTGCACGCTCCGAAGATGGGGAAGCGCATTTTCGGGCAGCATTAGAGCCAACTCCCAGCGGTCGGAATCGATTTCCGATCCGATTAATGGTGTTAGCGAGACGGGAACGATTGAAACACAACATCACAAATTGAAAAGTTAGCTTCGTTTACTTACTTTAATAAAATTATCCGTAAAAAGGCTATTGAGAGCTGCCAGCCGATTGTTGTAATTGTGTGCTAAAGCAACCGTTGCGGATGAACCATTTGAGACATTTTAAATTCAAACGTTTCTCAACAATAAACGGCGCACCCATTCGCCGACACTCCGAGCTTACGAGCTTGTTCTGATTTGACGTTTATGACGTTGGCGTCTCTTGTTTTGTTTGTCCACCCAACGTGAACGCCAACGGAACGAGGAAGCGCGCCAGCAACGTAGATAAAATTTATTTGTTTAGCCATCACCCGGGCGCGCTGCTTTAACGCTGCTGCTGCAAGCGCACCGCAGGGAGGCTTAGGCCCCGGAACTAAGGCATGAATGGCAGCAGTAGCAGCAGCAGCAGCAGTAGCAGTAAGCGTGTAAGCAGCGAGAGATTTATTCCCTTTCCGAAAAGGCTTTTATCGAGCGTATAATTTTAGCAGGCCCATAAATTGGAAGTAAAACTCGAGCAGGCTCGTCGAGACCACTCGGGCTGTTTGGAGGGGATCGGAAAAACAGATAAAGGGCGGATGAGCGAACGAGAGAGAGCGAGCGAGTGAAAGAGATGGCACAGTAAAGAAGATTGAGATAGCTTCGCTTTCAGCACGTGCACTCTAGATAGGAGAGTTTAAATTTGACCAAATCGCCTTACATCTTACATGCCGATGGAAGGGATGCGGTGCTGTTTATTCCATGAATGAACGGTGCATCCGGTTGCAACCACAGCCAGCCAGCTCTATTTAAGGCACCACTCCTTCGTGGAAGCCTCCCAGCCTGGTAGTGGTTTATTTTAAAGCCAACCTTTACCCAATTCAAGACACTCACAGACACGCAAGCCCACAAATGGAAATGGCTACTGCTGGCCAGGCGATCGTAAATGAAATCATTTCGGCACCGCACACCTTCCACTGAATATGAAAACGGAGACACTTTGGTGTGCTAGAGCTGGACAGAGAATGAACGCTTAATGGAACACCGTTTTTATTTTTTTGGTGCGCTTTTTTGTTCGCTTCACCACCACCACAGCAGACTTCTGCGTGCTAAACCGATCCTCTCTAAGCCTTCCTTTTTCACCTCTTCCTGCGGCAGCACGGGGTAGGGTGTGAGGGCGCGCGTTTTGGCGGGTGCTACGCGCGTCGCTGGCTGTGGTTATTTATTGTACAATAAATTACTTCCAGTATGAAATAAATGAGAATTATAATCGAAAACAAGCGAATTGCGAATTGTTTGTGACGCTGGTGGCAGCAGCAGCAGCAGCAGCAGCATGAAAACCCATCGCCGTACGGTGGGTGGCTTCACTCTGTGGTCATTTGCACCCTCTGCTCCGTGCCACTGTTGCTGTGAGACCACAGTATTGCTATTTTTCCTGCACTGTATTTGGTGCGACCGTGTGTATGTGTATGTGTGTGTCGGCAGCGTTTAATTTGTGTTATGTTATCCTCAAAACAGCGGGCACAGCATCAGCCCACAAAGCACAAAGTCAACAGCGAAATTCATTTATTACAATCGTGCTGATTAGTGTCGTCGAACGGGTTGAACGGTGGCGGGTAGTGGTAGTGGTGGTGGTAAGGGGCTACATGGAACACATTTATTTCCCTCGCCGTACGTTATTAATCACACCCACTATGAGGCCATTCGGTTTAGTGTGTGCGTGCGTGTGTGTGGTGGTGGCAGTTGGGGTTTGCATTACGATCAAATTAAAATATTTCCTCTAATGTGGTTTTGACGTTACTCAACTAACCAAACATTAAATTGTAGTTGAAGCACAAAAAGGACAAACGAAACTACAGCGCCGCGTTCCGCTCCAGGGATTCTAAACGCGCGCCCGCAATGAATGCAATTTGCAATTTGAATGTAAATTTCTGTGGGCAATTCCTGTAATTATTTGCAAAAAAGGCCCTACTGTATCAAATAGTGTGCAGATGAAGCAGATGAAAGGATTCAATGCGGGGAAAATAATGCATTATTGCACAGCTAGTATTCGAATTCCATGCTTCGTTGGTTGGGGCATTGAATAGAATATGGATCAATCTGATGTACCAATAGAGAAAAACAACATAAAAATCACCAATGCTGCAGCTTGTCTGTGGACAATTAACCTTCCTCTTGTGCATCATGCGCAGCTTTCGCTCGCGGCTGCAATCATTACAAAATCCAGCTCACTGTTTGCTCTGCCGAACGCCGCCATCTAAGCTCTTTTTAAATGCATTCACACAATTTGCAGCGAGCGCATCGTTAGTAAAACAAAGCATGTAATGGAAGGGGTGTATAAAACACACACAAAAAGAGTCACGAGAACCAACACCGAACACACTCAAAATGGAAGAAAGAGTGGAAAACCCCCCGTTCCAGCGATTCCTCAATTGCATCATGCATTAAAAATGAAGCTACCGCCGCACACATTGCCACCGTTTTGCCACCCTTGCGGGTGAACAGGGGTGAGACTGACCCCGAATAGGTGGGTCGAGGGACGGAACAGCATTTTCATCAATCAACCAAGCCAACCAACCCGACCGACCGATGCCTGGCGGGCAATCCCAGCACCGTAGTCTCCGAAAAGCCCAATCACCACTCCACTCATTGGCACTCACATTTTGTTGCAAACAGAATGCACTTTGTACACTGCACGCCCTCTTCCTCTCCCCCCCCCCCCCCCCCCACGATAGTTATGGAGCAAAAATATTTGGCCAATTTCACGGAAACAGTTCAGTTGGGGGATCGGTCGGACGGACCTTTAGCCCCGGTAGGGCAAGCAGCGCGAAGGAAAAACGAAAGGAAGGATGGAAAATGGAATCAGCTTTTCATTTCCGTGGGCATCTCCTGCATCTCGAGCTCCACTCACTGGCGGTTTCGAGTTGCGAGTTTTGTAAGGAGTGGCGTAAAAAGTGGGCGCATATGTTTTCTGTGCGCGCAAATCGACCGTTCGAGTTCGAGCTGCAACGCTAATGGAAGCGAGGGAAAGGGTTGGGTTGGTGTGGGTGTGCCCCGTAGTGCGGTGTGTTGTGTGTGGAAACATATTTTCGTGGTCGATTACGCTTTCCCGCGAACCCCTTGGCCCCTTGGCCCGGCAAAGCGAGCCCGCGGCGGTGCATTTGTAGCAATTTAGCGTGAAATAATAAAATTACTCGCAACTAATCGGAAGCGGTGTTTGCCATTTCCGTCCGTTTGTTGCCCCGTGGCCACAGTGCCAGGGAAGTGCAACGGGAATGGGATGGCATATTGAATTTTACGGTAGAATTTGCCACTGGCAGTGTAAGTGGCGGTCCGCGGTAGATGATGATAAAATCGATACACCCCTCGATTGAACCCTTTTTTTTCTTTACTCAAGGGAGTGGAAGAACGTGTTGATGGAAAAACGAGATCCCACGCGTTGGCCGCCAACCTCTCGCTTTAAAGCGCTCAAGACATGGTCGATTGAGCTGACCATAAATTCGGAAGACTCTCCTCCTTCCGCGCGAGGTGCTGAAAAGTGGAAATGATGTTACACAAACACACACTCACACACAGACACGGCTTCACACGTTCCCAATGATGGATGGGATGATGTCGAACAACCGCGTCGAGCTCGTGTACATGTTGTTGTGTGTATGGGGTTTGATGAAAAATGACCACTTTTCACTGAACGAACCCGAAATCAATCGTCCCGAATGGGAACACACCCATCATGTCCCTTTGCCACAGCTACTTTTCCAACAGTTACTTCCCTCCACACGACCACCTCCTCGACCGCTCGGGGAAATAGGGTTTTAAAATTGCTTACCAAACTGTTGATTCTGCAGTGGAGCCTACTTTGACGCGAATACGCGAATAATTGACGCGCCAAAATCGGAAACGAAACCAACGCGCGGCCTGCCATGATCGATGGCCCACCGGCACGAGCATATTACGGCGGCGTGGCGATAATGGAGCACAGCCTTGGTGAATTAGCAAATTATGGTCGTGATTAATGCATGGAAAACACCGATCGGAATCGCGAACCCGGGGAGGGAATGTGAAAAAGTGTAAAACTAATTGCAAATGACAGCACGCTTGTGATGAAAAGCATTAGGTGAAAATTGAACAATATCGATGGGTGGTTGGGATAGAGGTTGATGTATAATGCAGCTGAATACTTTTAATTATGTTGCTTGCGTTTAGTGGAAAAACGCACCATTTGAATACTGTATCCATTCATTCATTTATCGGTCTTTTATCGACCGTTGCAAATATGTTTTCAATCATTTGAATTGCAGAAAACATTTTTGTAACGCTTCAAAACAAACAACAGCCCAATGAAGTTGACATCCATTAGGTGAGATTGCCAAAGTTGTTCAACACAACAACAGCAGCAGCAGAATTCGCATCAACACAACTTAGCTCATCATTCTCAATCACAGATCGAGTCCCGTTGTCCGAACGTTGCAGCAACACACAAACTAGCCTGTTCGACAGGACAGGAGGTTTTTGACTGGGATATCATAATTTACATATCCCTGCCCATAACTCGTGACGAACGGCCCGGCGCTGGCCACCCGCTCTAATCCAGTCTAATCGAGCGGATCGAAGTTTTCGGGCTCTGGTTTCGATCACTATTTGGGCTGCAGTCGCATAATTTATTTGCCCTTATAAATCCACCCGCAGGGCAACTGGTTCTGCTACTGCCAGGACTGTTGATCCACTCTCCCGATGGAGTCGTTTTCTATAGACACTTCCCTCGGCCAGCGATTGCTCGACGAGTGGTATTTTGATCCTCATCGCAGAAACATCGCAACAACATTGGGAAATTTTAGCTTCAGTGGGTTGTGCCCGGTAGAGGCCATAATTTTACTGCAAATCTCCATCCATCTCCATCAGCGAGGCTTTCCGAGTGGGTGTTGGGGGGGGGGGGGGGCTGGGGTTGCTTTTGTTCATATACAGGCAACCGAACAGCAAAAAAAGGCGAACCCACATCCACATTGCAGCCAATTTGGAGTTGTACAGGCAGTTGGCTGACACGGGATGGGTGGAGTTTTCCTCGGGCTTTTGAAACAGTTCCCGGGTGCCCAGTACACCCCTCACACCCAGTCCCCTGTCTTTTCTTTTTGGTTGATGTTGTTTGCAACCCGTTCGTTCGGGTTTCCCACTTTCAAGCGGATTCTTTCGCGCTGCAAGGGCCATGTCAACGCAGACCGCCGTAGGAAACTTTTTAATAAACCCATAACAGATCGATAAATCCTCCATCTCGCTCATACATCAACTCCTTCGCGGAACGTCATGTTGGCATAGCCACCGGGTCGGCCCTTCTGTGTCTGTGATGGACGCCTGGCATGGGTGATGTGCCGTCGATTTGCCACACAAAGGCTGTAGTGAAGTGTAAAACAACATCCGACAAAAATGTCACAACAAATTATAGAAAAAGGAATTTAATTTTGAGAATGCTTCAAATATTTGATTTCTGTAAGGCAGGCATGATAAACTCACGAGGTTTCCTCCCTTTCGCTCTCTCTGATAATATTGAAATATGTAATTAACTTTGACCATTTTATACTTTTTGTTGATTTTTATGACACATTCGCATTAATGAATGTTTGTAAAAATAAAAAAAAAAAACTTGTAAAAAATAAGCCACATGTATCGATTTCTCCCATAGTGGGACCTCCTTGCCCATGGGTACGATTTATTTTCATCGCTTTTCGGCAATGTCACACACGACAACGGCGATGCTTATCGTCAATCGTGAGACTCACAAAAACACTCCATTTCGTCTGCCGGTTAGAAATACCAAATCCATTTTTTTCTTCTTTTTCACTCTCATTTCGCCTTGCGGTATTGCTCGGCACTAACCGCGGCATTTCAGCCCTCCTCCAAACGGACCAGACCGGTCTGCCAGAGCCCGGTCTGCCGGCAAAAACCAAAAAGCAACTGAACAATGACGGATGCCTCGACCGGACGGATTGATGGAGCACTAGCGCTGGAGCTGGAGCAAAATAAGCACTGTTAGGAAAATCTGCACGAAAAGTCAGTTGCAATTTGGCTTTGCGCGGCGTTTCGGTCGCGTTTTTCGTGGTGACCCAAGCGACGGCCGCGCGTTCAAACCTTGTGAACGACCAAGCGTCTCCATTTGGTCGTTGCGGGTAAGCAAAACACAGCGACCCCGGGAGGAGAGATGCGGTTTGGCGGCTTGGGGTTCCGTGTGTGTACGGTGTCAAGTGTGTGGATTCATCATCATCTTGATTTTCCTGCCCGCGTGCCCCGGGGGGGCGTTGGCATAACAGGGCCGGGAACTACTCGTACCAAGCACGGCAGAGCGATTAAAAGGAATTAAAGTGATTAAAACTGAGCACGTTGTTGAGATTCGCGACTTGTCGCGACGGAAGGTGCCTGGCGCTGGCGCCTGTTGAGTCGATTGATCGTGTGTGATTACTGGTGAAATTGTTAAGCCCATGCGTTACTAATGCGCTATTGATGTTGAGTTTGGCTACCAGCTATTGAGTCGAACAAAGCCGACAGTGCTGTTATTATTAACGCTAAATGGACGCACATTGAATATTAATTATGGCGTTCCATTCATTTGATTCTTCAAAAGATTCCATCTAATGTATTGTTATCAATTAATTCACACAAAATCATTATCAACGTGTTGTACATCAATAAGCGAACAATCAGTAACTATTATCCCATTTCATCAATTAGTATAAAAGCCTTTTTTGTTACTGCTTCCTGAACTTGTAATAGCATGATTGTATTGTTCCCAAGAACATTCAAAATATTTATGAAGCATTTCACATAACTAAAAAATCAACAAATACCTTCATTCATACATATTTGTTTGATCTGCCAATTGTTCTGAGTACGTCGCATGATAAACTATTGCAATTGGTAAAGCTCCCTACAAAGTACCCCCGGACAGCAGTTGGTAAATTGTTGCACTTCCCGCAACTACCCTCCCCCCACCCCCCTCCCCCCTCCTCCAACCACAGTCAAAAGGGGTAAAATTATTTACCTGCAGTTTATTATTGAATTGTACCGACAGAACGTGACTCAACGTTGCTTTTGTGAAAGTGTGAAAAAGCCGTACAAAGTGCCATCGGTTTAGTGGAACAATCCAGCTGCCTGCGCTTCTGCATGCGTCCGTTCAGAGACGGCGATGGTGAGGGGAAGAATTGCATTGCATGCCCCCCCCCTCACCCCCTTGCACACTATTGCACCCGATGCGGTTCGATGATTCGCTTTTCGTAGACCGCAATTCGATCGAACAGGGAACAAGGCGGGCAAATGAAACAAGCGAACAATAGATTCCGGCCGACAGCACTTCCGGAAAAAGTCTTGAAAAGTGCCAACAATAAAGCGGGACTGAAGGTGTCGGTAGTGGTCGGTAGGGAAGAGGGAAGAGAATGCAAAAGGGTGGGGAGTATGCAACTTAAACGTAATGGCATGATGCAACGGCGCTCCGTGCCCAGGCCCAGGCTGCTGCTGTATGGGAGGAGGCAATGTTGTCTGCTGCTGTCCCTCCGTGGAAGAGGTAGAGCTGCTTTGGAAATATGAGTGTCTGCCTCGTGCGCCTGCCCCAGGTGCCCCAGGTGGAGGTGGAGGCGGGTGGCGGGGGGGGGGGGGGGGGAGTAAATGGAAGAATGGAATTTCCATCCGTGCAGCTATGCCGGTTTTCGCAACTAGCTCGTAGGCATACTCTACCGGCCACCGACATTCCCTCCTGCAGAAGGGAAGTGGAAAATGGAAACGATAGAAAGGCTAGTTGAAAGCCTAAAACATCGTGCAGCTTTTTTACGACCCACTCCACAGCCCCCCCCCCCCCCCTACCATCATGTCTGCAAGGCAATAAGCAAATTGGGGAGAGAGGGAACAAAAGGAAGGATGCGGAATTGGACGAACACAGCAATGGGAGGACGAACGAAGTGCAAGTTATTCTCGCACCGGTGTAGTTTATCCCGAAGGCATCGTGTGAAGTATTATCGTACGATCGTATTTATTCACCGAGTTTGTACCACATCCTAACGGCCTGCCCGCCCATCCGTCTGGTTCATTCAACCAGCCCGTACATTGGAAAGTGCATTTAAGTTCAAGTGTTTCTCTCTCCTTTTCCCTTGCAAGTCCTGCACGAATCCTGGTTCCTTTTTTTGTTGTATGTTGCCACTGCTACTAGAATGAATGATACATTGATTCATTTCTTTAACCGAGTCTTTTCATAGCCGAGTCTACTACTGGCGCTGGTGACGACTGAAGCACAATGCGTCTTGTGACGGTGATGGTTTTCATTTCAATTGCTTGTTTCCGCTTTTTCCACCCCTTTAAAACATGCCTAACACAACAACGACAAACAAAAAACTCCAATCAGGTTCGACGGGAAAGCCGAAAACGCCTGGCCGAAGGGCGTATAACTCCATTTACTAAACAAAGTTAGCAGAACTGGGGGTTTTTTGCCCCCCGTTTGCAATCAATCCACTTCTTGCTCGAACAAACGAAAGGCTTTAACATCTTTGCTTAGGTTTCGATTTCTTGTGTGTGCTTCCGTGCACGACATGACAAGTCAATTGTGAGAATTTAAATGTTATTTACTTTAGGTGCAAACAACCGAGCAGTGGTGAGAAAAAACTGTTTCTGCACACAAATCATGTGCACGCTGGGAGCAGCTCCAGTGAAACAATTAGTCATTCGTTGTACTTCCGGCTAATGTTTATGCAAATAGCTTGTCTGTCGGGATCGCGGCATTCCCTCCCCCTACCGATTTCCTAATCCCTTCCTTACCCCTTTGTCCAAAGTGTTTGTGTGCGGAATTCCAGCAAAAGCGTCAGGCAAACCGGCACCGAATGAGGGCCAGCGTGGGCCGGAAGTGGAAAATGCTACACGTTGACAGCAGCGCGTAACAAACGGCCCGCTCCAACTCACGGCATGGATGGATGGATAGATCGATCGTTGTTGCGATGAGAGAAAAATCGCTCAACAAATTATCACTATTAATGGGCGGCCGGGAGCGAGTCTCCCGATGCGTCCGCTGCCAGCCTCTTCAGCCACTCATAACCATAAATCAATCCCGGATTCCACGTTTCATGGGGAGGGGGGGGGGGAGGGAGGAGAGGGTTGGGCTTTGAGGTTCAGTCGATCCCGAGCCCGATCCAGGCGAAACACTTTTGCTAATGACAGCGATGTCATCCAAAGTGTCCATAAATCGTATTTAATGAGCTCGAACATCACTCACTTTCGGCAAAAGGCGACAACTGCGCCAGCCCCCATATCCTCACGTCCCCCGGTGGACCGGTGGCCGAGTGGTGACAAATCAATAACCGGAACCGGGTTATGTGAGTATCCTTCTTATCGCTTACCGCAGAAACTGGGGATGGTGGTGGCTGCTGGGGATTGCTGCTGCTGCTACTCACTCTTCTCATCACAAGTATCCATTTAGCATCCGTTGAAAAGCGTCTACTTTATGACCTTTTTTTTCTCCTCCTTTTTCCAGGAAGTGATGATGCCTCACACACCAGTGGCGACCGCTGGACCGAATAAAGCAACCGAGAAGTCGAGGTCGGCCATTCAGAAGCATGGGTGTGCGTGTGTGGTTTCGTTATAAAATCACTCTGGAATAATCGCTGCTGGAGGCTTTATCAATTATCATTCCCATTGACGCCATTCGGCGCACGTTAGCTGCTGACTGCTGAGTAACACACCGTGCCATCGCCGTCCTTTAATGGGAACACAGATGGGTGTGCTTGTGTATGTGCTTGAAAGCACGGTCAGTGGGAGCGTTTAAAAGCCTGTCTCGTCGGTTTACCGTGGAAACTGTGCCCCGTAGCCAATTAATTGCGTAATTTCGCATTGTGCTATCGATTGAACGAACGCGTCGGTCGTTCGGTACTACTTCCCGGTTCCGATCAGCATTGACCTTTTCTGTTGCGTACGATTTGCAAAGTACGATTTGAATCGATGTCAGCGAGGAAACAGACCACACCAAACAGTTAAATCCGTGCACTAAACGGGGGCTCGTACCAGCTGACCCATGTCGCATGGTGATCATGTAATTTGCATAATTAGCACACGACTAACTCATCGTGTCAAACAACTCCACCGGCGGCAAAGGGGCATTGGCAGTATCGTGGGAAAATGCATACGATACGGTCCGTCCGCACGACCGACTCCGGCCCCCTTCCTCCCTGTAACCTCGCCTGGGCGTGTGCCAGTATCCCAATGGCACTTCCGGACGCGCGAGTATTAGTTTCACACCCACATGAATGTAATCAGCGCCTGACCTCTCGCTGCCTCCCAGCGGCTGTCGTTGGTGTCGATGGCTGGAGTGTCAATATTCACGTCTCCCGGGGGACGAACAGATATAGCCCTGCATGTAGGAGTGGGAGAATAAATAAATAAAAAAAGGAAACGGCTACAAAAAAGCGACCACGAGAAGGAAACGCTGAGCGAAAGCGATGGAGCGTGTCCAGAACCACTCACGGATAAACCTGCCTCACGCAAGCCCGTCCTTCGCCGGCGGCGTCCTTCTCTCTGCTCTGTTTGATTAATTATGTTAAATCACTGCCATTATAGACACTGTCAGACGGGGTTCGATGCTAATTAAAGATAGTGTGCGTATGTGTTACTCAACACATCATTTACCGAAGAGTATCCCACTAAGGCGGCATTTCATCACAGTGGCGGAGAAGTGCGATAAACATGGCAATATCCTACGCAAAGCCCACTTTAGCAACAAACTATAAACAATCTTGTTTACCTTGTGCCCCACCACTCCAGCTTGCACTTGACCGGCAATTTCCTTTGCATAATCTGGATTGCGTGTCACTGGAGGACGTTAGGTGAGGTGCACGAACGGCTCGCTTTGAAGTAAGAAAAGCTTACAACCAAGCTGTCAATCAATAGCAGCTGTCAAATATTGACAGACGCATACTTGAAAACATTCGCACATCCCAACAGTGACGCCTGTGCACCGTTTCTTGCCGAGCATGCACTTTAGTGTCCCGGAATATCAGTTGGCACTTTGGCGAAATCACTGTTGACTATCACTGGCCGCTCACAATCGTTTCATCTTAATTACAGATCAGTTGTTCAATTTGCTAATGACGGCGTTCTGGTTCGGCGCTCTGGTGGCACTTCCTACGCGCCTACGTTGCCGGCGCTCTGGCCGGGAATGGGGCCGGTGGGCTGTCTAGTTAGGCGAGCAAACAAAGCGTAATTGTGCCGCAAACGGACGGACAGCTGTCGGGTGTCTGGCGGTGTGTGTCAAACATCAAATTTGAAAGTCACCAACCGAACCACCGCCAGACACAGGAGCGGAAGAAGTGCCATTTAGTTTAATGCCCGATTTGGAATACATCTGGAAATGAAATAAACACTGTTCGGTGGCAGTGTTTCCGGCTGCTCCTGTCCACACCGGGCCGGGACACACACGGGTTTGAAGATGCTGTCGACCCCCAGAGCCCATGCTGTGCTGTGTCACTGTGTGCTGGTGCAAAAAGGTGCTGCAAAGTGCACAGGACCGGGACACACTAGGTGAAACATCGTCGCATAATTGCTTCATCACCCGCTCGAGCAGGCTTCAGTCATGTCCTGTGCCTTATCCTGGTGAGATCCAGATCCGTTCGTGGACGTGCACCACATTCTAGGCATCTGCCTCGAAAAGACGATCGATAGCACAATCGCCTTAACTCGGGCGCCCGTACGAGCGCAGGCGGTTATTTATCGGGAAAACAGGATTATCTTCCGTGCATAATAAGATTGAATTTGCTTAAGCTTCCCTCAAAATCATCCAATTTCTGATCTCTCTCTCTCTCTCTATTTCTATCTTTTTCGTTTTCCAGCTGTTCATTGTGTGCGTGTGAATGTGCCTTTTTTCAGGGAAGCCCCCAAACCGACAACGACCTATCAATACTGCCTCCATTATCAAGGATTCAATGAATAAACACGGCTCACTTTGGAATTCGTTTCCAGCTGTGTCCTGGTATTTTTCCCATATCCTTCCTACAAGCTCATAGTTAATGCACTTTCGTGGAATGTTTGAATGGCCATCGCGCTTGGCCTGATCCGTACTTATCAGATGTCACAAGCATCAAACGGTCTGGGACTTCCTGGGAGTTCGCTTGTGTTTGATATGTATAATATTGTTTTCCCAGTACATGAAAACTGTGGGATCTGTCCCTGTTGTTGTAAGTATCATTCAATCTTTCAACACACGCTTTAAGCGGTATTTAATGCACAGACTTTCACAGACAGTAGTCGTGAAAGCTGCACGAATTGAATGGCCTTTTTTCGAAAACGAAAATAAGAATACTAGGCAAGGCGTAAGATTGATGAAAGAAAACCAACGACCGTTGACGGCATTTGTAATCAGAATAGCAATGTAGCTCGTGATTCATCCACTCTTCGATCACACATCCGCATCCTTACTCTTTTTTTCCCCCCTCGCATTATGTTAAACGATGCGGCTAGTTTGGCTGAATGTTGAGAACATATTTTTCCTCCCTCAAGCGCTTCCCTCCCAGCAGCTTCCCATCCGAAGCGCACAATCTGCACTGGATAAATTGCCTGCATTATTGGGTGGGTAGGTTGCGATTTATCATAGTGTTTCGGGATTCGAGGAGGGAGCGCTGCGAGCGATGCTACGGCGATTGGGGTGGGAATTGGTCAAGGTACCGATGATCAATAATGGACACGAAGGCCAAGAAGGGAGAGCGGGGGAAGAAAAGGGATGTTAAGGGGTCAAAAAGGGAGGGTTTTGATTTATGCAGTGCCGTTAGTGCTCAACAAATGATGAACCGGAATGCGTTGTTCGTGCGGTGGATTGAAACTTTAAACTCACTTCCCCAAAATGTGCAGTGGAACAGTGTAAAGAAGTGTAAAATGATTAATAGTGCAACATAATGGGCATGTTGGTGTACGCTCAGCACTACTTTTGCACATCCTTTCCCCCCCATTTTGGTGTGGTACATTTGGGACACTTGGGAAGGGAAGTGTTAATGAATGGTTGATTATTTTACACTTCAGTTACACACACACACACTTATGGAATGATGTTATTCCAGCAAGTGTTGCGTGACTGGGTGCAATATGTACAGCAGTCACCAGTTTTGGAATAAATATCACGACAAAAACACCGTAGGAATCCAATCAGTCAGGCCCAGCGTGAACCATAGCGTGACAAAGTATTGAACAACATGAGCGAAAAAGTCAAAATCATGCATATGGAAAGCATTGTGTAATGGAAATTGATGCGTAGAGCGCAATGTTCAATCAATGCAACACAAACATTCCAAACAGCTTCAGCGAATTTGCAATCAAACATGAAAACAATTCCAGCGAATCGAATAAAAACAAGGTTTCTAACGTATCTAGCGTTTCTAACGCAAACAGATAGTATTATCACCTGCAACATCTCTCATTTCTCACAACTGATAATTCCCGGTATCATCCTGTAGAATAACACTGAGCTTACCGCATAAAAATGGTTAAATTCTTTTATTTTGGGAAGAAAATTTCCATTAAAGCTCTCCCACTCGGAGGAGCTTTGTGCATCCGACTGCTGGCGATGTTTAAAGCTGCACTTTCCCTCCCAGACGCCACAAACGCAATGTTGCACAATTTACCAGTGCAAAACCAGTCATCAAGATATGCAAATGCTTGTCCAAAGTCTCCAGCTGCGGCCGATGCTCGCCGAAGCAACCGTGCGCATGCGAGTGTGACCAAATAGATTTGCCTCTTTTTCTCCTTCCTTTTATCTTTGCAATCCTTCGCAATGAGCGTACACAGGGAACACACATACACACCGGGATTGGTGGCATGGTGGAATGGGGGCCGAGGCAAATATGAGTAACGGCGGTGGCCGACAAAATCTATGCAAAAAAGGGCACGGTCAACGGCCACTCGTGGACGGCATTTTCCCGCCACTCCGCTGCCGAGCCCCATTTACTAAAAGCATCAAGAGTTGGGCTCGGAGTGGATGTGTGCGTGTTCGTTGGTGGTACGCTTAGTGAAAAGAAAAACGGCCATTCAAACGGTCCAGCATACAAAACGAAGGACGGGAAGTGGATGGGAAAGGTCCTCTCGCTCTCTCTCTCTCTCTCTCTCTCTCCAGCCATTCCGTTCCGTTGGCGCTCGAAATGCTTTCCCACGCGATTCCGGAGCGCGGTCCCGGCACATACTCACACAAATATATTGAATTGGTTCAATTTGCATAGGAACTCGGGGCTCAATAAAACTCAAATGAAATTTTCCATAATCTAGGCCAACAACAAAGACGCCCTCCCCCCACTCACTCCTCGGACGAGCCCGGGACGCTCGGCGGAGGTTTGCTAAAAGCAAATGATGAGCACACACAAGGTAGTGCGGGACCTTTCTTTGCCCAACTTTTTTTTTCCTTTCGCTCTCCTTGCTCCCTCGCTCTCCCTTCTTTTTTCTTTTGTACGAACTGATAAAATGCGTGAAATATATTTTGCTGAAGCTGAAAGTGAACGCCCACACATACACTACAAAAAGAACATGTTTACCACTTTCGGTTGAAAGGAGCTTTTAAGCCGGCACGGAATAAAATAAAATATTTCGAGGAGAGGGGCAACAAATGAAAAAGAAAAAAAAGGTTGGTCAACCTTCGTCGCATTTAAGGAAAAATGTTGAACAAACTCGTTCGCTCTCTCTCTTTCTCTCTCTCTCTTTTGTGCTTTTCGTTAATCCCCATCGTAGTGTGATAAGTGGATATTGGTTCGGGAAAAGTCGATTTCGTAAGCTTCGGTCTCGGTTTCGTTTCCAGCCAAAGGACCTTTCTAGACCGTTGGCCTGGCGTTGGCCCAAGCTTCGTAATCCTTTTGCAATTGGAACCGTTTGACCCAATCTGTATTACCGATCGAGTGTCGGCTATTTATAATTACTTAATTACTGCTTCCTGCCCCTCGCTTACGGTTCCGCCCGGTTCTGCCAATCGGACTGCCGTATGCTGTGCTGTGCGCTATTGCCAACTCAACTCAAACACTGCACCAACGAATGCAGCGCACCGGAAAAGAATGGAAACGAAATTTTGCGTGCCACCGGAAATAAAAAGCTAAAGGTGAGGGGACGGCCTTTCTTTCGACTTTGTTTCAGTGGGGGGGGGGGGAATTTATTGCTTTCTATTCATGTGGAATTGTATTAGTACAGCTAACAAGGAAAAAAGTCCGACCCTATCCACGTACTTCATTGATGCAGCGGTTTGGTTGAACTTTTTTCCAACCACTGCCTCGGTAATCGGTTACGCGCCCGTCCGGAAGAAATCTGGAGCAACACATTGCCCGTCGGCCATGACGAAGCTGTTGTTTTTTGTTGCCCTCCCGTCGGAAGTATGAGTAATGGATGCCGTGCGCCAACGCGGAAGCAAGGTTCGCAAGATCGGGGAAGAAACAATAAGGGTTTGAAGAAAGTATCACCAACTTCCGCAACAACAAAACCGCGAGCTAAATGGTTGCCAGGGAAAAGGGAGACCGTCCGCTCGCTTAAAAGCCACGTCAACCTAACGGAGTAATTATTCCTTCCAAAAACTCTCGGCGCTTTGTTCTTGGGCGGAAGTGCCCTGCCACACGAACGAAAATGGCCTCCCAAAAAGGGATCATTTTTCATATGTTTCTCAGATTTTTCCACCCAGCGTTCCATCGGAGCGAGGCAGGCGAGAGGCCCGAGCTCGATTCCAAACCTTCCCAAAAGCCTTCCGGCTCCGGGTTACACCAACGGGCTGCGGTTATTGTGGTGCAGTTTTCGCAGTATTCAATGGGTCCTGCTTTTCCCGGCTTTCCGTTGCATTACAAGCATTCGTGCTCTCGTGCCTTAGACCCACCATCTTCAAGATGAAAGGGAACCTTCTGAGGCGAACCCGCGGCCACGCTGCTCGATAAAAGTGCACAAAGTTTGACGGCAAATGTGTGTGTGTGTGTGTGTGTGTGTGTGTGTGTGTGTGTGTGTGTGTGTGTGTGTGTGTGTGTGTGTGTGTGTGTGTGTGTGTGTGTGTGTGTGTGTGTGTGTGTGTGTGTGTGTAAGTGTGTAAGTGTGTGTGTAAGTGTGTGTCAACGAGCGCCACTGAAGATGAAAACAATGAGATGTTGCCAGCCGCACACATCGCACCGTCCCGCCCCGCCCTGCACTGCTGGCCGACCCGTTCGGTTTCTTTTATGCACGGCCTCCAGGTTTTTCGCCGTCGTGTGCGACCTTGTGACCTGCCTGGAGTGCAATATTGGGATGACTTCTTGCCTATTTCCACGCCCCATGCCGGCAAACTCCCACGGGAGCCAGCAAACCCCAAAAGAGCAAAGGACAAAGCAGCTCGCCCGATTATTGGTGAAATATTTTGCCCCTTTGTTCGAAACTTTTACCAAACTCGGCGCACCGGCAGCACCCGGGACACATTGCAAAAACGAGCTGCTTTGAAAGTGTATTTTATGAGTCACGGGTTCTTTTTCCGTCGAAAGCTTTGTTAGCACACTGCACTTCAACTCGCAAGTTTGTGGTTATTAATTTTTCACCCACCGTCCCGGAGCGCCCAATGCATTCAATCTTGCCGGTTCGATTTTTGAAATAAATTAAAAGAACCATTTTCCTGTGGCAGCTATTGGGAGTGAGGGTGAGTTATTGCTATTGCAAAGGAGAGAGAGCGCGGGAGAGATCGACTGCATTCAGCTGGGTGTGTTTGTGTAAGGAAATGGAAGATTTTAATAAAATTATAACATATATATTCTATGAGTAAAATATTCTTTCTATTGAATGCTGCTCCATGGAAGACATTCCTAAGCGACATTCTTGTGCGAAGGTACTCTGCTCACGTCGATGGAGACGCCCCGCTTGACCAAGTGATCAAGTGCCGGTGTCCTAACAGTGCAGCAATGTGGCTGTTGCCTTTCTCACACGACGTTTTGAAATTTTACTTAATCTCCAAAGCACTTTTACTGCAAACGGACAATTTTATAGACCTCACCTTGCTCTATTCATGTGAACAGGGCTTCTAGCTTGTACACTGCGTGCCAGCACACATACCATTGTATTGCGACAGCCACGAGGGAAGGAAATGAAAGAAATCATTCAATCGGAATTCATGCACGCTACCCCCCGGTTCGGTTGTGTGGTTGTCGTGCCGACCAAGCGGAACACACCTCAATAAGCCGTCTCTCAGTCATCGCCGAAGCGTCGAAGAAGGTACGTGCTACATGCCCCACCGCCCCACAAGCACAAAGCACATACGCCCCAAGTACGGTGGACTAATAAAACCCCAGAGCGAGGCACACACATCCGTCTTTTACTCACACTCACGCTACTCTGCATACGGCATGCGGGTTGAAATCAAAAGACGGAGTGCACCTTTCCAGTTCACCTTCCGGGGAGGGAGTGACAGGTACACACACACCCACAGGCAGGCTGATTCCATCGTAGAAGAGAGCACTTTTTGCTTTAAGCCTTCCGACACGCTGGCTGATTGTTGTTTGACATCGAACGAACGGGCAAAGGGGCAGAGGTGCCGGTGGGAAGAAGGAAGTGAAATCGAAAGTTTTCAATCAAACACAGGATTCATTTCCTTATAATCCCATCGTGCCATTTTTCATTTCCCTCTCCCTTGCCGCCCCTGTGCACGCCGCTTTTTGCCCGATAACGATTGACCGGAAGTGTGGAGCAAAAGAGGAAAGCTGTTTGCCCGCAAGACGCAAAAATGGAAAATCAAACAGCCGGAGCAGCCGGAGCAGCAGCAGCAACCGAAACAGCAGCCACAACCAAACAACACTGTCTTGGGGCAGAGATTCCGTTTGGCTGATCGGGCGAAAGAAGAAAAAAACACCATAAAAACCCCTTTGATTCTGCAGATCCGGTCGTTTCGACATTTCGACGACGCTGGTCCCGCCCCCCACCCTGAACTGCCGGATGCTGCCTGGTGGCCCGTAATGCCCTGCCCGTGCCATGAACGAGGTTCTCTTTCTTTTTCTCTCGTTCACTGTCTTCTTTTCTATCGCTCTCTTCCTCTCTCTCTCTCTTGCTTTCGTTCGTTTCTTCAGCACGGTTTTGGCGTGGAAAATCGAAATTCAATCATTTTACAGGACAAACCGTTGGGGTCGTGGTACGGTATCGTTTTCATTTCCTGCCGCCCCAAAAAAAATCCTTACCGAATCATTCGGTTTCCAATTTTTTTGTTGCCGCTCCTCACTCCAGCACACACTCACAATCAGCTGCCACGCCGATACTTCTTCCCCAGGGCCAGGGCGTTGGAACTGGCCGAATAGTGTGAAGATTTTGTGGCTTGTTTCTAAGGAAAAGCCACCACCACCACCACCAGCACTACGTGTAAGATTTAACAACAGTGCCGTGGCTGGAGGTCGTAAACGATGACGACAGCAGTGTGCACTGCATGACAAACCTTAAAAGGCTCTAACCTTCTTTTTGTTTTTAATCATGGAAAATATTCCGCAGCCAGAAAGGTAAAACCACACGTGTGCAGCCACGTTGGCAAAATGTCATTACAAGTGAGCGGAAATCGCGAAACGACTTCATCACACATCCCATTTTACTGCGCCCGGTGTGTGTGTGTGTGTGTGTGTGTGTGTGTGTGTGACCCCGAAGCTTTTCTTGGGGGTGGAGGGGGGGGGGAGGCATAAAGCCCCTTATCGACACGACTAGTAGCAGTAGTAGCAGCAGCCACCTCGTCACATGTCGTTCGGGGCGGTGGCATTCAAAAGTTCATTCGAATCCTTTTGAACCTGTCCGTCCGGTGCGTCCGGTTCGGTGCAGCTCGGTGCGGAATAGGGGTAGGGCACCGGAAATGGGTTCCTCCGTTGTGAAAGCATAAAGTCAAACGGGGCAGGGTCAAAGATTGAACAAACGACCCTAACCATAAGCGAGCGTTGATGTGCCGAAAGGGCGCGTTTTTTCTTCTTTCGCTCACATATCGCCCGAGGCTTCGAGGACCGTCCGACCGAACGGATGAGATGGAAGATCGGGGGGAAAAAAGGTAATAAGGAACAGAATCGGTGCTAACGATGCTTGAAATGGAAGCCATGAACCTAATAGACACTTGAGTTTGGAAGCGCTGGCCTATACCGGTGGCCGACATGGGAGGCAAATAAAACTAAACTATCAAATACTTTACAGTGAAGGTGGTGTAGTGGCCTGTCCATGGGAAGACAGTCGCCGGAACTCGTGTCGTTTGTTTAACAAGATTTTACAAATATCTTTTCAATTGCCGTCGGTGTATCCTATCTTTTAATGTACATCAATCGCGGGATATTTCCTTTGACCGTTTAGAAAGGATTAAATTGGGTCTAGACATGTCATAACATAGGAATAGAAACAGATGCTACCTTACAGGGCATACTACAAGTCGTGTTTCGAGTGACACGTGACACACGCATCTTTCCATCCCACCACGACTAATGTGACGTTTTTACTTTGTTATGCTCTTATACATCCTTTAAAAAAAACTGTCGCGTCATTCAGCGGCCAAGTGCGACTAAAAATGAATTCAAGAAGACAGCTCCGTATGCTGTTTTGGTTCCAATGTGTGTGTGTGTGAGTGTTGGGAAGAGTATTGGCTGGATTGCAGCAGAAGAAACTGGAAAAAGGCAGCAACGGCGGAGTTTAATTCCAGTAAAAGCCACTCGTCATGCGTTTATCCTTTCCGTTTCGCGTTGAATGTGAATGTGCGCAAGTGAAAGCATTGTAAACGCATACGCAAGACACATATACACACACGCGCGCAAACAGGACAAAACGGCCGTACACTTGAATGGTGGTGGAAGTACACGCATAAAATATGGGATGATGGTGATCGTAAAAGTAATCATAATACATTATCATTATCGTAATTTTAAATCTTACACAACGGCGCGACGACGGAAAAAATGCTTTCTCTCTCTCTCTCACACACATGCATACACAGTGAGTGTAAGATACTCACACCACCGAAACCGGAGGCACGCGTCACACAGGACACAGGAAAACCCAGACTTACAAGATGCAAAAACCCCCGTTGTTGCCCATGTGTTCGTGCACTGTGTACTAAAGCCCGTCCGCTTTTTGGCCCGACAAGTGCCAATGATTATGGTCGTTTCGTACGTTTTGTCCACCGTTTTGCTCCTTTCGGTGGTTGCAAAGGTTGCAACTGAAACAGAAAATGCGTACACCGGTGAGGCGTGTGCACCGAGAGCAGCTTGGTTTTGATGATGGTTTGCCCGGAAAAAAGGAAACCTTCACTCGACACGATGAAAGTGAAAGTGAACGATGCCAGCTTTTGCACTCGTCATCCTTTGCGAAGCCCATTTGCCGGGCCCCACCACCGCTCCCGCTAACGACACGAAATAACGTGCGTTCGCATTGCGATGTGACACATTTTGGGCAGAAATGGGGAGGGATGGGGTGTAACGCGTGGGCCACACGCGTGGGCACGAACGGCAACAATGTCCAATAACGAGGATGACAACCGGAACGAAAACGTAACCAGCCCGGAAGGTAAAAGGGATGCTCTGGTGCTCGAATGTCGCCCCCAACCGTGCTCAAATTGCCACCCGAACGGCTTCCCCTCCCCCCCCCCCCCTCTGTCTGCGGCCCAACCCACTCGCCGAGATTCGATATGGTGAAGTACATTGCCAAAGTACTGATAAGGGCACACCACTGCATTAGCAGACTTTATGAGGTGATTCACAAACTGCCGGGTGTGCCGGGGTCTTTGGCCCTGCGTTGACGCACAAGCAATGGCGTCCCCATTTACTCGAACCCGTTCGAGAGCATCCGAGAGTTTTGACGCTAATAGTTTCAGATTAACGGTTGCTTGGGGTTGGGGTTTGGGGAATGGGACCGCATCTAGGACCGCGTGGAATGTGGCGCTTTTGTGTGGGGAATATTTCAAATCTTTGCTCTTGCCCTCCCCCAGAACGCTAAAGCCTCGCGCAATCACTTTTTACGCACTGCCCTCTTGATGATGAAAGAGTGGGTTTGATTTTCTGTCAATATTGTCGTCACGGCAACGCCTTGCCGGCATCAAAAGCATCGAACGGGCTATCAAGATGGCTTTTCATCCGCTCAAAGCTAATGCCGTTGGCGTTGTTTACTCTTCGAAGCGATTGTTTTATCTTCATCTTTGCTAACCTCGCCGGTTGGCAACTCACTCCTGTCACAGTACTGCAATTGATCCGAATATTCAATAAACAGTCACGCAGACACACTCACCGCAATCGCGTTTGCAAAGGTATTTCGCATTTCGCTTGATTCAACGTTCGATCTTCCGTCTCTCGACCTATACCCACAGCTCGTTACACACTCGATAAGCACCTGTCCGTGCGGGATCTGGCGGCTCGCGGCCTTTCATCATGCTCGCCTCCCCCCACCCCGTCAGCGAAATCAGATCGACCGCAGCTAATCGCGCGCATCCCATTTCGCTTCACAATGCGAAGCGCAAACATGGCCCCCGAACGCTAAAGCGGCTTTCGCGCTAGCTTTGTGGCGTGGCGATAGCCTGATGACGAGCAGGACGCAGCAGAAACAGAAAAAAAAGACGGGAATCCTTCGTTTATTATCTTCTCAAATAAATGGCATCGACTGGGTGTGGTGGATTGTAGTAGTATCTTGTGTCTCGTACTGCTGCTACTACAACCACCTTGGTGGGCTTGGTGGCTGGTGGTGTTGCCTTTCTTTGCAGCGCGTCTTTATCGCCACCAGTCGCTGACGGAATATTAATTTAAAGAGCTTAAATAAACTTTTACCACCCTCGTCGTAGCCCGTACCGTGGTCCCGATGAAAATCCCCGGAAAAATCCCGACATTCCCGTTTTTTTCTCTCTCTCTCTTCCCACGTCCCCACAGTCCGGGAGCGTTTGCTGTCTCGGGTTGGCTGACTTTTTTTTTGCCCTCCCGCTTAGACGCATTTCTTCGTCTTCCATCTTGTTATACGATTTCATCTACCACAATTTCAATTCCCTCGGCTTCTACGGCCCGGCCCGGCCGACCGATGCGATGTGACAGTCAGCGCAAACGGGGAAAGAACACACACACACACAGGCAGCAGCAGAGGACGAGAAAAAAAACTTCAAGAATTTAATCAAATTCCTACCAAACGCCAACCCCAAACGGCGTCGACGCGCACTCCATGCAGCGTCCCTTCACCACCGTTCGAGAAACAAGAACGGTTGGGCAGCAAGCCCCACAGCAGCAGTTCCCACGGGCAGTGTCGGAGGGCGCGGCTGCCCGAGTCGTTGATGGGGCAGAGCACTGTAGTAGTACATTAAAAGCAGTGCGCAACGCGAAGCAAACGCGGCCTAACTCAATTAGTAGTGAAAACTGTAGGGAACTGCTTTCCCGGAGTCGTGCCGCGATGCTGCATGCTGCTTGCGCCCGGTGCGTCCGTTGGCTTAAAGAATGGTTCTTAATTATGCTAAGCAGAGGAGGCACAGGGCACTGCGGTGCGCCTTACCTGAGCGAATGTGGGAATAATTTCTGATGGAAGATTTCCACAGTTCTAAGGAGTAATTTTGTTCTTATATCCACAGCTTTCCGTGTTACAATGCTGGGTGCGGGTGAAATTCTTAATTCCACTTTCTACAGATGAATAATTACAGCAACCAATACACCGAGCGTGCTCTTAGCTCCCGTTTTTTTGTGTGCAAGCATTTGATCTTTCGCATTTTGACTTAAACTGTTGTGCCAACACGTCAATCTTATTTCACGAAAACGCTTGGAAAAGCTTCACCCCATTCACTGTTGGCAGTCATGCCCGGGAAAGTAGAAACTTTCCACTCCAAAAGCCAACGATGGTGGCGGTTCGGCGTGACAAAGTTCACTGTTTATCTTGCACTGTAGCGCCACGAAATCAACCGTGTCAACCGAGGGATGTTGGGATTGAAATGTACTAAACTACTTTAAAAAGCGTGCTCAAAAAAAAAAGCTCCTGCTCAACGGATAAAACCAAACCGAGCAGCTGAGCCGTTGCCCTTGCCAACGCGGTACAGCTCGGTAGACGCCGAGCAACGCCGGATCTTGTTCTAGCCGCTGGTGTCAGTGTGTCTGGAAAGTTGGAAAGCAGTTCACCGAGAGGTTTTCCCCCATTTGAGCTGGGGCGGCTGCATTTACATGGAAAGCGTCAAACTAACTTTTGCTTGCAGCTTGCTTGTTGCGGGACCCGGTTTCCCGCAGCTCCGGCAAGCAACCTGGCCAGAAGTTGCGGTGCTGTGGCTGGCGGATGTGTTTTGCTAATTGAAATCGATCCAAAAACCATGCCGAATTGAAGCACTGTCAAACCGGCGGGGCGCGCCTGTGAATAAGCTAACTTTCAATCGTCATCTGCTCTCTCCGTCGTCAGGCAACATGCTGGAAGCAATTATTCCAACTCGCCTTTTTGAGGGCACTGGGGGGGATATATGAGGAGAGCAACTTCTACTTTTCGGAAGCTTAAGTTGATCGTTTCGGCAGCGTTTTGTCACACTCATCGATGACTTTCCCGTTCCGAAGGGTGGAACAGTCCGTTTGCCGAACAAATCCGTCCTAATCACCCGGACCCGGCATCCGGGTTTAACTGCGCCACACACACACACAGACACGGCCACTAAGTAGCGACATATGGTACGGCAACAAACAATAAGGCGGTAAGGAACGAACTGGGACCGTTGTTTGTTCCGAGCATGTTTTTCAATGGATACAATTTCAATCGACCTTCCGCTAAGGATCATGCCCGAGTTTCGTCGAACTGTGCGGGCGGGCGTCGTAATCGACAGGTTTGCGGGAGTATTTACATTTCAAAGCACATCGGTACGGTCGTTCATCCCCACCCCATCGGGCTCCCCGAAGCCCATTACGACACACTCAAACAACGGAGCAATGTCACACACAAACAGCGCACGGCGCCGTCGGTCGCCGGAACCGATCCTTTCAAGTCGAGCTTGGTTCGTTCGCCGAAAACAGGCACCGAACCCCGATGACAGTCGATTTTCATAACGAGCGTAAATGTGTAAAATAAAACTCGATGGCATTTGGGTGGCCGCTCGTTCGGCTGACGTGTGGGAGGACACACTTATCCCGGGCCCACCCACCCACTCACCCAAAGGCCATTCATATGCCGCTCACGTGTTCTTTGTCATCGTCATACCGAAGGATCAAAACACTTCCCCCTTCTCCTCCTCGCTCGTGCATCACTATTCTCACGCTCACCTGTGGGGAGGGAGGGGGGTGTGTGGAGGGAGGAGGCCGAGAACTGCTAACCTGCTTGGAACGATCTGCCACCCCTCTTGCCCCAATAAAAAAGGAAGCTGAAGCAACAACAACAACAACAACAACAACACCATCCCCCGTCCTGCATGCGAACATATTTGTTTTGCTCGCCAAAATTGTGCGAAAAGTTCCATTCCACCCAACAACCCAACAACCACCCACACCCAAGCGGAAAAACTGAAATACCTTTACTGAACCTCTCCATGTTCAGTGTGTCCCGTGTGCCTTTGCAAGTGTTTGTCATCACTGTCGGTGGCGGTGATCGCTTCCCCCCCCCCCCCCTCCCGTTCCCGTAACACTGTGCGTCAACGTGCAAGGCCCCTTTGGAAAGCGGGCGGAAAAGCATCCGGAGTATATGTTTTTATTTCGACACAATTTTACCCCTCCCACCCCCAACCTCCCCCTCCGCACACTCTGCAAAGGCAATGGCACAGTTTTATCTCACGGGTCGTTAAGACAGCACTCACTGCTGAAGTGGCCCCGAACGGGGTAGGCGCCGATCACGGCTACGACTTCCATCCACTGCCAGCTCTGAGGGGTTAGTTCGATGGGAGGATTCCCGTTTGCACCTTGTTCTCTCTTCATCCCCCCCCCCCCCCCCCCCCCATATTGATCCGATTGTTGGGCGTTGTTGATGTTGCTGAATATTGAAAACGATCGATGGGAGGACGGGGCGGTACGATGTTTTTGTTTGTCACGCGCTCGTCACGGCCCCATTTTGCGAGACGGGGGTTTTTGTGTTAAAATTTTGCCAAAACTAACACGTGCACACTTTGGTGAACCTCCCTGCCCTTCCCAGCACCCCGCCCTACGCCCCTCCCGGGGGCGTAATATTGTGTCCCTCTATCGTATCGCACTGTTTCGCTGTTTTGTTCTGCAGTCGCAACACTCTAATCCAGCAAAGTGTTTGTGCCCTTCAATTGAATTAACGTAATGGGAACTATTCTAGTGCGTCTACTGCTTCTACTTCCACTACTACAAACGCGAGACGCATAAAACAAATCATTCCTATGCAGCGCAATCGTTTGCCGTTCGCTTGACTTTGGGGGCGCTTCGCACGATAAAATTGTCTCCAAATCTGATAAGCTTCGTTAAACGACAAACTATCGCCAATTACGGCTGAATCTTTTTTTCCCCTCTCTCTGATTTGCAATACTTGGGGGGAATGGCGAGGAAGCCTACGAGGAAGAGGCGAGGAAGGGGGAAGTGGGCAGAGAGAGTGACGAATAAATCCAATTTCGGCACAAGTGTGCAATTGACTTGATATTTGCTATTTTCCCGCAGTCCTGAGTGCCGGCAAAGGACGGCAAAGGACACGGGCGGTACGTTAATGAAATTGAAGCGAACGAGGCTGGAAAATTGGGGGAAAAACACTCAAACAAGCACACAGTGCCATTGAAAACACGACGCGTTCGCCCACCGGTGGCACCGGTTGACCTTTTAAATAATTGCCATTTTGCAAAGCTTTTGAGGAATAATTGTAACGCAACGGAAGCCACGAGCTTTCTTTTATGTTTCTGCACACGGTGGAGTGGATGGAGTGGAGCGTCTGCGTTTGTTGGCAACAGTGGAGTTGCCTTATTACATCTCATCGCCCGCAAACCTGACTGATTTAATGAAACGGTTTTCGTGTTCGCTAGTGTTTATTTCATTGCGAGATTGCGAGACTCTGCACCCAGACACCCAGCCATCCGATGTTCGTTATCTTAATTAACCGCTTTTCTTAATCTCCCGTCTGCAGCACACTGCGACCTTGTCAACCTTGTCTCCTCCCCGAAAACGGCTAATGCATCGTGGTGCGGCGAATGAAACTTCGAACCGACGGATGAGCAATGTTGGTGAACACCCCGGGCAGTCCGTTGCCACAGTCGATCGAACCCCACGACACGATCCCGTACTGTACGCCGTCCTGCACCGCCGGTCCTCCACTGTCCCCAGCGCACGCATCGACGCCCGGCCCGCCGGCACAGAGCATGCTGCAAAAGGCAGAAGAAGAAGTGATGCATCGCCGATAAGAATGCGACCGCGATTAGATCGCGACAGGACTACACACGCACTCTGCCGTGATGAAACCGGTCCAGGTACGGTTGCACGACTCCTGCGGTACCGCGTCCAGCAGGATCATCTGCAAGGTATCGTCGACCTTCCCGGCGGCGGTCAGATAGCCCCAGCCCGTCACCAAGATGCGCTCGCCAACGGTCCACTCGGTCGAGGTGGCCAGCGGAATGGGCGCTCTGCCCGCGCCCAACCCCATGGGCGTACGGACGCGAACGGTGGCCACATCCCACTGGAACTCGTTGGGGTCGTAGCGCTCGTGAAGGTGGTAGTAAAACACCGCATGCAGCGATCCGCCCGCCGACTGGCTGGTGCTCCCGGTGCGCACTGTAATCTGGCGGGGAAAAAAAACACGAAACATCATCAACACGGCGCGTGCTTTCTCTCGTCGCGCGTCCGACTGACTTCGTCATTGTTGGGATACCAATCCAGACAGTGTGCTGCCGTCAGCACCCACGAGTGAGATATGATGGATCCACCGCAGATGTGATTATTGAAATATCGCAGCGAAACCTGATAAGGAACGCTCTCGATGGTTGTCTTACTGCCACCGACGATTCGGTCGGCCCTTGGGTCGTCGCTCGCTCTGACCCGCAGCAACCGAACCGCCGGCAAACGATGCACTCTCGCAACCACAGCTTCTAGCGGCACGGCGAGCGCTGCAACGGTCGGGGACGGGATTAACGAGAAAGTTAAACACTCGTAAAGAGTGCACACTCCTTCCCTCCGGCACCCGGGACATGCTCACTCACTCACTCACCGAAATAAGCGAAAATTAAATCAGTGCAACAGATGGCCACGACCACCATTCGAAGAGCACGGGCGCTGCATCGCATTCTGCTGCGAAGTACGTGAAGTAGCGTAACTTTGTCGACGTGCTGGAAAATGACACTATCCGCGACGCTCGTGTCCGTGCTGGGCGAGTATTAAATCTCCGCCACGAAACCAGCACCAGTGGATTAGTTGTTGTCCAGAGCAGAAATTTGGCATCCGCGGTGGTTTATCAGTGTAGCGAGAGCGAGTTATCTTTATGGAGCGTCCGAATGAGTCGTCACAGGGGTTGAAGAAGCATACGCGAGTGAGATTCACCCGTAACAGATTATGGCATAACGTTGTTGTTGATTTAGATTAGCCCAACGTCCATCGCTTTTATTTACATTAAAATTGAATGTGTCGGGGCAAAAACAAGACCCGACGAGCTTATTGCATACTTTTAGGCGTGTAGATTGATTCAACAAGCTCGAACGCCTAGCGCTATGCAATGCGTGTAGCAAATCGTTATTTTAACAATCTCACGTACGAATAATTCGAAAAATAAGCACTCTAATTTCCGTTTCAGTGCAACCGTGCCCACTTATCGGAGCTATTTGAACTACTTTCACTCTGCCTGCAAACTTCCATTTCCTAACCGGACAAACAAGGCTACAAATCTACTCCCTTCGCATTACTTTGTAACACAACTCCATCCGTCCGGAGTGTTCCTCGCAATGAAAAAAAAAAAACGCCCAACCGACCCATTTTACGCTAGACCACCGATGTTTGCCTGCGGTAGAGTCGGCTGAACCGACTAGAAATTAAATTTCACGCCGCAGTAGATGCGAATCAGCAGCCACCAGCCTGCCCTGGACCGTCGATAAAAAGTGCCAACTACACCGTAATGAGATAATTGCGCAATTTTGTGCTCCAATATTTTTACCTTTTACCCTGAGCTCCACCGGCATGCATGCACACACACACACACACACACATACACCACATCCCAATGCACGGCTTCGGCTGCAACTAGCTTATCACAAGAACGGATGAAGTTGGTTGGTCCTAGAAACGTTCGCTCGTCGTTTCACTGCATCGCTCCAATCGTTCGCCCGCGAGGGGAGAGTGTTGGTGTTAGGGAGTCGGCAGTGGTTCTAAAACTCAATTACATCATTGCCCTGGTGCGTGGTCGTGGCGTGTAAGAGAGAGAGAGAGAGAGAGAGAGCGGTAGAAAGGAGGAACGAAAACACACTTTTCTCGGAAAAAACACCGACGGATTAGCGGAAACGTGTACGCTGGTGGTGCTGCTGCAGCCCCGGGACGTGTTACCGCTCTTGCCACCATGCCACCAACCCAGGAGACTAGAACGTGCAAGGTACGGTACACTAAATATGCGCTCGTTTGAACTCCGGAAAACGCTAAGCCTTTCTTAAGCCCGCTCAATCCGAGCCAGTGCAATTCGCAAAACACTCGCGGGCCGCGACTCCAATTCCACGAGGTCTCGGCAGGAAGTAATGAGCAAAATTTTAATGAAGAAACTAGATGCGTTACGGGAAATTGATGGTAATTAGGCAGAGATAGCAATCAGCTCGCGCGTAACGCTTAGAAACCTGGCCAAATGAAGCTGTGCAGCTCCGAGCTCTACGGGGCCGGATCAACAAGCCCCCCTACCGTATTCTTGTTCTTCTTGTGGTTCTTCCATTGCTGCTCGGTCTGGTTACAGCCACACTAATGGGAGTCGCTTACGACGAGCTAACGTGCGGGTTGGTGCGTGAAGCTTGTTCCTGGAGCTGCTGAAGCATAGATGTAAACCTTCGCTTTCGTGCTGTTTTAGCTCAGAAAAACCCAAACCCTCACAGCACACACTCAATATGATGGATGCAAAGTGAACGGTTTGAAGTCTAATTGGTCGATAAACTTTGCCAACATGCTCACTTTCCTGGTGCGTTGCAGCAGCATGTTATCGCAATAACGAAACAACACGATAACATGATGCATGAATTAGGGTGAAAACATGTTCCAGCGAATGCTGGTGCCGAGTTATGGGGGCCATTTATGGCCTTCGGGAAAGCACTTTGCTGTTGCATTGATAGGAAAACACGTGCACAAACGAACGGGGTTAGATTGTTTTAAGCAACTTTAGAGCCTCGCTAAACAAGCTCCACAAACAATGCACAAACTTTTGCACCATTCACTAACAACAAAAGCCAACTAGCCACATTAATCTCTTTGTCCACAGGCTCAACCCGGTAACAGGTTCGTTGTAAAAACGCGGTACAAAACCTCCGGACAATGATCTCGCCCCAGTCTCAAGTAATGCGTAGAAGCGGCTAAGGCAACCACACAAAGTCAAAGTGAACGCAAAAAGGTGCACAGAAAAACGGTGCTGGCGGCAAGGGTTTGCACGCCTCGCCCAGTGGGCCAGTGGGAGTGGGAATGGCACAACACAACAGGAAAATGAGTGACACAACAAAACACTGCAAACAAACGGGCAAAAACATCGCTACGCAGCGCCAGAAGAGCATTAGCGTGTCCTTCGCCCGCTTTCCTCGCTGTGGTTTTAAATTAACTTTCCACCGGGGGTGTGTTGTAACCCCCATCTCGGACACTCATCACCATCATCACCTCACAGTGTCGTCCACCGGCGTTGACAAGCCTCTCCGAGGCTAGATGGATGGATGGGTTGGCTAGCTTGCTGGCGGTTGGGCGCTGTGTCACTGTGGGATGGATCGAAAGGGAAGGAAAATCTTAACATCCATCCGGTTAGCCTTTTATTACCCCGACACCCGGCGGGAGAGAGAAAGAGGGACAACTTAAAAAGTCCTTTCGGCCATCAGTATCCATCCACCATGGGATGCAAGTCACGAAGCTGACGCTCCGACGCTCCGAAGCCGTGGCTCGAACGCAGAAAGCACTTTACGCAGTGCACACAGCTCCACTTCTTGCACGGTTCGGTCGGGATCGGGCACAAAACAGTGCAGCCGAGGCGAGGCGAGGAGAATAAAGTCCCAGTGCCAAAGTGCTAGTGCGCCACTTCCTGCTGACTTTATCCTTTCATCTTTCGCCAGAGTGCCACAGTTTACACATTTGCCGGGGGTTGCGAAGCGGGCAAAGGACATCGTTTCTTCTGGGCGAAAGGAATTACGCTTGGTGCGTTGCACTTCCTTCGAAGCGGGTGTAAGTGTGACGAAACCATCCCTGCCCAGGCACGGCTCCTTCGAGCAGCGAGCATAGACCAGGGTGCCCCGGGAAAGCTGCCCCGGAGCGTAAAAAGGTTGTAACTAAGGATGCTACTATTTATCAAATGAGGGATGGAAAAAGAAACGCTTTGGATGACGATTTGGTTGGAATGAAATTTTGCACCACGACCAGATTTTGTGGATGAATTATGAACCCCCTTGGATCCCATCGGGTCGGTCAACAAAAGTAATAAATGGCGCTGTTGCCCCAACACGGAGTGTTTGCCCAGGAAAAACGCTTGCACTACGCCCAAAAGCTCCGAGCCCTCGGTGGCCAAGGTCGATGACTGGAATTTATTAATATATCTGGACCAGCAAACTAGCATCCCCCCCCTCGCTCATCAAACCCCAGCAGTCTGTACGAGGGACGAGAAAAATTGGCATTTCATCCGGTCGGAACCTATCCCCCAAGCTCGTCATACATCATCTGCACCTCCCATCGACGCGTCCACCAGCTGGGGAAGCAACATTAGCCGTAATTAGCTTGATTGAAGTGTTGCAAATGGAAAGTAAGCCCGGACACATCCGGCTGCGCGAAAAGATAGCTTTGTCAGCAGCTCTCAGCAGCAAAACTGTCCACCCGTGCGAGCGAAAAACACAACATACACACATTTTCCCATAAATAATGCGCCATCCTGTCGACATGTGCTGCGGCATGCACACAACCGTCCCCGAACGATGCAGCCATTCGCGCACGGGCGCGCACGCTCGCTCCGGCCGCCGTGTACCGGAATGGGGCCACACTCCGGTACGTCGTGTCATCGTCAAACGATCGCTAATGAAAATTGTTTCCATCAAACGCACATCGACCGGGTGGTGCAGGCGAACGACCGGATGACATGGAGCTGGTAATTGTCCGGGAATTGGGACCTCTCTGCCATTTGTTTCCGGCCGAAGGTGTCAGCGGCAATGAGTGTGTGTGTGTGTGTGTGCTATCGCTGTACCCGTTGCCGGGCGAACATGCCGGGCGTACAAAAGTTTAATTGAATTAAATTGATTTAAAATTAAACATAAATTTTCGCTTCCAACGCCCACACCACGCGTATGTGTGTGTGGGGGTGTTTGTGTTTGTTGCGGAATGTCCAGAGCGTCCGGTAACGTCTGGGTCAGATGGTGCTGTCCAGACATATTACCGGTCCCCGGAATGGACTCATCTTCACCTCTCTCCCACCCTACCATCCACCCATCCAATGTCCGAGCCATCCGGTTCGAGCACACGGACATTCATGGAAATGACATTTTCAGGAACAGTATCCAAAATTTCACGTCCACGTTCATTTCACCCGACCCGCTCCGGATAGTTTCGGGCATTATGGGGATCCTCATCACACACCGAATGGCAGCTGGCGAACGATGACGATGACACAGAAGGCACATACACACACACACACACACACACACCGCATAACTTGCCATTCCCTTCCGCACCGCAGCGAGAGCCATCCGGGGAAAAATGGCACGGACGGGCGAAGGGTCACACACACATATTCTGTCGTTGGCATAAGGTTCGGTTTGATTCTCTCTGCTGTCCCAACTCGACTGCGACCAATCCGGATGCCCATACGTCATCGGAGCAAATCATCAGTCAGATGGGGAGAGGTGGAGGGACGTAGAGGGTTTGGGCGGATGTGAGCACTCTGTGGGCAATGGCATAGGCATGGCTCTGGCTGCGACATGGTGATGAATTCTCTTTAATGCCCTTCGCAAACAAGCTTTCGAGCTGGACGGATTCATCAGACAGGGGCAGTGGGCGGAGTGAAGAGGAGAAGAAAAGTCTCCGGTCAGGTGAAATGCACGTGCACGGAAAGAGAATTCGTGATGTGAAACATCCCTCCCATCGGTGTGTGTGTGTGTGTGTGTGTGTGTGTGTGTGTGTGTGTGTGTATTTGAGTTTGAATCAAGCATCACCCAAGCACACACACACACCCAGCTCCAGCGTCGCTACGGTGATAAATATTGAGCATTTTCGGGGAGACATTTTCCGAAAAATTAGACAGAGTCAGGTATAAATAGACACCATACCGTAAGTTGTGCTGATGGGTGGAGGGAGTGACGAGAGAACTAGACGCTTGTTTAGGGTGGGAAAATTCTTCCAACGCCAGACAGCGAAGAACGCCGGAACGATCCGGGCAGAGCCACATTACGATCGTGAGTCACGTCAGGACAGTCAAACCAGACAGAGTGTGCCGAAATGCGAAGTTAATCTCGTGTTTCTTCTTTTCGATGGGACAGTGACAGCTAAAGGTTCTTTAATTCGTGGCTGTATAAATAACATCCAAGTAGGCGAAGAACCAGCGAGCGATGAACGTCAAGCGGGAAGTGACGATTTCGTTCAAGTGGAACATAATAACACTAGGTACGATAGCCAAGGCTTAAGTAATAGAAGAAATAAGGCGATTGTTAGGCAGATTTGCTCAAAATAGGAGATATTACGTTTGTACGCTCAAAACTACATTCATGAATGTTAAATTCACCCCATTTCCTTCGCATTTTCCCACAGCAGCGACGTGTTTTTAGGCGTGTGATGAATGTCGAACAGAAAATTAAACACCATTAGCATATTTTCAGCGCAATTACACCGTGAATCGTCAACCGTGAGCCTGATTATCATTTTGAAACCACACACACACACACCCAGCCATGGTTCACGGGTTCGCCTCTAGCCAAAGCCACATCAAAGCGACAGTAAGCCCTCCGACCTGTAATCGATCAACTAAAACTGGTAACCCGGTGGAAAAGCTGAAACACGGCGATAGCATAGCAAAGAATAAGGCCAGTAATGCATGTGTGGTAAAATGTTAATTGCACATCACATAGATCACGCACACCGCTTCATTGCACATGTTATGCGCTGCGTGCAGAGCGTCCAGTGCCTCCAGAGCGCGGGTTTAGGACACATTTCCAACAACTTAAACCACTCGTGCCACCCCGTAGCGCATACGAGCGCATACATTGCAATTATGGCCGGGCGAGTACCTTTGATCCTAAACTTTGTCTCCTTCATGCTCGGTTCATCTCCAACCTCCAGCAGCACACCCTGCCTCTTGACGAAAGAATTCAATTTCTATCCAAACAACAACATACCCCAACGAGGTATCTCTTTTTCTCTTCTCTCTCTCTCTCTCTCTCTCTCTCTCTCTCTCTCTCTCACTCTCTTGCTGTCAGGGGCATGGACAGATGAGGAACCTGTTTGATGATGCGCTCGCGCGTACGTGAGCATTGAACCGTGGCACTAAATTAGTGCATCCGTTCGCGTACGTGTCGTCCACCGGTCGCTTCGGGACAGAGAAAAGCGCTTGCCATGCCCGTGTGCGCCGTCCGCGTTCGCGTTCTTTCATGTGGTTTGCCAAACAATACGCCAAACGTGTGCCCGATGGGTTTGCCCGATGTGCCCGCCCGGTGCACCCGGGGCGCCCGCGAGGTAGCGCAAAATGGGCCACGTGCTACCACGCCCCAATACGCAGCACGTCAGTGATTTTCCGCTCGCACAACCGAAAGAATGTCGTTTCTTTTTTTCTTTTTTTTTGCGAGGTTGTATTTTTAGGGAAAATCTTCATTCCTTAAGAGGACGCATAATGGCATCGTACCGCTCCGGCGTTCATTGCACTGCAGCAGCTGCGACCTGCTGTTTTGATTATTTTTTAAATACCCCAGTTTTCTAGTCTGCGCTTAAATCCCACTTGCCCCAATGGACCGTTTATTAACAGCGATCTTTTGGGGGGGGGAGGGGGGAGAGTGATGGGAGGGAAGCAGAGGGCAATCGTTCATAGCCAGGTGTGCCAGCCCTTTACCCCAACACTGCACAGACACAGTGACACTCCGAGAGGCGGCCAGTCGCTGTAAACCAAAAGGCTCAAACACACAAAACCGCGCCATTAGCCTTGGTAAAGCATCTCAACCACCACCACCACCATACCATGAGGTTGTTTTTGCACTGGAAAGCTTTTCACACCAGTCCCATCGTCGGTCGGGTGGGTTTGGTACAGGGTGGGTAGTTTGCCGGTGCACAAGTATGAAATTGATAATCATGATAAATGGGGATTAGGCTTCGGGCTCTGCAGTGGCCATTTAACACGTACGACCGCTCATGGCCCTCATGTTAGCTGATCCCGCTCCGAGGGATGCCTCTTGTACAGCAGTAAATAAAATCTTAAATCCTGCTTCATGTACTGCCCATGTACATGTGTTGTACCATTTTTGTGATCCCTTTTTTTCCTCACTCTCTACTCTTCCCTTTTTAGCCTTCTCTCTCTCACTCTCTCTGTCTCTGTCGCGCTCGCTGTCTGGGTTGCTGTAGCGATGCAACGTTGCGTCTGGGTCGTGGTTTTGCATCTTAAGTTGTTCACTTACGGCCAATTGCAGCAGCGGCAGCAGCAGCAGTGCACGTCACTGGGCTGTGTGTAGGTCTAATCGGTAGTAATCAGTTAAGTGCTGTGGATTTATTAACCTTATCGTGCACTCTCAATCTCACACACTGAAGCACAATTGTACAGGCCGGTGTGACGACGAACCAAAACAACGAAAAAAGGCACACGATGAGGAAGTGTTCAATAAATTGCTAGATTAAGTCTCTTGCCCTCTCGTAGGAAGGGAAGCTCCCATCGAACACCCGGCCTTTTGTTCCGCACTTTGTTTCCAATTGCTTCGGTGGTACTTGGCCCTCCTCCTTCCCCCACCACCCCACAAGCAATCGATCCGGACCGGTGTCGATTATTCGATAAATTTTGTTCAAAAAAAAACCCCTTCCCCCTCTTCTGGAACACCGCTTTTGAAAAGCAAACCCGTGTGTTGGATAAGAAGGATCCGGGGCATATTCTATTCCGGCGCGCAATCACCGATGGCCACCGAATACCAAATGAGCCATGAGGTGCTGCAATATATTCGCATTTCACCAGCCATTAAAAACTTTGCTCCCCACCAAACTCCCCACGGATTGGGCGAGTGGAAAAGGAGTAGGGGGGGGGGGAGGGGGGGGAAGAGAGTCGATTTTGCGTCCGGACTCGACCGGTTTGCGAGTATTGTGCTTGTCCAAGCGCCGAAGCGGACGGAACGAAAAAAAGGCACACAAACACACGAAGGGCCTGTGCTCCAGTGCACCAACAAAGGGTGGCGAGGGAGAGAGAGACAGAGAGAGAGAGAAGGAGAGTGGAAAAACTAAAACTTTCTGCATGGAAAATGGACTCATTTCGGGTTGCTGGTGGGTTGGAAAAAAGGGGTTGGAAATTGAATATCTTACGCTCCGGTGTCGGTGGCACGGTTACAGAGACGAGAAGGAAGGAAGGCGCGGGAAGCGGGGGAAATTCGTATCACCTGATCAGTGCCAGTCCCCGGTGTTCTCAAGCCCTGGTTTTTCTTCTGTTTTTTTTTTCCTTTGCGAAAGGTTCTAGGCAAAATCGAGTTTCCTAGAAGCCGAGGGGTGCTGAAAAAGCTGTTCCTGCATCGATCTAACAACGATTCGCACAATTTCTTGATGCTGTACACCACCGCCAATGCAAGGCAATGGAAGGAATCAAAGGACGGGGAAAAAATTATGCCGGAAGTTCGAGTAAATATATGACCATTCTGGCACGTCGTCGTCGTCGTCGTCGTCGTTGAGCGCTTTTTCCAAACGTATAAAAGAAAAATATTCCCACTGGGGAAGGGAGCGGGGGTTTTGGGGCAAAATCTAGATGAATGCCTCGCCATTTTGCCCCACGATGCCGGCCGAGCTTGTGCGAGTGGCCCTTCACTTTCCTTTCCAGCTGTCTTCCACCACACTCGTATGCATCAAAAGAAAATCCTTCCTATTTATTATGTCAACTTGTACAGTGAATACGAAATTAGTTCTCGTGTTCTGGGGAAGTGTGTGGGCACGTGTGTGTGTGTGTGTGTGTGCTTTTTTCCACACTCTCTCTCTCTCTCTTCTTCCGCTTGCCAGCAAGGACACACGCAAACACACACACTCATTCCTGCGGTGCTTGCTCCGTTTGTTTGATCGCGAATCGCCACGGCGCTACCGTGTGTTGACCACGTGCGAGTATAATGTGAGGATGATTGGAAAAGCATATCATTTATCCTTTAATTGACCTGTGGCATCCGGTGCTGGGGGAAAGATATTGGTTGAATCTTAAACCGGAATTATGTATCCGGATTAAACATCAACGCAACGCAACGCTACGCAACGCAACACAACGCGCAACGGTACAGCGAAACAAACAGCACACACGCACACACATTGGCATAAAGTTATATATATCCGGCTTAATAAAAGCCCTGCGTTCTGTGTGCAGGAAATTGATTTCCCAATTTTCTTCGTACCAAATACGCACCCGAACCGGAGCAGCAGCAGTGGCAGGAAAAAACAAACTCCATTTGCTCATCAATTGAAAATCCGCACCGAGCGAAATGGTCCGTGTCGCGTGGTGCGCTTTAAATTGCGCTTCCAGTTTCGAGCGTTTCGCAAAGTTCAATCATCGATTATCCTACGAATGCAATCACATACACACAAACGCACGTAAAAAGGAATCATTCCCTTCTTCTCCTATTTTCGGCGAGTGGAATGTTAAATTGCCCTTACTTTATTCACAACTTTTGCGGCCATTACTCGATTTTGCGGCACGAAAAACGCTCATTTTGGGGTTTTTAATGAAATCGTTATTTTCATTCATAGCTTTATAGCGTGAAGGCTGAGCGGGAGCATTGGAGACAAGCGAGGGCAAGCAGAAGGATGCACAGAGAGAGAGCTGCACCGAAAAATGGCGCACACAAGAAAACACATGCTGGTGAATGGAATTAATTAAACGCGCAGCATAAAATGCAAATTTCCAGTAACGCTTCACAGCGTTCACCCCACGATCGGCACGGCACACGAACGAACGGGGAAGAAAAAGCGTGAAAAAATGCAGCGTAGAAATATCTCCTCCGACAAGCCAGCACGTTTTGACCAATCAAAGCAGGAACTAAAATGAGCGAGGTAAAAAAACAATGTGGAAAACCCAGCACCAGCACGTCAATAGGACACACGCGCATTTCGCAATTTCCAGTTCAATTTAATCAGCAGGCGCGTATGGGAATGCTTTTCCGCAGGCGCGCCCTCATTGCCACCACCCGGAGGAGGCTTTTGTTGTGTGATCGAACGCCACTTAGCGCGTTCGCTGAACGGTTTCGCGCCGCTGTTTTGCTACACGCGATGGAGAGATGCGTTTACACTGTTGGCGATTGTAAAATTGCGCCTCCGTTTTGTGCAGCTTATCACCCTTGCCGCAGCATACGCAGTGTACGTGTACGCAGAGTGAAAATGCACAGCCTACTCCGATGGAAAGGGCTGCGATGGCACTGCAAACAACGGTCGGTCGTACAACAATTGAGTGCATATGAACCGGCGTGTCCTTTTGATGCATCCGCGCAACATTGTACGTCAAGTGCCGAGGATGGGATACAAGTGTGGTCAAGCGGTTCGTGATAATTGTTGTGCTCTTTGTTGTCGAAGTGACGGCAGCAAAATGGCACCGAACAGGCGGGCGGTTTGTAATTTTGATGGTAATTTAAATTACATTTCCCACGCAGAACAGCACGGCACACCAACAGAGTTTCCATACAATAAATAATATTTTAAAGAGTGTACCAAAGAAAATTCATTTTAAACATTTACGATGACGCTAAAAGCTTCCCTCTTTAACTCTTCGGAAATATATATTTCCAAACCGTTCCAAAACCTGTTCGGTACGGTTCGTTATTAAGGCATCCATTTTCGTCGGTCCACTTTTTTTTATCGGCTGCCAGCGCCAGAGACGATAAATTTCCACCTCAATCTTGCCATGGACCGAGCGAGAGAGAAACGGAAGCTCATGTTATAATCGTTTCGTAGCAGCTGCTTCCGAAAGGCGAACGTGAAAATCGAACGAAACGCTCCCCGGAAACGGAATATGTGTCGTTATTAATACTTAAACTTTATCCACAGGTTCGACATATTTGACCGCACCCCGCACCAGGGAAAAGATGGTGGGGGACGCCTGCCATCGCTTTGCCCTTTTCGCTGCTGCTTCTTCTTATGCCCTTTTGGGTGCTTTTGAGCGAATGGTCACTGCAAAGAATTGGCAAGCGAGCGACGGTTTCACACCATTAAAAGCACTTAGTCAAAATCAATTGAGCAGTAGTGTGGCTCTACACTCCCACACACACACACACACACACACACACACACACACACACACACACACACACACACACACACACACACACACATCGAAGTGGCTCTTTATCATTTTGTCGGAAAATTAATTGAAACTATAGATCACATCTCACACACACACACACACACATCGAACTGTGCAGCCCCAGGGACTTCTTCCGTGTCCTAACACCTTGGTTAAACCGTGTGGCCACAACCACAGCCCGCTCTAGGTGTGAAAGTGATGGTGAGTGTGAAACCGTCCCCGTCGAGCGTGTAAAGCTCCACCTTCCGGGTTGTCTCTTCCTTGCTTCCCGGACGAGTGTAGGGTTCTCATTGATCGTTTTCAGCCGTCGTGTGTTTCACCAGGTCTGGCCAGACTCTCACCACTTAATCTCGAAACGAGCACGAGGAGCTAGGCGATCAAGGAATGCATTTTTCCCCCGGCGAAGCACCGGACCTCGGGGCTCGGGAATTTATGAGCCTTCGTGTGAACTTCATAATCGATGCTTCTTCCGCCTGCATAATGCACCAAACATGCACACAGCTAGATCTCTCTTCCGGCACATCTCTTTCAGCGGCTCGGGATGACAGGAGCAATTTCTCCGGCCAGGCACGGAACCAAACGCAAACGCCGCGTCCGTCACTCCAACCGATAAGCGGATGAGACGCGCCCCTCGGACAAATCCTTCCGCTCACTGTGTGTTTGTGTGTGTGCTTTTTGGTTTAGTTGTTGTGTTTTGGCTGTGTGGAATTTATGCTCTTCCTCTCGCCATCTTTTGCCAAGCAGACGGGAAAATAATTAAAAATGTAGTGAACCCCACTCCCGCTCCGTTCAGCTGGCAGACTGGCAGGGGTTGGGGAAAATGTTTTCCATTTCGAGTCGCAAGTTGCAAACAATCTTCAATTCAGAAGGAAGTCTTTTCAAAATAGTCTTCCGCGGAATTTGTGCATTTCTTGCATCAAAAGAAAGTGTGTAGGGGAAGGTAGGTAAAGACGGACACGTTAAGGGAAATGGGGAAAATCTAGGGATATATAAGTGCAACGACCATGAAAATGTGCATACATTATCTTACACTCATGTTTTATCAGAAAATGTGTTGAAACTTTTAAGTTTCGATTGATTTTTGTGTTTTTTCATGAATGAAAAACATGATTTTTTTCGTGCGTTTTTGAAATGTTCGGGTAAGACGGACACCTGATATGGGAAAGATGGACACCATGAAGGGTAAGATGAACACCTGTAGAAAAGGTTAGAAAGTGAAGAGTTTTACAGTATTTTAACAAATTCTATCGCTTTCCACGTCCTGGTACGTTTATAAACCAATTCTTGGCCTATTGCAACGGCGATTCATTCAGCCGTGGTTTTAGAAATTGTAAACAACGCTTCTAATATATCGTAGAATGTAGCATCTAAAGCATTATTAAAATATCGCGCACTTACAGCTGAAGTTGCTCCAGTGTACAGAACAACAGTCTTGAACTTCCTTTTAGGAAATTACTCCGCGAAAAGTCCACGACCCCAGTATTTATAAAGGAGTTGTTAATAGTTTGGATTTCCCCCATGTCATAATTCAACATTTGATGTTTGTAATCTCATAGAATTTCTCATCTATTCCTGAACAATGTCGTATCAATGTCTCATCTTTTTATTGCTTAAAGTTGTCCAAGTCGTGACAAGATAGTGGATTTCGTGAAGCGCCTCATCAGCGTCGAGCGAGTAATAGCATAACGAATGGCTACTATTTTGACCGGTGTTTCATTTCTCGCTTATTTCAATACTTTCTCCAGTTACTGATTGATTCATCGGAATACCCTGATTTAAGGTATTTGAAGAAATATATTCATCACCAATTGATATAAGAAGTAAAAAAATCAATAAATTCGGTGTCCGTCTTTCCCTACAACAAGGTGTCCGCCTTTCCCGCTTTGGTGTCAGAATGTTTAAACCACCAAAAAACAATATTTTGTATTGCTTTTATCCTCGTTCTTTCGCCAGTTTTTTCATTAATGATCGCGACAACCCATTCATGAAATAAAACTTCCGGAAATATAAACAATACTAGTTGTAGAGCTTAAGATCGGCAGTAGTCAAATTAGATCCGCAAGGGTGCACATGATTGAAAATTTATTTTGTTCGTGGATTTAACCAATTTTACATATATTATGCCAAAAATGTTCTCAAATGTGTTGTTTTACCTTCAGTTTGGATTCTACATTGTTGAATTACTCGAAAATTACCTTTTTCATGCATTTATGAGAAGTGTCCATCTTACCCGCAGTGTCCGTCTTTACCTACCTTCCCCTACTGTGTAGTCAACAGCAAATGCGCGCCAACTATTCAGAGCATTTTGCTTAATCGCTATATTTAGACCGTGTAATCAAGTTTTGCAATCAGGAAATGTGGAACCAAAGTACCAAAGGCTTCTTCCGACTGCCGTGTTCCGTCAACTGGAAATTCAATGGAAGGAAAACTATAAACTATTTAAGGCGAAATGCGCCATACTGACCGCTTGGTTAGCCGGTACCGAGGTCGAACAGAGCTTGACGTTTCACGAAATAAGCAAATTGAAGTCCCTTACCCTCCCACTGGCTGTGTCCAGTTAAGGGCAGCGGAAGGGTTTCGAACCTGTCGATGGTCAATTTTCGGGAATCAACTTTCCCAAACTGCCCGAACTACTGGCAGCTCTATTTTTGGCCATTTCTTTGTCCCCTCCTTAGGAGATTAATTAATGCCGAAAGCACAGCGCACACGGCCGCTACGGCCGCTTTTATTGATAGTTTTCTTTTCCTTTTTTCCCCACAAACACAACACACCATCTGGTGAAGAAAATTGTCTCGAAAAATGATCACTGTGCTGTGCGCTGTAGGTTCTTGAAAGGCGCATCCGCACCACCACCCCAAAAGGACGCATCTCACCCCGACCCGGCCCCAGCGGATGCCGTCGCTGCGGGTGCTTCCTGGCCGCCAACGAAATGTGAGCAGCGGCGCCCTTCCGCCTGCAAAGCCGCAAAGCGAACAAGGATAAACAACCCCATTACCATAATCATAATGGAATGTCAAACAACACAAAAGTGCGCTCCATCGCTCCCTCTTTGCCTGCTTTTGCCGCCGCCCGAACCGTGAGCGTCAGTGGCAGAAGAATGGCCAGCCGGCGGGTTGATGCCAAGGACAAGTTTTGTGCCATTTCGTTTCCGGTTTAGCCGGTCGGCTGGCCCTCGAGGTCTGCCGGGGAGTGGGGAGTGCCGCAAGCAGGAGTAATTTAAAATTTTAATTTATTTCTTAATTAGCGGCCAAGCGGCTTCTAAATCTGACAAACGTATTTGACGGGGCACATTCGAAAAGTGGCCCGCGAATTGTGCCATTGTTTAAGAGTAGGGTGGGGGCCTTTATGGAGCGGGGGCCCTTTTTTGCATTTATTGGTTAAATTTGCAAGCAAATGGGTGCAGCAACCACACGACGAGAGCTGCAGGAAACAATTGAAGTACCGCTGGGCAAACTTTTACTCCGGTATGCCGGTTTGGGCCCCAGTTTGGCCCCGCTGTGCAAGTGGCAACTAGCTGGCAATGTTTTAATCAACCAACTGCAACTGGGCTAATTGAAAATGCACCTTTGCACATGCACATGCACCAATATAATATTTTACGATCTCTTAAACATCTACTAACAAAAAAAACATAAACAATTTCCTCTCAACACAAAACTAAGAACATAAGAAAAACAGTAAAAAGTAACCTTAAGTACGAAAATGTATTAAAGTTAAAAAAATGTATTTAAGTGCTCGCCACAAACTTCAGCACCAAAAGCCCTCCAGGAGCTGCTAGTTCGTGGTAGTGTTTTAAATAGCGAATTTAATGTCTCTTTTATGTTTCTCCACTGTGTTTGTGCACTTCCACGCGCGTAATGCGTGATTAATGTGTGCACAAATAGCGATGTGCATCTGCTTTCCATTACGACAGTAAAGTTCCATCGACAGCAAAGAGAGCGGTTCAACCGGGCTTCACAAATCTGCTTACTGTCAAAACCGTTTTTTCATGATTTGCAAATATTGAATTAAGCGGAATGAAAAAAAAAACATACAAAAAAGAGCGAAAAGTGGTCTCCCTTCCCACCCCTTCCCAAAAACTCCCTCCCAACAGACGGAGGCGTGAAAACGAATTAAAAAATGAAATAGAAAACTTTATCTCCACTCAGCTCTCTGCAACAATAACGGCATCAACAACACCAGGCAGCAATCGCGAGGAAGACCAACCCAACCGTTCGCAAGTACGCATCTTGATCAAATTTCAAAGATAGCAAAACAGACGAAAATAAAACGCAAAAATCGCCCGATGCAAAAATATTTCCATCATCAGCAAAGGGCGGCAAATGCGAAAAGGGAACGAACGGAACAGGAAAATGATATCTTCATTTGAGAGCATTTGATCGTAGTAACCAGTGAGTAGTTGTAACCAGTGCAGTGTTTGCCTTCCTTCTCCCATTTTTCCGCTGGCCGCAGCAGTCAGGCCCAATTTTCTTCTGCTTTCAATCCGATCAGGGTATACAAAAAATGTTCCATTCTAGAGTTTCAGTTGGTGCGTTTTTTTCGTATCATTCTTGTCGAAGATGTTTTCCCGCTTTTCCCTCTTCATTTCCCGCAATCTAACGAGAACGGGAGAGTGAAACCGGGTTTGCCCTTTCGGTTGGGGTAAACTTTTGTGCCAAGATGAAAAGCGGGGTGCTCTGCTGATAAGGGGAAATAATATCACCCCGACAAGCGGCAGGATGAAGAGCCCCAGGATGGAAAGGATGCTCATTACTGCCTCTGTGAAGGGTATTTTCACCACCAGCACCGCGGCTCTTCATCATGGTGGCCACAGTCTCAGGAAGATTAAATTCGAACCCGTTATTCGAAGATGAGAAGAAGAAGAAAAAGAAGAAGAAGAAGAAGAAGAAGCAGAGGAGGAAAGAAAAGAACCACAAACAGGTTCCGGAACGGCGGAACATTTCAGCGGTGAGGACGCCAAGTGGACGCCCAAAAGCTTCGATAATTTGTGCGATAAAAACAGTAAACAGTGTGCGAGAAGGACCCTTTTTTTCTACACATGATTGGGCAGCAAAGCCCCACTCCCCCCCCCCCCCGCCCCGCAAAAAAGGATTCAATTGCTGCTTTTTCCCTATCCCTTTCGTTCGTCTGATAGTGAGCGAGTGAGCCAACTTGGTTAGTGCCGATGGAAAAGATGAAAATAGTATAATCTGTAAGGTGATTGCATTGCACCACGCACGGGCTGCCCTCTCATCGCATTCAATTAGCAATCGCTTGTAAACTGGAGGGTAACATTATTACTCGAAAAAAAAGGCAACAAAAAAGGAATCACTTTCTTCACCATTTCCACGGAGCCCGGAATGGATTCGAAAATAGCAAAACAATTGCCCCGAAAAATGATGACAAACAGAAACAGAAACAACCGGGCCACCGGTCGAGTGTGGTTCAAAATCTTAATTTTGACTTTATCACGTTTGAGATGACGTGCAATAAATAGTACGGTAGGTAACAAAAACACACACAAAAATGCCCTCACAACACTCTCCACTTACAAGAGAAGCTTATCATTAATCTATGTTCAGCTTTCCGAGAAGCACCATTAACTGAGCACTCTTCACATTTTGTTACACAACATAACATCGCCCCGGTACGGTTTCGTCCTCCGCAGCCCAGGACACACACACACACACACTCGAGCACGAACTCGACAGCATGCTCAATTGCGTCCCGAAATGTCCTTTCCCAACCATCGGGTTTAAGTATGCGAGGATATGGGGATGGGGTGGATTGGGGGGGGGGGATTTTTTATGCCCAGCGACACTCAAACTCCAAGCGTGGGAAGCGAAATTTGAACTCATTGTCCGCACCAACAGCGCCATAGGAAGGAAGTGCTCATTCTTGAACGCATCCGTCAGCTGGACGGCGCCCGGTTCGTCCTGTTCGGCCGTGGTCATGTTTTACTGCCCCATCCACAAGGGCAGACCCCGGTTCCGGTTCTGGTCAATCAAAGTAAATCTTCTCAAGTGGCCAAATGTCTGGCTAAATCTCTTCATTCATTCTCCACGCGTCCTGTATGCGGGTCGCAGCTGTAGTCTCTTATTGTTTTTTGCTGCCTTCTTCTTTCATCCTAACGACCTGTCACTGTTGAACTGTTGATAGCTTTTTTGAGCAAAAAAAGTTTCAAAAAACTTGTTTGTTCTGGTTCACCCCGTTTTTATTTCCGGCTGCAACACAGTTCTGTGTCATCCATTGTTATCCTTCCGAGCGTACCGATTAAGGTTTGAATAAAATCAACAGATAAATTCTGACCCCGCGAACCCACGCTCTCTTTCTCTCTCTCTCTCTCTCCGTCTGTCGGGGAAAAATGAGGAAAGTTGAGAGAGAGAGAGGAACAAAAAACCCTCCAATCTCGAGAGCTGACTGAAATTCATCCACTCCCCCAGTGCCGTGCCGATTACCTGTTAAGCATTAAATTATAACACAACATTCAAAAATTAATGAACCGCACGTTTATTTTATTTCTCCGCTAATTTCCATGTGCCCGCCACTGCCCCACTGCCAGCGATGGAGGAGGGTGGTCGCAGCTGGTCGTGCTGGCGAGAGGCTTGCTAGTGTTGGTGCGATGGTCACCTTCCACTCCGCCATCAGCTGGTTTTTGGTGCTAGATGATGGTAGTGTTGGTGCACGGGGTTCAAAAGCAAATATAAATATCAAATCGGGCGGGCTGGCACGGCCTACTTTTCCGAACCGGTTCGGAAAGGTGGAAACCCGTTTCGCGCAGGGAACCGGTTTTGCTGTTCGGCACACCCGCGGTTGGGGAAGTTCGGGCCGACACGGCTAAGGGGCCGACACGTGCGCATGTCCCGCACGGTCCCGAAGCGTGGAAGCACTCACGCCGCACCAGCACATATCGCCGGAAGGCGCGTCAGTTTGCCATCGGCGAACGGGTTTTCATGCGAAATCAGTCAGTTTGGTGGAGATTCTCACGCGAGTCGAACCGAGCCGTAAATGGGATTTGAGAATTAGCCGACCCGAGGCGAGCGTCACAGCGCAACCCGTAACTTAGCGCGAGCCCCGTGCGTGTGTCCGCCGCCGTGTGTGATGATTATGCAAATGTGCAAGGTGCGAAACGGGTGCAACGGTCACACCGGAGTTCATGTGCAACGAGAATGAAATGCGAAACGAAACGTACTAATGCGTGTACTACTATTACAAGCTGTGCTACAGTGTTGAACCGTTACTAATTCAAAACGACCAAACAGTGGGTGTGCGTGGTGCTGTGAGGGTGGCAATGTTTTCCTTTCGAAACCGATCCCCGGAACCGGTGTAATTAAGCAGAATAAACCGTGCCCCCCCGCCGTTCGTTCGGTTCGGGGAAAACGTTGGGAAAACGATAATTTGATCGGAAAAAAGGTGAAAAAAGGTGTACCGAAAAAAACCGAGCTGACAGTTTGACACGCGTTTATTTCACCTCGTCAGTGCGGAGTGTTGCCCGAAAAAAAAGTGTCCGGTTGAAAAGCGCTCGTTTCGGTCTCACCTTCCCTTTATGACGTGGTACCCGTCAGCACGGGAACGATTAAATTAATTTTTCTATTCAGTTCCGATAGCCGCCTTCTGGCCGCCCCGACGCGACGGTTCCACGCTCACCGGGAGCGGCAACGATATTGGATTAGATTACGGCTTACGGCATGACAGTTATTTAGTTGACGAGTCGGTCCACGCGGACGAAAAAGTGCAATCGTTTCCCTCGACACCACGGCCTGCTGCTGATGAACTGACAAGCGCTAGCACGCCGACAGCCACTGGCTTGTTTGAAGTCAAGCGAAACAAAACACACATACAACAACAAAAAATGGAAACATAACATCATCCCTGGAAACTGCATCATCAATCCATTGCAGGGTCCGCGGCGGTGATCCAAAAGGGTCCGCTTGACGCGATACATACTAATGATTTAATAATGCGGGCGCGTATGCAAATGAAGGCTGCTGACGATGGCAGTCGCTGTCCGGGACATGATGGCAGCCTTCTTGCGACGGCATCTCCGGCCTCGCGCCTCTGAACTGCGCCGCACGACTGGGCGGTGGTGTGGTGGTCAGACCGTTTGAGCTACTTGAGCCAACAACACGCAAAAAAAAAGTACAACCTATCCTTCATCACCAGCGTCAGCGTCAAGCGAGCTTGGTACTTGGGTGCACTTGGGTGGTCCTCGCGCGAACTCGCGAACTAACTCCAAACACTGCTGAATCATTCAGTCCTGTTTGTGGTGACGGTAGTGCGCTTGCTGCCGATGGCAGCCTAACCCGTGACACCGGAGAATCGGGTTACTGGACACCCAGTATGAATGTGCGTGTGTTCGAGAGTTTTTTTCCTCGTTTCTGCCACTCTTTGTTTGCTGTGCTTTGATTTGAGCGCGAGAAAAACTGATTCGAAGCGTGAGTTGGTGCGCTAAAAAGTGCGTGCGCGTGCAGCGAGAGGAGTGATTGATGAATAATTTAAAATGTGCTGACTGACGGTGAAGCAAAAGCCGCGGGAGAGTGTTCCTGTCAGAGGCCGTAGGTAGGAGAACCTACGCTCGGCGCTGTTTGAAGTGGATATCATAAATTAATCTACCACACAGTTGTGATCTTCGCGCTGTGGAGCGAATCCCACGGAAAAAAAAGTCTAGTGAAAGTGCACAACGCGAAGAAGTGGTACGTACGGCAATAAAAGCAAAAGGTGGCCCTTAACGTGTGTGTTTCTATGTGCTTGTGTGTGTGTAGTGAAATGGTGTAAGCCCACCAGACCCCATTGTTTGCGAGTGTGCGGCCAGTAGCCTCCCAAGACGCTGGTGGTGTGCGACCCGAGGACGCCTGCAGGGGGAGCAGTAACGAAATATTTTTCCCATCAGCCGTCGGCTTTCTCGTGGGCCATCCCCAATTGCTGCCTCCTCGGCTGTGGGTGGCGACAAGCAACGCAACGCGTAAAGGCGGGCCGCACCCACCCAAAACCACCCAAACCACCAGCCAATAGAAAAATCAACATGGAAACACGAATAGGATTATTAGGATTATTTTTCTATTACTTCGTCGTGATTTCTACGGGTAAGTGAATACACCGAAATCCCAATTATCATTTCCATTGCGGATCCGCCAGAAGCGGGATTTGAATAATTTTTCCTTTATCGATTGTTAAGTGGAAACGCGCACGACCGCACGACCGGAATCGGGCCACGACCAGCGCAAAGCCCCGTGAGCCCCGTGAGTCGCTAATGAATTGCCCGTTGACCGTGATGCGGGAGCGTTGTAAGCGTCCCACTCTACGCCTCCACCTCTTTCATTCCCTCCCAAACGGTCTCTTGCTCTTAGCGTAAAACCGAATCGATCCGATAAGGGTGTGAGAATCCTTAGCATTCTGATGAATCTATACTTCCAGAAAATGACATTAATGGGTGTAATTTAATTATACATCCCCTGATTACGTCGAACCGCTTCCCATCGATTGGAGCTCCGGGAAAGCTTCTCTTGAAAATTCAATCCTTATCACCTGAACTTTCAATGGGTGCTTCATGCAAACTGTGATATTAAAATTCATCGAAACGATGCCCTAAGCTTATATCGACGTACAAGTACGTAGACAATTTTAATCCGTAAACAAACAGAGAAACAAACCGAAGCTTTAGGCTAGCCATTTCTTTACCAGCTCCAGAATCTTTTCCTTCGCTGCTCGCATTTCAGCCGAATCTTGGGCGGTGATTGAGCTCAAATCGGCACAGTGGGCAGCTCCTGGAAAAGGCAGAAACAGGACAGTTTGAATTCCATCGCATTTAACTCTCTGGTGTTAATCAAAACTCTCCCTCAAATATGTACCTGGAATGACGACAGCCGGGGACTGATCGTTCAGATCCTGCTGGATGCCCATCGCACGCCAAGGATCAAGTTGACCCTGAGTGAAGAAGACGTTCGTCACTTCCGGATTCCATCCGCCGTAGATGACGTTCGTCCTGTCGGCATTGTTCATCATTCTCGTCTTATCGAAGCTGCCAAACAAAACGATACACAGGTCACTGGGACTTGACGCAAGCCGTCCACTATCATTACAACACTTACAATCCATCGTACAGATCACCACACAACTTCACGAACAAGTCGACCGGGAAGCTGGAACCAAAGATCTGCTTGGACGAGCCCGAAATCTGATACCATCCGTACTCGGCACAGGTTTGGTACAGCCACTGGCGCACTATTGCACAGCAACAGGGGGGATGGGGAAAACAATGGTAGCATTACGATACACACACTCAATCGACACGAGCTTCCGATTACACCTACTTGAGCTCATGGCAGCACCCTCATTCCAGGCGGTGTTTTTGTAGTAATCAACCATAGCCTTGTAGCCATAGCTGTTGCAGTTGGTCGATGTCAAACCTCGCGTCACAAGCTTGGCCAGCGCTTGCATATCGTCCGTGATGGTGGCATCCTCGATGACCTGGCACACACCCTCAATGTCTCCGGTCGAGTGATACTGAACCACTCCCGCAAACTCATCCGACAGACTGCTGAAGAAGTTCATGCGATCCAGCGGCTGGGACAGATCCACATCGCTGCACAGCTGAAACTCCTGCGCGACACTTGCGTACTCCCCGCGGTCCAGTAGCTCCTCTGTCTGCCGGATGGCCCGCTCAATACGATCGGCACAGCTCTGTCCTCCGACCAGTCGGATGCTCTCCGTCACAATCTCCTTGTACTCTGTATGAGCGGGGAAAAACAACCCACGATTTAAGATGCATTACGGTTTGTGGTAACGCGTCTAGCGAGCCACCCATTGCTTACCGGTAAACTCAACCTTGGCAAACACCGGAGCACTTGAGGCCCACGCTCCGTTTATCAGGTGCGGGTACTTCTGGCGGAACCACGACACCATGGTGGCGGAGTACGATCCACCGATCATGATAACGCCCGACTTCTCCGCACCCGGGATCGTCTTGCGCATCTCCACCACAAAGTGCGCCAAATCCGCCAGCGCCTGATCGATGTTCAGATACTTCAGTTTATCAGTACGTAGGTCGCTGCAAAAATTGCCACAAAACAACAGCGATAATGCCCAGCGTGTGATAAGCAAGCGCACCCATCATCATCATCATCATCCTCACTTACACAGTCGGATGGCTCTGGCCGTAGAAACGATGCTCGGTGTAGAACAGATAACCCTTCAGCTCGGCCGCCATATCGTACACGTGGCCACGGGAGATGCTTCCCGCGGAGATTTCCCACTCACCGCCGACGTAGATGAACAGCGGGCCGCCCTCGACGTAGTGTTCACCGTTGGCCATGTAGCGCTGAAATTAGCAACAAAAACAGTCAGCGCACTCTCCAAGGGCGGTGCGAAACCTGCCTGCGGTCACTCACCATCGACCAGGTGTTGACATTTTGCGGGTCAAAGTGATCCAGCCGCTGCATGATGTGTTTCGTCTCGACGGGGGCGGCCTTGCGCGACGGCGAACCGCCCTGAATCGGAGGCTCTCGGTGCATCCGTTCCCATGCCCGCTGATTGCGGAGCACTTGCTGAACGCCATCTTTCTGCTGCGGCTGCGGCTCCAGGACAAACGCGCCCACGAAGCCCAGAAGGCAAACCAAGGCCAACGGAGATTTCATCACGTTTTAGTACTCAACACACTGCACCACCCAACCACAGTCCAACTAAACGTTCGACCGCATTCGCCGCACAGTTGAACGCACTCCCCGTATTTATAGGTTGCGGTCCAGGCTCTGCTCGCAGGCAGTTGTAATCTTATCGGACGGATTTCACTACGTATACTGTGATTTAATCCCATTCTTCACCTACCAATCCAACTGGACAGTCGTCTCGATTGACCACGTATCGGTGAAAATCGACAAACTTATTGGTCTGTTTTCATTCATCGCGTTCGTTGGAGCAAACGAGTGATAGCGCGTTTGGCGAAGATAGGAACATACAAGCGTATTGTAAAACGCCACACAACTGATTGTGGCGGTGAGTTTATCTCGCTGATTGGACAATTAGGAGAATGAGTGGCTAAATTGCCATAAATACGCAACAGTTGTATTGTCAACAGTATATTCCCCCCGGGTGCTCGAGTGAGGTGTAGCGTGTTACAAACAGCTGCTTAAAATAGCTCCACATTCAACTTGCAACTCTTCAAACGGCGGGTGGATTACGATAATAATATACATCAATCGATGATTCATCCGACTTTGTCACGGCAACAAAATGGAAGCATGGGGACCACCGGGAATGCAAAATTAATCTCGCAGATAGCTAGTGCTCGTTTAAAGTGCACTTTAGAAACGGCACAAACACAACGGCTTAACATACCACACTAAAACACGTGCTTCAAACGCGGCCACAAAACATGCCCACAGCACACTTCCATCAGCAATTGTCATCCTCGCTAGAACAAGCGGGTTATTCACTCGGAAGGAAAACCATTTCCGCTTGCACGAGCATAACCATCAAGCTTCCTTGTCGAACTGTTCGTTCGCTCCCCGTATCCAATTACCAAACGGGCGCACATTCCAGACACCCACACCCACCTTCCTAGTGTGCCATTGCCAGCCCGCTCGCCCCGCCCCAGTGCAGCTAAAGCCTCTTCCAACAACGGAGTCTAATTATGGAATTAATTCGTTAATTTCCTTATCTCTTTAACGATCTGAAGACAGGGCCACGAAATGAGGAGCTGACAAAACCCTGCCGCCCCGCATTCTCCCCTCTTTTACCTGCCCGCTTTTAGTAGAATCTGCTGACTCTGCTCGAGCCCCTGGCCTGCAGAACAGCAGAAGAAGCGCCTTGATTTGCATCGAAGACTTTGCGCCGTCTTCAGCGGCACGATAAGACACGGAGAAACCGAAAAGGCAGTTGAACGCACTGACGGAACGCACCAACAGGAACGCACACAAAAGAAAGACCTCCCCCCCCCCGTCCTATTTGTGAAGCTTCACTGAGCTTTTCCGCCGTCCCTGCCCGCTGTATCACTTTGGTAATGGGATAAAAATATTTGCAGATGGGCAGGGAGCTGGGGATGTCGTTGCCCCTATGCTGACGCGAACGCGGAAACTACACGCCGGCACATTGCCGCACATTGCCATCGTTTCTTGGGATTGAATTTTTCGCGTAAAAAACGAAGAAGATGATGCCGTGTATCGAAGAGATGTGTATTTCCCGGCCCTTGTGACGGTGTCGGTGGTTGACGACAGCGGGCTGGTGAAGCCATCCACCGCCCATCCCACATCCATTCCTGAGGCTTCCTTCCTTTTGGGTGGAAAGTGAAAGAACACAAGAACAACGTTATCGTTACATAATGTTTTGCATAAAACATAGGCGAACGAACACCGTGGCGTTTGCGTTGGTAGCATGGGCGCCGACTGAAGAGTGCCGTGAAAAGTGCCCGTTTTCCTTGACAAACGCAATGCATGTGCGTGCGCGTGTGTGTGTGGGTCCCTGCACGCGAGCCTCAAAACGGAGGCTAAGTGATGGCAACCATTCACCCGGCATGTCGTTCGGTCTTAAGACGCTCACGCTTGCCGGCGAACGAGTGGGAATCTTTATTTTGGTTTTCAGCCTTCCTCGTTGCTGCTTAACAATGACAAAGAGGCAGGAGCCAGCGTTCGGCTGCTTGGTATGGGGAAAAAGGGGAAGCTCTATCGAGCATTAAAAATGTACTACCCTTGGCAGCGTGTACGTTAGTATGCTTTTATCGCGGGCGGAAGGGAGGAATCAAACCCACCGCACCACCCGGTCTGGTGCAAAGTGAGAAAAGCGACAACCCATGCCAATTGACATGTTAGGATGGGTACGATGCGTCATCTGCCATAGGAACGCAACCCTTCCCTTACAAAACAGACCCGGACCCGGACACGTCGCCAGTTTCGTTGAGATGTTGACAAATGTTTTCCAACACGCACGATCGGAGAAAACTCTTTGTACCATTTGATAACGTTTAACCGTATGGATTCAATCACACGCAGCCGGGGCAGAAGCTTTTCATAAATAACAGATCCATTTCCCTCCCCCGACAGATGGCAGATACTGCGGTGGTACGTGCGTGCCACTGTCAATTCATCGGGCTTGCTATCATGCTGTTCCTGATTTCCAGAGCTTTACTAAGTAGCTAAGCTTTGAACGTCTCACTCTCCCTATCTTCACATCTCTCTGGTGCGGTAATCTCTTATCTTGGCATCATGATACCTTCCCTGCTCCTTCCCGGAGCAGCTGCTAGCGAATCGCTTTTAAACCCATTGCGTAAATATTGAACGAATTCCTTTGTTATTCTTCGAGGATAATCGTCCCGTAATCACTTCCACCTCCTGGTGGCTGGCTGGCCACCGGGTTCGACCGGATCTCCGTATCGGACCAATCTGGCAGCCGATCAAAGGTTGTTAAGCAAGCAGACAAACCATGGACAAACGCAAACGGTGCTGTAGTGCTCTCGTGCTTGTTGTCAAAGAATACAACTCCACCCCAAGCGGGACTGGGACTTACCAGTACCGGTAAGAGGTTTATCGATGCTTACCGATGTCTCCTTGCCCACTATTAAAGCACTGCGGCGAGACCTTGAGTACGATGTTCCCCGGAGCCCGGGAGAGCGAACGCACACGCACACGGCGGGCACATGGAAATGTCAAACAAGTTCATGCTTACACCGGATTACGTGCCATCCGTCTCCATGACAAACATCATAAATTGGTCCCTTCAAGATGTGTGTATTTTCAATCGATGCGACTAGATACACCGTCCTGGACCGTGTTGTGACCATACGCCCAAACCAACCACCTCACAGGTTACCTTTGCCTCAGCACTTGAGAATCAGCAGGAACTGTTCGTCTTCGTGAGGGGTGCCAGCGGGTGGATGCAAAAATTGCTTCTCACTTTGATGCTTCCAATCAATACGGTGGTTGAGGAAACTTTCCCGGGATGTTTGCGAGCAACTACACTGACGCAATCGTTACCGGTCCAGTACACTGCTCGCTCGCACCGAAATGCTTCGGGTCGCTTGAGGTCGCCTTCACCAACGCCCACCCCCCCCCCCCCCCCACTATTAGATTGCATGCTGGCGAACACTTCAGCTTACCCTTTTTAAAAGGACCGACAACAAACGACCACACCACTGCGACCAAAACGTTCATCGGGAATCATGTCAGGTCCGGGCAAAGCTGGAGATGTGGTCGGGCGAGAAAGTTTGCTGACGGTGCCGAACGTGGACCGCTTTTCGCCCCAGAATGAACGAAATCCGGTGGCCGGATTAGTACTGGTGGGGGAAGGGGGCAAGTTTTGCAACCAACTCAACCGAGGGCTTTTGTACAAACTCCGGTCTTTCCTTCGTGGCAATGGCCCTTCCCTCCGAACCAACGACGGCTGGAATGAATTTTGCCCAGCTTGGTTGGTTTGGTTGGCGCAAATTTAAATTCCCAAGCGTGCAAAGGCATCCCAACCAAGCCGAAGGTGACGGTTCATGAAGGACCCGAAAATGGCCAACGAAAGCACCATCAAACGCGCCGACCGCCACCGCGATCGATGACGGACGCTTCCGACGAGCTCGAAACTTTGCTGGCAGAATTACGGAAGGTCACCGTCGCCGAAAATGGTCCGATATTTCCCGCTTTAAAATGCTGGCGAGAGGGTAGGCTGGCTGGCAGGAAGGGCAGTTCCTGGAACGGGAGCAAATGTAAACACCAAGCGCTCCTGTGCGCTCCCCACAGACGCTGTTTATTGACATCGTCGATAAATTTTGTGTACATATTTACAAAACAGGGAAATTTGCATTGCGCATGCGAATGTTCCTGGTGCCAGCGCTGCCTGGTGCTTTACCGGCAGTCCACACTTTGCACTTTGATCACGCCAATTACACAACCTTTTGGGGTTGGTTTGGCGGGGAGAATGAGAATTCATGCCGTGGCGCTTGCTGGTGCGTTGTGCGAAACTCGTGCCACGGCCCCGGACAAGTTTCAACTTCAAACGTTCAACTTCGAGCGTTTCGTGAAACACGTCAGTTCCGTTTGGACAAGCGCGTAATCGCAAGTGCAATCTAATAATCAAAGCTGTGTAAATGTGCATCGTTTGGCGTTCGTTGGCGCAATGATTAATGTAAGCATCGCTGCAAACTAAACAAACTTCTCTGTGTGTTGTGTTGTGCTGTGTACATTTATCAAAGCAAAGTACTGACGTCCCATTTGCTATGCGATAAACGCTTGTCCCGACCACGGTGAAAGTCATTGGAAACGAGCGAATGATCAATGGATCGATGGCCCATTAATCAATACAATGTGCAAACCCCATTTGACGATGTCATCCAAAGTCGATTGGCGAGCCAGCGACCAAAAAAGAGCCATTTTGAGAGAGTGCCAGTGGGGGACCAACTTTACCACTTGGCAAACAGAATGCTAATCACGATGAGGACAGCCAGTCGGCTTCGCGCCCCGACCACCACACAAGGGGCGATTCCATTTGATCGATCCAATATTTACTGTCGAAGCATAAAAAATCAAATCTACTTTAGAAAACCACCCAGCCCAGGCCAGCAGAGAGCAGTTTAAGCCTATCGGTTTTCAAACGCTGATACACAGTGCTGCCTTCCTGTACCGTCGGCATGCCAGCGAGAACCCGTTCGCGCAGAACGGAATCCGGTAGGTCAATATTGACCCGGCAAATAGCGTCTATTCATCAACGGCATTCCAAGGCCGCGACGTCCGGCACGAAACGTCGGGTACGGAAGAAAGCCGTAACTGAAACTAAAACGACTCAATCAGGCCACTGCGGCCCGCAGCCAGCCGCTAGCAGGCTTTGCGCCTTGGCGGTGGCTCCGGTGGGCTGTTATCACCCTTTCCCCGCATCAATCGCTGTACTGAATGAAAGCTTCTGACCCAAGGGGAGGAAAGGAAGGAGTGCACACTCTATGAATAACCAATTTTCTACCTCTGCCGCCTCCGAACCCTCCCTTATCCGTCCGTTCTTGCTTGTGCTGTTCTGCCGTTGCCTGGGTGCTGTTACAAAGTTAACTCTTTTCGCCTGCAATCCGCTCTGTACAGGACGAGTCCGCCCGAGACTATCGACCACTCCCGAACGATGATAAAGTACGTCAACTTTTAAATAAACTAATAAATTGCAATTTCAATTCCCTCACTTGCTTCGTAAACTGATAAATTTTATGAATACATAATACATAAGACTGATTTCTCGCCCACCGCCTTTTTGCCCGGTGCGGCGACAACCGCCGCATTCCACGACCGACTTTGGCGTTCTGGCGAAATGCCAGCAAACATCGGCAAGTCGTCCACGCCACGTCCAGCGTCTTGGCTCCCCTCGTCCCTCCTGTCACTCGATGCAACGATATTGGCTTTCTTGCGCGGCATAATTGAATTGTGTGCTTGTGGGCGGAAGCGTCGGTTCATTCTGTGCAGCGGTGCAGCGACGGAACGATGTTTCGTATCGATGCAGCATTTTTGAAGCTCCTTATTTCAATGACTGATAGACTTTTTTGTGCTCCCTCGGCACCCGCTTTTTTTCACTGTTGAACCTTGCACGGTTGAAGGATGGTGGCGAAGCGAAACTTTGGATGCTTTTCATTTTTGCATATCAGACCAGTGCATGAAAGAAGCATAGATTCACTAAGGAGGAGCAAGTGCAACACTCGAAGAACAGCCGTCGCAGCTCCAGAGCAAATGGAAGCAAGATAGCGATAGTTGCTTTTGTGTTGCGGCAAGTTGTTGTTAGAGAGCGATAGGATAAACTCGGTCTTACCGAGTCAAACCGTTCTCCTTGGCTGACTGCAGTTCGCGAAAGTTGCTCCTTCGATAGCGAAACAGCCACAGAGAAACAGCGTGCAAGATGAATGCGCTGAGCAAGATTCGTCGCTTTGAACTTGTCGGCTTGTGCTTCATAACGGGTCAAAGATCACGATAAACTAATAAAGTGATAAGCGAGGATAAAGTATTATCGTGCGGATTTTTCACGATGCTATAAAATTGTTCCCCACACTGTCGGAAAGAGCGTTTGTAGAACATTTTTGGGAATGTTGGAATAATTTGTGCAGTGCTTATATTGTTAAGAATTGCTCAAAAGATGATGGTTTATTTTCTCTAGAAATTCTTCAATGTGTTGAAAGTTAATCAACACAAACTATCTCAAACTGGCTCGAAAACACATCAGTTTGCATGAATACTTCGGTTGTAATGTAAAAAAACAACCCATAGGTAAGTCCTGCACATGATGTGTAATTCCTGAAAGAAGAAAAAACCCCGTGATGACGGTATATGCTTCACTTCCCTCAGGTAACCCATACAATTGGTTTCTATATTTAAAAAACTATCCCCTGTCATGAGCAATTTGCCTACATTCAGGCGTAGCTCAACAGATCGAGTTTGCCTACATTCAGGGGCACAGGGGCATGCTTGTTAATTGGTTTAAAAAGGTTTAATAACAAAAACTGCTTCCAGCGATCGGGTGAGCGTCCACTTGTTGTAGCAAAGTTGTAACCACTTACGTGATGCTTGATTCGTAGAAATCTTCAACATTACAAACATATTTAAAACACCCATTCCAGCAATGTGTTTGCGTGTGTGTGGCAACGGCAAGCCACATTGTTATTCGAGTAAACCGGCCATCATCCATCGCCCCATTTCTAACACCAAACGAAGAGAAAGGTTTTCGTGTCTATTTCTCTATCCGGCCCCGTCTCCAACTGCCAACGTTAATTGTTGCCCTATCTAGCCTAAAACCACCAATCAATCCAACAAAGTTCGTTCTGCATCAGACACACACTTATTTGCCTAAAAGGGTCCCGTACGGCTAGGCTCTTTTGCCTCGATATATAAAAAAAAACACTCTAAACCACAATAAACCTGCTTGTTTTTCGTATTTTGTAGAGCTACGAAACAATGTGTCCGGCGAAACTGTTGAGCTCACTATAACACGACAAACCTTTTCTTTCCTTGGCCCAAGCATCAATGTTCTTCTCGGAACGAGATCCCAAATTGGATGGTATCGGAGGAGAGCTGTTTCTCGGAACCATTCGGCCCCTTCATTGGGGACCATTTTACACTTTTTTCTTCAATCTTGCCATCATTTCAAGCTCCTTGTGCTTTCTTTTCCATTTCTCCCGGAAAGCGGAAAGCAGGAAAAATAAACAAAAACTTTTCACGTGGTTGCACCTTTCTTCCAACGCTTCATCATCATGATACTGTTGCTTGCTGCTACCGATGTGTGTGTGTGTCTGTATGGTATCGTTTAAAAAGGCACCAACAAAACACAAACTCAAACCATGCACTCTGCTTCCTTTTCGCATCGAAAACGAACGCTTTGTTCGGTGTCAAAGTTTTTCCATTTCTCCTTTCTTAATCGTGTGTCCTCCCCGGTTTTGGGCACACTGTCTTCGGCATTCTGCCTCTTGCACGTGTTGCTGTCGTGTTTTTTTCCACTGTCGTCGAAGGTGCGAACTGTAAACTGAAGGTTACAACAACACCCAGCCCTTTCGCAGGCGGATGGGCGTCGGGCCAGGTCACCCATTTCTCGCTTTGCAAGTGGTTCGTAGCTGTCACGAGACGACACCACCGTTCTTCTGCACCCACTGCAACTTCCATTCATTTAAGCGGAACAGGTGAAAATGTAACGAATGAAAAAAGCACCATCAACATTAGCAAGCCAGCTCGATTATCCACCTTTTCGTTTCGTTCTACTTGTGCGCCAAAAAAATGGCTCTTTCGAAAACGCGAACGCAGGACCACCAAACTCGACATCGTATCCTTTTTCACAGGATCCTTTCGGGCTCAATGACTCGTGTATTGCCGCAATACACACGCTTTGGTTGTTTTTTGTAGTTGTTGTTGTCGTTGCTGTGGTGCTCTCCCTCCCCGTTCACTGCGCAACAACACTCTTGTAAAGTTTGTAATTTGTTCGCTCATTCGTTTTTACGCCCAATAGTCAACGCCACACTTTATCGACCCACCGGGTTTGGGCAATGGGTTTGTGTCCCTTTTTTTTTTAAACTATATTAAATTTTTTGCCCTTCCTTGCGAAACGCTCTAATTGGAACCGGGGGGTGCGGGTAGGTGCGCGTTCTTCCAGCCGTAAAATGCAAAACTGCTGAAACCCTCCGAGAAGTTTGCCCTCCGAGAAGCACCATCATCAAACACCATCGACCACCTACAGGATACGGGGCGGAATCGATTTCAATCTAGAGCCCTCCAGCCGCCGGCCCGGTTTGCCAGTGGCCGGTTAAATTAATTTTACTCGTCCTCGTAAACTTCAACCTCATTGTGGGGCAGAACGTTCCCGAGACCATCCGGTACTGGGCGGTGGCGATGGCTGACACCTAGCAGCGGTGCGTATGGTCGAGTAGTAAAATTGTCATTTTATTTCGATCCTCTCCAACGGTGCAGTCGCACTAGAGGAAGGTTGCTAGGGCTGACTGCTTTACATATCCTGCTTGTTGGGTAATAAAATCCCTTGATGCTTGACCACTCAAAATTCTCTTTTTGTCCGATCATAAACCGTGCCCTTATTATGCCCGCTCTTTGCAATGATTCCTGTTTTCACATTTACAGTCTCGAGAACTATTTTCAAATTTAATCACAATTCACAAACTTTAAATAAACCTCATAGCGTTGCGGCCTTTCAAAAAAACTCATACCGAAACAACATATTCCAACAATAACTGTCGTGATTGGTTTCTTGTCTAGCTTCCCCCCAACTAAAGGCTGGTTCTATTTTCGCAAACGCTTATTTTTTCCTTGAAAAACCTCATTCAATCATCCGTTCGCAGAATGAAACTGATTGAAAGACGGTTGATAATAATTTTAAGATTTTGCGAAAAATGATTCACTCGCAAATCGCCCCCGAACGCGACATTTACAACAGAAGCACACCGGAGCTGCTCTAAGCCCGCGTTTACGAAACGACGCAGCGGCACGGCGAACGACTTTCATCGTTCTCCGTGGTAAAATTATCCCGCATTATTGTAATTTCCCTGCTGACTTCGAGACAAGATTGGCCCCGACAGTTCGCCAGTAAAACTAAGCCGCTCCAGCACCGACCCACCGTAACCGAAACAATTTCATCAATCATTTATGATCCACGTATTTTCCGGCACCGGCTGCCACTCAAAACAGCCCGAGCAGCAGACGGGGAGGGGGAAGAAGCGCGGTCCCAACGAAACGACAAGAGGAAAACACAGAAAGGAAAAAGTTTAAAATTCAATTCACCAAACAGAACAATCCATCCGTGGCCATTTGGATCCCAGCCGATTCCGAATTCCTTTCGCTCCGCAGGGCAGCAGCGATCCTCCTACGACAACAACAACAACTTGTCCGCCATCTTATTATTATCCTCTGGGGGGCTCACATCCGTCGACAATGCTGTGCTGTGACGAAAGGGTGGAAGAAAGTGGTCGGGGTGAAATGAAGAAAACCAAATCCAAGCCCGGCATCCGCTTTTACGAGTCGCTGGCGCAGGACAGCAGCTGGATTTTTACGACACTCTGGAGAATAATTATGCTTTGGTTGGGCGCATCGGCAGCACCAAACAAACGCGCGCCCAGATTCGGACCAAACCCTGCTCCTGATGGTCACTATTGCAGATGTGACCCGCACACACACCCGCACACCCATCTGCCCAGCCATCACATCCGCACATCCCTCCGGAGCGGGGGCCGGAACCCGTGTTTCATTTTACATTTTCCAATCACACCGTCCCAACCGTGCCCGAAAAGACGTGCAATCCTTTCAGTTATTTGTTTTCTCTACAGTGCCCCTCCCCGTGCGAGCTCCCTGAGGGCTGGGCTGGGTGGTTGCAAAAAGCATCAGCATAAAAAAAATGCTGAAAGAATAAAATCAACCCCGAACGGTCCGTATCTCATCAAATAAGCAATGGTTCCTGGTGTGCACGTTCTATGGTGGAACCACGACCGCCAGCACCCAGCTCCCGGGAGAGGAGAGAAGCAAAAGCAGCAGCAACAACAGCAAAACCGGGGCCACAAGGTCGCTGTTTGTTGATTCAAACAAGTAGTGCAAATAAATTTGCTCGCTTCTTTGTTGAGCAATCGGGAAAAATATTGCACATCGTATGTAGCGCAAGCGAGGGACGGCACTGAGCTTCATATTAGTGCTGCCGGGAGGGCACGCTCGGGAAAGTGGTCGTACCAGTTTCATTTGCTTTGCATTCTTCCCTCTGTGTGTGTGTGCTTCCTGCACGGGAAGCAGCATGACAATATAAATTGGCACACGGACAGCGCGCGCGGTATCGTATCGGTCGGATCGATTATTCCCATCCAGCAATAGGGAAACGAACACCGCAGGACACGATGTCTGCGGTAATAACTTATTGATTTTCCCATCTTCATCATTCATTACTGACTGGTGCCATCTCACCTTCCCTCCCTCCATGGAGTAGCGAAATAAAGATCGTTTTGTCGTTCCAGTGCGCTTTGTTTGGTTTTCCGTTCCTCCCTGTTTCCTGCTCGTGAAGCTTGCTCCCCCTTGTCAGTGTGCTTTCACCGAATATCCCATGCAAGCTTCTCAAGTTTTGTCCTATCTCCGCACCTCTTCCAAACCCCACTCCCTGTTGACAGATTTATTGAAACATGCCATCATGGGGAATTGGGACTGAGGCAAAAACAAACCAAAAACACACACAAAAAAAAGAAACTAGAACGAATATTCAACTTAGTGCGAATGATGAATGAAATGGACGGTTTGAGGTTGTAAAGCACACATTCGCACACAGCCACACACACACACAGAGAATATAATAAAATACCCTTTTTCCCAGCGGGATGCTTTGGCCGCTCGTAACGACACCGACGGGATTTATCGAGCGATGAATTATATTTGCTCACCGGATACTCGGTCCCAGTGTAATCGGCCATAAACGCTGTTCCGGTTTTAATTTCGAGCAACATTATTAATCGATATAAGCGAGCTTCAGTGGCAATAAAGCAAGAAAAAAGCTCGCACAAACATTTGGGACAATGTCGGTGGCATGAGTGTTCACGTGTTGGTTTACTAAAGGACACATAAGCTCACACACACACACGTATACTGCTAAACTTTCTTCCCAAGCGATCGTTTGACAGTTGTTGGGTTTCTTTCCAAAGTTTATTTCCTTGAGAGAATAACAAACACGCAAGCCTACCATCAGCGTACACCTTTGAGATCAATATTTAACAGCAAAGTGGTGAGCAAGCAAAAACGGTGGGGAGGTTTTCCAACTGCTTAAGTTAATCCTGTTTCCGGTTTCGCAGCTAAAGCTTTTTCCCTTTATCTGCCAATCTTTGGCCGTGGTGCATCGGCAGACACAAATTCGATTAGTGCCAAGCGATACAGCAAATCCCCATTCAGCAAGCTTACTTACCTCACGCACGCCCCCTTGCTGCGAACCGGGCAAGCCGTATCTATTTTCAGCCCGAATCCGATGCGACGTAGCATGTATGAGCAGTTGTTACATTCCGTAAAACTTCAACATTTACCAGCCCACGTAAATACCCGTTCAGGGCATCCGGTTTCTCGGTAGGAACGCTTAACCTCAAGATGCACGGCCAGGCACGAACATGAGCTGGGTCGTGATTCTTTGCCGAAAAGGTCTGTAACCCTTTGCTCTTTTGCAAACTACGCTGGTAAGAAATTTACGATCCACCTCTACCACATCTGCCCGCTGCAAAAGTGCTGCCGATCTAACCTCTACTCAGCACGAATGGGGTATAAAATCCACCCCATATTCCCCCCTATCTCACACACACACACACACCATCATTCACCGGTATTTCAGAGTTAACAACAATTCCGCGGATTCTTTCACTGCCGATCCTATCGCTTGCTAACCGTTCCTTTCCAATTTCCGGCCGCTGACAGGAAGATTTCAACTTTCACAAGCTCGGATTAGTATCACATGTTCGTTTTGAATGAGAACCACCATCAAAACGCACCTGCCACGGTTTTGTATTCTTCGTACGGAAGGCCAAGAGGCATGGTTCCGTTCGTTTCGTCGACAGACAATTCGACAGTTTTGGGGAAAATAATGGACGCGGGGTTTGTTCTCGAAAACAAAGGCATTTATGCTTCTTTGAGGTGTAATAATGCTTAAGTGTGAACTTCAACCTGCTGGAGGATTTCGTTTCAAAGACAAATCTTTGTGGTGCTGAAAAGAAATTGTCTTGATGATGATGAAATTTGATGTGTTGGGCAAGATCAAGCGCATACTTTACTATGATCAAATTTCATCTTCCGTTGGGAATGCATAACAAAGAAATGATGCGTGTGTACGATTGTAAAGCACAATCCTTCACCTCTTGCTCACAAACACACACAAAAAAGAAAGCTAATCAATCATCTTACCATCAATCTGTGGAAGAGGGAAACCCACCCAAACTGCCTGCCGAGTAATTGTTTACCCAGCACACGTGTTCGTGCTTTGTCACCATTGCAAATCGTTTTGTGCCCATTTTCCGATGCCCTTCCCCCTCACAGTGCCTTTTTTGCTGCGCTTTCAACCCAACCCAACAACGACAATCAAGCAATTAACTTTTCCCCCAAATCGCAAATTACACCCGTCGCCGCAAAACCAAGCTGGTCCCGCATCACACTCAAAGCTCATCCATCACCCGAAGCCTCGAACGATTATTCGGCCCACAGCCCAACACACATTGCTGTCGAACGTCCATGCAGCCGGCCATGCTAAGCATGTCCCTTCCGAAGCGGGATTGTCATTCACATTTCGTACACCGGGCATCGGTGCAAGGAAACATAAAAAAAACCCCTCCATTTCATAACAGACCAGTAGCACACGTCGTGCTCTAGAAGCATGTTCCATCGTCAGGCCGGTCCCAAGTGCCGGGCACGATACGTAAACATTGCCGGTGCCGGGTGGGGGTGTGAAAATATGATGGCTTATCACCGAAACATCATCCTTTAGCAAGCCTCTCAATCACAGACACTCCGTGACGGCTCTCGGTCGCTTTCTCGGGAGAATGTATCTGCAATGTGTGCCGGCTACAACCATGTAACGCCATAAGGCCATATTCATGCCTAGCGTCGTCTGGCGGCCTATCGTCTCCTTAAGAAACTGACGATGATATTGCGTTTTTGGCACTGTGTCGTCACATTTTCATGTTTTGTTTCCATCATAGGCACTACCAGCAACACCATCATCATCATCATCATCATCGTCCCTCTCGTCGTCATCATTCATAACGGAAAAATGATGAACAACTCCCTCGTAACACAAGAGTTACGACGGTCCAAGTGTACCCAGTTCTTGGAGACGTTAAAGCATGTGTTACAGACGCACACACACACACCCGGGCCAAAAGATTGACTTGTAGCACCCACCAGAGTCGGATCATACCGAAACACACCCTCTGCTCGTATCATCCAAAGCGATCATCGTTATGACGACAAAGCAGCACTCGAGAAAGAGAGAGAACGAACGAGAAACTCACTTTTGTGGCCTTTTTTTACAACCACTTCAACGGAAATGTATTCTTTCTTCCAAGGAAAGAGCCTTCCGCGTAGTCGTTCCTCCCTGCTGGGTATGGTTCATATGGAGGGTGTGAAAAATCAGCAATTCCACAGCAATTCTAACGAGCTCAGCCTCCGCCACCGGCGGAATGCTGTCGATGCAGTCCGTGCCATTGCAGAAAGCACAGAACCGACACAGTCGCTCTACATGCGGGAGACTAAAATTTCATTACACCTGCCATGGATAAAATGCCAGAAAGGCTTACCCGGGTTGGTCTGAGCCACACTCCCGTTACTTCTAAGTGTCTGCGTGTGTGTGTGTCGTGAACATACTCGTCGTTGTACATGTGATGAAGAGCTTTGCCATTTCGCCTCAAAACGCTGCGGTGAAGGGAGTTTATTAAATTAATGAAGAATTACTGTCACAACATGCCGCTAAATCATCCTTAGATCCCCCCTTTGCCACGGACTCATCCCTGTCACTGTCCGGACTGAAGACTAAGGCCAGATCCAAGAGCACACACACACACACACACTCGTAAAGGCAACAGCGCCCTAGGGTTAGAGTGCTTCGGAAGGCAAGAATGCAAAGCCCTCCCCATCCATCCATTCTAGTATGTAATGAGATAAGTTCTAGCAGCTACAACGAAAGGTCTCGAGTAATTAGAGAAACCCTCCTTAAGGCAAGGATCAACCATCCCTTCACACACATACACACAGAGAAACGTTCCCACACAAACTCATACGCATTCGTCCTGCAGCAAACGCGTCGCACGGTTCACGGTTGTTGCGAAATCATCAGCCGTATGGTTCAAATCCGAGCCTCATTAGTCATAGTAATTGACGATGGCGCAAATAGAAAACGCCTGTGAATTAATTCAATTTCCCCTTTCCTAAATATACACACGCACGTGCACACAGACTGGCTTTGTCTTTTAATGGCCTTTGTGACGGGAAACGTTCTCGCTGTCTCGCGTTCCTTCAGTCAGCGAGACATGCACAAGGATTCCCATCGTCGCCGAATACGCATGTTTTCTCCAATAATTTAAGTCTGTCGTTGGAATTGAATCGATTTCCTGTGCCCATGCTCCGCGATAGTAGTTGAAGTAGTTGGAGATGGTGGCTTTCTTTCAATCGTCCGTGGAACTTGTGCTTACGTCGTAAAACTATGTACCAAATTACACGCACCCCAGCCCTTTTCGGGACCTGTTAAGCGGAGGAGTTTAAGCAAAATGAACCATTCACGAGTGGTAGGGAAACCTTAAATCAACGCAACTTTACACTGAACAGCGCACGACAAAGAAACACGCTCGTTGTCAAAGGTGTAGCTCCAAGGGAATTGGTCTTACGCCCCCGTTACGCCTTTGCCTTTCCATTTTCCACTGAAATATTCGTTCCTTCGATACTTTTGATCCACCGCGTGGAAGACCTTTCAGCACCCAGTGAATGTCACGTTTTTCGATCGAAATGTGATAAAAGTGTGGTTAAGTCGCTCTTGGGAAGCCTTTTGCGACTGAACGGTCCCAGAAGTCGGGGCCCATTTTACACCAGAATTTATGCTCGCAAACGCGAATCCATACAAATGAAAGGAATGCACAGGAGAAGTTTCGCAGTTTCTAGGAATGAATTCACACAATAAAGTACTTCAACCCCATGCCCATGCGGTGCCTGGCAACAATGGTGATCTCTTTTTTTGGGGCCATTTTATTTTCACCTTTCCACCTCATTGCACTACACCATGACAATGATGACAATGACAGCGAATGACAGTCCTAATAAATCAGCCCTTCCCGGGAGGGAGAAGTACCGAAACTTTCTGCCGATGTAACCGACAAACACACATGTGCAATCAACCATCAACACAGTTGCGATTTCCGTTGCCCTATCCCAACGGACTGCCGTGCGCGCTCTCATACATCATCATTTTTTATCGAAGGAAGTTTTTAAAAAACTTTTCACTCGATTTTCCACCTGACTAAACGCACAACAATAAGAACAGACGATGTTACACGCAACGCAGAAAACGGGGTTGAGAATTCTCTATGCACGATTGTCTTCATTGACCCTCTCTCCATCAGCGCGCATCTCGACGGTGACGTGAAGATCGGTTTTATGGTTTTGATTTATTTTCCACCACATTGGGTCGGACTAAGCACAGCAAAGCCACCTTACCACTTCAACCCACACGAAGAAAGCCAGCGCACAAGCAATCGCTCAAACCCGAATCGCACACGAATCGCCAACGGGCAATTAACCTTGAAGTGCTTGCTTGCCAGCAGTATTGATTGTTCCTGATGGACAGGCTGCAGGCAGAGCTAGAATCATTCCGAGCTAGTTCTGTCCTTCTATCGATCCACTGCTACGGCAAAAAGGGGTTTGCTCAACATTCTACACCACGATAGAATGCGGCCCGATTCGGGAGAGCAGAAGTAGTAACGCTTCCTAACGGGAATATAATACGCCTTCCAGCACCACCATCCTGGGCTGCCGAGTGGAACCAGTTGGCAACAATCAAACCATCAGCCACCTCACCACCGCTGCCGCTGGGCCGATCGAAGCAGACCGAAAACGAAAACATAATAAATCACCTTTTTAATGCTTTATTATTGAGCCATTAAACCGACGGACGAGAATTGGAGCGGCCCCGGACCGACGAAACGTGCGCGGGAAAAGCGTGAGAAATCCTGTAAGACCCGCTGAGGGTGGAGAATTGCAAGCCGTCGAGGTGTGTGAGCTGTGTGGCAACCCCCGAAAAGAAAGGGTCAACGAACGGAGGGCGTTTCCGTAGGGCAGAAGAACAGCACACGATGATGATGGGTGGTTTAATGCTTTATGATTTGCCCTTTCACATAACATACTTGCTCTTGTCGCTGCTGCTGTTGCTGCTGATCGCAGGAGCTGATATGTCGACCGAGGCCACAATTGGCCACAACCACCAATACATTATTGTCTGATTGGGGATAACGAGGGACCGATGGGGAGGGGACGAGAAACCTCCAGGTAGAAACGTTGCACTCAACGGCAGTGACACACAACGACTGTGTAATTTCATCAAATACAATGCCACAATGCCAATTGAGCTCATACACACACACATACCATGCGACCCAATCCGCCGCCCGGAAGCGGACGCAATCAAACGGATCATCAATTCTAACCCCAGCCTGTAACCGTTTTCTAGCCGCATTGTCACATTGCCGGAAAACCGGCCCAGCTCCCGCTGCCACGCCTGCCGAAATGGAGCTCGATTATTGACTCGACTGATTTCCCGCAGCGTAACGATCTCCTCGCTCTCTCTCTCTCTCTGTGCATTTTCTTTGCCATTTCATCAATCATGGAGCCGTCGAATTGGCGGTCGGACGGTGGTGGTGGTTTGGCTGGCGGTTGCATTTCATCGACACGTTCGAACGTGTGCCGCCTGCCTTGCGGCTCGCTTTGCGCCAGCCAGTCTCGCTAACTCCCTGACTTTGACGTACTGCACACATACACACGCAGACACAGACAGCTCGCACTCACAGTGGCCTGCAGCAGCAGTGCACCAGCAGATGGTGCATTATGTGAGGGAAGCAGCGAATAAGGTCAATCCCATTTCTCTTCCATTGTGCATTCCATCCTGCCCAGGAGATGCAGAGTTTGATTGAAAGACCGGGTCATTGTGGAGTGCAATCACGTGTCCAAAGATGCAATCTGATCCACATGTGTTAGAATGTTGAAGCAAACCCACCCAAGAAGCATTCAGAGTTTCCTGCTTTTTATGCTTCAAAAGAAAACTAAACGGAATGCTCGAAAGGGGGAAAGGATATGTCGGTTGCTGGCACACTTCAAAATTCTTGCCAATGCAACACAGAAGCTTAGGAAGTTAATGCGATCACAAACATCTTGCAGCAAATCTCGGAGCTGAGTGTTTGATTGATTGATATATTGACGATGCGTATGTGTGTAGAAAAGGTATCAAAAGATTATGCAATCAACTCCTTTGCAAATCTTCATTGCGTTAGACTCGTGCGTAGTACAAGCGAAATGGTAGTTTGCGTAACATCCTTGCAAATGGTCATCATTCAGCTGTGTACGTACGATTGTGTTGATTGCTTCAAGGCACTAACAGCCAGTTCCGAACAAACACACAAACCAGCTAGATTTAACAGCATTATCAGAAGCCACCACTATTCCGCTGGCTACCGTTGGCCTTCAGACGCACCGTAACGGATCCGTAATGGATATTAACTAATTATCTTGCCCTAAATATCATATATCCGCTTTACTGGCGCCCTTTGCTGACCACCATGACCATCACCCTTTTTCATTACCCTTTTTCCAGTGCTCAACATCATCAGCGGCGAGGTGCAATCCTACTGGGAGCAACCCTTTGCGCAGCCTTACTTCGACAATAGCACAAAGCGGGAGGTCACCGCCACCGTGGGCCAGTCCGCATTGCTGCACTGCAGAGTCCGGAATCTGGGCGACCGAGCGGTAAGTGTTTGGACGACCCAAACCGCGTCGTCACTCTCCTCCCAGCGTGCGAAAGGGAGCGAAAGTTTAACGCAACAACGGCACGATTCTCCGCAGGTGTCCTGGATACGGAAACGTGACTTACATATCCTCACCGTGGGCATTCTCACCTACACCAACGACCAGCGCTTCCAGTCGCTGCACACCGAGGGCAGCGACGAGTGGACGTTGCGCATCACGTCGCCCCAGCCCCGGGACTCCGGCACCTACGAGTGTCAGGTATCGACGGAGCCCAAAATTTCCCAAGCCTTCCGCCTCAACGTAGTGGGTAAGTACATTATCTGGCGCCGCGTTCGTCCCACCACCCGTCGGGGCGGGCCTTTTACTTAAATGGCTAAAGAATGCCCTCCACTGGGCATTCACTGACCATTCGGACACGTGCGCGCTTGTAGCGGCGTGTGTATCTCTGTGTGTACCGCTCGCCAAAAGCAGGCCGCTCCGCCGAAAGGCCGAAAGGCGCGCGGGCAGGGAAGCGGACATCGGTTTAATTATGTGTCAGCTTTCACTTCATCAACTTACCACCGGCCGGCGCCCACTGGGCCGCTCGTTATTGTACGCCCGGCCCCGGCCACTACATGGCCTATCGCTGTTTTTCGCAGCCAGTCGGCGGGCGGTCCAGAGAAGCGATTCCAGATTCCGACCCAGGTGGTCCGGCCATTGTAGTGGATGCTGCTGCTGCTGCTGCTGCAGCCGGTACGGCCCCGGATTCGTACGCCATTGTCCATCGTAAGCCCTTCGTAAGCAAGTGTTTCGTGTGCATGTGCGTGACACTGTGTATTCGGCCCAATGCCGAATGATAATTTAAACCGTACGCCGTACCACTCCAGCGCAGCCCGACCCGGTCGTCCCTGAGTGGGTGTACACCCATTATTGTGGCATCCCTGCCAACGACACCCATACGCTGGACAAAGCATACCTACACACACATATACACATTGTACTAGATAAAGACTTCCAATTCCCTCTCTCTCTCTCTTTCCCTCTCTTTCCCTTTCTCACACACACACATTATAATGCCAACAGAGGTTTCACTAGTCTACAGCCGGACGTACAGCTGAGCGCCTACAATATCCTGCGACGAAGGGCTTAGTATCATCCCCAACCGGGCTGACTTCTGTTCTGAGCTGAGTTGATAATGGGATAATTTAATTAAGATAACTTTTGCGAGAACTTTGCTCAAACAATTACCCACTCACCCGCTCTGGGTGACATTTGCTTCACCGTGTACAAGCTGCAGCCGTTTTCAAGGCATTCAAGCTGCGTTCGTTTGCTTCCTGGTCGAAACGACGACAAGAAACGCATAAACCCGAACAACTGCATATGCTCTCGATTGCGTGTCTTGTATGCCCAAGAACGTGCGCTTATGACTCTATTTAAATGTCTGTATTATGCCCTTCTTTAGTCAAACAAAACAGCAATGGCGTGCTGCAGTGATTTAATAAAGACCTTAACGCAAAGTGTGCTGGCAAAATTCAATTTCTGTAACCGATACACGAACGAGATAATAGAGATAACACCACACCGGCACCAGCACCGTATTGGATCGGGCAGTCCTCACACGCCACGATAAGCGTGCCGGCAGGTGCTTGCGGAAATGCGAGCAACTTAACAGTTGCCCCTTTAACATTCAATTGGATTTCATTCAATTGCAAAATGTGTGCTTGACGTGTGCTTCTTCCAACACATCCTTCGGCACTTGACGCGATTGTTGAATCAATAACGGGCACAAACGAAACCATCGGCACTAGCCAACTAGCGCAATGGTACGTAATAGATCCCACGCCCTTCTGCTGAAGGCTCCGTCCGTTCACAGCCAGTACCACACAGCGAATAATTAGCCGTGGAGTGTTGCTCCGTGGTCCACAATGGGGTGAGCTGCTACTCTTTTCCACCCTGCAAACTCGGTCCACCATCATCGACACGGACACGGACAATCGTCGAACGTGCAAATCGTTTGCATAAGTACATGAAGTGTGTAGTAACCCGGTCACCCGGTACCTTGTCCAGCACGACCGATGAATGTTGATGCTTTCCGAGGGTCCAGAGTATGCCCTTCGACATCGGGCAACGTTCGCTTCGCCACAGGAACACTCTCAACAACGGGTCGCTCCACTGAACAGGGGCGAATCGGCATGAATACCAATTTCTTGACGGACTGTAACGGACGCTGCCAGCAACAATCTCTTTTCCCACTGGTCCCAATCCGAGATCGACCGGCCGGTTCGTGTTTGAACCAGGTGTCGGGCTGACCTCATCTTTAATTCGAGCGTCATGCCCTTCCCAGGACATAAGTGACGATGGCTGGGCACCTTTTCCTGCTCTACTTTGCATACAATATTGGACACACCGGGACACAAAACCTCCATGAATAAGGAGCCGTTTAAATGCAAAGAAAAGCATCAAACGGATCGCTTTCTTCTCGCAAAACTGTGCACAATGTTCGACCCGGCACATCGTAAAGCCCGTCTGGCCCCGAGGATGAGTTTAATTGGTTGACCTTGGGCACGAACCGACCATTACATTGATCCCGAACAATCACAGCCGCCCGGAACCTGGGGATCTGGCCGGCAGAATCAATCCAATTGGATCAAGCGTAATGTGATGTATAGATCCCCGATGTCACTGCCTGTATGTGACCTTTGCCCGATGTGCGCTTTCTGAACGGAGCCGCACCGAAAAATGAAGCTTATCGGTTTGACTAATGCTGGAAAAGGTCGCTCGCCTATCCAACCCCCCATCATCTTGCTGTTCTAAATAAAGCAGGCCCAACAACGTCTTCTTCCGGGGAAAGGCTTCCTCGGAGAGACGCACCGTTGCGCCTTCGGGGAAAAATGAATAGCGAAGCGAAATCATCGTACGCATTCTGACATCGCTTGTCCAGATGAGGATCCAATTTGAATTCAATCAGACGCACTCCACCGGAACGGAAACATCAAGGATCGTTTTAAAAAGCCGAATCTAAGTCAAAGCACACACAGATTGAGGCACTGAAGCGTACGCACGATGAAGGGTAAAAGTGGTGTTTGGAGAGGCTCTTTCCGCTTGCCGTAAAATGATGATGGTGCATTGACAGGCAAATCCGATAATAGACGAATCGAAGGCGAACATAAAGCGGACCTTGGCAATGGATATTGGACTTGGGATCCTCTCCGAACGGCACGCGCGATGGGGAAGGAATCCTTTTTTCCCATTTTACGAACCCTTTTTCTTGACTCAATCACAAATTCTTCCGCTCCGCATACACAATTGTACGGATTGTTTAATGAACAGAACACGGGGATACAAAAGCTGGTAGCAAGCGAAATTTGATTCGTCTCGCCATCAGATGACTTGTTGCCAGGACCTCCACACTCTACCGCCATCCTGGTGCTGCTGCTGGTGGTGCCGCTGCCGGGCAGTCGTGCGCCGTTCGTGCTCGAGGCGCTGAAAGCACACTAATTTATAACGGAAGCAATTTCTACACTCGCCACTCCTGCCAGAATGACACGACAAACTGCGCCGCCCAAATCGGGGACATACCGGCTGCATTCTGTGCGCCCTTTCAACAAGCCTAAACAAGACGCCCAGCGCACGGCAACATCGAAGACAAAAAGGGGAAGAAAGAGAGAAAGAGAGATAGAGAGAGAGAGAGAGAGAGAAGAAGCAGCGTCACGAAACCATAACAAGCTGTTCCCGAGGCGCGTTTGGTCGTGTCGCTCCGGGGTGCTATTAGCTGCAGCCGCATTGTCATCATCGCAGCGTCAGTGCCCCGTTTCTGCCTTTGCAGGGCCTTTCTTCTCCTTCCGCCCGTTCGTGGTCCACCAAGACCCGGTAGCGTGCGCTTGCCCTAGCGGTAACGAGATATTGATTTAATAATTTGTCCGCAATCATCGCCAGTTGCATGCAGTTAATTATCCATCCGAAATGCATTTTGTTCGTCGACAAGAACACTAAGCTGGTACAGCGGGCAAGAGTTTTTCTTTCGTTCGTGACCAGTGTTTTTCTGTTTCCCTCCCATCACCCGTCAAACTATTGAGTCAGCTGTCGAAGAGTTTGATGAAACATCAGGAAACAATTTCCGTCAGGTCCAATTTTCCGTCAGAAAGCTTTTCCTACAGCGTGGGATATTATTTAATGTCTTATTTATTGTGTTGAAGTTTTGCTGGACTGCAGTGATTTTCACTTCCATGTGCCGATACGATCGATCTTTTCACAAACATTGTAAATGGTTTAAATGGCATTTTAACTATTTGAATCATTTGAAACGCAATCGAAAGCAGAGGTTATTGTGCAAATTACACCGGAATGAGCATCAACACACACACCCCTGTCAGCCAGTCCACGGTAACTGTCACTGCAAATAACCGGTGCGGGAAGAAAAATGGCCACCATACTTTGCGTAATAAATTCTGACAGTAATAAAGTTACCATGTGCTGCTGGAGTACGGCGCAACAACCGAACCTGGAGTAGAGTGCAACGGGCAGCAAAAGGGCCGCAATGAAGTGAGTGTGACCGGGTGTGTGTGTGTATTTACGGAACTCTGCCACATTGTGCCGTCTGACCGTTGCCATACCCCACCGTATCCCCTTCCTCAACCACCACGAGTGGGTTTGATGTAGTAAAGTTTTGTGTTCAAGCTGCGGTTGAAATTTAATTCTCCACCGTACATTAACTTTACATCAACGTACAACACCGGACCGTTTTGTACGAATACACAAGCAGCGAGGGACGGGAGAAGGGGTGTAATGGGAATGGAGGAACGGGGTACACCCCGCAGTTAGTGCAAAGTCGGTAAACTGCACACCGAGCTAGTTTCACGTGTAGTAATGCTTTCCATTCCATTTACCGGCTCAAATTGCCCGCAATGTAGAGGAGCTTGGAATTACGTGCCCAACATTCAAGCCCAACATTCCGGACCCCTTGCGGCGTCTCTCCTTCCCCTTGCTCGTTGTTGCAACAATGCACAGCGCAGCGAATTCTTGTCGAATGGCATCGTTCGATAGTGCAGCGCGCAGCATTCGCATTGTATGACATTTTGGAGAAGCAAACTGGACATAATCTCTTTACCGGATTCGTGCGCTCGGCTACCACCTAAGGCTCCCGCCCACTGGAAACAAACACATCGCTAAATCCGATCCGACACTGAAGCCGGAGATGAAAAAAAACCCCAAACGGAAGGATAATTTAGCCCGGATTTGCACCCATCGCCCCAACACACACGGTGAGTGTTCATGGGGTTGTTTTTCTTACTTGCTTCTGGTACTGCTGTACGTATCCTCAACTTTCCGGACACGTAACCGTCATAAATATAAACAAGTAATGAAAGTAATCCTCAAGACTGATGCTTCGTCCCACGATGGGACCCGAACCGGTGTACCCTTTTTCCAATCCGAGGCAGTAGAATCGGTTTTGTGGGACCGTCGTTGACACGGCAACACTTTCACAGCTTGAGCTTTGCTGTGTTTCATGAAAGTGGTCACCGTCGCACTTTCGCTCGATGACATTACCTTTCTCCCCTGCAGCTGACACTGATCGGAAACGGCCACCCAGGCTCGGACGCTGGTGTGGAGTTGTCTGAAGTACTCTTAACAAGTACAATGTGTACCACTGCCGGCAACAGCCGTTTGGAGCGGGTACCTTTCACTTTCTTTTATCTTACGCCTATTGTGTGTGTGTGTGTGTGTGTGTGTGTGTGTGTGTGAGAGAGTTTGTCCCGACTGACACGTGCGTGGTTGTCGAAAGGACACGCACGTACATAACACTCTTGTTATCCTGGTCGCAGACACACACGCAAAAGCGAGTTGTGGCCAAGCCCGATGTTTGTCCTTCCTTTCATCGTGTCCTCTGAGGCGCTAGGGCAACACTGGTTGGGTAACAAGCAAAAGTAATTAGTTCAACTTACCCAATTCTGTCCATCCTTCTCCTACACTCTACGTTAAACATCACGGACCAGGAAAAACAGCACTTGCGCTGCAGTTCAACAAGAACTTATCTATCAACTAGCACTTGCCAGACACCTGTACCAGAGGTGGAACGAGAAAAAGGGGAATGAAACGTAATGATCAGAGTCCCATTTCCGGGGCAAAGCGTTTACACGATACCCGTTTACTGATTGCCAATCTCGGAAGTCTGTTCCAAGCTGGAAAGCCGGAAAGAAAATGAGACTCAGTGGAGATTTCATTTTGCAGCATTTTGTTTTTCACAGGTCCCATTAGATGCGTATCACAGTTACTCGTAATATTTACGAGCGAAAACAAAATGAACCTTTTTTATTAGTCATTACAGGTACCAATCATGTCATTCAATAAGGGAAGCAACATGAAACACATGACACGTTGAGTCCATTGTATTCGACAAAGAAAGGTTTTCGTGCATTTTATCAAAGATCTGCTATTCTGGTACCTGAGCGTGTGTCACATTTGAAGTATGTTCTTAGAATTGGCACGGAATTGATCGTCACCCAGCACGACAACAGGCGAAATGGAGGCGCATGGTAGCTCAAGTCAAGTGACGAATCTTCATGGAGGCGCATGGTAGCTCAAGCCAAATGGCCAATTTTATAAATTCCACAACCATGGCAACGATGAATACACCTAAGTGGTTCGCTGCCAATTCCTCCGAAGAAGGCTGTATTCACCAGAGTCGTAATTATTTATAAGAAGCCCAGCAATCAAGGTGTGTACCGCCCCGCTGTGTATGTGCCGTCTGTGTCGCATCCCTCTACTGCCCTGATTCGGCTAAGCACAGCGATGCGCACCGGGCAAACGCTTTTCCTACGGTGTTCCGGAACAACGCGCTGCCTAGAAGCGCCCGAATGGCTTCTCAAGAGATTACGATCAGCACAAATATTAATAAATCAGAAGCAACTTAAACTTCACTCCATAACCGTGGTACGACCGCGGCAACTCGCCTGGCCTCTGCCAGTCAGCAGAGGCCGGCTGTCTGTCTGTGCTGGCTGGCTGGTCGCTAAATCTCCGGACTTGGCTCCGGCAACAAACCGCTTGTCTCTACGGAACCGCGGCCGTAAACCATTTTATTATTTATTTCACAAAACTCTTCACCCGACCCTGTACTACAAGGCGAAACGCGTGCACATTTTTCGGGCGGTTCTAGAGGGGGGGCAATGAATTCTCGCGGTTGAATTGCGGCTGCAGAAGAGCCGCGTGACCGTGAAGCAGGGCCGTAGGAGGATTGAAATTGTCAGTTTTCCGAATGGCTGAAGCCATCAAAAAGTTTCCCTGTGCTTAGCCGTACACAACCGACCGCAAAGGTACGAGTTGGAAGCGAAAAAACGAAGGCCACAACTAATGCACACAAAACTCTTTGACGAAAAGTGGGCTCTTTGCTAAAGTTTTGCACGGGCAAAATTCAACCCAACGTGCTTCAACACACAGCAAGGTAGCGAAACCGTTCCGAAAACCTGGAGGCAAAGAATTAGCGAATCAAAAACAATCCTTCAGCTCGGGAATGGAATCAAAACTTTGAGCAATAATCCAAGGCGGCGGTAGGAGGGCGAGACAAATGCTCCACATTTTGGACGTGATCATGCGGTAAAGATGCGGCACCGCAGTCGCACCCACTTTTTTACCACATCCGAACGTCCCGAGAACCATGTGTACTCATTGTGCATGAGTATGATGCCTGTGTGTGCATAGAAAAATCGAACCAAAATTACCCATTTGCGTGGACCCTCTTCGTGCCCGAGCATCGGATGATTTGCCTGCGGTCACCGGGAACCATCACCATGCCATCACCAGCAGCAACATCATGCGACTGACCAACAGACCAAAACTCGTCCCATCAAACCCCAAAACGGTCAAACCGCCGCACGACTGTCACTAGCACTGAAAAAGCCATTCCAAAACTGACCAAACATTGGTCTTCCCAAATTTCGACCCCTATCCCACCGTTCGACAGGTATCGGGATCGCCCCTCTGCCGTAATTCGGCCGCTTTTCGCTTGTGTATGTGTGCGGTTTTCCCGCTGGTTTGACCGGCAATCAGTCGTCGACCTTTTTTACCAATTGCACCGGTCGGGGGAAGAGACGGCGACAGAAAAACCACAAACCTTCAACAAACTAGCAACAGGAATTCATTCGTCATTCGAATGCATCGCCCTCCGGCACTCCATGGCCTGCTTCATCGCTTTCCCGGTTGCGGTCAGCGCCGGGTACGCTGTTTGTGACATTTCAACGCACACAAACATTAGGCCACTGGAACTGGAACCTCAATATTCCATTTCTAGCCAAGCTCGGGAAGCCAACCGCGGGTAAAAGAGCTTCAAAAATAGTTTCATTAAGAGAGGTTTCCTGTAGCCACCAGGTGGCTATTTACGAATGGCTCTAGTTGAGGCAGCGTCGCATGGCTTGGTGACAAAACAGAAGCCAATCAATCGATACATCGTACACAATTGAAGGTATGTTTCTTTTCTCACTAAGCGCATCGTCAGTTGTAAAGCCGAAAATATCATTTCCCCAGCAGGCAAGAAATCGAGACATTTTGAAAGACATTCTTGTCACAAATGTAACACATACGTAAAAAGCCGTATACAATTTTAATGATCAACCTTTACTAATGAACGTGTCTGAGCGCGACACGCCATGTCCGTGCAGTTCTATTTGGAGAACCAACTTTTGCGTGACGCTCGTCTACATTCAATCGCGCGCTGTTCGTGTTGTAATAATATCCCACCAGCACGGGGATGATCTTTCATTCTTCTTTCTGCTTTAAATGTGAGTGAAAGATTTTGGTGGTGGTCTTTGCTACGCTTCAATTACGTCAGTCTGTTCTATTCTCAAGAATATCGATCTTTTTGAGGCATGTTGTGATGGTTTCGAGTATCGACTGTACCCCCGCAGACTTTGTGATAGAACGTACCATTCGGTCGTCCAAATAAATACTCCTTCCACCAGCACCTCCACCATCAATTAGCACCTTGCTACAGCCAAAGGCAAACACACAGGCAAAGAAATCAGTTCCTAAACTCATTCTCTGATGTCAGCCATTTTGGCTTCGCATTACCCGCCCGATCTGGTTGCTCTTTGATCACGACCGCTCGTAGCAAATCTGGAACTACGCCAAAGGAGCGTACGGTTTACCGTTGACTTTCGACATTTGATCTTGAGCAAGCTTTTCGCCCGACAACGTGTTCCCGGTCGCTCTCTTTCGTATGGCGTCCGCCCAATCCACTCTGTTTCCCGTACGTACGCTGTGTTTGCCCAAAACGAGGCAAAATGCATCCTGCATTCTGTGTACACGCAAATACCGATTTCGGAATGAGTTTATCTGTTTGTCTGGCCATTGCTCAGTTTGATTCGCGTCTGTCTGCGGGTTTGCCCCGAAGCTGGGAGGGAAGAGGGAGGTGAGGGAAAGGAGTGGCGGTGAGTTTACCCCTCCTCTCTAAAGCTCTATTTACCCTTGATTCTTCGACGTACTCAAACAATTCGATCCTCTTCCCAATGGACGCGCAGCTCGACGTGTGCATGGGTAATTCGATGTGCCACAGAGGGAAAATCGAATCCTTTCCATTACCCCCCTTGCCATGTGAAGGTTTGTGTGTGTGTGTTTGTGTGTGAGTTTGATGGCCATCGGTGGTCAAAGTTCAGCATGCTTCCGTTCTGTACGGACAAGTTTTCATGTTTACATTTATCGACTGGAGTGCTCCGATCGAGCATTCCCGTATCCATATCCATCCGGACAACCTAAAGCGAAACGCTCCGGAGACCGATCGGAGGAAACTGCACGAAAATCGACCCGATTGTGTGGGAAAAGTTTTTTACGTGCCCACACACACACACACACACAAACTCTCTTTTTCTATTGTCATCCTGGTCTGGAGGAAATTTCCATATCAAGGCAACACAGGAAGAGGAGCAACAAAAAAGCGTAAAGAACAAACACAAAACCAACAAAGAGTAACTGTTAACAAGCTTGAAGTTGGAGTAGTGAGGCACGTACAGAAGGAAACAAACTCACACATCCGCACAAAAAACAGTCCTTCCAAGCACGGTCGAGGCGACGTGCTTTACTCCGGATCGGAAAACGACAATAATCATTGTAAAGTGAAAGGGAACATTCAAAGCGGAGAGTTCCGTCTCCGCTCGAGTGCCCTGTATGGAACGCTCGGAATGCCAATCATAGTACGGATTCTGAGCAGAAAAGTCCAAGAACAAAAGCGAGCGGTGGCTTGTTTTCCGGTGCACAATGTACGAATTTAAGGTTGGATGGTTAGCATTTTGCGTGCTCGTAACAAGTTTTCGCAACCATTCGCAATGGTTGACATAATTCTGCATAATAATAAGAGCCTGCAAGCCTGCTTTTGACATCCTTTAAGCGTTGGATATAATCTGTTACATTAGAAAATATGACCCCAATGGTGCGCTCCGTTCGCTCGCTTTGCACGCAGTATGGCCGTTCCGTGCCAGCAACAAACTCCCCAAAGAGTAAACGCTGCGCAACCATTGCCCCTTAGTACACCTTTCGTCTGACGTTTACCTAATCCCAACGCTATTGCCCCGGTTTGCCCGAGCCTCGCTTTCGGTCCATTAGCGGTACGACTGCGAAGCGAGGGAGAGAGCGAGAGAGTTCAATGGTTCGATACAGTGATTGCTATTTACGAGTCACAAAACGCTCGTCATCTACCAATCATAAATCCGTTAAATCATCTTGCGCTCGAAGCAATGCCATGGACTCGTCGTGCTGAATCAGTACCTGAAGGAAATCAAAACACTGCGCGCTGGCAGTCGCCAACGTGTGTGAAGCTTACTGAACAGTGCAACGACCATCACTCGCACGGCTTAAAGCGACTCACGTCACATTGAGCGTTCCTAATACGTTCGTTGCACTTACGTGGCGCGCATCCCGGGATCGATGACATAAGGTGCAGCCGGGTACCGACTCGACTCCCTGTTGGCCACAAAGAAACAGCAAAACCTGTGGCCCGGGCCCTCGCATTTCTAACGAATCATTGTGTGGGTTGGAATTAAACTTTTCTTCATGGATAGAAATTGAAATTGAATTCGAGGAAAAACAAACACATTTATCCGCTCACTCATCCACATGCAGTCACACACGCAAAGGGAGAAATTGTGTTGTGACGTTGCACAAATGTGGCAGTGTTTGGAAGTGAAATGAACTGCTACCGGGTAGGATGATTCCTTTCTTCACCAGCAGCGAAGGGTGTTTCATTTTTCGCAACGCAACGATAAGCCACACCACCACTACCTCCACCACCACAACTACCACTGCATCATAAAAGCAACAATCTGAACGTTTTCCGCAAACTCCAATCACGAATGGCACAAAAAACATACATCCCTTCCCATTTCCTTTCCACACACACACACACTCACACACACACACGTGCAAAACTCTGTCCGAATATGAAAAATGATCAACCGAAATCTGGTATGTTGCCTGAACCACGGCAGCCCGGAACCGGAAACCAGCGCCGGATAACACAGAAGGTCCTTTTCAGTAGTGCCATTTTTATCTTTCCCCCCCCTTACCCATCCCCTTGGCCCACAGGAAATGTCTACATGTGTGAGTGTGTTAGTCAATCTATTCATTTGCTCTATCCCCGCCGAGCCGACCCGACTCGTTCCGTTCGGTTCCGTCTTGCGAAATGCCCGTTTTGCACCGGAATTCATCATCCATTCATTTCTTACCCACACGTTTCTCGTCTGCTCTTCTTCCCGATTGCTTCTCGTTGCAGTTTCGAAGGCGAAAATACTCGGCAACTCGGAGCTATTTATCAAAAGCGGAAGCGATATCAATCTCACATGTGTTGCACTGCAGTCGCCGGCGCCACCGTCCTTCATCTACTGGTACAAGGGCGGCCGGGTCGTTAATTACTCGCAGCGCGGCGGCATCAGCGTCCTGACGGAGCGGCAAACCAAAACCAGTAAATTAGTGATTGCGCGCGCCATGCCATCGGATTCCGGCAACTACACCTGTTCGCCGAGCAGCTCAGGTGAGTAGTCATAAAGCGAACATTTTGATGAATGATAAACGAGCGAACCAAAACCAAAAAAAGAAGGATGTTCTGCCATTTCAACGCCAAGCTATGAATTATTTTTCAATATCCCTCTCCTCATCGCTCATTCCGTTTCTGGTGGGTTTCTGTCGGCCCACCGCTGGTGGTGTTTGCAATTTAATGTCATCAAGGAAAGCGCTCCGAGTAATTTGCTTTCGAGAAGGATTAAGAGATTAAACGGTATTAAAAAAACAAGTATTGGCCGTTTGCGAATGCTCATTTTAATGTCATCAGCGCTGCTCTGTCCTTTCGCTTCCCAGCTCTACTCATTACCGATTATAGAGAAAAATCCCTGAAACGGTTTCAAAAGCCTTTAGACCCAACTGAAAACTGCACACTTGACATTTATTGATGTGTTAAGTCAACGCATGAATAGATGAAAAGTTCTCAATGCAGAGTTAAAATCCAGCAAATAAATTCTCAACTCACAACTACACATTCGGATTGACTTTGTAACTTCCCTTACAACTTACGCTCAGACTCAGAAAACTGTTAATCACAATCACAATGCAGTTAAGTTACTCAACTTGTTTCGTTTTACAAGAAACAAAGAACTAACTTTCCCCGCTGCCTTCCTGTTTCAGTTTTTTTTTTGTTTTCACGCACCCGAAACTAACAAACACCACCCAAGAGTCGCTCCACGGCGACCGACCGCAGCCAACCAACCCGTAACCTAATTTCAAACCAAAACTCTACAAAACATGCGGTCGGGCCGGATAATTGGAGAGCAATGTGTAAAGTTAATTAGCATGTTCGACGAAAGTACGGAAGCCGATTGTTTGCTGGCCCGATTTGTAGCCGCTTGCCGCTCGGGAAGTGTGCTGCGGTCACGGAAAGGTCCTCCGCTTCAAGGATGTTGTTACCGTGATTCCCAACCAATCTCAGCCACAAACGCACACACACACACAGACAGAAACCCGCAGGAGAAAAAAACACTCTTACTGACTTTGCGATTGAGAAAGTTTTGTGTGTGTGTGTGTGTGTGTGTGTATTCCACTCGCTTCTCCACTCTGTCCTCGGAAATCTGACACAACTGATCACTCACTCACTCACTCACTAACAGGGAACCGGAAAAAGCGCAATCCTCAACAGATAGTAAGGTGTTGCCCGCCCATGAACAGATAAACTCGTTCCCACACGGCTGACTGTCTGTGTATGCCCGGTGCGGAAAGCGAAGCACAAACCTTCGGGTGAAAAGTTTAATCACGTAGTTGCTCCTTTTAATCACTTTCTAAAAATTGCTCATCTGCTAAATCGAACGACTGCTCGAAGGTCGACCGAACTCCACACATCAAGCTAGGCACGCCGGCATCCGGCCAAACTGTGTTTGACTTCCTTGGAAAACTCAAATAGGGGTTGTTGTGCAGACCAAACAGGCCACGACGGAAGCACGGAAGGGAAGCAGCACGTGTGGAGTTGTAGCAGCAAATCCCACCCTTGCCTTGTCTGCGCACACTTCACGGAGCTGGGCAAAGTTGTGTGAATGTAAAATTTTAATGCCGAAAACACCACGTACCACCTGGCCCGGGTGCTTACTGTTGTGTGGCAGAGTGAGTGGAAACAACACCATGTGCGATGTTTTATTCTCCAAAAACAGTTTTCAAAAAGTGCTTTAAACTGTCAGCAGTTTAAGAGCGGCAGGTAGGACGCGGCACGACGGCAGGACGGCGAACGGCAGGTAACGACTTCGACATAAACGAGGCGGAAAGGCATAAAACAAGTACAATTGTTTCGTTTCGGCACGGGGGCAGGGAGAAAGAAACGGCACAGCGAAACAACAGCCAGCCCATTATTGGCGTGTGCAAGCGCCCAACAAAGCGTAACTAGTTGCGCAAAAAGTAGAAAACGTATAAAAAAAGGCACCGCTGGCACAGTAAAAGCCCAACACATCGATTGAATGGTAAAATATGTTTAATCTAATTTGTGTGTTATCATTCGCCCTTACCTTCGGCGCCGTCGCTGGGGCCGACGCATAAAAACAAGAGCCCCAGCCGAGCCGATTTGACTAGGAGTGGAATTGTAATAAAAGTTTATAGACCGAAACGAAAGCGAACTTCTGCGTTTTCTCACCACTGCCTGGGCCTGCGTGGCCTATCGTTGCTGCCTCGTTCCATTCTCCATGCTTGGTGCTGGCATGTTTTTCTTTCTTGCCTCACCTTCTCACATCAATAATAGCACTTGGTCACGAAACGTTAAGCAGAGGGCGGCCAGCAGCACGGCACCATTCACGCGCGCGCGAACCAAAGTATGTCCTTCAGCTGTGGCAGGAGCGAGGGAAACACACAGTGGAAAACGCGAATTTTCTCTTGAATAACAAAAAAAAAAAACAAAAGCCAATCGCTGCCATCTCGAGGTGGGAGTGAACGTTGAAGCTAAACAGAACAGGCGTTGGAAGGGAAACAAAATGGCATTTGCGACACTTCATCGACGATCTGTTAATTGACGAAATGCGTCCCAATTTAGCGCTCAACAGTTAATGCTTATTTTATACGAATTTCACGCAAATCACCTCGAAGCTTCAGCTGACGTTGACCATCGATCGAGCGGGCAGTGGTAGAAGTACACACGGTTTCCTCTCTAAACGAACGGTTCCTTCATTGCATCGAACAACCGAACCCTCTTGCCATACACAAGGGGAATTGAAAAATGTTGGTCAAAAAGTGGAAAGCAATTAATTTCCCGCTTATCAACGGGCAGCAATCGCAAAAAGGAAAACCTCCGCTTTCCGATGTTGGGTTGGGGATGAGAATCTTCGAACCACACCCCGGTCTACTGCACACCCGCCCCCCCACTCCGGAAATGAATCCGGTAAACTGCCTTCAGCAACGTGGGCGTCTCCGGGCACACCGAAACCATAAATTGCACAATAGCTTCGAAAAGGAACTCATTTTCAGCACGATTAGTACGATACCGAGTACCACTTCCGGCCGGGACCGTTCGGCAAATCCTGGCCAAAGCGGGCGCCGCCGTAGAACCGATCCTGCGGTTTGTTTCCGGGAAAAAAGGGGGACGCCCGCAAACCATCAATCGTACGCGCCATCGTACCGAACGAGGCCATAGGGCGCATCTATGTGTATGTGTGTGTGTGTTTGAGTGGTAGTACGCAGGATATGTTGCCCCGCATGTTGCCCGATACCGATCGGGAAAGTGAAACACAATGTGTCCTTTCCCCACTACTCCATTCCCCCGCGACGATGTAAAACGATTGCGAATGCGATTTAAAATTAACAGACCCGTACAAATTGCCTCGCACCGGAAGCGGGCGTGCTGTAATTTCATTTGGCAACAAATAAACCACCACCACTAGCAGCGGACACTCGCAAGGGTATAAATCCCCCCGGCGGCGAACAATCGGCAACAGGGCGAGAAGGATTGTAAAATATTCACCCGAACCTGTTTAGCATGCTTGAATCATGTGTGTTCCAATGTACGCAAGGGACCGGAGGGTTCGTTTACTCGTTTGCATCGATTTGCTACGTACGAGATGCATGCGATTAGGAACGAATTAATTCCATACTCCGCTCTCCAACGCGAAACCTCGCCCAAAACCGAGGACGCCGATTTGATCGTCGCTACGGTTAGTATCTGGCGCTAATGGCCACTAAAAGTTGCAACACACACACACACACGAGGGAGGAAAAAATGACGCCGCATTCGATAGGCACATAATTTATGCTCGCCCGCGATTGCCGGTCCCTGATATCGTTGGGCGCGGGTAAAACAGGGACATCTATTTTACGCTACATAAATTTAACTGATTTTTACCAATCTCTAACCTCACTAAATGGGGACCCCCTTTTCAACCGCAGAGTACGTTTAAAATATGCAACCAAAACCGCACGCAATAGTACGCAACAACACCCTTGCGCGAGCGCACGCTTGTACTACTGCCACGTGTCTGAAGTAATTTCCCCCCTTTTTTTGGCCTTGCCAGTCTTGTTGATGTTTGGCATAAATTTACTTTTTATTATTCATTCATGTGAAATGGGGAAGAGTAAAGGGAATGTGCGCGAGCGACAGAATGTGCGCGAGCGACAGAATGTGCGCGAGAAAGAGAGATACTAATGAGAACGTGCGAAAATGAGCTAGGAAGGAGAACGCGGTTACGGCGGGTAACGCGGAGCGAGAGGGAAGATGGGCATAACTATAAAAGCGGTGCGCGCTTTGGGGACGGGGAGTTAGTTTGGGAACGATAAGAGAACGGATACATGTGAATTGCGAAACGAATGAAAATAAATCGTGTAGAACTCAAATCTCCGGTCTTCTTATTTACTCCCCTTTTCAGCTAACTTCACATGGGGGCTCGTCCGGGAAACATCCCAAAGACAGTTGTGACGATTGTGATGATTGTGAGGCTTTTCTAAAAGCAAAACTGTGAGGCTTTTTTGTAAAGCAAAACTGAGAAGCTTTTCTAAAAGCAAATCTGTGTGAAATGTGAGGCTTATTATTAAGCAAACCTGTGAGGAATGTGTGGCTTACTATTTTAAGCAAACCTGTGAGGCTTTTCGAAAAGCAATTGTGAGAAACCTGTGAGGCTTATTTAAGCAAGTTTGTGAGGCTTATTTTAAGCAAACTGTGAGGCTTTTCTTAAGGCAATTGTGAAGAAACTGAGGGGCTTACTGTTAAGCAAACTTGTGAGGCTTTTCGAATAGCAATAGTGAGCAAATTGTGAGGCTTTTCAGAAGCAACCGTGAGGAAAGTGTGGGGAAGTGTGCTTTTCCGAAGCAATTGTGAGGGAATCGTGAGGCTTGTTTAAGCAAAACTGTGAGTGTGCGTGTGCGTGTGTCGAAAGTATGGCGACCGTAGAGGAATTATGCGAGATCTTTACTAAGGTTGGCCTTACACGCGAGTGTGAAAGGCTTGGTTTGGCCACTGCGGGAGGAAAGACGGAGATGGCTAACAGAATAGTCATCTATCGCACGATAAATCCATCAGGAAACACCGTCGGAATGTCCAGGAGGGTACAAAGTGTCGAATCGGTTAACTGTGTCCAAAATCGCGAGGATACTGGCACACGACCTGATGATGAGCGTAAAGATGAAGGCGAAGTTGTGCAAGCCGATTTCGAGGACGAAGAAGAAGTCGTGGATGCGGACGTTCACGACGATTCGGATTTTTTTCAAACGGCTGTAAGGGCATCGACGCCCAAACGGCCACAGCGAGTATATACGTTTCGAGACGTGGAGGACAGTATCGAAACGTTTGGCGCGGAAGATGGCCACGACGTGAAGAATTGGCTATCGCATCTAGAATCAGTTTCGCGATCCGCAGGGTGGGATGATGAGCAAATGCTCATTATGTGTCGCAAAAAGATGACGGGTACGGCACGAAAATTTATAAATTCTTTGCGTCATGTAGGGAGTTACGCGAAGTTAAAGCGAGAATTGATCGCTGAATTTGCACCATTTGTGCGTTCGAGCGATGTACACCGTATTCTGGCAACTCGGAAAAAAGGAACGGCCGAGACCATGAGAGAATACATTTATGACATGCAACGAATAGCCGTACAAATCGATCTCGATGAGCCGAGTTTGTGCGAGTATATCGTGAATGGTGTGACTAATGACGATTTTTACAAATCGTTATTGTACGAGGCTCAGACGATTTGTGATCTGAAAACAAAGCTACAGAACTATGAAAAAGTTCTAAAGGCTCGTAACAAGAGAGTGACGGACAATGAGGCTAAGCGAGCGAGCTTGCTTAGCAAGGAAGACAAAAGAGCGGAGCAGCGCTGCTACGTTTGTGGGAACAAAGGCCACCTAGCGCGTGCGTGTGCAAATGCGCAGGGAGGTCCGAAGTGTTTTGTATGCCAAGCGTTCGGGCACAAAGCGAGTGAGTGTGCGCAAAACAAAAATATGGTTGTAGAAGAGATAAACGTTGTGGAGGAAACAGTAGCGACGATCGAAATTGTGTTGAACAAAAAAGTGGTCAATGCTTTGTTTGACAGCGGGAGTAAGCGGAATCTTATGACGGAGGCTTGTCATAAGAAGATCGGGGGAAGAAAACTGAGCGATGCAGCGATGTGTTTTCGTGGGTTTGGCGGTCTGAAAACAAAGGCTCTTGGTGTGTTTTCGACAGACGTCGAGATTGACAATAATGTGTTCAAAGAGGTACATTTTTTTGTGGTGCCAAACAAAAGCGTGTCGTATGAGGTGGTTTTGGGCAGGGATTCTCTGAATTATTTCGGAGTGACGATGACAACGGCGGGCGTCAAAATCAATCCGTGTGGTCCAGCGATCGAAGTGCTTACCATTGTGTGCGAAAAGGAGGAAGAACTCGATGTTCCTTCCCAATTTGCGAGCGAGGTTAAGACCTTGGCTTTAGAGAACAAAACAACGATGCGCGTGGGGGGTCAAGTAGAGAAAGAGATCAACTCACACGATGAAAAATCAGTGCGTGTTTCGCTAGTACAGCAACAAGTGTTGGAGAGAACGATCGATGAACCGTTAGCAGCGAACGTTATAATAGGAAGTGAGAGTGTTTTCGCGAGTTCGGTTATGATAGTGACGAGTGAGCATTGTGGGCGAATGCAAGCAGACGACGGGGATTCTACTGAGAGGGCGCAAGCGGTGCTACGAGAATCCAGCAAGCTGCAAGCGCGGTCGGCGACGATTTTCCGGGAAGGAGAACTGGTGAAGATCGAGCAGGTGCAGTTTGCGCCTAGACGGAAGAATGCAGCTGAATTTCTTGGGCCAAACAAGGTGATGAATGTGCGGCCACATGATCGGTACGACTTGGTGAAAATCGATGGCGATGGGCCAAAAGGGACATCGACGGCAGCATTGCATGTCCAGCCTTATCAGTGGTTGTGTTTCAGTGGAGATCCTCCGGGGCGGATGGATCTGTCAAGGAAAGGCCGTGTGAAATGGGGAAGAGTAAAGGGAATGTGCGCGAGCGACAGAATGTGCGCGAGCGACAGAATGTGCGCGAGAAAGAGAGATACTAATGAGAACGTGCGAAAATGAGCTAGGAAGGAGAACGCGGTTACGGCGGGTAACGCGGAGCGAGAGGGAAGATGGGCATAACTATAAAAGCGGTGCGCGCTTTGGGGACGGGGAGTTAGTTTGGGAACGATAAGAGAACGGATACATGTGAATTGCGAAACGAATGAAAATAAATCGTGTAGAACTCAAATCTCCGGTCTTCTTATTTACTCCCCTTTTCAGCTAACTTCACATTCATTAGCGACTGATGTTGCTGCCGGGGCGCTGTGCTGTGCTAAAGATCGAATCGAAAACGCCTTATCAAAAATGAGCCAACTTTCGCGGTAGTCCTTGGCGCACAAGTTGTCCTTCCGAAACCGCTGCACAAAAAAACGCCAAACTGTTCCTTATCGCAGTTGTACGTGTTTTAGCACTTTGGCGCTATAAAACATGCTTTGAAATCGGGGTGGAGGGTGAAACAGAAACATCAACGAGGAGATGATGAGATGAAGACACACTCACACACACACACACATATCTACTTTTTCACTTTGCTGAGCACGAATTGTGCGTTTGCGAACTGCTGCTGGCTTCTGTGGCGCCGCACAAAGACGATAAGCTTCCGCCAAGTCAACGCAGTACAGCCGCGTCTGGGTGATGAATAATTATTACAACACTTGGGCAACACCACCACACTGGGTGGTGGTGGGAGGGAAATTATTTTAAGATTCTTAACCACCGCACACCACACTGACAGTTGAGCGCGTTGGCGATAGAGATAGTGTGAAAGATAAAACTTCTCTTACCGCTCGCGCCCCTAATTCCATGCGCCTTTTCATACGTGAAGTGGCCACGGCAAAGGTTATAAAGCCGACGCGCAAACAGCGCCAACTGACGACACTTCCCGAATGTTAGTGTTGCCACGTTGATAACAAAGCCACACATGCACGCCGAGTGTTTAGGTGGGAGTGGGAGAGAACAGGATAAATGTTGCCCCGCCTGTGCCACCGCTCATTGTGTCGCGGTGTCTTGTCCTTTTTAATGAGCAAATAGGTGTCGTTGGGAAGGGCCGGGTGAAGGGGGGGGGGGAGGGAAAGAAGGAGTAAAATATATTTGCTCAGGAAATTATTCAAATTAATTTTACCACCTGCACGCTGCCAAGTCCACGGCAATACTGACGCGACTTTTCTCGTGCCCACAACGCCCACAGCCCCACCTTGTCAGCGATGGCTTCCCAGCCAGCCCCAGCCCCAGCCGGTTATAAAACTACACCACAGCGATTATAACTCACCCCACACTCAACACACACACACACACACACACACACACACACATCCCGCAGCAGCGGCTTTCGCACAAACTTTCCATTTGAGTTGGCGCTTAGAAAGCTCGCGCCGCGTTGTTTAACGACTGCTGCTGCTGCTGATGTTCCGGCTGCGTTTTCCGGCTGCACCGCTGACAGGTCGGCGGTGGTCGCAGCAAGCCGATAGCTTCTTCGCCACCTGATGACAGTAGTCGCACAGCAAGCCAATACACGCACACCAACGACGGCGTGGTGAAATTTATACCCGTACCTCTCCCCCCAGCACCCACAGCAAAAGCCCATCCGTCCACCGCAGGCACCGTTTGTCGCGCTTGGCAGTGCACCGAAATGAAAAGTTTTATTCCATTAAATTCAATTTTCAATTTTCACCTCCCACCCCCTCCTTGTTTAAGTGGGTCCGCGGAAAAAGGACGTGTCAAAAGAAACTATAAACGAACCTCGATGCTACGGGGAACATTTTCTGTTCCCTTTGCGTGTTTTTTTGTGTGTTTCGTTCAAAAGTTTTCAATAAATTCAATTACCATCCACACGGTGACGCATCCATCGTATCGTTATAATCAAGTCGTTGCTAGTTTGTTTTCCATAGTTTCTCCTTCCCTAATGGACACAGCAGCAGCACGCACCGGGGTTCAGGGGAAAGCCATGTGCTATCAGCCGAGCCGGTGGCACACAACGAGCTCTTCTCTATCGAAGGAGAAGCGTGATCCGTACCGACATTTGCGCGACCAATTTTGCATTCGGGCAATAATTAAGTTATGAGTTTTACCTGCAACGGCAGCATTTCCGAAAGCTTTCTCCATTTCTTTTTTTTCCCCCGTTGTGTTGCTTCCTTTTGTTTCCATCACTTTGCGCTCCTCCATGCAGTACGCGCTGTGCAGCTGGGATGAGTTTTGCCAATGGTCGTTTAAAATTTGCACTTCAGCTTTTCCATTCATTCCAGCTCGACTTCCTGCGAACCGTGCGTTTACCGGCAGCTTTTTGGAAAGGCGGATTATATTGTGTACATAAAATATTCGCCTCCTGCTCGCCGAATCCTTAAGATGAGAAGGGACTAGTAAGAGAAAGAGAGATGGTTCGTTCTTCGCTGGAGAAGTTTATGTTAATGTTCGAAAATTCATGCGAAACTTTAGCCAGTGAAGGAAACTTACGATGTTTTTTTTCTTGCTTCTCTACCAAGAATCCGGGGGGGCTAGATTGGGTGGGACCGGCAGTGGTGCGTTGTTAATGGAAAATATTATCGAAATGAATTCTATTCCTCCCGAGGAGCGGGGCAGCAACACGGAAGAGGGACGAAACGAACGTGCACCAAATTCGGAAGATGGACGGGAACGATCAGCCAAAAATTCCAAGCCAAACAATTCCATCTATTATACTGATTTTGATGGATGTTTATCATTTGTTATGCCATCGATCCGTCATAATTGGTGTGGGAGAAACAAGACCTGCGAGCGGACACGTGTTGTTACGAGCGCCAGGCGGTCCAACAGTTTTAAGTGATTGAGCGTTTTATTCCTCTCAAATCGTTGAGCTGCTTACAACACGACAGCTTTAACGACTCTGCAAAAGAAGCATCTTCTTAACGCCCCGAGTTGTAGCAACAATGTAGCAACAGTACATTGCAAACAAAACATCGCACCTCGTTGGTGACCCCATTTTGTCAAGGCTTGTCATCACACACCGAGACAAAGGGGAAAGAATAGACAACATCAAAGCGGGTTTGCCGAGGCAAATATCAAGGCAACGCTCCGTCGAAAATAGTTTAAGCAACTACTCTCCCGCAAAGTTTCCATTACCTCCTACCTAGCAGAAGTGACCATTGCTGTTGGTGTTAGTTGCAAAGAAAGGCACACTTCCGGCGGATCTTTCGCGGAACAAAAGATCATTACTGGCGCTCATTCTAAAGCCTGAAATATTAGTGAAACGTGTGGTGGAATATTCGGCATCCGCTGCTGTGTCCAAGGACCTTCCAATCCAATCTGGACCAAGGGCCTTCCCGACGACCTCCCTGCACGTAAGCGGAGCAAAATGTGCGGTCTTACGCGGGGAGATGTGGCAGGATCTATCCGAACGAGAGGAGAACGCGAGCCATGAGAACCGGTGTGCCTCCCGGTGGTGGTTATTCAAATGATACGCACACAACCACATACACACATACACAAACACAGACACATATTTCAGTAAGCTCAAAGCCTCCGGAGAAAGCAAATCCATGCAAAGCGTTGCACACGATGCAAAAGAACAGAACAGACTAAAAAGATAAAAGCCTTGCGGGAAAGGCCCTGAACGTTCCAGATTGTGGCCCTTCTTCATCGCACCCTCCCACCCTGCCCATCGCCTGCCCTTATCGGAGTGTTGTGCAAAGGAAAGGCTCTGCCCCGCCCTGGTTCTGGTACGCGTGCTATCAGGTTCGCTCTGTTTGCTCGTGTCCCTGAGGCTGCCTGGCCACACTGCCGGCATTCAAGTGTGTTACTTTCGTACTTTTTTCCCTCTCGTTTTGTTCGTTCGTTCGTCCCCGTTACGACCGCTTTCTGGGAACCATGTGCGCTGCATTCCAGCGGCTCCAGCCTCGCTTTGCAATGTTTGCTCTGGCTGTTTGGGGGTTGGCGGTGTTCCGCCAGCCTTCGCAAACGACACCTGCAGCCGGTTCGCGTCATCGTGACATGCGATACTTTCGCCTGCAAGCGTCCCGACCGGACGAAACAAAAAAGCAAGATCACACAAAAAGCGAGCGAGCGCTTTTATTTTCGCTCCTTTTGCGCTACACTGCTGGGTGCTGGTGAGAGTGTCCAAGCTGCTCCGTTGGAAGCGACGGGGGATGCTGCCGGGGGCCATCGCTGTGCCACACCTGGTGAAACAGGCCCATCGCATCAGTTGACCCGGAACGGCGCAGTACTATCAGCTTTCATTATTCATATCACTCCTTCCCGAGGCACTGAGTACATTTACACACACACACACACGCTCAAACCTTGCTCCAAGTGGCGGAGAGAGGGGTGGATTGGGAGCAACGGGTGCCCACGATGGACGCACGTTCCCACGTACGCAATCGTTGGACACACGGCGCACAAAGTGCCGAGTGTCACGTTCTGTAGAATGTTTAATTTAAAACTGGAGTATAAACGATGAATATTAATTCCCTCGCATCTTTCCCTTCCCATTTCTGTTTCCCTCACTCCCTCCCGCCCTCTCTATGGATCTTCGGAAGGGATGGTTCCGCGATTCCGTTGTGTAGCGCTATCAGAGAAGAGAAAAAAACGCACAACTCTCTAAGAATCTTCCTGTAGTTGCTTGATGCTATGCTTGATGCTCCCCCCTCCCAAAACCCGAAGGTGATCATGAAGAAGCAGCACTCGACGACGTGTACGACCGCAGTGACAATTGCGAAGGGATGCTGTGCCACGTGCCCACTCTGCCGTCTCGGTTTTCCATCAGAAGCAAGCAAAAAAAAGGGGTAAACTAACCTCCATCACGCCTCGGAGCTCGGTCTCGCCAATGGTCCCGTGCCGACATGGAATAATTAAGGGTGCGGAAAAAAAAGGCGCACCACCGCGCACCAGATAAAAGGTGGCCAATTTTTGCGTTTATTTGCCCCACTCGCAGGGACCGTGCCCACAGTGCCCACTGGGTGGGAAAATGGAATCGTTTCGCAAATACGCTCGAGTTGTTTTGCATCAAGAAACGTGCACTACGACCGTTTGGGCGTTCGAGGAAGGAGGAAGCGGTTGTGAAATGCATGCAAGGGGGGCAGGGCACATACATGTCGACACCGGACACCGGGTACGGCCCCCGGGCAGCATAGGAACAGCGCCGAACCGAAGCAGCTAATTAGAATGTAAATGAAACGAAATGAAAATGAAATTGATAAGCGAAATGAGCCGATTCGTATGAATATGGGTTGGTGGATCATGAAAATGGCAGCTTTTGCCATTACTGTTTGGGGGCTGCTAGGGGGGAAGCTGGAGACACTACTGGCCCTGCTGGCGCCCTCTTCGTTTAAATGATTTTAAGGCACCGCCAAGAGTGTCTCTTTCAGCACAATTAGCTTATCTAATTGCGTCTAACTCTAGGCTAAAACGTGGTGTGAACCAATTCTTGCTAAACAGGCCCTCGTGACGCCCTAGTTCAAAGCCGTTGCTCTACCAACCAGGGCCCGAAGGGAAGCTGTTTCGTTTACCAAACACCTGTAATTTGGCGAAGAAAAATACCTGATCAGTGTATGAAATCTTCTCCCGCAAGCAAGCAAGCAAACAAGAGCATTAACCACCACCACCGTCAAGGGTGTCGGTTCAAAGACTCTGTTGTTTCATTATGCATAAAAGGTGACCCTCTTTTTTGCCCACTAACCCCAAAGCACCAACGACAAGCGTAACAGCGCATGAAAAAAACAACGCCACTACCTTATCTATCTTATTTTAAGGAGTTTAATCATTTTTTCCCCACTCAGTATGCAAGAAAACATATTTTTGTGAGGGATCACAGACATAGAAAGCAACCAGCGACAAAAAAAAAACAGAATCCTGGTCCAAACCCACAGTCCACAGTTCTATAACCGACCCAAGACCGACCCAATGCACCTTTATAATCCCACCGGGCATTGGGTGCGAGAATAGTAATGGACTTTTAAAGGGCACACTGGGCAGCGTTCCCTTTTGTTTTTATTTCGCTCCACTTTTTGCTCCCCCATTTTACTCAGCTCCAACCGAAAGGATCCATTTTGCCGTTTTCTGCTGTAGCTCTTTGAGCTAAAAACCAAAAAAAAAAAATTGTGCGTGTCAGCTGGCATCACCATAAACCCTCGCTACTACACACACACACCCACCGGATCATTTCGCAATCAGTGTGCTGTCCCCAGGCGGGAGGGATTGGTCCGGTTTTTTTTTTAATCGGTTTTGCATTTTGCCTCGAAATGGAAATGGTGCGTGCCCAATGTGCCGACGGTGATTTGTCCGATGCGCATTTGCTCCGCGCGTGTGTGTGTGTGTATCCCTTCTACATTGTGTTTGCTACATCCTTTTTTTTGGTGTGTGGATTCCGAGAAAAAAAAACCAGTCGAACTGCTGCTGCTGGCCTCCAGTTTCGCTCGAGCAAATAAACTCATCCGATCCTAAATTGCCGATGAACGGACGCAAATGTAAATATCCTGTCGCCGAGGAAGATGGCAAGGGCAAGAAAAGCACTCACTTACACACACATACACGCGCGCAGAAAAAAGACTGCTGCAACTGTCCTTCTTCTATTTGCCTTTCCAGCACAGTGCATTTGAATTTCAAGCTCATGAATAAAACACTTGCTCATGATGCTCCTTCTCTGCTGCTGCTACTTTCGATGCGAACCGCTCGACAAATGGAGCCCAAATGGAGTCTTGTGCCCTATTTTTTCTTCCACACCCAACTTGATGAGTCGTTTTTCGCAGCACCCCGAGGCAAGTGTTGCACAGCCAAGGCCTGAATGCATTTGCGTATCACTTTTTTTTCTTTCTTTCTCTGTATGTGTATGTGTGTGTGTGTGTGTGATTAAATTACCACTATCCTGATCCGGATCGGCCAAAGGGAACGCCGGCGGCCACCAACCAATCCCATGTTTTGCCATTTAATCTGACGACCGAACATCGAATGTTAAGTCCGATAACAATTAGTATGATAATGTGGCATAAATCGCACCGCTAGTTGTGATTTGCATCAAACCGGCGGGGCCTCCACTTCCCTCGCCCGGGGCCGGGCAATAATGAGTAATGAATTTTATACAGCATTCCTCCTTCCTGCACACCGCAGCCAGCGCCTGAATGCTGATTAAAATTCAATTCCAGCCGAGCGATCGAGCGATTTGTCAACCAATTTACACTCCCCGAATTACTTGCCACCATGCATGCATGGAGGCTTTAAGTTTGAATCATAGTTAGGGTGTTGGAGGCGTCAGTGGCCAGGCCAGGGCAGGATCGGCCGCTCTGCTAATCCCACCAAATTGACCCCGCTTCACCAGCAAGGTTTGATGAGTTATTAACAACGGTTCATTTGCTCGAACAAATGCCTAACCTCCTGCACAATATTAACCAATAGTCTCTCTCTCTCTCTCACTCTCTCACTCTCTCTGTTTCTCTCCCTCTCCCCGCAGACTCCGCCAGCGTTGTGGTGCACGTCATCAATGGAGAGCAGCCAGCCGCAATGCAGCACGGCAACAGCAGCGCTAATAGCGTTTTAATAAATAATCGCAGCTTTAGCCACCGCGGCCACGGGCCGCTCGACCGATGGTTGGCCTACCTGGGTGGGAGTAAAAATTTAATATTATCATTAGCGTCGACCGGGCTGTGCTGGCTGGTAAAATCGATCAGCAGCCCGCTCGGTGGCACCGGCAGGTGATTTACGGCGTAAAAACCCTCGCCGTGATGTGGAGACGCACTCCAATGTTTGTCGGGCGACAGCGGCAGTCGGCCAGCAGGATGAAGCAGTCTGGCCCCATCCGGAATGGATATCATGTGTACATTTATAGTTAGAAGAAATCTAGTCCTAAGAAAAGCAGTCTGGCGAGTGGCAAACGTTGTTCAATGTCAGCAAAGTGTCCTCCCCGAAACCACCAAACAGTAACCGAGCGGTGCAGCAACTTGGCAGCAGGTCTGTGGCCCATTTCGCAGTAATCGGATCGGATCCATTTGCGTTGCCAACCCATCAAACATGCCCCAGCTGTAACGATACACAAGGCACCGGAATGCGGTCATCTCAAACCAATTCCAAACTCCGATTGCAAATGTAAATAATCCATTAGCCGTTACAATTACAAAGCCCAAACACACACACACTCACACATACGAACCGTAATGGAACGCGGCCAGCATCGACGCGCCATGCATCTTGCATGTTACCGAGCTCTTTGCATAGCAACCAGACAGATCACAAGGACACCGCAGCCTACTATGCCAAAGACACCTGTTCCACCGCACACACCGCTACCACATCTCATTAACCTGCTCTCTCACCTTTGACCGTACCGCGGGCAGTGGCCGGTGAAAAGGGAAGCCATCGGAACACAACACAATCCCCACAATGTAAATACAATGGCTGTCCAGTGTTTGAGCGCAAAACGGATGTACGTCACGGCATTAGCGTCAAAGCGAAGAAAGATGTATGAAACAGTAGCTTGGAGGTGCGTTGAGGTTCGAGGTACCGAGCATAGCGTATAAGACTTGTTATCATTAGCTGAAAACTCCCTCTTCCCCAATCCAAAGCAAAACACCCCTTCACGTGATTCGTTTCAAAGGCGAATCAAATGAATGGGTGGTCTCTAGCGTTAAAAGTGGTAATGTTATCATTTTGTCCCCCCAACCATCCATCCACCCACCCTTCATGTTCGTTCGCCGGATGACGCTTTAAGGACACAAATACACAACCGGACAGTAACATTCATCATGAGGTTTTTGTTTCACCAGCTTCGCCACAGTCTTCCCGCTGAAGCACAAAGCGCCATCAGAGCCGTCTCTGGCATTCTACAGGATCTTCACTTTCCATCACCACCACCACCACCACCACCAATTCAAACAGACACTCTCACCGTGCGTCATCTTTGTGCAATACATATATACGATTTTACTGTACGTAATGATGTTGCATAGACTCAAATAAATTGATGATTTCTTTTCTACGAATCTCGGAGCGGTTACGGTAACGCTTTCTTTTCTTGTTACGACCTTTTGTTTGTACTGTCGAGTACAGAACTCCATTTGTGGCTCCTCTGCTGCTACACACGTGCCGAAAGAAAGAAAGTGGCGAGAGGGATTGCGATGCGAGTGAGATAACAGGTAAGTGGGTTCTTCTTTGAAAGTCTGCAATTCCAATTAACTTCTTTTAACAATATCCATCGCATGTTGGTAAAGGAATCTGTGTACATCAAACAAAGCGCAAGCGGTACAGCGAAGGGCAGCGATGAATAAATTGGTTCGTTTGTTGCTTGTGCAGGTAGGTATGAGTCAGTAACAACGTACCAACAAGGTAGTAAACGATCATGCAATTTAATGCAGAAATATCTGTAGTAGCTTATTGCCGGTACTGGATTTAACAGTTTGACTTCAATCAATTTGACTGTCCTAGTGACCAAAATCAGTGCCACTACAATTAGATCACTTAGGTCCCTGTTCAGGACATCAAAACTGATGTTGGTGTTAAGTGTCTTTCCAGCAAAATTAAGAGGCCTTCATCAGTTTTGAAAGAGATCCTGGTTAAAAAGACATTTCTTAGTATTGTAATAGGTATGCTTGTCCTGTAAATTTCCCATATCGTTTCTCCAAACTCATTCCTTTGCACCTTTCCGGGGTGGGATTGCAAAACAGTGCAATAATCGTTCAATTCAAAACAAGCCCTTCCAGGAAAAGACTTCGAGGTTAAGTGAAACACTGATTCCTGCTCAGCTAATCGAACAGATTATCCCCGCATTGGCTACCGCCAGGTGTAAGCCCACGAACAACCAAACTAACCGAACCGAGTGTAATGAATCGATAAGTTCTGGCGCTTCGCCCCCTCTCCCTCAACGACCGATTGTGCTGGCCTCGGTGTGCATTGACCGGGTCCCCGTGATTAGCCGGGCATAATGTGAAATGTAGTTCGTTCCGCTTTGATCAGCGGGGATTAAGCACAGTAAGCCCCCTGTCTTCATTACACCCAGCGAAAGCCACCGCACGAATCGGTGGGTCAATGTGCACATGTACTTCCTAACGATTAATGCAAATTATTACAATTATTCCATGAGCACGGGGAACCGGTCCACCCTCATTCGCCCTGCTATGCAATGCAGAACCTGGTATTTCCATTGCCTGGAAATTATCGAATTTCGACTCCAATGGTACACCGGTCCTCCCTAATGACCGTGGCGTACACTACGGGGAGTAGAGGATTATGCCACCCCCCCCCCCCCCCCCTCATGCCCCCAAAATACAACAAATAGTACAACACATCTATGAGAGCACAGGTGGGCAAGAAAAACAAAAGCAATCCATGCTACCAGAGCAATCAGTTCCGAAAGCTCCGTTGCATGAGCGCCCGCCCTCCCCGCATGCATAAATTATGCCAGCAGAAATTGAAATTTTCCCAATTCCCAAACACCACCTGCCTTCCTCTCGGCCATCCCGTTGGAACTCAATAGAGGCGTTCGGTGAGGCGTATGCACGGAAAAGGTAACAACCGAATTAAATTCGTAACAAGCTAATTTGATGTTCATTTTCGAATGCCAATCCTTGGGGTGGAGGGTGGGCTCTCTCTCGTCATCGGATTACGACCAGCACTGGTGGCACGAAAGTGATACCACGACACACGCGCCCACACTATCCTTTCGCCGGGTGGAATGGGGATGGGGTTTCGTGGTGTTTGGACCACCATCATCTCCACCGCCGTGACCACTGCAATTAGGTTGCGCGTTGGGTGGCCGATTTCCGATTGCACTTTGATGCACGTCCTTCCGTGGTCTTGTTTTCGCCACACTCAGCCCAACCACACACACACAGAGAGAGAGGCGGAGAGTGATACGAATTCGTTATTCATGGTGCAATGAAACAGTAATCGTAGCTGATTCTGGATGGAGTTGGCATTGGCTCATGATGTCGAATGTTAACCCGGCTAAATAACGAATGCATCAGCCCAAGCGACAGTGAGTGGTTGTGGTGGGCTGCATTGATTGAAACGATGGTTAAACCTATTAAATAATAAAAGTTTTAAAAATATTTTCAAAATGTTGTATAAAAAACACCGATTCCCTTTTCTGTATTCCACCCGGACAAACGGAACTTCGGTACCATGTAGCCCCCAAGCCAATGATGACACTCGCCCGGCAGACCTGTTGGACTAGCAAGGGGAGTGGAATTAAAATAATTATGTTAGCGGGCAAATAAATTATTGGTAATATTAATGAACAGTTATTCCACCGTGCCAAACATGATTGTGCACACGACACCCGGCCCGAATCAGCTAAAGCGTGGCGCGAGCAGGGAGATGGATAATGATGATGGAATAATTTAGTATATTTGGCCTTTTCATTTCATTGCTCGATGTGAGGGAAACGGGGACGGCGGTTCCACAGCTGTTCATTTAAATTGCCACACGAGTCTTTCTGAATAGCTGGCCAAAACTATTTATGTGCCATGTTTTGTTTTTCTACACCGTGCAGAGGGCGACATGGGGGTTAGTTTTGCCCACCAATTAGGAGACATATTGCGTGTTTTTCAATGTTTTATGACTATTGATCATCGCTCGCTTGTTCTCCTGCAAACGGAATGGGTTTATAACCCGAAAGCGACGGCCCTCCGAAAGCAAGTCAAAATCTCACTTAATCAGCGCTAAAACAATTCCAATTCAATCCCATCACAGTTGATGACACACTTCCCTGTTTTATTTGATACCAGTATACTGATGAGAATGAGGCCACTCCACTCCGGAGTTAGTGTAATAATTAATTAGATGCATTCCCGTCTGCTGAATGTTAGACTTCCAGCCACACACATACGTTGATGAGCTAGTGCGTGCAAATTCCAACACACACACACACACACACGCCACACGTACGCACTACCGCCTGATGCGTATTACCGACATTAGTCACGGTGTCAGCTTTTTCCAACAGCAACCCCCATCGTATGAGTTTTTGCAGACATCAGACTGCTGCATACGTAGCTGCATATTTGCAAAAACGTCAATTGCAGTGCACGCGAAACAGCATCATATAATTAACCGATTCAATTCGATTAATTCAAATGTGGGTTCTGATTGCGAGCGGGGTGCGCTTTTCGCAAAAAGCTTAAAGTTTCTCAATTAAACCGAGGCGAAATTAAAGCGTAATTGAAGTTGCTTTTTTTATAATCCCGTTAGAGCCAATTAGAGAAGTTTAAAAACATAGCGACAACTTAATGTTGCATATAATGTGCATTTGCCGTTTTACATCGTTCTGCATTTTAACGTTACTTCTTTACCACCCCACGGGATTTTTGGCCGCAACTGGGTCACCCCGAGAGGGTTGGTTGAGCCGAACGGTTAAAGTAACAAATCGCTAGAATGGTTGCAAAACCAAAATACGCTGTAATAATTCATTTCCCATGTCGAAAGTACGATTTGCGTTTTGGATTTGGCATGGGAGAAAGAGAACAGAAAACAAAACCAAACCCAACTCCCAACTCGGTGCGGCATATATTTTGGACACCTTATCGAGAACACCGAATAAACACAAATTGTGTATGATTTGCTACTTTTGGCTGTACAATCTTGATAATAACGTTGTTATTTCTCCGTCCGCCCGTCTGTCCGGTTGTCCGCACCGACGACAACAACAACAACAGCAAAAAATCCCACCGTTTGAGTTCTACCGGCTACGCCACACAACGCGAACGGGACAAACCAACCAACGGAGGAACGAACAACAGACAGCGGGCGCGCGCGCGCAGCAAACCAAAACACCAAAATCATTCATCAAGATGATGTATGAAGCAATTAAAAATTTAATCGTTTTACCCACGTTCCTTCACGGAGCACCGGGACGTTCTTACAGCAAACGGCCCGCCCATGTCCTTTTGTCAAGCCGTTAGTTTGCCAAACCGCCGCGCGCCGTGGCTCTCCATTAGACCGGTCACCGTACCTTCCGATGACCATTGTACGCGCGAGTGTGTGTGTGTGTGAGATAGAGAGAGAAACAGAGAGAGAGAGGAGCCCATCTGCAAGCTAAAAATCTAATTTCAAACTCGCAAGTGCAGTATGCACGCGGCAAGATGCAGCCGGGTTAAAAGAAACACAACCCGGCGTACTGGGGGCTGGGTGGGGTAAATTTATTCAAAACAGTTTAAAACGACATGATTTATCTGGAAGCGCGGGGTGCTGTCGAGTAAAACCAACAGCAACTACACACACAACAACAAAAAACTCCATAAGCCTCACTGGTTTCGACCTCGACCCGTTTCGTTTTCGTTTGAAGAAACACAAATAGAGTCGGTCTGTTTGATTAGCGACCGCTTTTGCTCATTTGCTCACCCAGCAAACGAGCTGCATTACACACACACACACACACACAGACACGGATACAAAGGAAAACATTTTCCGAAAGTACGAGCGCTAGCAATGGAGCCTTTCGGTTTGTCCATGTTACGGTCTGCCGTCCTCTCGCCGGGGACAAACGACCATTAGGAGAGGTGCGGCAAAAAGGAGCAAAAGGGATGCAAAAAAAAAACAACCTTATAAAAGCATGTGGTGCTTCTCTGTGTATGTACCTGTAAAATGGCAGACTTGCACAAAATCCAAACGAACTTTATGTAGCTTACGATTGCAATTATCCTGAAGGAGAATTAATGATGCCGTGTAGGAATTTAGCAGCAGCAGCAGCAGCAATGGTAGGTAGACGACGGTGTACACCGTGGGACCAACGAACGCCCGAGGTAAATGACACTTAAAACGGGAATGAATGTGTTGACAGGTCACTCTAGATGTCTCTGGCTGCTCTGGCTCCCCGTTGCCATGGTTACAGCAGCAAACGGTCCCATTGCATCTCGCCTTGCAAGGTACAAGGTTGTTTCAAGGGCTTCTTAGCATGAAAAAAGTAAGCTGCCCACCCTCTGGACGGGACGCGCTGTCAAGGTACGCGGCGACTGCAACCCTACAGCTGGTCAGCAAAAGCCTTCCTGCGTTCTTCTGCATTCCGTGCGAGTTTCAGGCGAACGTCGAGCAAAAGCGTTGCCATCTCAAACAGGAAAAAGTGTACAATAGCACCACCACCAACGGAGAAAGTGGCGTTTACAGGATGCAATTCCTGTTTATTTGGTTTGCCATGTTTGCTCGTGCGCGGGTGGCGGCGGCGGCGGCGGCCCCGTAGTTGGTTGGTGTTTAAAAAAGATACCATAAAACATCAACGCGTGGCCTCGTTTCTCCTTCTTCGTTCGGACGAGGTGGTTCGTCTCGTGTTTTTCGGAAGGCTCATTTTCACCAGAATCCGAAACCGCTGTACCGGTTTGTGCTTTGTGCGTCCCCGGCTTTGTTGCTTGGAAGAGATTAAACCTAACCGTGAAATTCCCTCGTCCTGCCCGCGCGATAAGCCTCAAGGAAGCTTAACAGTAATCAGTTAATGGAACGCGAAAACTTTACTCGCCCAGCAGCGTCAGCCTCTTGCGCGCCACAACCACAAGCCGTGGCCGTCCCAAAATGGCTTCTCCGAATTTTCAACCACCACCACCGCACCCCATCCGCCCAACTCCTGGCAGGCCTATTTTGGTTTCACAATCCATCTTTCGGGGTTCCGCGGTACAGCACATCAAGAAACATTGCATATCAAATAAATGTTTGCCGAAAGAATGCATCCTGAAAACTGAAAAACAACAAACACGTGAAAAGTAAATGCGGTGTAACGAAAGAAAAAGCAACAAAAAAAAAACATGCAATACTTACCAGCAACATGGAAGAAAGCGGATTCGTTCGTTCGTTTTCTTTCCTTGAGCAAACGCACATTCAAACGCAACACGTCCACAATCGCTTTTATGCTCATGTACTTGTCTTTTCCAACGCGCGCGCGATCTCTACACACTGCAAAAAATAGTCCGCCACCTTCGGGAACAGGGGTTTATTTTCACCACGTGCCATACACACGGGAGGAGGATGCTACAAAAGAGATGAGTTTGCGGGTTCTCCCTACATGTGGGCAGTTAAAACGTCTTCCTTTCTTCCGTGCTTGGTTTACGTTCCGTTCAGAATTCCCAAGCCGTTGCTGAAGAACAACACAATTGCTCACAATTTGCTGCATTCTGAATGCTTGCTTATGTCTTCTGCTCTTCTTTTGTGTGGCTTACTGGCCTGATTGAAACTGTATTTGCAACGTAAACTTTATCGAGCTTTTAATTGGATCGTTCATTTGAAATTGTACTTGTGCTTTCTTCTTGTTAACACTTTCAATACCTTCAATTTTAATCTTGACGCGCCATTTGAACCGTGTGATTGAGTCGGTTTTTTTAGAGTAAAATGCCACTTGTATGAGACCGTTACAAAGTAAAAGCCCTTACTCACATGACTCACATTCTTTGCACTATTGATGGTTATTTTTCAGCATTATTCTTTCTTTCCTTCAACCTGTCTGGATGGTTTGTGTATGGATTTACTCCGGCCACATACACATCATACAGGACACACATACACATATGGCATCATACCCTACATGTGACAGAAAATTAATTTGTGCGTACGACCACCCCCTAAACTGGCCGCCAGACCCACCCTTATTCCCCGATGTGGCTTTTTTTTGTGTGTGTTTTTGTCCTTCCCTTCTTTCCTCCCGCACACCACTTTGAGCTTAAGATTGACGCCAAAGAAGACGTGGCGTGGCGACACTTGCGACTTGCGATAATAATAAGGTAGTTGTTATTAAACATTATTAAACTTTCTTGATATATACTCCAAATATATGAACGATTGTATTTGCATAGGATTCAATTTTCGCTTCCAACCAGTGAAAGGGGTCACACCTCCTCTTTACCAACACATCTTCTTCTTCTTCTTGTCGAAGGGGTTTCCTTCCCTCAATCCACTTGCCGCAAGGGAGCAACAAGATCCAACAAAGTTCGACACACTGGACACACACACATTCTGTTCTTTGCTTTACCGTGCCTTTCCTAACGTCTTTCCTAACAAGCGGACCAGCGAACAGTTTGTACCGCTTCTCATTCTCCCTCGAACCCCGTTCGGTATGGTGGTCTGGGGTTACCGCTTAGATCAAAGTTTATGGAACAAGGGGAAAGGGGTAAGGAGGGGGGGATGGGGGGGGAGTAAGAGAGGAAGAGAATGCATAGTGCTGCTATAAATATGTAAGATTAACTTTTAACCATCATCATCATCATCATCATCAGTCAGGTGGAGAGGCAACGTCTAGGGACGACACAGTGTGTTGTGCGAAGCGGCCAGCAGCTCTATCCACATCAGCTCCATTTCCCAGCTTCGTGAGAATGTGGAAAAATCGCAATCGCCATCGCTGACCACTTCGCAATAGATACATCACAATCGATTTTCCTCGGGGGTTTTTTTTTGTTTTGTTAAAGAGAGGGAGAAAGTGCGGCAAGGCAAAAGCACGCGCGTCAAATGAACTTTCTTCCCTGTAGAAAGCACGGTAGATCCCTGGCCCCCTTCCACAGAGAAGACGGGGCAGAGTAGTGCAAATTCGATCCCAATCCGATCCGTCGATCGATCGATGCCTGCCGGCGAGTGTGTGGGGGGAGGGGGGGAACTTGATGTATCCTATATCCGTCGCCGTCTGGCCTCTTGATTACTACTCCATTAGGCAAATTAATTTAACCCCGCTCGACCCACCAGCACCACACCGCCGTCCCCAACAGGATGATGCCCCAAGCATTTCCGGTGCGATTGGTTAATTTGGGCATAGTTTATCACAACTTTCACCGTGGGACTGGAGGATTGCGTCTTGCGTCCGATAGGATGATGCATAAGTTTGCTATATTGCAGCCACCTCCCACCGTCTCCTGTGAGAGAGCGTGTTTATGTAGGGGGTAAGGGGAGGGTGACTACCGTGCCTCACGAAGACGAAGCGAGCGCGCTCTACCTACCATCGCCCTTCTCCGAACCCGGGGCAGGAGATATGTAACATTGATTTTAATTAGTGATTGAATAAAGAATCTCTTCTACTTCCTTCGCTTTCCGTTCTTCCACTACACCGTAAACCACTGCGCAACCTTCTTTACATTTGGCAAAAGCTCGCTTAATCCCTTCTCTGATAGTTTCATTAATCTTCGACCAAACCCCCTCCGTCCTCTGGTGGGTCGGTTTCTCGCCCGCCCCACCACACACACACAACAGTAACATTCATAGGTAGGTTTTGTTTGTTTGTTTGTTAGTTGGTTTTAGCCCCCTAGCACTGGGCCAAACACTGGGTACACGAGGGGGGAGGGGGGGAGACACACAACGATACACTCTACTCTTTGGCTACGATTCCGCTTCCGTTTAATCGATACGCGCGAAAGTTATGACCAGCATAACATGAATAAATGGTAATATTCTAACGTTAAATTTGTTTCTTCTTTGTCCGTGTTTCTTAACGCGCGCGTGTGTCACACATCTTTAGGGGTTTTTTGCTGTTGTAAGGAATTGTTTTACTTTCTATTAGCTCTAACTCGTAGTAGCTCCCCCCCCCATGATGGTAGACATGAGAGAGAGCAGAAAAAGTACGATACGTTTGATTTTCACTCCACGCTAACCTGCTGCTTCTTACAACAACACTTACAATTGCAACGAGAGAGAGAGATAGAGAGAAAAAGTTCGCGTTCGAAAAAGGAGTTTTAATTGTAAAGGCAGAACATTTGCGGTTTGCATAGAGCGGGATTGTGACTGTGTACGGTTTAAACGGTTACTTGACTGTTACTACTGTCTCTTGTTAAATGGTTAACCGGATGCTGCGCACGCAAGCTTTTGCCGTGCGTACAACAAACACGTTGCGCGTTCGTTCATTCATTCATAACTGTCATAAGTTGTTATGTTGCATTGGGCCGGGAAATGGGACCTACCAGTTACTAAGCTAACATCTTCCTTCCATGCCCTTCTCTATGGCACCCTTTGCTCTCTTCTGCTAAAGGATATTCGATTTGTCAATTCCGCAATAAATATATACTCACCGCATGCGCGCACGCATTCTACTACACCGTCGCCGTTTGCGGCACACGCTACTAACTAGCCACCACAGTTCATCATCATCGTCGGCACTAGCTCAGCTTGTACTTCGATTCCGTTGTACGTTACGTTCCTCTTCCGATCCACGTGGCGGCTATCATAAGACAAAAGCTCTACTGTAGTAGTATATCTGAATACTGATGTAATCCTTCCGCACTGCTGTGCTCTCTGATAGTCGAATTTGAGTTTTTTTTTTGTGTGTGTATATCACTCCATGCAGGATGCATGAACGCCGACCCGCCGTATTGTGTTTGACCGTGATTGATGATCGTCATAAAATGCATCTTCTGCTGCTGCTGCGTGCCATATATACTTTTAGTGCAACATGAAAGCCGCGATTTTGTACACAGCAATTACGATACCTTCGGTTGTTCGGCCGTTCAGGTGGACTCTATTGTAGTTCCCCGTGTACGAGGCGTGTGTAGAAGGATTGGGAGTGAAAAATAGCCATCAAACTACGAGGAACTCGCGGTCTGGACGGGTACGATATTGTTTCTGTAAGAAAAGAAGAAAAAATAAACATAAACCATCCAAATTAGTTTCCGAAAAATAGGGCGTAGCACAAACGCATTTAATGTTGGTCAATCTGCTTTTCTAACTGACAACAACTCCGCACGAAAGTGTTATCTTAAATGAAATCACCCACGCAGGGAAAAACGCCCGTGATCCTACCCATCTCGCGGGGTTCATGGTGTTTTTTTTGTCAATTTGAGAACTGAAAATTAAATATTTACTTTGCATAATTACTTCTGCCTCTGTTCGCTGGGGCGCTGGGGCACAGGCAGTTAACAATTTCCCCTAATTCGGAAAATGACGAAATACTGCGCGTGATGTAATTAGCTTGGCCGGTCGAGTTTCTCCGATTTTCCAGCGATTTGTGGTAACGAAACGTTCGTACCTTTAAGCGCCACTACAATATACCAAGGGGCTCCAAGGGATGTTTCTCTGTTGGCCTAGCTACGATCTTACAATAAGGGATTTGCATTGAGGATATCGTAAGCAAGTAAATGGATTTTCTTTCAAATAGATACAATCATAACACTCTTTTTCATTCGTTTTACAATACACACATGTATTTCACACACCTGGCTCCTTTCTCCATCTCAGATCACCGCAAGAAAATATTTCCGTAGTGATAATATCACATTTTCTACCTCTGTCAACCATAGAAGAGTAGCAGAGCTACTAAATTGAATCCTAATATTAAAGAGCAGCTATACTACTCAGATTGAAGCCTAAGACTTTGGCCTAAGTGTGGCAACTTCAGGAGTAGCTAATGTATGAGCAGCTAGGCTACTAAATGCATGTCCTTTCATTGGACGGTTGAAAATGGATGTTTTTTCAGAAAATATGAGTTTTAATTTGAAAGAAATTTAAGTGGTTGTTTTGTGGGTTTCAAAGTAGTTCGAATTACTTCAGTTCATGATGACTTTCATAAAAATAAATCTACTCTATTAGGCATACCAGCCTTAACTATCAGATTACCCTACGGGTCTTTGATGACATGTTTCGCAAAAATTTAGGGTATAGAAAATATTGAGAAATTTTAGTGGTTGTTTGAAGCGTGGACGAGACGTCCTTTGCGTTCTTTGTATCAGAGCAAGCATATTAATTAATTTTTTTGAAAGAAATTTTAGTGGTTGTAAAAAAAACTCCCCAACTCTTAGATCACCATCCACGGCGGCGACATCGGGAAGAAGTGCGTCCACGCGTTGGTCAAAACGTCTCGACTGAAGGGCTGGGCATGCGCATAAGCGAATACTCCCCTCGTCACACCACACCCATGTAAGCGAGCAGTGAGGATGTGAGGGTGTGTACAGCAAGCGCAAACCCAGCGGCATCCTCCGATGAGTGGAAAGATGCCTTAATATGGAATTCCTCCTTAATATTCCTTCAACGGCACTACAGCAATCGATGAGATGAGGGATGATGATCCATGGGAAAGTGTTCGGTTGATGGTCCGATTGTAGATGCCACTAGCCGGCTGCATTTTCCCAACCGGGCCATCCCAGAAGTGAGGTTAGGCCGAGCGCGTTCGCACAGGCCTTCCCGAGAAAAAGGTGCGTGTGTTGCCCAGTAGCACCAACGCTACACGAATCAACGGCACTTTCTAGAAAAAGAGAATTAAAATACCAATATTAGATCATTGTAGTACAGAAACGCATTTTAATCGTACGAATTTACAATACTCACTTCGTCAGAGGTCAGCTTCGAGGCGTTTCCAATCGATGTGTCTCGTGTTCACCACGTGTCGGCGGGGCTGGTCCGCAGAATGCTATACGCCCATGATGACGCCATTTTGTGTGAGCCAACACAGGAAGCCACGCGTTGAAATTCAGGCCGCTCAGCGCCTTGTGAGATGGAAAGTAAGCATCGCTTTCCATTCCATGCGCGATTAATGCACAGAACAAGCACACGGTCCGGAACGTCCAGCGCTTAGCTCACCAGCCACGAACAGCACGACGACCTGGATTCACACTGCACCACACCGTCGCCATCTTTCAACCGGCACACAGCAGCGGCAGCGGCAGCAAAACTACACGACCAGCCGCCACGATAGACACACGATTTCTGACACAGTTCTGCGGAAATGACACCTCTTTTTGTACTGCACAGACAGGTACCACATTCTCTCACACACACTATCGCACTCTCACTACACATCTGCCCTTTCACGGCGACCCTCCAGCACCAGGTACGATTGAAATTAGGGTAGGAAATGTACAAACGTGTAGACCCTTTCCATTAGCACCACATATTTTATTATCTTGTGAATTTTTAAACACTTTCAGCAGTGAAATTACTGGTAAAAATGTTGGGTCTCGCTGTGTGCGTTATGCGGTAGTATGCGTGACATGTGCGCTGTCTCTCACACACACCATCTCGTTGCCGGTGTTTAACGGTCGCCAGCGACGCCAACCGTTTGCCGCACTTTTCAATATTGTGCACATTTTCACTTATTTTTCGATTCCTTTACAAGGGAATATCATAAAATAATGTCACTAAATGAACGCGATATTCATAAAAATACGTATTTGACTGAAGTAAACGCATAAGCTTTGTTTCTATCCTAGCAAAGAGCGATGCAATGTGTCGCTATCGTTCGTATCAAAATTAGACAAAATCATAAACAAAACAGGTTTAAACATTTTAATGAGTTACAAAATGAATACAGCATTACAAAAAAACTATATTTTGCATTTATCGAATCAGAAAAGAAATTAAGATTTTTAAATTACGGTTTTTTTGTAAAATATTCTATACTTCCAACGCAACATCGATTAAAATAGGCAGAAATTGCCATCATTTTCTCTACATCAACAACATTTTAATACGAAAATAATATTTACGGCAATAGAAAATGTATTTTATCATTATTTGTCCAGCTTTAATAATACAAGCCCACCAAAATGCTTGCTGTTTGTATGAGTATGAGTGTGTGTGATGTAGTCAGAGACAGCAACGAACACAGATCAATCGTTGCTCCGTAGCTCACGCACACTATCGCATACCGGCAATATCAGCTGAACTGCCCGTGCATGAAAGAGTAGGAAAGCATCTGTTGTTCAAGCAAGCGCAGAGCCTCACTCTTTTCAGGGTAACAGAGCAAAATTATTGAATACTTACCAAAAGCAGGATTATGTTATTCATTTGAATAAATTCACCACAACTAAAATACACATCTAACTGGCATAAATTAATTCCTTTTTCACTGCACTGCAATCAATGCAGCTTGGAATTTGCCGTCCTTCTCGAGCGTTCGTTTGCTTGACAAAATAATAGTGTTCTAAATTTTCTTTCGAATCCATGTGCTGACGCGAAGTGCCGGTGTACATGGTGTGCGTGATTTACACAACGTGATTTACACAAGGCGATACACAACGAATCACACACAAACGCAAACGGGCTGAGACACACACACACCTATACGCTTCACGCTACACGCGTTTACGCCAATGTTCCCCAGCGCACAGTTTGAACTACCAAATCGCCAAAAACCGGTTTTCACGAGCTCGCCAACGCTGCAAATCAATGCGATTTTCCCTCGCTGGCGATCGTTTTTGTAAGTCGTTGTGAGGGGTTTGCAGGGTTCAAGATAGTCGCGCAAGTGTGCGATTGAGTTGGTGGACAAATTTAAATGACAAAAAAAAAAAATCACCATCTCTCCCTCATTGCCCAGCGGGAATTTTATATTGGCCGGTAATGATTTTTGAAGGACCACGTGACCACTCGATCGACTCAGAAACATGCCTGACACGAGGTCATAGGTTCAATCCTACAATGGACCGTCCCACCGTAGCAAGGACTGACTATCCGGTTACGTGGTAATGAATTAAGTTTCTAAACCTTGTATAGGCCGGCATGTCCTCCTAGGACGTTACGCCAAATAGAAGAAGATTATTGAAGGAAAGCAGCTTGTAGCCGAGATAATTATGTTCTAGGCATCCATACTCACAAACGATACGTCGATGGAATATATCATACAGTAAGTACTATTTGTTCATGCATTCCCTGAACCAATGAAATGATTGCTCTGTTATTAAACTATACGTTACTTGTATTAGCTGTAATATTGCCCTCTTACACATGAAATTATCCATAAAATTTCAGTTCATTCCTGCCTTTTCCAGAGCAGTTGGAAATGGCCTAAGGTGAAAGGAATGCAATTTTACGACTTCTAGTCCCGGTTCTGGTACGCTTTATGCGGTTCGCAATTTGTACGGGGTACGGATAATATACTGCAGAACCGGCTGAAAGCGACACAAACGACGCGATTTCGAGGCAAAAGTTTGCCGCGTTCGATGGTCGTTCTGCATTTGGACAAATAGTTCTCGAGCACGTGTGCACGTGCATCGTTTCGGTAGGAAAGTTCATCGGTAGTGCTTTAAATTACCTGCGCTACGTTACGTTACAGCAGCAATGTTCCACTCGACTAGGAAACAGTTGCCCGTCCATTGAGCACCGGCAAAAGCAGGTAGCATAGAAAGGATTTTCAAACGAACGTGGTCACAGCGATTGTGGAATAGAGTTCTTCCAAAAAAGTAACTGCCAAAGTGTGATTGCACATAAGAGTGCCTCTTATTCGATGCGAGCGGATTTCTGATACGATGTAGAGGACAGATTGTGTGAGAATATGCTCATTTTAAATGCAAACTAGAGCCCCCATGGTTAACGGTTTTACGCGTCATCAAAGCTTTAATTCAATAAACCTAAAGTCAGACAACTTTCCTTACCAATGCAAAGCACGAGTATCTCGCATCGACCTAAAACGCTTTGAGAAATTATGCCAAATACCAAGGTACAGTGGAAACGAGAACATACGTTGAAACGTTTTACACCAAGCCCATAGAATTTCACTTTAAAGTTTCACCAAAAACTCAATTACCGACAGCAAACTCAGCATACACACAGCGCAAGAGGGTGCAAATGTGTTTACCCTTAGTTCTTGCTGCATTTCGTGGCATTTGCGCCGCTTGCTGGCGCGTTAGTTCCTCGGCCCTTCTTCATGGGCCGGGGCCCAGGCCCATCCACGGAACGGTTTACAAGCCATTACAAATTGCTTTACCTGGCGGGCAATATCCCTGTGTATGCGAAAATGTTGGGATGGGAAGACGGCGACTGTGCTTTTGTGCTGAACCGTTGCCTTGAAGCATCTTTACAATGAAACTTCCCAGCAACGCAAATAACAGAAATGCGAATCACCTTTCTGCATACTTTGGGCTTTTGGGTTTACCACCCCGTAGGCAAACGGCAGGAATATGCTTAACTTCTTCTCGACTGTTCTTGACTTTCAAAAACAGAATTACCACCTGCCCCTTGCCAGTACCTGTCTTTGGGCGGGAGTCCTGCCACCAAGTTGAGTCCTTGTCTATCTTTGCCATGTCGTTGTCGTAAATAGTGTTAGCAAATGAGCAGAGCGACATGAAATTGCCCATAAAAACGCTGTTACACTCGTCGCATGCCATAAATAACGGGCAAAATATTTGAACGAACAGACTCATTGTTGTTTCGACGTGTGCAAGTCGTGCAAGAGGGCCAGGTTAGACGATGGTGGCCGCATCAAGGTGAGATTAAATTTTTCCTCTCCATTTCCAGTGGCAATTTAAATATTTTGATTTCGTTTACCCTAAACCCATCGGAACCTGTTTACCATCCTATTCTATGCTGTCCTGAAACACTGCGAAACCCTCCATCCTCCTACTGTTCTCGCTGGGTCGTGTCGCGCGCTTTCCCTATTCGATAGTACAGCCCAAGATGGGGACGCGCAACGTAGTCGATAAGGTGTCACGTACTTTTTCCCGAAGGCCCACATTCTTCAGCAACCGAATAGTTGGGGACGGCCCGAGCAGTGCGAGCAACGGCGATGCGATAGCCGTACGTGGTAGAAAGCGTGTAACCTTCCCTTCCGTAACTATGCTTTAAAAAGTTTTTGGTCTGGTTTATGTCGTTTAAATGAATGCTTTTGGGGGTTTGTTTTCTCACAGCAAAAGCAGAAGCCCTTAAACAAACGACGGCTAGGTACGGCGATCTTTAAAAGCCTGAGCCTGATCTTTCTCATTTCACTCTTCTTCGTAGTGTGGTAGAATTTCAACGAACGAATCGCCTAATCCGAACTGAAGGGAAACCTTGCCATCGGTAAGCAGGATGAGTTTTCTTAGGACTATAAGGAAACTGTACGGGCATGAACCTATTGCTAACCAGGCAGGCAAACAGTCGCTACCCGTAAAAGAGCAAAGAAGTAACATAGCATTTGCTATCCATTTTCATACCCTTTTGTTCCTCTATCTCTTACCTCTACACGATCCCTTTTTGTCCGGCTCGGGCTGTGTAATGCCCAAGAATTTAGCGTAGAATGTTTCACCGAATGCGAATTGTTCTTAAATAGGAAAATATTTTCAAATTGTTCATACCATACTGGCACCATCACCAGAAGAGGTTGAAGATGCTATCAAAGATGCAAAGCGGCCAAGAAACTTGTCCTACAGCACGGACAGAATGCCGCTCCGCGCAGTCGTGGAGAGGGTCGGGGTTGATTGCTACGCTCCATCCTCCAATCGAGACACAGAAGCGCACGCAAACGTTTGGAACGTGTTTGGGTCGGACGAGTGAACCCACACCGACCTTAGCAAAAACGATCTGACAAGACACGATTTTTCCTCCCAACGTCGGCGATAGCTGCCAAACTTTTTTCTTTGCCTTCGTATCCGCTACCTCGTCGTTGAACTTAATTAAGCTTAAAAATTAAGCAACTTTTGATGGACGGACATTTACTAGCCAAATGTTATATTTACATCATATCGAATGTGACCAAAACTGCAACACAAAGCGCAGTTATCTTCCACGATTCCTGATGAAGCGCTGAACAATGAAACTAGACGATATTTTGTCGCCTAATTACCCACATTATCGTTTGCACTATTCGCTTCTTTTAATCAGCATCTCCAATGTGGTCCACCCTAGTTTGGTACAAATTTACCAATCAGCAGGATAGGGTTTTTGCAACGTGGCACTGCTGGTATTGCCCTACACGAGCTGACAACAGTCCACAACATCTTCCACATGTTCATCCATATAAGCTAATTTTCCCCTGATCCTTCGTCGAAGTTTGTGTATTATGTACGCTTTATTAATCCAAATCATCGTTCAAAGCCATTTCTCGCTACCCACGAGCATAACCAACGGTTTCTTCCGAATCGGCAACTGGCGGCCGCATTATAGTCGCTGATTATGGTTATCCGTCAGAGTTAGGATCAGTGCTCCTGCCACCATCTGGCCCCATCGTCGGGTGGGTGTGAATGGCTGTGTGATAAGACGCAGATACCCGGACCGGCAAACCTGGCCTCCAGCCACTAATTATGTGATTGTTTACTAACAAGCAAACGGAGTAAAGCTGCATCGACTAGCGTCTGCCGTTGGTCCAACCCAGGCATCGATTGGATTGTCGGTGCTGTGGAACTTTGCTGGAATGGAAAAACGATCCACTACCGTCCTACCATTGCGTAGTGGAAACATCGGCAAAGATTTAGCGATGGTCTCGAATTGACCTTGGGTTCATCATCCCGTCGCTCTTGCCGGCCCTGATGCCGCTGATAATCAAACGGTATTAGCAAGAGATAAGTCTTGCCCAACGGGCCCTTCTGCCGATGCACACACGATGCCTTCCGGGGTACCACGTGACCGTCTTTCCGCCGGCCTTTCGAACGGTTGGAATGATTGGTTGGAAGAGCTCGTGCCTTACAAAGAACGTGGTGAAATGATAACCATCGCCAGCCATCCCACATGCTAGCACACCAGCTAGCCATTAATCCTGCTAAGCTCTTGGCATCGAGGCAAAGAGAGACATTTAACCACCGTTCCGTGATAGAATGCTGGCGAAATTCAATCGAGCATGTTTCGTAGCTGATGAGCGGCGGGAGCTACTCATCAAAGCTGGCCCCCACCAGCAGCGCGCTTTCGCTAATTGTCCGAAAAGAGCTGGCGAAAGCTTTATGAGCCACCAAATGATTATGGGACAAACACGGACCGGGTGTCTACTTTCCCATCTATGCTACGCATAAAACAATCGCACATCTAGGCGTATCGTACGTGGGAATTGATAACACACACACATACAGTATGATTCAATCAACAACCGATAAAACGATTGACCTATTCCAAGTACAAAGAGAGATGAACTTCAATCGAAATCGAAACACCTTCCAAGAGCCGTATGCATCCGCAGACGACCCATTTCAGAACTGACCGCAAGTGCTCAACACTCAAGACAGCGCCAATGACTGTCTCTTGATTATCTTTGCCATAAATTTTCCCAAAAATGCTCTACAAACTGCGATGAGCCTTATATTTAACCAACGGCAAACGAACTTTTACTGTACAGAAGTGCTGTTGCTCAATCTTTAAGAAATTTGGTGTGTTTGTGTGCTTCTGTTGACCACAAAAAGGACACTCCCCGCGCTTCGACGCGTCCGATAAGGTTTCTCTCTAATTGAATTGGAACATAAAATCTAATACATGTGAAAGCTTCTGCCCAACACCATCTACGGTGTGTTTGTGTGTGTGTAAAAAGAAATCTTACACCAAACTTGGACTCCTCGGGCACTTCAAGAACATACTTGGTGACACGAAGGAACGAAACTAATCGAGACGTTTTGTGTGATTCGGTGGTTTTGCAAGGATTACTGCTGTATTGGGGACACTTTTAAGAACTTCTTTTAAGTAGCTAGTGTCCACACACACTCACACACACATGCACTTGTACTTGTTTGTGATTTGTCTGTCTCGTGTTCCAGTTTTCGAGCGATTTCATTACGTCTGGCAAGTGTCTTAGAGAAGGGAGTTCGTTTGCTCACGTTTGGTTGCAAGCTACTGTCTGTCGTATGGAATACATTTGTGCACGAATTATGAAAGCCATAAAAGTAACGAATTCGTAAGAATAATCGACCGTGGTCAAGCGCTAGTTTTGCCGCACGAATCGAAATATGATGTCATTTTTTAGGAAAAATATTCCCGCCTAAGTGGGAATATCCATTGCAATCAAGCCATGCTTTGGGCCATCCGAGTCACGGCCCTTAGTTAAAGCCTTCGTGAGTGTGGGAGCCCTAACAAAAAAACAAAAAAAAAAAGAGAGACAATTCTTCCACCGAAACACACAACGTATTTCTTCGTTCTTTGCTGCGGCATGTTGGATTTCTTTGTGCTTTCGGCAGAACACAAAAGCGAGAAACGTTCTCGTTCCCGCCGTGTTCTGCAAATGGAAGAAATCGAAATGGAAGAACTCGCCACCAACGGAGATTCGTATAAATGGTGCCATTTTTTTCTCCTGCGCCCTTTCGTGGCGCTCGTAAATTTTTCTCCATTCTCCATATTGAAATAAACGATGGCGCGGACCAGTGCCAAGGTAGCAGTGGAATGGTTCGCGCCAAAAAACTAAGCTCACCCGCCTAAGAGATGCTATGTTGCGCAGCAGAAGCTCCAGTGGCAACAGCATACGTGCAATAGCACGCTGTGAACTGGGTGTAGAAATTCGATAACACTTCTGGCAGGTGCACGGTCTCTGGTAACGGCCCGGGAACGCGGAAGATGAAAACAGAGCGACACGAGGCAGAGGAAAGATGCAGAGAAGAGAGAGAAAAAAAAACAATTCCTGCTACCAAAGCAATTTTACAGATGAAAGGAAGATAGGTGAGCAAAAAGCAAACAAAAACCCCGAAAACAGTGGACCATACATGCCACAGCAAAGCACAGAACAGCGCAGCACAGACAGGCACACATTAGTAAGGCTTCGTAGCTAAAGGCTTGCACACTGGCAATGTGAAAAATCTGCCAGCTTTAATTTTCAGCTCCATCCTCTCCATCCTGTAAAGGCAGGAATGGTTTTATTTCTGTTTTAAAAGCTTTTCTGTTCACTTGAGCAACGAACAAAAACAAAGATAGCTCCAACAAACCGTGCACCAGCGGCTCCGAAGTGGAAGCTTTCATCTTTCCGTTTTGCTGGTGAACCTCGTACGGCACACTACGGCAACTACTACTACTACTACTACTGCTACTGCTACTCAAGCCAACGTGGAGCTCTCTCAGTCAAGGAAGCACAAGAGCACACATCATCGTTGTCGCAATCGCCGTCATTCTGCTCCATCTCACCGTGGGCTCACAAAAAGGCCTGGCTCTACCGCTCTAACCGTGCTATAGAACAAGTCCTTCGGTTGCTGAAAACACCATGACCGGTCGTTACAGGACGACGGAGCGCAACGATCATAAATAAGGTTGTTATAAAGTTTAGTGAGCTCGATGCCATCAAAACCCGAAAAGTACTCCTCTTGATGTTTGTGTATGAGTGTGTGTGTGTGTGTGTGTGTGTGTGTGTGTGTGTGTGTGTATGCATGTTGCTTTAGCGATGCAATCTGCACTCTGCAACTCGACTGCGACTGCGAGGCAAAGGAGCAAAGGAGGACTGGCGGGGACACAGGATTCATTGTCTCAAGTTATTCGTAGGTTTTTGCTGTTCCTAGCGACGCCTAGCACGCTTTCTCTCTGGTGCACATGTAAAAACGATTATAGGAAAAACCCCAACTATAATTTATGTCTCTGGTATAACGGTCGACCGTGCCAGGAAGGGCCGGAAGCTCGTATCTTGTACGCATTGAGTACGCCAATAGGTGGCCCGGATCCGGCTACCGCAGCAAGTGGTTGAATGAATGAGCTGACGTTTGCTAAGAATGAGGAACCATCTCCGATAATTTATGAATTTGACACTAACACAGAACCCGAACACGATCCCCCCGGAGGATGCCAGAGGGGAATAACATTTGAAACAATGATAAAAAGTCGAGCAGCTTCATTGAAAAATTGGTTGGAAAAAGTTGAAATTGCGAAAAAGGGCTGAGAGAGAGAGAGGAAAAAAACCGAACGACTAAATAGAAAAGTTGTTCTACATTGGGGGCGGATGTGTTTTACACAAGCATTAAGTGAAAATTAGGAATGCATTCCCCACTCTGTGCCGCTTCCTTATGTCCCCGGCTTTCAGAGTGCTCTCGTCCTTTCCCCTACACACATCCCTTCGCTGTGAGTTGATTCAATCATCTGCGGGCGTGCTTTATTGCAATAAAAATGAGAAAAGAGTGCATGCCATGGGGAGGGAATAATTTATGAACCTCCCAATCAACCGAACGGCGCACGACCAAGCCAGAAGGAGAAGTTTTGAAATAGGTTTTGAAAAGTTTCATTAAACTAATTCCACTGCCTGCATAACACGCCACTTGTTCGCTTTAGTGGAAAATATGACATTTCGCTCTCGACTAGCTCGCTAGTGGCTTTGTTCTCCAAGCTTAATGATTGTTCCTCGTTCCTACGCACATTGGGCCACAATGTTTAATACTGCCACCGGGATGCAGTGCTGCTCCGTTGATCTTTTCGGGGCTAATTATAACCTCTTCACAGCGCACAGAATACGAAGGGGTTTCCTCTTTGGGGGAAATTTATTACCACTGTACAGCTAACTACAGGATGATGCCCACTTTTTTCGTCCTTGTCGCTTCCCACCCATTCATTAACCGATTACGGAATTGGAAAGTGTTGCCAGCTAATGAGCGCCCAGCCGAATATAACGCTCTGGTCTAGAGGTTTTGGTGCATCGCTTCCCACCCACCCTGCCCGTCTGCCGACACCGAGCGCAATCTCATATGCGACGAGCATGCTGCAAACCGCAACGTAAACAAGCATGAGCACCATTTTCCCATTAGAAATAACCAACATGTACGTTTTCGAAAGCTCTGCACGCCGCTTGGTGGAAGAGGTTCGCCTGCAACGAGTGGACCTTGGCCGGGAGCACCGAACCAGTGTAAAATGGAACAACACGTGTAGTTCAAACGTAACAAAAGTGAATACCATTGTACCCCGCTCCTGCCCCGTGGACTCATCTGTGGCCGCGGAACTGCCAGCTCGCCCGTGCTGTTAGCAGTAATGACCCCGGTCACTAACTATCCTTTCATAGCTCGATTATGCTCGAAGCTGTTCTACTCCCCCATTCCCGTGCAAGGATCGTGCAAATTCAAATCCGAAACTCGCTCTGCGTAACTCGGATACATATTTGCACCAAATACTCGGATTGGCGAAATTTGCTGTTTTGCAGCAATTCTGCACACAGCTATATAACAAGAACGGCAACCGGGCTTGGATAATAATGTCCTCGACAGCTCCTGCCCCCAAAATGCCTCAACACTCCTCAACGTTATTGCGGAGCCAATTGAAAGTCCTTGTTTTCTGGCATGCAAAATGCGGTGCTACTATTGAGAGTGAAGTTAATACATGCCACTAGGCCACACGCACATTCACACATAGTTGCATTGATTTTCGGTCGCTCTTATGAGGAGCTAATTTCCACTTCGAGACAATATTATACAATGTTTGCATCTGGTTAGCATGTGAAACGATTATTAGTGAGTGAACTCGGTCCCGTATAGCAACAGTGATGTATTAAATGTTATCTCTCTCACTCTCTTTCTCTGTCTCTCGCTCACTCTCTCTCTCTCTCTCTCTCTCTCTCTCTCTCTCTCTCTCTCTCTCTCTCTCTTTCTCTCTATCGCTGCTTCAATTCGCTGATAATATAATGAGTTTAGTTGTTTAAACATAAATGCCTACCAGACACACACATAACTACCTGCCACCGTGAAAGGGCTAGCGCCCACTGCAAGCTACAGGAAGCTACCGGCTTACTACGCACGCTGGACGTGGACTTGGATCATTATCGTTTTGTAAAAAGTAACAAAAAAAAATGGCTAACAAACAAACCTTCCATTTCCGGGTCCGCTCATCCGCTCATTTGCAGGCCGGGCATATTTTAAACAACATAAACATTTTCATAATCGGCACGTGTTTACGGATTCGGGTCAGCTACCCTGGTTGCCGACATATGCTTGGTGGCATAATTAATTCGCAAACATGCAAATAACGACGCCGCTCCCCAAACAATCGGTTGGCAGTCCCAATAAACACTATTCTACACACACGCACACACACACACATACGGATGCGGACGTCACCTGTACCACCGTCAGGGTGCAGATAGGACAGCAGCGTATGGGGGTCCTTTATGTCCTCGTACTTTATGGTGCTGTTGAAGGCTGATAATTGTCCCTTTTAGCTGTGATATCTACGAGTGTCGTGTGGATCTGTTTGTGGACCATTTTGCTGCGACAGAAAACCCATTTCCAGCCCTGCTACAATGCCATATGACAGAGGTAAGGACGGTGGACACACACCGTTGCCGCCTTCGAACCGCTCGTAAAGAAAGGGCTTTAATGGCATCGGGTCAGGATTCGTTTTCGGCACGAACTCGACCGATTAACGAGAACCTTTTTCTACCTTTAAAAGATAGTGAATGTGGCAGCGCTAACCAGTTTTATCGCAGGAAATCCTACACTTCTGAGATGGCTTTTCGTGCAACTTCGTGCTTCATATAATTCCAATCAATGTGTTCCGAGGTTGGGCTTACAGATGCCACTCAACATGTCACCACAGTAACTAATGTCTCACAAACAACCTATCAAAAGCATCTCAGCTGAAAAGAATTGATGTGATTGTGTTGAAAAATCATACACTCGCTTTTCGTGCACGATACGAGGGTCCTCCGGTAGTGCGACAGGCTCCATCAAACGTCCTTCCTGACATGCGGAAGCAAAAGTTCGACGCTGCTAGTTTTCGCAACTCATTTTCATATCCCCCAGCTTCCCTATCAGCGTGCACATTTGCAGTAATTTTCCAGTGCAGTGTTTCGGGGCAGTTTTTGGCACATCAATCTTCAAAGCCAACCGACCGTGTTAGCGCCGGGAGATACTTTGCTCTGCCAAATGAGCTGCTGCCCTCGAGCAACAGTATCAGTACGGATGGTAGAACCACAGTGAGTGAAGGTCATCGAAGGTTTGTGTGTGTTTGTGTGTCCGATGCATGGTCGCTTGCTAATAAATCCATCATCGTCCGGCCAGCTAACGATGCAGAATCTCTTCGACAACGAGATGCACACGAGAAGCCGGCCAGTGCCCATGGGGTTCGTTACGTTTACGGGTACGCAGCAACATACCTGAACATAGTGGCAGGCAGTGCTGCAGGCATGGCAAAAGCACCCGCTCCGTGGTCGTTGTTCTGGGTGAGCCGGCACAGCGAAAGATGGCATGCTCCAGGGCTTCTTCAAGCTGGCACGAGAGACGAATGATATTGACGTAGATTTATTGCACCGATAGTCCTCGCTTCGGGACGGCCAGCAAGGGATGATTGTAGATAATCGTGCGGGCTCATCGTGTTGAGCACGGAGAAGGAAGGAATTATTTGTAGATAAAATTTATTGCAACCAGTGCTGTGAAGACGCAAGGCAAAGCTCTGTTGGGTGGTGGGAAGAGCTTAAACTACAGATAACTACCACACGTTGTTTCCATTTTGAACTGATTCACTTGATCAAATAATTGAAATTGCTTCACAGCAGCAAGCAGCTCATAGTATATCACGGGTTTGTAACAAACAGGCTCAGTTACATATAAAAATTACATTATCATGTATCTAAATTCGTTATAAATGGAAAAAAAAATGCAAATCTACTCACCAAAGCCAAAAACCGCCAGTCTGTTGTCGTTCGTTCACAAAAATAGAGAGTATTTGCCTTCTTCGCAGATAACTACACACGTTCGTCGCTACGTTTCATAAGAATGTTTCATGCTCCATTAGAAAAAAACCGCCCGGCAGGATCAGGATTAGTGCGTCAATTGAGCGAGTTTACGTGATGGAAGCGGAGAGGGGGAAAAAACGAGTGCGCTACAAACTCGTCTACGCGAGCCGACCTGAGAGTGGGGTGCGGCTGGAATTAAACGTTCGCCGTGTTCGGTGCACTGAGACGGGAGCTTCGCGGTTCGATCTGCAATGATTTGTGGTACAATTCGTCGTCGTCCAGCAGCAACGATGTATCCAGGAGGTAGGATGTAACTTTCGGTATGTGATCAATTTTGTACGGCGTCTGTTGGAAGTGGCGTATCTCACGTATAACGTGGGCAATCTGCAAATGAAATCGTGTGTGTCACTCGATGCGATGCGATGCGGGATGGTGGCGGGCCCGGTCACAGAGGTAGGTCCATACGCACTTACCATACGCATTTTGGAGAAGTTGAGCAGTCCATCCGGTGTAAAGTCGGGCGTGCCCTCCTCGATGAAGGACAGGTCGGTCAGATACATGCCCAGGTACGGAATGCAGGGTGGATCGCACCGGTGCAGTGCCTCGCGCATCACACGAAACCTTCCATCCGAGCACACCACGGCCTGCAGTTTAGTGATTGTCGATTTGATCTGGCAGTGGGAGGAGATGGCAACAAACAAAAACGACGATTAGCAGACCGGACACGCACAACGGACCGGGGGATCGGCTTTATCAAGATGCATATCATTGCGCCCTGGTGGTAGCACTGGTACACAAACGGGTCGGAAGCTGAAATGTGTCATGCTAGATAAATACGGCGGCTTTGCAAACAATGAGACAGTTTTCGGGACAGATTTTCCACACAATGCGGCCATAAACCCCGGCTTAACCCATACGGTACGGCGGCATACCTCCTTCGTGGAGGTCAATCGCGAATCCACGGCAATGGTTTGGCGAATGAAAGTTCCGCCATTTGTGGTTGAAGAGTTTCCAAAGAACAATCGAAATGCGGGATAAAAGTAAAGCGCGCCCATCATTTCATTACGCCCAGTGCAAACAGCGCCAGCGCTTCGTTTGCAAATAAATTGGCCAAATAGGTAAGGTAAGCTGCCCGGGGCAGCGGGCTTGGGATGTTTATTTTTATGACCACCGGACGCGTCCGGCTTCCGTTTTTGCTCAGCGTCAGCGTCGTCGTGTAAATTAAACACACCGAAACAAACGTCGCTGGCGTGTACACCGAATGGGATGTTCCCGGATGCCACCGACTCGTCCCAGGATCGTAAACCCAGGGCGAGCGTACGATAAACATGGGTGTGGTGATTTTTATTGGCCACTTGGTTGAACTTTTACCCCCTCTTTCCTCCGGCAAGGGAGGGCGGGCCGAGCGATTTCCGCCGCTGCATGGCTGCTGCTGCTGGCCAAAGTTCATCATAATAAAAACAAATAGAACAATAGCATAAACGAGTACGTTGGCTAGCTGCAGCTGAAGGTTTAGTGTGGAAGCTGCACAGAGCGAACAAGTTCTGGAATCGGTCCAAACCGGGTGCACCGAGCACAATTGGAAAGGGTGTTGTGGCCAAGGATAGTCTGACGACGCAGCACGCTATGAGCAGGCAGATGAAGTTACGAGCGAAACCCAATGAAATAAGAAGTAACACTCATTGTTTCGCAAATAATTCGCATTTAAAAGGGAAATGCTTGGACCGAGTGGCCCGTGGCCCGAAACAGAGACGGTTTGGCGACGGGCGGCCCGAGGTCAATTTGGTTGCCATTGGAAGATAATAAATTACAATTAGAAAACTTTCTTTCGCTTCAGCTTCGAGCGGGAAATGGCATTTTCATGCTTGTTTGGATTTCTACTCATGTACGAACGCCGGTTTGAACAATGGAAGGGAATCCCGTACACATGCACGCGTCGCACTTCATACGAGTTATTAAACCACAGGCAAAGCATTTTCCCAAGAACAATAAAACGGCGCCCGGAATGCTTCGGAACTTTGTTTCCTTTGCTGCAGGATTAGACAACCAAACTTACAAAGCAATTTAACTTCCTCGCCGAGGTTGGATAAATAATTCACAGCTCCGGGTTGTCCCAGTTCTAACATTCACTTTTGCAGAACTGCTGCTACATGTTACTGTTCCCGCACCCCAACACCCCCCTGCCACACACACATGGCCGGCGACTGATTTTGTATTTGTAATGTTTAATGGAAAGTCAACTTATTTTCTTCTTACGCAAAGAAGAAAATGTAAAACATTTCAGCGCCCCGGAAAACTCTTTTGTACCGCTAGCAAGCCGTGCAATGAAATTCCTCCAGGGGAAAAACCCGCCCAACATACAGCGCGTCGTGGTGTTGTGCTTACGCTAATTGAAATAACGACAATGTAATTCTCCAGCGGCAGGAAAAACAGTTTCACATGTAAACATACACATGTACGCACGCTTTTCCCTGCGCACCGCAACATCACCTGCCCATGCCGCAATACATGTGCGGCGAATGGCAAACACCCATTTTGGCGAGATGAGATCCGTGTTCCGTGTGTTCTTCCACTGGGAGGGCGGCAGCGTTGTTTGTTGCAAAGAAGGATTCGCCTCCCTTCGAGCACTTTCGCACTGTGTGTACGTGTGTTGGAAAGTTCGACTCGACTTCCCAAACCACACCGACAACTTTTCACACCGATGAAGTTGAGAAAAATGATGATATATGCTAGAAAAATTGCACGGACAAAATATGTGCGAACAGATGGTCCGCCCAGAACAGGTCCGCTCCCTTTTCCCCGTCCCCGACTCCGGACGCCACCAGCCGTCCGTAGGGAGCGTGCTCGGAACAGGACGTGCGGTGTATAGTATGTTGTTGTGTTGATTTGTTTTGCGAAAGCGCTCGTACATATAATCCACATCCTGGTATCTCTTGGACGAGCGAACGAACGGCAACACACACACACACCCTTGGAAAATGAATACTACTCCCATTGGTTGGGGTTGTCGGGAAAGCATGGATCTTGAAGGTTTGATGGCTTCTGTGTACCATCTTGCTATTGCTGCTGGATGAATGAATTCTGTTGGAAAGGAAGCAACAGCCCCATGCTGCCCCATTCACACCATCGATCCTTGTACTTACTGTTCTAGGTACTTTGTCCCAGGTCTTTTTCAGTCGATAAACGGCCGCATTCGTGAAGGCGGCACAGATCTGCAGCACCCCGTTAAAGTTGTGCAAGCAGCGGCAAATGTCCGCCACGGCTGTCCACTTCTCGATGGCCGCTACCCGCGCTGCCATGTTGCTCCTGATGGGGAGGGAAAGGGGAAACAATGGTAAGGAAAAAACATACCCCCGTTTCCCCACAAAACCGACGTACCTTGACACTATTTCCGAGCAAACTAATCGTGAGCCATCGTTGAAACGTTTCGTCATAAGAATGATATGTTCCGCACGCGACTTTTTGTCCGATTTCATCCAGGCCTGACCAAGAAACTCTCTGTTACGCGGGCGTGGGCGATAGAGACACACACACAATTAGCTTTCCAGAAGGCTCGGACAGTGGCACCCCTGATCGTACTTACTCGCTACGTATGGCCAGGAATATCTGGTGATCCAAATACGTCATCTGTTCCGCAATCTCCAGCGCCGACAGTGTCTCGATGCTTTCTTTGCTCGGAGTCTTCACGTGCGTTTGTGTGTGGGAACAAAATTGCTCATTATCATATGACGCCTAAAGGACTAAATTCTCTCCCCCTCCCCTCTCCCCTTCCCCGTCCGTACCTGCGGTGGTGTAAGCAGTATCTCGAGCATTAGCTTCCCGCTGTCGATGTCGTCGCGGCAGAGTAGTCGCAGCAGTTGCGATGCAGCTCGATGCTCAGTGGGCAATAGGTTCGGACTGCAGGTGATGTCGTCCAGGAAGGCTATCGTCTGACTGCGCAGAGCTGCATCCTGCTCAAAGTCCTGGAAGTGCTTCGACACCCAGTGTCGCAGCACGTTCAGCACTCGCATCGTGGCCGGCGAGCTGACGACGGATTCCTTTCGGTTCCTAGCCTCCACCTCGGGGGGCTCATCCCGGGGATTGCTGGAGGCTGAGGTAGCGATCGCGAATGCCGCCGCTGCCGTCGATGTGCTACTCCTGTACGGGGTTACAATGAGATTGGGTGGGCGGGGTGGTGGGGGTGGGCGGCGAGGTTTTTCGAGGGTCATAGGGGGGTTTTCCGTCGCGCCAAGGTTTAGGTGAAAGTTTAGGTTTGTTTTCGTTTTAGTTTACATTATTCGCGTGATGTGTGATACAGATGTGTAGCAGATAGCAATAGCAGATGGATGTGTGATACAGAGATGACGATGAATGGTGTGACAGGTTAAAACAGATGAACACAGTGGGAAAGCGGATGAATGGGCATTGCATTGCAGGGCACACGGTACAAACGATGGTCAAGCGCAAGAGACGTAATGACCGGATTGATTGAGAGCCATGGTCAACGGAAACTTGCAAGTTGTGGAACCTTTTACGCCTTGGGACGGGAAAGTCGCAAGTGCTCCAATTTCTCCACCAACCAACACAAAAACTAATTTTCCTTGGAAATGTTGGTAGAACCCAGCAACGAGCTATTAAAGTTACATTCACGAGATTGCACGCCCGTTTCTCGGAAGCATAAAAGCGAGTGTTTCCTCCCTGTGGTCTCCCTAGTGGGAACGGCGAAAGGTTGATTTATTCTCACAGGTGATTACGCGCGAAAGCATCAACACCAACGCGCACGGGGCGGATATAAATCATCCCTGCTGCACAAGCGTTCGCTGTATCACGGCCCAGACCCAGTATCTGGATTCTGTCGCTGACACCTCCACACGCACCTGCTTCATTACTATTCGTGTCAGTAGGGGGATTGCTGGGAAATTGCTTTCCCCACCTCCGCAGCGCAGTTCCCGCATGGCCCAGGACCAGAAAGGCCTGTAAATAAAACATCTCGGTCGAGCTTGTTATGACACCACAACCGCAACACACGCACACACACAGAGAACCTACAGGTTGGGCAGGTTCGCTGTCCTCTCGGGGGCCCTCGGAGTGCCACGGAGTGCCCGTCGTCTTGAGATACATGCATTATTTATCTCCGTAAACTTTCACTTCAAACCTTCAAGCCTTCGCGTAACGACGACCAGAAGAACGACTCATTTCGCCGAGGGTAAATGGTAATTTGAAATTTGATCTTTTCTGTTCAATTAGTGTCTCGATTATATATTAATTGCCAAATCTCTGCGCAGTTTCTGAAGCTCAGCAGGAACAGTCTGAGAGCTCTGATTTGCATAAGGTTCAAATGATCTAAATCCGTTCTTCTCCGTGGTTATTGTAGGAGTGCAAACGACGCGCAAAACATAATTGATCAGGGCAGAGTAGTTCTCGGAAAACGGGGGTATTAATAACTTTGCGTTATCATCATCATCATCATGATCTAGCCTCATAAAATCCCCCACCCTGTGAAACAATAGTTAGGGATGGGGTGAGCCACCACCTGTGTCCGTAAAGTCATTCCACAAGCAGAAACAGCAGTAGGAGGAACTTCACTTCACTCCATTGTTTCCAGTCGAGTGATGATACTTTAAGCAAATTTTCCACATTCGAACCGATCAATCCATGGGCACGGCCAAATAAAAGGGAAGGGGGGAAAAAGTGGTAACCTAGCCGGAACTTACCATAGCGGGTCCGGTCCCATACTGTGAGTATGCCAAACATTGCAAACCCAACGAAGTGCGATCAAATTTATCAGAGGATGAGGAATAAGGACCATCGAGCAGGGAAAAAAAAGAAAAACAAAAAAGTTCGAAACGGTGCAACCGATCCGGGAGCAGGACCACGGTTATTATTCCCCGGTTTCAATTGGACGTCATCAATTTCATCGTTTGGAAAATTGATAATAAAACCGAACCCATTCAGCGGCACCGGCGGCCAACGACCAATATGTGGAATGTAGCGCAAGAGGGCCAGGACAACGAATGCGAAGTTGATAAGGGCGGGTAGTACACGAGTAGTCGGTACGAGAATTTCCCAGGCAATAGCAAGAAGCAAAATCCGTCCATAAAACCCGAATCACACACACGGAATGAAAGAATTATTTTTTTGTACCCCGAATAAGGATGGTGAGAGTGGGGTGGCCATTGCGTTGAGATGAATAAAAGGCACCATCCCACACACACACACACGCAAGGGCCAAACCATTTCCCATAGTGCCAGGTGTGCACGATAAGATGAAAACGAGTGAGTACGAACCAAAACCGGCCAGCAGAATCCCGGGAGCCATTTTATGGTATCCGAAATGTGACCGGGCAGGAGTGTGCACACAACGTGAGTGTGTGTGTGTTTGTGTATGTTGCATATTAGTGTGGGTCATTTGGGGGTTTGTTACGAATGAGTTATCGCCATCGCAAAGCAAGAAGGGGCGTATCGGGACGACCGAGGAGGGTCAGCAGATAACCAGCCGAAGTGAGGGGACGGTCAGTTACACGGACGACAATAAAACCCGACATTCCAGATCGTTCAAAGGGCAAAAAGGGGCATACCGTTGACAGAAGGCACACACCACACCAAAAAAAAACGTAGAGAGCATAGCGCACAAATCCGCAGGAATCCGCCAGAAGGACGCAAGATTTGTCGGATCGGGGTCATCACACCAAGGCGGCATTGTTCGAAAAAGGTGTTTTAATACCATGTTCCAGCGAAGATGGAATGGAACGGTTCGTTCGGACGTATAGAGAACGGTGCAATGTACGCATAAGGGGAATCATTTTTCACATTACAGTGCATTTGTTACGGGGGAAATAAAAACAAAAAACAACCACCAACCGATTCCGATGGTCCAATAATCGAGTCCGATCCGCAAACAGGTGGATGGATTTTTGACCATCGTTATTAAACGAATGGCCGCATTTGGGATGGTGTTTGTTTTGTTGCGTAGTGGTGCGCGTGTGCATTTTTTTTAGATTGCATTTGGCCGCAACGCAACAACGAATGTCACATACCGCGCGAACCAAGCACCAAGCGTAATTCGTTTTATTGCATCATGTAATCATTGCGATGGTTTGCAAACCATCAAAACCCGCGCGAATTGCAGAAACCCCGAACGATCCAATGCAGGGAAAAGGTTTACCCATACGTACAAATTTGTTTTATGAAAGCGTGAAGTGTTTTTTTATGAAGAAATAAAGAAAAGAAAATTTGCAGTAACAAAAAACAAAAAACACCGATGCCCAGCCCGAAATCCCAACCCCGGTTATCATCCATCCGGCAGAGGCAAACCGAAAGCGAAAACCGTACCGAAAGTGGATTGGAAATTTCGCGGGGTGGTTTTAGTAAATGAAAAACCGGTGCTCGCAAGTGTTTTAAAGGGTGGAAAAAAGCGATATCGATGAAGCGTATCCGTATTACGATACCAGATTTCAATCAAATATCAATTTAATTATTTTTTTGTGTTTGCAGCGTGAAGCAGTGGAGCGAAATGTTGCAATTGCGAGGAAAAACGTATTTGATTTTGCATTGCGTTTTATGACCGAATCGTAGACGACATTAACGTTCAAGTTGAACAACCGACCGTGTTTGAATGGTGATTCATTTGACGGAGTTTTCCAATAAGAAAGAAAAAGCATACGATACAGGGGCGGATTATGGTTGAATAGTTGCCATAAAAGCACCCAGAAGGGCCAGCCGGGAAAATGGAAGAAATAAACGGACAGATACAGCACGGTTCATACATCACGATCAATCAAAACCACGAGCAGAGCCAGGTTCAGCCACAGTTTTGTTAGACGGACGACGTCAAACAGGCATTCGACGACAGACAGACACCAGCCCACATAGAGCCACAATCACACACACACAGATAGACACACACACACACACGCACAGCGAGACACGCACAGCCAGACAGCGAAACAGATAGACAGATAGTAATAAGACAGATAGATAGCAGGAGCGTTTAAGGGTTTTGCGAAGGCATCGAGGTAAGGAAGGCAAAGTTTGTCCCGATGTGAATCCAGACAATGACGATCCGCCACGCCATGGCGTTGTTACCGTTGTTGAAGTAGATCAGGGTAAATAAAAATACAGTCCCCACGATTTAGTTTGTCACAACAGGAGCAACCGAGCAACAAGAGAGCAACCGGAGATCAACCGAAAGATTGATGGACCAGCGTATTGGGTTGAGGGAGATGGATTTTTTTAGTTTTTTTGTTTCAATGTTTTTCGACAAATACAGCCATTGCAACACGATTTGGTCCGGGAAAGCGTGAGGATTTGTGCAAATGTAGCGTGGAGTGATAGATTGGGAAGTGATAAGAATGTTATTGGGGCAAATTTGTATCGAGCCAGCAACATAAAACGGACCAAAGCGGGTGACGCAGCGGGTGAGGTAAATGAGTTCCCCGGGAAGTGGGTGGTGTGTTTTTGGGTTGTGTTTTATGCGTCCGTGAAGGCGATTTGTTTTAGTAGGTGGGCAACATGTGGCGCGCACAGTTAGGGTGGATTGTTGTTTTTTCGTGTGTTATTATGTAATTTTGATATGTGTGTGTGTTTGTTTGTTTGTTTTTTTTTTACATAGATTTCATTCGTCGATGATCATTGGATGGAATTTGATGAGTCGTTTTTGTTGTTGGTTTTGTTGTTGCAGATTCACACAATTGATTGGGGTTTTTGATTACAGTTGTACAGAATGCACACAAGAGAACAGACGTAAATATAAACATCCATCAACACGATCACACACGGTATCAGAGCAAGTGAGAGCAATACATTTAGAGAGAAAAGAGAAAGAGAGCAAGAAAAGAGAAACATAGTGTAAGAGAACAAGAAACAACAAGTAAACGGTTCGTAACAATTAACTTAAGAAGTAAAACATGGCATTTAAACACACAAACACAGGTTGAGCAGAGTACTAATTTTTTAGAGGATTGTTTGTTGTTGTTTTTTCGTTTGTTTTATTAAAGTTCGGATGAGTTGGAGTAGCAGTTGAACGAGATTAGGTAAGATAGATGAGAAATAAGACAAACCCCAAGACAGACGGAGTAAGAGAAGGAGAGAGAGATAGATATAAAGAAGAGAATGGAAACAAAACACAGCACATGTTTGAAGCACGCAAAGCAAAGATTGAGCATTAGATTGGATTAGAGCTAAAGGCCTATTCGCTTTGAAGCGCTATTGTGTGTAAAACGCTCTACATAGTTTCAATTACCTCCCTGCAATAGTGACCTAAGCTCAGATTCTATTTAAAGAAAACTGTAAATAATTGCTACAAATCACATCGTTCATGTAAATTCTTCTCTACACCTACAATCTACCAACTAACTCGCTAACAATCGTCCCTCCCCCCAAACAGTTTCCAGTACAAAATCCTATTCAACCATCTCGGTATGGCTTTACAATGCCTTGCCCTTCCGCTTCTGTAAGGGGCTCTGGGGCCACAATTTGTTCCGAGCCCTGAACGGGTTGCTGTCGGGGCCGACTAAACAGTAACGGAAGTTCATACATCACCCTTGGAAATACATTAGCTCTAAATCTTCATCAATCTCCGATAGTGTCCGCTGCTGCTTCGTTGCTTCTCGAGTCACTGAGTGGCCCGGCTGCCACTGCACTTGCCCTTGTTTTCACTCTCAATGACTTACACACACACGCCAACCCTTCAGCCCGAGGACGTCCCTTCTCCGTTTTCCGTTAGTCAGCGATTGGCCGCCTCTTTAAGCAAGCGCTCGAAACCTACACGCATGTGAGCACAGGACGACTGTATTTCGATGGGGAACACACAAGATTTATGTTGCAAAATACGTTTTCATCGTTCCAATTGCTATAAATCTTGTACCAAAACGATGGCCCCCATCTGTACGTCCCGTCCTACCGCACATTACGTCCCGCTATGTATGTCTGCGGACGCCGAGTGTCTTGCGGTAAACCATAAGGCTCACCGGAACTCCAACCGGAGCTTGGAAAGAAAATGGCAGCAAAACTAGCAACTAGCAGAAGAAATCCGTGAAGCTTCTTCCGTGCCATTCTTGGTTCCCGCGACAGCTAGCTGCGGCTCCGTTGGAGTGGAGTGAAGAAGCAGAGTGAACATTATCCTCTTATCGTTCGGTTTTGAATCTTTTCTTCATTTGCTCCAATAGTCTGGTGTACATGTTTCCATTTTGTATAAATCGTCGGCAGCAGAGATTTGAGGAGTTGCGGGTTGTAAACGGCACACAACAACTGTCTTAGCGGCGCTCCTGTCTAAGGCAAACGTCCAAAGTTAAGAAAAAATGCTCTACGAATTGTAGTGCAATAAAAAAAAGTAGACTCTGATCATGCTTTGCTACCGTTCAGTTTATGATTTGCTGTATCTTCGTTTTATTACCCACCGTTTCCGTAGCCCCAAGGCAGCGGGAATCGGAACAGCGGGATCGCTGTTTGCATGCTGGGATTATTAAGAACTGTTGGAAGGATGCGACGCTTCGGAACGTGACGGTAACTCTTCTCTCGATAGGACGATTTCTTATTTTGTTCTTGTATCTTTACAAGGGATTTTGTTCTGAGAATATAGAGGTAAATGGTACCGAGCACTAGCAAAAAAAATACAATAATCTTTTATCATGTTCAACTTGAGCAAACGACTTTACTCAAATATCAAGTGCTATCGAATTTGTTTTGTACCTTCTTTTTTGATAACTTCATGCTTCTAACTCAAAAGAAGCCAGTATCTATGAACCATACATTTGCATCCAATGTACTCGATTGAATATGTTTCTTTCAAGTTGGACGTCCGCCGCGATCCGATAAAGCGGATTCGACCAACAAGAAATCCACTTAGGTAAATATTTCCCACCAGACGTGCAACCAAACGCCGTTGCGAAGAGTGTTGCGCTCTTCGCTTGGCAAACATGGTAGATGAGCACGTTTTTTTCTTATTCTTCTTTTTGTTCCTGTTTTGGCATGCTCGTAAGGTTCTTTTTTCCACTCGCATTCCCAGCGGCTTTCGGTCTCTCTATCTGCTGGCGGGGTCATGCGATAACCTAGCGTAGCATGTTTAACATCTTCGTGTGGATAAGATGCAATAAATCATAAATTGTCGGAAACAGGACTACGTAAACAATGTTCACAACGAGTACAAACACACACACAAACACACACACATACAAACACACGCACAAAATGCAACCGTACAATTGTGTAAAGGTTCCCACTCCTTCCCAAGAGATTGTTCTTTCGGCCGTCGCTGCTGCTGCTGCTACTGTTCTTGGCAGTTGTTTTTGCTGATGGTGGCCGTTCCTTGCCTGCTTGTTTGGACGAAGAAAATTCAACTCCCTCACGGCACCTCTCGGCATCCACACGGCGTAAAACACATCCGAGAGCATGTGTTTGCATACATATACACGAGAGCCGGTCGTCGGTCGTAATCCAGCAACTTTGTTTGGTCTTTTTTGCTATCTTTATCAAACTACTGCACTGGCAGTGCCGCCGTTTGCTTGTGTGAAAACATGTCAGATCCGATTGTCTTCTCACTTTAGAATTTAATACACAATCCCACAAGGACACACGGATTGGCAAACGGGGCAGGCACATGCTGCTGCTGCTGCTGCTGCTTCGACATGTTCAGTAGCTTGATTTGACTGTCGACGTTAATGCCTCCGAAGCGGAGCGAGTGGACCGAGGCGTGTAGTAAAGGCACACAGCCGGAACATCCTTACTGACATATTTCAAGATTAAACTCGTGTACTTTTGCCAAGCGGATGGGAAACGAGACCGGTCCGGAGTATGACAATTGTCGTGATTAGTTACGTTGGCCTTAATCCGATTGTCTTGCACGAGACAGCCGGTTCACTTAGCTCGAGCCCAGCAGCATCTAGCTTGCAGGGCATTAGTTAAAGCTCCTACTAGTGCTAGAATTTAAATTCAAGCCATTGCGGTTTAATTAAAAAAACCATCAAAATCCTTCGAAACATCGCTTTCGAAAGCTATCAAACGAAATTCATTGAAATGGACCGTTTTATTTATGATGTTGATATTGATTGTTTGACTTCAATATCGAACCGAAAGGGAGTCTAAAAAACCAGTTTTAATTTTGCCTTTACACCGATTTTAACGGTTCGTTTTAAGGAGCTATCAATACGATGCCTTTCCGAAAGGGATTCGAATTGTATCGATGCAAACAAACGCGGTGTAATTAGGCTATTAATAAGATTTATCTTTCGCTGAGGTTTATCTTTCTCAAGGATTCTTCAGTTTTTTTCTCCTCCCAAAGTAGCGAGAAAAGGATTCGTTTCATGTTTCCTCTTCGAAGCGAAGCGAAGCAAGTTTTTTTTACCACTCTTATCCTAATGCTCAATCTTTGAACGCGCAATCAAAATGTTCAGCTGTATTTTTTTAGTTACTCGCAATAATTGTTTGAAATTAAAAAAAATGTAACCAAAAATGAGGAACCAATTGGAAATACACAAATAACTCCCAACCAAATAAACCATTCAAACAATCGTTCCCAGGTAACATAAATCGGCAGAGAATAAAGACTGTAGAAATAAACCAGGATAGCAGGCTTAAAGAGAACGCTTAACAGACGGCGAAAAAAGGAAAAATAAACCTGTTTTTAAGAGGAGAGTGGGAGAGAGGTTTATATTGAGAAAAAGAAAGAGAAAGATAGAGAGAGAGAACAGTTCATACTCGAACAGTAACAAACAGAGAACAAAAGAAGGATCAGCCTGAATTAATCAGCAGAAGTCATAAAAAAACATCCTTAGTAATGCCATGACCAAACTGTTATATACACCTCCGATATTAAATACACACACATCAAATGTACAGCAACCGTGCTACACACACGACAAGAGTTTAATACACCTCAGATGTTTAGATGCACACACATCAGATGTACAGCAACCGGGCTTTACACACCCAAGAGGTACAGCAACCTTGAGTGAAAGATCTAGAGCGGTTGGGGTCTTGCTATGTGAGAGGAGGAAGAAAAAGGAAAAGGGGAGAAGAAAGACAACGACGAGAAAAGACACACGTGTAAAAACCGAGGAGAAATATATATTAATTAAAAGCTAACTAACAAAGTCACAACAGTTTGGCGACGAGATAATGAACCCCAACAACGATTCATATGCTGCAGCAACTGCTCCGAAACCCGAAGGAAGGACAAGTGCATCTGTGCCGGCAACGGTACCATCGGTACCGGTTCCACCACCAAACTTTGCCATAGACCCATTTGATAAAAGGAAATCAAAATGGAAGCGATGGGTAGAGAGGCTGGAAACCGCATTCCTGCTATACGGAGTAACAGATGAACAGATGCAGAAAAACTTCCTTTTGCATTACATGGGTCCGGAAACGTACGATATCATCTGCGATAAAGTTGCCCCGGATTCTCCAAGGAAAAAAACATACGGTGAGATTGTTTCAACCTTAGATACGTTTTTTAGCCCGAAACCACATGAAATCGCAGAAAACTACCGTTTCAATTGTCGCCGACAGGGAGACAAAGATGCTGCTGTTGCGGAAGAGACCGCCGAAGAATATTTGGTAGCCCTTCGAAAGATTGCTGTTACATGCAATTTCGGAGAGTATCTGCAGAAGGCGTTAAGGAATCAATTGGTCTTCGGGATTAAACGTGGCGATATCCGTGATCGGCTACTGGAGAAACGGGATCTAACGCTGGACGGAGCACTGGAAATTGCTGTGAGTATGGAGCTCTCGCGGAAGGGAAGAACGGAGATCGAAGGCGGATCTTCTAGACAAGAACTACATGCAGTTCATCAACCGCGAAGAGATAACAAAGGGCCAAATATTGCAAAACAGAATGCTACGGCAACCAGTACTAGTTGTTTTCGTTGTGGAGATAAAACGCACTTAGCAAATGCGTGCAAGCACAAACGCACTGTGTGCTCCTTTTGCAAGCTGCAAGGGCACTTAGCAAAGGTGTGTTTAAAAAAGTCTGCTTCTACTAAAACCGACACACGGCCGATAAGAAAAACCCATGCGGTACACGCAAATTATGCTATTAACCACCAAGGAACAAACAATTTACAGATCCGAGATATTTGTTCGGTGGGGGGGTTATCGCGCTGTCGGAAATTTATGCTGGACGTTTTGGTCAATGGGAAAAAGATAAATTTTGAAATCGATACCGGTTCGCCCGTCAGTATCATTAATGCTGCACTATATAATAGATGCTTCCCTACGACAAAAATGCGTAAAAGTGACACAGAGTTAGTAAGCTATTGCAATACAAGCATCAATGTGTTGGGTATATGCGATGCGTCAGTGACGCTAGATGAGAAAATTCTCAAATTGCCATTATACGTCGTAGAGTCAGAAAAACATCCACTATTGGGTCGAGAATGGCTTAAAGAGATGACGTTAGATTGGAATAGTATATTTTCAAAGAGCGATATTAATACACTTGCTAATTATACAGACTGCACGACTGCTGCTGCTTCTACTTCTTCTTATCGTGCTACTGTTGCTTCTTCGGATACGTATACTTCTGCTGCTGCTCCTGCTTCTTCTGATCGTACTAATCCTTCTGCGAGCGGGTCTGCTCCTGTATTACCGAATAAAGTTGCTACCTTACTGCAACGTTACCCACAAGTATTTGATTCTTCGATTGGTCGAATTTCAAATGTGCAAGCAAACCTTCGCTTAAAGGAAAACGCACGACCGGTGTTTATTAAGGCACGGAAAATACCCTTCAATTTGATGAAAACAGTGGAAGAGGAGCTGAATAAACTTGTGATGGAAGGAGTGCTTACGAAGGTGGATTCCAGCAATTGGGCAACACCTATAGTTCCGGTAAAGAAATCGGGCAACCGAGTTAGGATTTGTGGTGACTACAAACAAACCGTGAACCCTAACCTCGTCGTGGACAAGCACCCACTGCCGACTGTGGACGAATTATTCACTTCCCTTGCTGGAGGAACAAAATTCAGCAAAATCGACCTCGTCCAAGCGTATTTACAACTAGAAGTCGCGCCTGAAGATCGTGAGATCCTTACGTTATCGACTCATCGTGGCCTGTACCGCCCAAATCGCCTTATGTATGGTGTGGCATCGGCCCCTGCAATTTGGCAAAGAAGAATGGAAGCAATACTCCAAGGTATACAAGGGGTAAGTGTTTTCCTGGACGACATTAAAATTACAGGTGAAAGCGATGAGGTACACTTGAAACGTTTAGAAGAAGTTCTTAGGCGCCTTAACGAATGCGGAATACGCGTGAATAAGAACAAGTGTGAATTTTTTGTTGACTCGATCGAGTATTGCGGTTATGTAATCGACAAAAATGGCATTCACAAGATCAGAGAGAAAATTGCAGCTATACAAAAGATGCCCGTACCGAAGAATAAGGATGAAGTTCGATCATTTATTGGCTTAATCAATTACTACGGTCGATTCTTTCAAAACCTGAGTACAGTTTTGTATCCTTTAAACAATTTACTAAAAACCGACGTACCGTTTAAGTGGACAAAACAATGCGAAGATTCTTTCAATCAGGTGAAAGAACAGATGCAGTCCGACAATTGTTTGGTACATTATTCGCCTGAATTACCACTACTTCTTGCTACAGATGCTTCACCCTACGGGGTAGGGGCTGTACTTAGCCACGTGTATCCAGATGGTTCAGAAAGGCCAATACAATTTGCATCGCAAACGTTAACACGTGTGCAACAAAAGTACATGCAGGTGGACAAAGAGGCTTACGCCATTGTATTTGGAGTTCGTAAATTCTTCCAATATATATACGGTCGAAGATTTACTTTGCTAACCGATAACCAGGCGATCACAAAAATCTTCGGGGAACATAAAGGTTTACCTGTTTTGTCTGCGCTTCGCATGCAACACTATGCTACCTACCTGCAAAGCTTCGACTATGCAATAAAGTTCCGGAAATCCTCTGATCATGCTAACGCCGATGCGTTGTCGAGAATTCCTTTGGCCGTTACTGATCCGGATAACATGATCGAGGAGGCGGATTCAATAGAACTAAACCAGATAGAGACCCTACCCTTGACCGCTGCTGAGCTTGGACAAGCTACTGCTGGAGATAAATCCGTTCAGATACTAATGCAAGGTATTATACATGGCCAACAGGTAGAAGGAAAAGATCGGTTCGGAATAGAACAAAATGAATTTTCCTTGCAGAAAGGATGTCTCCTTCGAGGAATCCGAGTTTACGTGCCTGCTACTCTTCGGGAACGTGTCCTACAAGAATTACATACTGCTCATTTCGGAGTAACTCGTACTAAATCCTTAGCAAGAGGATTCTGCTGGTGGCCGAGCATCGACAAGGAGCTAGAGGCTATGATAGCCAATTGTGCAGACTGTCAGTCTGTACGTGCCGAACCACCAAAAATGAGCCTACACTGCTGGGAAACACCCAGTGCACCATTCCAGAGGGTTCATGTAGACTATGCGGGTCCGTTCATGGATTCATATTTCTTTATTTACGTAGACGCATACAGCAAGTGGCCTGAAGTGCAAGTCTGCAAGAATACGACTGCAGAGAACACAGTGAACATGTGTCGCGAAATATTTAGCAGATTTGGTATACCATCAGTCCTTGTAAGCGATCATGGAGTCCAGTTCACATCGACTGTATTTGAGCAGTTTCTGAGAATGAATGGCGTTGTACACAAAATGGGAGCACCATATCACCCCGCCACCAACGGTCAAGCGGAACGTTACGTACAAACCATAAAGCAGAAACTGAAGGCGTTAAAGTGCTATAAATCCCAGCTGAATCAAGAACTGTGCAATATCCTACTTACATACAGGAAAATGATTCACCCATCTACTGGTAAATCGCCGTCAATGCTGGTGTTTGGACGTCAAATTCGCTCGAGACTGGATCTTTTACTACCCAAAAACAATATACCAAACAAACCTGAGATTGCAGTGCGTCAGTTTCGGGATGGTGATAGAGTGCGTGTGAGAGATTTTTTGTCACAGACTAAATGGAAGTTTGGAATCATTTCAGAAAAGGTCGGTAAACTTCGATATACTATACGATTGGACGATGGACGGATCTGGGAACGTCATATCGATCATATAGCTGGGGTCGGCAGTAACCTACGAGGAAGACAATTGGAAACTTCAAATGAGGAGGAACTTGCGGAAAGCAACGAGCAACCACACTCCCACACCACAACGGTTACCCCAGCTACGACCAGAATTTCATCTGAAGATACGGACGGTACTACGACGACAACTGTAATGGTACCAGTAGCTGATCCCTTGTACACTCCGAGTACAGTGCCCAGCACATCAGCCAATACCAATATAGTACCCAATGTTCGGCGCTCAACTCGTGTTAGTAGACCTCCCAACAGGTTAACGTTTTAGATTGCAACTCTCAAAACTTAGCATGAGGAGAATTTTTTTTTACGAAGGGGAGAAGTGTTATATACACCTCCGATATTAAATACACACACATCAAATGTACAGCAACCGTGCTACACACACGACAAGAGTTTAATACACCTCAGATGTTTAGATGCACACACATCAGATGTACAGCAACCGGGCTTTACACACCCAAGAGGTACAGCAACCTTGAGTGAAAGATCTAGAGCGGTTGGGGTCTTGCTATGTGAGAGGAGGAAGAAAAAGGAAAAGGGGAGAAGAAAGACAACGACGAGAAAAGACACACGTGTAAAAACCGAGGAGAAATATATATTAATTAAAAGCTAACTAACAAAGTCACAACAGCCGGTTCACTTAGCTCGAGCCCAGCAGCATCTAGCTTGCAGGGCATTAGTTAAAGCTCCTACTAGTGCTAGAATTTAAATTCAAGCCATTGCGGTTTAATTAAAAAAACCATCAAAATCCTTCGAAACATCGCTTTCGAAAGCTATCAAACGAAATTCATTGAAATGGACCGTTTTATTTATGATGTTGATATTGATTGTTTGACTTCAATATCGAACCGAAAGGGAGTCTAAAAAACCAGTTTTAATTTTGCCTTTACACCGATTTTAACGGTTCGTTTTAAGGAGCTATCAATACGATGCCTTTCCGAAAGGGATTCGAATTGTATCGATGCAAACAAACGCGGTGTAATTAGGCTATTAATAAGATTTATCTTTCGCTGAGGTTTATCTTTCTCAAGGATTCTTCAGTTTTTTTCTCCTCCCAAAGTAGCGAGAAAAGGATTCGTTTCATGTTTCCTCTTCGAAGCGAAGCGAAGCAAGTTTTTTTTACCACTCTTATCCTAATGCTCAATCTTTGAACGCGCAATCAAAATGTTCAGCTGTATTTTTTTAGTTACTCGCAATAATTGTTTGAAATTAAAAAAAATGTAACCAAAAATGAGGAACCAATTGGAAATACACAAATAACTCCCAACCAAATAAACCATTCAAACAATCGTTCCCAGGTAACATAAATCGGCAGAGAATAAAGACTGTAGAAATAAACCAGGATAGCAGGCTTAAAGAGAACGCTTAACAGACGGCGAAAAAAGGAAAAATAAACCTGTTTTTAAGAGGAGAGTGGGAGAGAGGTTTATATTGAGAAAAAGAAAGAGAAAGATAGAGAGAGAGAACAGTTCATACTCGAACAGTAACAAACAGAGAACAAAAGAAGGATCAGCCTGAATTAATCAGCAGAAGTCATAAAAAAACATCCTTAGTAATGCCATGACCAAACAATTTAAAAAAAACAGTTAAACACAACAGTATGCAAAGTGGTCTGATCCTTGGCATGTTGCTGATTGAAAGTAGGAGTAGGAAAATCTTTGTTTTGAATCGTGAATCGCCGAAGTTATCATAGACGCGCTGTTTGACAGGACGCGAGCACGTGCGTTAGATAAACTAGTACAGCTTCTGAGTGAACCGGGGGAGTGGGGAGTGGTATTTCGTGAGAGGAGAATTACACTCGTGAAAGGGTAGATGCCAAGGGGCTGTGAGGCTGGAGGTGTGAGGGAGCGACTGCGTTTACCTGCGTTGCGACTGGCGGTAGGAAGTGATTACTACGCCTACTTTGCTGGAGCAGTGAGGAACAGGATCGTGCTGCATGGAAGCTCGGGACGAAATGGTGTTCAGCGATACACCGCCAAGCGATCCACGCGGTGTGGTGAAGATGGACGTGGCCATATCGTCGTCACTTTCGGAAAATCGGCGCGTGCTGAGAATGAACGGTGAAGAGAAACGAGATAGAAAAGAGGAACAAAAAAAAAAAGACAAAATAGGGGTGAGGAAATCGGGTGTTGGGTGTGAATGTGTTGGGAAGTGGTGTAAGCAAGTTAATTGCCGATTAATAGGGTGGTTTACAAGCAGGTGTAATCACTATCGCTAACAGTAGGCAATATCATAAACTGGAGATGTATTATACAGGATGCTTGGGAACTGCAAAATCTGTGATAGTATCAAAATGCTTCTGATTGAAAATTGTGGACGGCACTGGAAACAGATGTACAAATGCATTCTTACGAAGGATATTATCGAAGCATTTGAATATTTACAGAATAACTTTGCAAAGGGGATTGCAGGATTTCGATGCGAAGGATTTCAATTTCAAAAACTATCTTCTATGTAAATTGTACACAAATCACTTGCAAAATATGGGTGCTTTTGGGGACATTCGTAGGGCGATGAAATGTGGGCAAGTTAGCAAATATTTTGCTACTTTGTCACTACCAGACCCGAACCAGAAGAGTGAAATTCTAACGCAGCAGTATGCACACTGCACTGACCTTGTACTGAAACGCTACACTCGGGAAACACGACATCGCGAAAATGACGACCAGCGAACGGACAAGCAAACGATACGCTTCGGGCCGCAGCCTACTTTGCTCATAAATTAGTGCACTATTTATCACTCCTCTGTGCACTGTGGGACCGATGGGTGGCGACAAGCTTTCGTCTTATGCAGCCGAACGCATGGTAGAAGGTACACAAGGGGACACACATACACACAGACTGGAAGCGATGATTTATCCTACAAAATAATTGTACGACCAATGGACATTTCCTGCGCTTTCGCCTGCGAATGCTAACTCCCCTAATGCCACCGCTGACTGTTGGCTGGTAGTCAAAACAAACGCATGGCAGGGCAACTGAGGCGTACACGGCAAACTTGGAACATCAAAACAACATCGAAGGAAATCCAGTCATAGGACTGTGCTCAGCAGCACATACATTAAGCACATTTAGGTTGTATTGCAAAGCTCCTTTAGGGACGGCATGGGGCATACGCACCTGGAAGAATCGCGATCTCGTTGAGGCGTTCCGAACAGACTCTTGCGCTGTCGTTCCGGTGTCTTTGGGGCGGAAAATTTCCTGGTCGTCAAACGTGGGCTGCTGCTTGTCTTTTCACTCTATAAAAAGCAATGAAATAAAAAAAGTTTTTTTAGAGGTTTACCTATTTTCCAAAACAATGAAAGCACACTCTAATTACAGTGCAAACGATACAGGTACTCGTTGAACTGAACTCAACAACTAGACAAACGGTTCATCGTAACTAACGAGTTCAATTTTCCCATCCCACTACACGACACCCAACGGACTGTAAAACTGAGGCACCCGAGTCTCCCGAGTACACGGACACGCTGTGGCATGAGCTTAAGCCGTAATAGTAATTTAATGGTAAAGGTCAGTCGGTGTAAGTGGTCAGAGGGACCGTACCTAAAGCCTCTGCCCGAAACTGCAGAGCGAGTGATTTCTAATCCCTTCCCTCCGGGGGTGGGAGAGTGGGTGGACCATAAACGTTCGTACCGTACCTTGCTGAAAAGACTGCCATCCCCGTTGAGCTGCAGGCTGTGCCGATGTTGACACAGCGCTGCATGCGGTATGGCAATGTTGTGGCCAACGCTCGGGCGCCGGTCCATCGGCAGCAGATGGGGCGGCGAGATGCTCTTGGTGGACGTGGCCGTTGTCGTCGTCGTTATCGTAACCGTCGTTGTAGTCGTGGTCGTCAGATAAGGTTGAGTTACGATTTTCGGACCTCCAATCTCGAGCCGTCCCTGCACGATGGTGGCTTGTTCCGACTTTAGCGGAAGTGATTGCTGCTGCTGTAACGGCTGGTGCAGCGGGGAAGGTGCCCCATTAGGAGGCTGCCCGTTCGCGGGGCTGTAGCAGGGAGTGGTCGTTACGGTCGGGGGCGTTGGAGGTGTTTTAATTTGTTGCTGCTGATGTTGCGGCGAATGTTGCTGGTGATCCAGCGCTGGCTGCTGTTGTTTGTCGGGCGTTCTTGATGCTTGTCCCGGTTCCTCTTCCTCCGTTTGGCTTGTGTCCGTCGTGCAGATGGTAGGCGTCGGGGGCGCTGCGGTGGCGAGGGTGGCCATTTTGTGTGCCCTAGGATTAACACGCTCCGGCAATGGGCTGGTGGGCGCTTTCCCGTACTTGAACGTGCCCTCCGTGGGCGTGTCGTCTGATTTATCCTGTCCGCCGGAACCGGTTGAACCTACCAGTGTGACGCTGCTCAGATTGGACGGGGAGGAAGGGCCACTCATGGCCGTTTCTAAAAGATGTACAATGCACAACAAAAGGGATTAGTGCGTGTCGGGCCAGCGATGGGACGGGTTGGTAGGTGTGCAATGCGTCATAAACATTGCTTAATCACCTGTTAAAGTATCGGAGCTACTCGAGCCGGGCATCGTCTTCGGTATTACCAGGTACGAGTCGTCCTGCGGTTGCTGGTGAAGCTGGTGCTGAGATTTACTTTGCAAATGTACGGTGCCTCCCGTTGGAGTTGGTTCGATCGGTTTCTCCTCCACCACCTTCTCGTTCAGATGGTGCGTGCTGTGGATGATTACGGGGCCCACCTGCTCCGGTATCCAGGAGAGGGTTTCCTGCTCCGAGTTCTGGTGATTTTGATAGCCCCGGCGAGATCCCCGAAAGCGTAGACCTGTTGAGTCGCCGCTCATCGAACGATCCCGGTCAGCGCCTTCCGAACAGTAGCCTAGCGATTGTAATGGGAGGAAATTGAATATCGAACACGAACAAGCAATGGTTTACAGCAAACACTGCAGCCTGCTTACCGGAAACGGAGCTCGCTCCGGACGTGCGGCGAGGAGAAGCGCGCCCATCTTGGTACGGTAGCTCAAGAAAGTCGGTCTGATGTTCGCAATCGCACGATGGCTCTACGGGCGGATCGTAGAAAACGCTCTTCAGCGCATTGAGCACCGTTTCACCGTCCGTAAACACTCGATACGTGAGCAGAAATGTGTTCAGAAAGTCTATCGACAGGAACCGCAGATCTGTAAGACGCTGCAGCAAACGCTCCGGTGTGGCATAGCGCACCTGTGGCAGTTTGCACGAGTTCAACGTACGCGAGAAGCGGATGTCTACGTCATCCTTGAAGAGTCGCGGATCGGCCCGTAATGCTTGATGGCCTGCAAGAAGAGATGCTTCAGATTTTAATTTACCAACAATCGGAGCCGCCACATTTGTTGACGGACAGTCGATGACATCAAACATGCAACACAACAGAAAACAACGGAATAACATCCAGTTCCCATCGAGGACGGGTGGCGCACAGTGTGCAGTGGGGAGAGAGAGAGAGAGACATAGAGATCGGATCAGGTTACCACCAGGATACAACAGCTGTCTGATGGATTGTACTACACTCAACATTCACATACGTGCACACACACGCGCACAGCCATTGCCGCTCTCTTACCTCCCGAAGATCCCCCAATTCCCGGCGAAAGCAAAGAGTGCATGTGGATATTATCCAAACACTGCGATATGTCACTTATCCAGGCTTCCTTGTCCTGAATGGTCGGCGCTACCAGATGAATTCCATGACGGGCGCCCGATTTTGACTCGACAAATATCTTAAAATCTCGGTTGCCCGCATTTACCGACTCTGTTACGCTCAGCGTACTGCCCCGGGTAGATGCGGAACAAACCGAAGCATCCTCATCGTCGTGCTGCACCTCGCTCGGATCCTCGACCAGCGTTGCATCGGCTAAGGGAATCTTCCCAACGTCCGGCAGAAGATGCAGGCGGCCCCCCGAGGTTCTGAAAGATAAAACAAAACATATTAACTACCATTGATGTTTGAACACGAAAATCCGTTATCGCACAAAACTGTGCTACTGGAAGGTTTCATAAAGCTCAAACGCGTCCTGAAACTTATCCTGAAATAAGCGCTTTGCAAGGATTGTGAAAAGTTTCATCGGCACCATGAATCAAAGTCCATATAATACAGAGGTCGATGCATAGCTCGATTTTGGTTCACCATTTTGAAAGCTCATTTTTGACAGTTAGATGAAAAAGCGTTCACAAACGATTCCAAATAACCATACACTTTTTAGGGCTAATTGTGCTTTTTCTGCAAAAAATCTAGTGTAACTATACATTTCCTTCTCATGAACGTGGCATGGAGTAGTTTTTTCAGTAATTCATCACTTAAAAATGACCACAATCAGAAATCTGGCCTCTTAGCTTTGACCTTCTTTCGCTGCACAAAATTTTGTCGTAATTTCGAGCACTGATCTTGTTGTAATTGATAATTTCACTATAATTCTATCTTTTCTTGATATTTGTCAACTTTTTAAAGTACAATATTACAAACAAACGATGTAAAAATGGCCGAAAATGCTTTCAGACCACTGCATGCACAACAACTAAAACCTCAATGTATGCTACGATGAAACTATTGAAGCTTTTTCATCCAGCTGTCAAAACTTTCCCACGCTTTTTGATCAAATGTTCTGGACGACTCGACCTCTGTATTATATAGACTTTACCATGGTGAAATGGCATGAAATGTATCCTGAAATGTTTCACAAACAAGCGAAAGCTCAGTCCAGGGTTCCTTACCTTGTTGCTATAATCATGTGGTTCGAGAAGAGGAAACATTGCCGCACTGCATCACGCTCGCTTTTAAAGGAGGCCAGGCGGCTGCGTATTCGCCCTCGACCGGGCGGCACTTGTACCAAGCTTCCTGCAATGGAACGTAAAGTTTGACAGCATAAAGTCGCGTTCTGACAGCATCCCGTGCGGGTTTATCGCTTTCAAGGCAAAAAGCTTTCTCCCCAAACCCCCCTCCCCCCCTTCCCATTGGCAAGATCCAAGCATCTCTCACCTTGCCTTACAAACACCTGATTGACGTCGAGCAGAATATCGCACCCCTCGACAATCATTCGCTCGACGGCGAGATTCTTGCGGAGATTCTCCGTTTCCGACACCTCGTCGTGCATTTGACGCGACAGATCTTCGAGCTGCTGGCGCGCATTTTGCAGACTCTTCCGCTCGACATGATCGTGGGGCGTGTGGGCGAGCAGCTCGTGCAGCGTGATGATGTACCGCGGGATCTGATGCATCGGGTAGGTGAGGAACGTTTCGAGACTGCGCCCCTGGCAGGCCGGTTTCGCCTCCAGCCGCTTCAGCACCGTGGCAAAGTTGGTGTTGCTCTTGCACTCGGTCAGCACCTGTAGACTGTAATGGTGGTTGCGCACATACTCCTGGTAGATGCTCAGCATGGGCAGCAGCATGTCGAACAGATCGCCTAGAAATGTATTCGGAAAATTAAAGCTAATTTTATACAACATGATGAATGGGCAGAGAGGGATTGTGAGGCGTGCAGAGGCCGCTAGAAGCGCGATAGGTTTTGAGGGGGTGGGGGGGGGGGGTGAAGCAAGACGAGCAGATGGGAGGAACCGTGGCACACATGCTGCTCTCCCGGTCGGGCGCGGAGTAGAAGCAATCTTACCAAGCACTAGCGTCGGCCACGACTCCAGCCGTGAGGTCAATCCCTTCAGGAATATCTGGTGCAGGAACAGAACCGTCTCCGAGTTGAGAAAGATCGAGTTGACGTCCTCGTGCGAGCAGGGCGGCCGCTTCGAGCTGGCTGCCATCTTGAACGGGCGCAGGAAGCACGCGACCAGCACCTCCAGCTGCTCGAGGTACTCCTCCTCCGCCTCGACCATGCTGAACACGAGATGGTTCCGCTTGCGCATGCTTTCCGCGTGCGGCGACCGGATGTACTCCTCCACGATCTGCTTCCAGCGCCGGCGGCACAGCCAGCCGCGGAAGAAGCTCTGCACCTTCTTGATTTTGCGCAGCTCGATCGAATCCTGCACCGAGGCGCACAGCCCCGGCAGCGAACCGTGGTCGTCCTGCGAGTCGCCCGGCACACTGAAGCTGCCCCGCCCGACCGGCGTGGCCGAGTAGCTCGAGCGGGTCTCCTTCCTGAGCACACAAATCTAGCCCCGGCCCGGAAAAAGGGGGGGGGGGGTGGTACGAAGGCCGACCGCAGGAAATATCGTGAAAACGAAATGTCGACACGCGCCAAAACCGGAAACGAGGAAAGTCAAAACAATAATTAGTTCGTAAGAGTGTTGCACAGGCCGCGCACCCGCGTGCAAACAACCCACCACTCTATTGTGCCTCCCCCCTTTCTTTCCCACCCTCCCAGCCCCCTAATGCCGGCCATCCCAGAAACCGCTGAACGCTTCCGGCAAAGCTTCCGGCCGACGTCGTTGAAGTGTAGCGTGAAGCGAAAGGCAAGCAACAACTAAGGACGATTAATAACCTTCTTCGTCGTGCCTCGGCGTCCCACAGGACACAGCGCCATACTCTCACACACACATACACAGAGCAACAAACAAACCCGAGCCCGCTGGTATCCCTTCCTCGCCCACCCAGGCACCTCTTCTCCACCCCATTCTTACCTCGGCACGTAGCTTCCGTATTTCCGAAGCCAGCTCCTCGCACTGCTGAGTGTACTGCCATTTGGCCGTTTTCTCGCTTTCGACCACTTGCAACAGATGGACATGCTTCTGCTCGAGTTCCTCCTTCTGGAGCAGCAGTTTGTTGAAGCTGGGCGGTGTTTGTTCAACGGAGCGCATGAGGGAAGGTCGAAGATGTACAAGAAAAATGTATTTTTATTTATATGAACTGAACTGCTCGGGCTCGTCGGAACGCGGGCACAGCGAAAGAGAGAGAGAGCTTGCTGCCATTGCCATAGTCAAAGGGAAAGTGCACCTTAACTAGAGAGCGAGCCTTCAAAGCCAACAAGTGTACTAATTAAAATGCAATCAGTTGAAGAGCGTTTTGGTGGCAGAATGGCGACGAACTCCCGGTGTTACCGTTTTCGCTATGCCTTCTCACTTTCTAATGAATATGTATGAGGACTGTGTGAAGAATTAAAACAAGAATCTTTGGCACGTGCGGTGGGAAACTAGTAGAAGCAAAGGCACGCGCAGGGGAGATTTATTACGCTTGTCTTTTGCCGTATGAAAAATATTGTCATTATACATGTAAAATTATGCACTAACTATTTCCTTCCACGAAAAGGGGCTAGCTGCTATTAATAAGGGTCGTTTTTGGTGTTTTTTAGGCAAGCCTGAACCTGAATAATGAACACACTTACCTTGCCTCTCTTATTGCAATAATCCAGGCTGAGCACTCTGACTCAGTGGCGGCGCGCAGTTCGTACTGTCTCTGATTTTCTCGTCGGTAGCAAATAGTGAAGCAATGCTGGAAAAGGAAGAACAAATGAGATACAAAATTAAGAAAGTGAAGACACAATCACTAGGATTATTGCTATTCCTATGATCTTTTACAACAAATAACTCCCTGCTTGGAAGCCTTTCAGGAATATTAACAGACATTTTCATAATAACATGCTTGGAACTATTGTAAACCACAACAATCCAGCTCACGATCAGTATAAGTGAAAAACTGAGATAAAATGTTCAGCTGAAACAATTCAATTACAGCGACGAATTTTAAAGAGAACATTTACTTTGCCCTACCATGCATTTGCAACATTTCTCACGATTACGGTTAGGCGGGAGCCATCACTTGGGAAGCAAAATGCACTTGAGCTCAGAAAGTGAAATATTACACCCCGGGAATGCCGCGTACCGCCCGGGAAAGATCGGATTTATGAATCTATAAATACGACGCACGGTTTGTCCAGCGAGCTTTCATCCTTTCATTCCTATTCCACCATCTTCCATCGGTGTTACTCAGCGACCGAGGAGCCGACTCCTTTCAAACACTCTACCCACTCATATCTCACTCGAAGCTGGGGATTGTAATCAAATTTCCTTCCGCTCCGCTCTCTCTCTCTCTCTCTCTCTCTCTCTCTCTCTCTCTCTCTCCAGTGCGGTTGTGGCAGCATTGTTGAAACCCATTTGTCTACATTCATGACCAGAGGCAATCGTTCCGTTGTGCTCTTCCCACACACACACACAAGAGATGACCACAGTAAGAATGGAAAGAACTCTGTATGATGCTCTCGTACTGCTAACGTGAATAACGAACTTCGTGTCCCTGCAACGCCATGCCTCGCGAGGCGTTTCGCTGACCCGTTTCCGAAGGCGCAGTGGGGAAACAAGAAGTAACAGTGCAACAATAAAACCGTCCATAGTAAGGGAAAGCACTACGGGAAACGGAACGATACGTTTTGAAAAATTCATCCAACGCAAACACACTCCACGACGACGACAAAGACGGTAAGGGTGCAGGGTTCGTTGAAAATCCCTGAAGTAAATCTCCAAAACAGCACAGCACCCGCTCCTGCTGCACATGGAGCGTTGGGTCGATTAATTTTTAAGCACTCTTGCAATGCTTTATTTAAGTGTTTTATTTGTGCGCGAGATGAAGTCCGCAAATTTGATCAAGCGTTGTTTTCATACATTCCGCTTGCCCTCCCTGTGCATGTGGAGCATTCTGGGAGCAACACAGTGCAGCAGTAAGATCTTACCACAGCAGCCAAACAACCGCATCTGCATCCAACTGTGTGTAAAAGTTCGCACGGGCAATACAAAAAGCTCACCCCCGGTACTATACGCGCGGCAACGGTGAAGCATTTTCATCATCCCATTTCACTAATGGCAATGTGGTGCAAAACACTCCAAGCTCCTTGGCACGGTCGGAAACCGCGAAAGCTCCCGGCCTGCTGCTGCTGCTGCGGCTGCGGCTGTTTGCAATGCTCGAGGAATTGGTAGCATCGGGAGCAGAAAACAGAAAACTCATTACACAACCGAAACCGAACCGAGGGTTCGAATTAAATTCCTCTCGCCGGCTTAACACCTCCTACCCTTCCCAGCTCTCCCTTTCTCTCTCTCTATGTTAACTTCTGTGCGGGGTGCTCTTTTTGCCAGGGCGCACTTGCAGGCACCATACCATCGTTGATAGCATAGGTTCTCTGCTTGGCAGGGATGTGAAGGGCTGCTTGAAAAGTGTGATTTGGCCATAATTGCCAGCAGCTGTGACGGAAGAGCGGGATTAATTATTCGCACCATAAACGACCGTCGCCGTGGGGAAGGAGTGGAGTGGAGCGAGTGAAGCTTTCACCCAAAAGGGGCCCATCATCACTATCGCATCTCTCATCGTTTCTCGCGTTTGCATGTTTAGAGTGAATTAGCTTAACCGTAAGCAGGTTCGTAAGCACACTCGTGTGGCACGGTTGTTTCAGCTTTGAGCACGTTGATGCTGAAGTATTCTCAACTCAACAGGACACAAATGAGATCACTTCGTGTGCGAAGGGCTATTGTTGGTGTGTGTGTCTGTTATAATTTACCCAAATAAGATTCACAGCAGCATTGGACAAACTTCCAGCAGCAGTTCGATTGCTGTTTCTATAATTGATCATAAACAAATAGATCGGACCAGTGCGGCGGTATCTTCATCAGTGGAGCAGTGAAGTTGTTGTTGATATTTTTTACAGCATACCCAAATAAGCCCCGCTCACTCACTTGGCATTATCAATTCATCAGCATTATGAATTAATCATGATGCAACATAACCGTACCAGGAGGCATCGGACCGAGCATTGAGTTTTGGCATTGAAAAGCCACCGATGGTTAGCGCATGAAATTGGTATAATTCGGTTAAATTGGCTGGGCGGGTTCGGGGCATAGCAGAAGAGGGGGGCAAAATAAAGGGGATGACAAAGAAATTCAGAAATAACCACCCAGCCCCCCACCCGCCATCTCGCAATTTCCGCTTGCTCGTCACCGATTCCATGGAACGGATCAATCGCTTTGACAAGTCAATCCCACTCCTCACCACCATCACGCAGCTCGCGCCTCGCCCTACCGCCACGTCCTAGCGACGTCAAGTGGACGATAAATTTTCAATCCGGCAGATAAGCTGCAGAAGAAAACTTTTCGATTTTAGCGACAACAACCGCACCGTACTTGCTGTCCCCGTTTGTTTCACGCCAGCCCGTCCCTCGTGGTGGGATTTCTTCGACATTTCTTGTTGCTTCTTGTTGACGCACGACTGCACGCTCAACGAATTTCGCAAGGATAAGCTGCCGAGCGCTCGTGCCCGAGTTTTTCGCAACCCCAAGCACCAACGTCAAACGAAACGCGCGCTGTTCCCTGCCGAACGTTCGAATTTTCCGTCAAGCAGAGCTGCACGTGGAACAAAGGAGATTAAAAATTATGTTCTCCGGTAGGTAGACGGGCGCTGCTGCTAAGGTTTGATAAAATGAATTTCAAAATGGACGACACGTCACTGACCTCGACAGGAGCGCGCCCGTTCGACTTTAACATTCGCCCGGATTCGGATGTTCTGGCATGTATTCCTACATGGAAGAAAACCCGTGTTCGCTTTAACTACACCGCACTACACAAGGAAACCCGAGCACGAGTCGAGCTGACAATGGGCGGCAGAGCACGGTGTACTTCTTGGGGCATATGTTTTATTCATGTGGCTTTCTTATTACGTTATCAAGTAGCAGTAGCACGGGAGAACACCAGAAGCCGCCGCAAGCATTGAACCGGAGCTTTGCAACGGTTTTGATCTCGTGCGCCTCGTTGTCTTAATTTTGCCGTTCTTCAACTTTATCTCAGGTTGTTCATGAATATCTGATTAACTCTCCTGCGCCTGTTGCTCCGCTCCGTTGCATCCGTTCTGTGCCGTCCTTTTCCATCTTCCATTTTGGGCACCGCCCACACGTGCCTATTATTGAGATGTGGTGTTGTTTTGTTGGTGGGTGGCCTCCATGTTCAAGCTTGCTTTTTTTTTAATCCACACCGTCGTGATTGGTTGTGATGATTTTGGAGGAAAAACTTTTCACATTTCGGAACAGCGAAACAGGTGAAAAAAAACAAACCACCCGAACCCGTCTGCGCTAGGCAACATGCTCCGCAACCGGTGAAACATTTTCTATCTTGCGCGATAGAAAGCAATAGGAAAAGGACGCACTGAGTGGAGGTGCAATTCCACTAAAAAGCTATTCCTTTTACAGTCGATAACACTTTTCGATTCAATTTCATTTTTCATTGTAACACACTGCAATCGTTTCACATATCCCGAGCGCGGCAGTATGTGCTAAACGCCACAGAAAGATTGTTTCTCGTGCAATAATCAATGATTTATGTTCGCACGTTTTTGCACCAGCGTAAAGTCTTTGTGCCTTTACGCCTTGTGAGTCCCAGCAACATCCGCAAATTCGCTCTAGCTCCAACCAACACATCGTTTGTGTGTGTGTGTGTGGGTATGGGTTTAATGTTACACTTCCACAGAAAAAGTGTAATCTAACACCTGCCGCGCGACTTACAGTGCATAAACGCGCCCGAACAATGATTGTCACACATCGCCCTGGTGCGGCCCAAAAGCGACGGGTCGGGCCATAAAAAAGCCGAAACGAATGTTTCACGTGCTGGCAATAAACTGCGTATGTGATAAATTGGTCTCATATATTAATTTCTCTCCCATACTCTAGCACCATTCGTCTACTCGCGCCCCGGGTAAATCGGCACCAGGCGCCTTTCGTCTTCTTCAGCTTGAATTAACCACGGGCAGAAGGATTAGCCAGCATTGCGCAAGGAATAAGCACCGAATTTGGGATGAAAAAACCTCAATCAAAACGATGACATTTTTCCCACTGCGACGGAAAGGATATCTGGACCTGGCGTACGTGCAAAGTCTTGGGCTAGGGCGATGTCGGTACCTTATCCCCTGCTGGGGATGTGCGCTCACACTCATGTGCGCGCATCGTGTACACCAAGTTCAAGGACGAAAGAACCATGTGGTTGTAAACAAAAAAGAAGAAAAAACAGGAGCCCTAATCATAAACGATAGGGAAAATTGATTTTACTTCCGCAACAAAAGCCAATGACGACGAGGACGAAGCCAACGAGTGTGGTGTTGGTGTTGGAATATTGGGGATGCTAAACGTACCTGTAATTTTTCTTCCTTAATAATTTTCGGAGCTTGACCGGTACTGGTTGATATGGGGGGTCCTGATATCGAGGGGGCTGAAACAAGCCGCTCACAGTAGCAGCCCTCCAGGAAAATGAGTCCGGAGGGCCGCGACGATTGCTCGGATTCGTAGTAGAAGAGTAAATTCTGCGAAAAAAAAAACGCGAGTAAAAAGCAAGGGGATACAATTAGTATAATTTCGTAATGGTGATTGCTTTTGGGGGTGATTAGGGCGCCACAAGGCTTGTGGTGTGGCGACGACCAGCTTACCACTTACCTGATAGAGCACAAACCATCGCATCTGCCATTTGTTATTATCGGATGTGCGCTTGTGTAGGTAGCCGTGCTGGAAAGGAAGCAACAGAGGAAAAAGATTAATTGATATAGACGCACCGAGCTTTGCGGAGCTTTAGCTTTACTCGCTTTATGAGCTTAGCGTGTACCCGGGGCCCGGGTACACGACTCATACTTCGAGAGGCATCGTTTTGAACGACGACATTATCCAAGAACCTACGACACTATAAAACAAACTGTTCCCCACGGTACGTCGTATCCTGTGAAATCCTCGGTCGGCTTTACTCTTTGGTCTTGTTTCCCCGTCCCGTCAGTCTTCTCGCCCCCAGATCCCTGGGTTGTACACGATGTACTCTAAATTGATATTGGTTTAACCCAGCGCAACAAGCAGCAGCAGCTGGGATCGTGCGACACCAACGGCATGATGGTCCCCGCATCCGACCAAAACACCGACCAAGGACCGAGCACGACGATGCTCAATTAGATGAAAATATGTGTTCTACCCGTCCAAGTGAGGGTAAATAACTGTTACGACAAAACTTTTCATGCTCGCACAGCATCATCGCACTCGACGGGGGAGTTAGTGTGTGGAGGAATGGGGGGAGAATGTTTGGTCGAAACCATGAAACATCATGCGCCGTGGCCTGTTGTTTGTGCTCCCAGGCAAATGCGAACTCCGGTACATGTCCTACACGCCCAGCACAGCAGGGTGCTTTTGGACAAAAAGTTTGCTACACCAGTCCGAATTTAAATGAAAGCATGTACACGGAGGTACATGCTTGGTTTTGTTAATCTCTTCTCAGCTCTACTTACCATCGAATGATCATACTGCGCCCGATCGGACAGCATAATCAGCTGGTTCTCGTTTACCCGCACGGAACGCTGCATTTTGGGGCTGAGCATTGATGCGGACGGTTGAAGAGAGGAAGGGTGGAAGATCGCAAAACGGTAGCGAAACTCGGTGTCACGGCACTTCTGCGTGTATTTAGGGATATCTTCCCGCGCACACACTACACTGGTGATACTCTTCAAAAACTGTCACTTCGATTGGTCGATCGATCACGGCACGGCTCACCATAGCAACGGCATACACAGCTCACTGGCGGACGGCAACCAGGCCGTTTCTCGTCTACACTGTGCCATCTTCACCGTTACTCTGTACCTTTAGGTGCCGTCACAGTAAAGCACACACATACACAAGCACACAAACAGATTCAGTTACTGGCCACTTTACTTCTGTGTCCGTATGGCACAACACCACCCTTAACTGTCATAATACTGGAGCACGGTTCTCTCGATGGCGATTCGATTTTCACAAAGCTGTGCATTGTTTGAGCACGGGTCGGAAACCTCTCCTCGTGGCCGTCAAAGTATTGCTGAAGGGCCACCACCTGCACCACCACCACCACCACCACTGTCACTGTGTTTTGGGGGTTTCTATTTGTTCAGGTTTGTTGTCTTTCGCCGATGCTCGTCACTGGCCCGGCATGGCGGGCAGAAGTAGACCGGGTGGAGCAGCGGCAATGGCGATGAGAAAACGTCATTGTGCCCGGCAACGGTGTTTCAGCCCCCTCGTCGGCCGCCGTTAAAGTTTCGCTGGTGTGCGGGAAGTTGTCGCGGGTTCGGTCGAATGTCCCCGCGCCGGAGCTGGTCGCACCGTCGGTTACGCTCGATGAAGAAACGATGGAGTGCGGCCCTTAGAAATTCATTATTTACCAAGGGCTGGCTGCTGCTGATGAGCTACGCCGTGTTTTTTTTTTTTGTTTTTTGTTTTTTGTGTGTGTGTTTCGTCCCAACCCCTCGCCTAGTCCATGCTAATCATGACGCGGTAGCTGACGATACGAGAAAGAGAGAGTAAACAACAAGAGGGAGATGAATAATAGCGACTTAACAGTGCTTTCTGGAGACGTCTCACAAAAAATCGTCCCCTTTTTTATTTTCCTTTTCCATAATAAAGTGAACGCCGATGAAACTGGCAAGCTGCTACCGTGTTGAGCAATTATACCTGTCCTTACACTTTTTGCGTATAAATTTGATTGAGTGTACATGAAGGAGGACATTAAGAAAAACACCCAACCATCAACACATAAACAGCGTATTTATTGATACTGGGAAAGAAATGAAGAGTGTGCTAATTTCAACGGAAAACTCATGCGGTTTCGCATATTTTCACCTCGGGCTTAACCACGCAGCTGGTGTTTGCGGTTGGCGGTTGGCTTTGACTTAATCTGTTCGCGGTTCGAGGATAAAGGGAAAGCGCATAAATCACTCTCCCTCTCGGTGCCAATCGAGGAGGAGAAGGAGGAGCGGTCGGGAGGAAAGAAATCTAAACACCCATAACGATAATCCATTTACACTCGATCAACCTGCCGCCGCCATCCTTCAAAGCGGGGCAGAAGGGGGTTTCAATTCGCTCCGCTCTCCGTTTGATCTCTGAGCCGATTGGTGTTAAATTACCAGATTTATGGCACCATTTGGCAAGTAGCAGAGCCGGTATCGCTGCTCGGCATAATATTTGCTACCGATCTTCTCGTAGCAGCTCGAGAATGGACGAGCATTCTGAGGGCTGGCAGGATCTGGCCACGCTCCTTCCAAGATCCTGCTAATGGAGACAAATGAACCTTTTGCACGCGAGGCTTGGCAAGTCGGAAGCGGTAACCAGCCACACTCACAATCTTCCCACGGCACGGAGAACGAAGAAAAATGATGCAAAACCATCATTTGCTGCTGTTGCCGTGCTGTGGCGGATGATGTTGCTGTTGTTGTTAGTGGTGGTGATAATGGAGTCCAGCCGGAGTCGTTTCGCTTTTAAACCCTTTGAAGAGGGCTTTTGCTTCAAAATTATGTGCCACTGATGAGGACGTGATGGACGTGAACGTGGCCGTGTGGTTTTTGTAACTCAAATTTACAGCGATACGCAAAAGTTCCTCTACTGGGCGTATCAAAGACATGGCGTAGGTAGGTGGAACGATGTTGGACAACGGAGAGATTAGAAGTAGAAGCTAAATTCCAATACAAAAAAAAACTGTTTCAAACTTTTACAGCCCGAGTGCTTGTGTGTATGATGTGGTCAACAACCTTCCAGAGCTTTTTTCATCTATTTTATGGTTCGGAAAAGTTTGGCGCAGGGTTTTATCCATTCGAGGACTTTTCGTACAGTTAGTACTGACACAAAGGAAACTCTCTCTCTCTGTCACTCTTTGTGGTGTTTTCTCTTTCTCTCTCTCTCTTTCTCTCTCTCTAGATATAAGTCCGCAGCTGTGATGTGCACTAGTATATTCTTCTTGGAATGTTTTTTTTTCGAATCATCCCACATACAAAACGTCCAATTATTTCGTTCGCATATCTTTTCCCTCGCACGTGCATACAACTCTGCGCCCCACGTGACCAGTGAAATTTGATTAGAAAAATAAACCAAATTCCAAAGGGGATTCCGATAACCAAAGGAGTATAATTTAGTGCGGAGTAATACAAAACCCATTACCATTCACGACGAAACGATGTGCGCGCGGATCGAAAGAGCGAAGGAAGCGGAACAGTGGATCACTACTACAACCTAGCCTGTTCTCCTTTTGCTTATCTCACAATACAACACACGCGCTCTCTGTATCAGGGGAACAATATTTCAATGGCTTCAATCGATAACCAATAATGGCTGAGAAGCAAAACGCTTCCCACAATTCCCGCGTACGGACTTGTTTATCCCGGTTCGATCACCGAGATGGAGACGCCTGGTCGATGAAAATGACATTTTGTGTAGTGCACACACGCCGCTCACATACGCTCGACCACCGACTTTCCATACACACATACACACAGCGTACGCATAGATAGCGCACAGTGTAAGCAGCAAATGTAATCCACCGTAAGGGGATGATCGATTTTTCGTGACTTCAATATTTAAATTGCCTCGGCCGGCTGGGCTGTGGATGGTGCAACTGTCCGCTGCGTCCGAAGCAGGGTAGAATTACCCGGCATCAAAATAAATGGGAGGTAAATATTCAATCAGCCTGATGGACGTTACTTTCCTGCTGCCGATCAGCCCGCTTCAACCTACCCACAGGAAGCAGCACCTGAAAGCCATCCCCTTCTTGGTTGCTTTTGGTGGAGCTGGTGGAGCTTTTCCCACTGCAGCAGCGCTGCTTGTCTTAGCGATACGCATAAACTGTCAACAAATGAGAGCAAATCAGTGGCAGAAAGGGGGATTGTTGTGTCTCGGTGCACTGCAGAAAATACGCGCTGGAAAACAAGTGCCATCTCCTTCCAGCTCTCACCAATCCAAGCAACGTCAAAGACCGTCAAGCCAAACCGAACCGAGTTGACGACCGGTCGACGATCGGGACAATGCACTTGTCTGCTTGCACTGCTGCTGCACTGCTTCTGTCCGGAAGCTGCCGGGATTGCCGTTGCCATTGCCACTAAGAGCATTATCGTACTCGTCGTACTTCTCATTACATACCACTGCTCGAGGTGCACTTTTTCCAACCCATCATCATCATCATCATCATCATCGTTTGTGTTCTCGCATCGTCGTCGTCGTCACGTCTGGCTTGTCTTTTGCTTCCGCTTAAGCATACCGTTAGCAGCGATTTTGTACCTCGACGAGGTGACATTGATACGGAAGTACAGAAGCACGTCACCCTTCACCGTGGATGGGAAAAGTTGCCTCTCTGTGGCTGACAATTGGAAACCAATTCAAATGGAAAAGCTAGTCTTCATCCAGTTGTGTTTTATCCTGCTAGTGCACTGACCCAAGTCATGGGCAGAAGGTTTGTTTTTTTTTCAACATTTGAATTCACTTGAAACATATTTATAAATGCTTCTTCACCCTTTTTCCATCCCCAGTGCTCGAGCAAAATCGAGCTTTAGTAGCCGGTTGAAACCGTTTAGGGAAGAAGAAACAAGCAACCCCGCTTGAAAGGGTTGCCCTCCCTTAGGATCGTTAATAAAATGCTTCGTTTTATTGGCATGCATTAAAATAATATTTATGCTTCCCTCGTTGATGCTTTAGCTGCCATTTTGTTCTGGGGCCTGCATGCGGTTTAAGCATGGGAGCTCTTTTTCGGGAACCTTGTTCGACAGTTTCGACAACTTTGACGGCCTTGCAAGACGACGACCACGCTGCTCCCACAAACGAAAAGTTTGTAATATTTCTTTTCGATCTTCTGCACACTTCTCTCCATCGACCAAAGCGGGTGTGCTGCACCCACCAGACGACGAAACTGCTGCTCACGTCGTGCACGTTGCGGTGTTGTGTACGAGTTGGCGTTTCTGGACCGAACATCGGTACGGCGTTCCGGCGGCACTAGCTGTGTGTTAGCTTTTACAAGCCCATTAAAGCAGGTTTATGGTCGCGAATCACGGTAGTAAATGTAGCGTGGCGCTAGTGGCCGATATTGAGCGCCGTATCGAGTGCTAACCCGCAAGCAGAGAGAGAGTCAATCGTGCGGCATTAAGAAGCTTCTCCAGGAAACGTTTGCCGTGGTCGACGGTAAAAGCCACCGTCAGATTGTTAGCTTCACGGTTAGAGTGGCCGTGTGTTTTGTTTCTAGACTAGATGTTTGTGCTGCTCTCGGTCACGTTGGTGGGCTCCAGTGGGCTCAAACGGTGCCCGTGTCGTGTAATGCGATTGCTTAAAGAGGTGAAAGTACATTAGGGTGGGAATGGATGTGTGATTTACACGTTGACACGTTGCTTTCACTGCATACAAGCAATAGAAGCCCCTAGAATATGGTTAAAATTGAAGTAACATCCTGCACGGTTCACATACTCAAGCAGAACATACTCCTTTTCCCTAACCCCCCCTTAATACTCGGTAAACCTGGCAGGATAGTTCATGCAAGCATGAAAAAGTAAACGCCTGAACCGTCCGATGTCACGTCTGCCCTTCATCAACGCGTACCAATCGGAAGCTTTTAAAACGTGAGCCCATCCGTTAAGCGCACGCACACACACACACACCTAAATTAACATACCTAAACACACATATGCTTATCCGCGGACACCTACACACGGTCGGCAGCTTTTCCAATGGAGAAAACGCTCGGCAACGTAAACCCCCGAACCCGTGACAAAATGAGGTTTATTTTTAGTCCTCGATTCAGTCCCAGCATCGGTGTAATCTTCTACCAAGGCTAAGCACAGCAGCGAACGAAGAGTAAGTGCACAAATCCATCTTCTCTCTCTCTCTCACACACACTCTCTCTCTCTCTCTCTCACACTCCCTTACTTTCCCACCGTTGACTGTCCTCCTGATCGTAGGATGCATACTGGGACTGAAGGCAAGCCGATGAAAATCTTTACCTAATACCTAAACACAACCTCTCGGGCCCGAGAGTAAACGGTGGGAGAGGGTGGGGGGAATCCGGTTTTTCCGAGAGCTTTTCAAGAGGGATCACACGGGCAGTGTAATGACCCGGGTGCGGGTTGCCTTCGACAAATGTAAATGCGTCGTAGCTCGGTAGGTAGGCAGGGTTGCTGGCTGGCTCGTCGACGTCATCGTCCCAAAAACTCCCCGAGCCCCGAGAGCTTGTTGAATGTCGATTTCAGGAAGGATGTAACTCAACCGGGCCATATTTGTTGCGCCTAAAAACAGCTCCCGAAAGCATGGCACAAAGCGTATCCCTCGCGTGCGGGCAGGCAGGGCGGGTGCGCCGTCTAATGTAAGATACATTTCAATTAAACTCGCATCTTACAGAGAAAGAGAGAGAGATAACGAGAGAGAGAGAGAGAGAGCGAGTGTGGGAAAGCGAAAGCGGGGAGTTGTTTGAGCGGGATGAAAATAAACTTTTCTTCGCTCGCGTGGAAATGAAAAAGCGGCCAAAAAATTCCGAAAGTAGAATAGAATGTGGCCGTAAACGGTATTTAAGCGTAAGGTTTCTCGTTTTTTTGGGCTGTGTGTTATAGATGACTGTTGCTATCGTGATTTGGGAGCGGGTGGAGGTCTTTGCCGTGGAAAAGCGGCATCAAAATATGATTAAGTAGTTAAATTTGAATGCCAACAAAGCAGGAAGACCCATTATTTATCCTGGAACGAAGGGATGGATTTACCCTCAGTTCATGTTAAATACGTTTCCCACTCTTACTTCCCACCCAGACGACAGGCACAATTATCTGTTACAACACCATTAAAAGTATCGCTTACAGCAAGACAAATTGCGTCGAAAAAAGTACCTGCGCTGGTGGACCAAAAAATGATCAACTTTTATGCTGTTCTTCTTCGCGTAGAAACCCTCAGCAAACACATCTAGCCACCGATTAATACATCCTGATTGCGCATAAAGCGCCACCACCCGTAAGCGAAGCAAAAAAAAAACACAAATGTTTGACCACTCGTTCCACCCCATCACATCCGGCCAAGCAGAGGCGGAATTCATCGAATGCTATAAATAAAACTGCTGCTCTTCCCGAACCTAAAGCTCTTACTGCGGGGCAAATTAAATCATCGTTCGGCAACGACTTGGCAAAACCTCATCCCATCAGCACCCCCATCGTCATCATCGACGGGCGTCTCTCTCCACGCAGCGAAAGGCTTCCCCGGTTTGGGTGCTCTTAGAAAGACTTTCACTCTTTTACGCCTAACCGTGCCCAGCACCGCGGCACGATTGTCTTACGGGCGGACGTCTTCTTGACTCTTTCCCAATCTTGACACATCCTGTGAGTGGTATGATTAATGGCGGTTCGGCAGTTCTTGGGCGAGTAAGCGAAAACGAAACGACCAGCCAAACTCTGCCACGCCAGAGATAGTCTGTTCTGGTCTGTGTTCCGAGATTCGCACCCACCAGGATGCGGATGGGAAGAGGGATTTTTTTCTGTTTGTGAATTGCTATGAAGTATTCGATCATGTTTGGCAGGCGAATAATGTGTCTGCCCCAAGTACGTCACACGCGTTTTGATAGAAATCAGAGCGAGACCGGCGTGAACCTGGTTGCTGGGAAGCGGGCCCACACTTGCTGCCGTCTCATCCGTAAATCGATCGTGCGAACAGATCGTCAGCGACCGTGTGGGCGCTATCCGATGAATGATAAATTGGATGAGCTTTATCGGGTGCCCGTGCGCTGCTCCTGTCGATGAAATGTACGCAAAAAGTATGATATCGAATTACGTACGTACGTTTCGCGGACGATAATATGATTTCATCGCGCTTTATGCTAATGTGATGAGCGAGAAGGGAGACAACTGTCATCGTTTGCTGCTGCTCTCAAGGTAGCATGTCGGTAGATTATTTTTAATAACGACAATAAAGAAAATTAGTCCATTAGCAATAACGCTAGCACTGGCAATTTGGGTACTGTTGGGAAAATAGCCTATATTAAAATACAAAACGTTCGTTTCTGGGAATCTGGGTCTCCTATGGGGGTTTACAAAAGAAAAACTTTATGAAACGAACAGAAGTTTCTTTTTAAATTTCAAATGCACACGAAAGCGTTTATGCTTTGTTAAAATTTCCACGAAAACAGACAGAAGCTTCTCCCAACTGCAAGCAGAATCGGTTCGAGTTTAACATGCCAACCTTACAAAGGCTCTATAGTGTCATCGCTAGGCACGTTGTTTGTCACAGCACACGTCATGGACTGAATCTCAATTAGACCTCAAAAGACACTGAGGTGAAAAGAGTAGAGAGATGAACCGATTTTGCATTTAAACCTCAAAAACATTTGTCCTTGGTTTCAATGAAAGCTGATGATCGTATGCGCGCACACAATGCAATGTGTTTAACACGGCCGTGTGTTTGTTCAAGGACATTGCTACAACACCCTCTCACACAGTCTCGCACACCAAGGTCCACAATCTGGCTGGGGGCGCTCGCGCACGCTGACCTTGCATACAACACCACCACATTGCACGGGAGGGAAAATAGGCCACACCGGGGGAGCTCGTCGATGATGATGGGGGCAAGGTTACAAACTCTGTGTGTCCTCGCCCGTTTTGCACGATCTCATCCGGGCGGGCGCGCAACCATATCCTTCGTTGCAGAGCGACCCCGGGGGATACCAGCAAAAAAAAACAGGACATCAAAGCTGCTGCGCGCAAAGCGCTGGTTGCGACAAAAAAGGCTGACACAAAACGCATCGATCTGCTACAGCACCACCAACGATGATTGTTGAAGATGTGGTAGAAGAATAGGTTGCTGTTCTAAGGCTCTTCCAAAGCTCTGTTCTGTACGTGTCTCATCCTTCAAACCAGTGGCCGAAATACAAAATCTTGCGCATTTTCTTGGAATTCTGGTGAGAATGTGTGGATTTTCAAGCGCTCGAAGCATTTTTAGGGTCGAAAGACACGGCACATCCACTCATTCCGTTTGCATTTTTGCCTTGCTGTGTGTTGGCGTCCTCTGCATAAGAACATCCAACACAAAGTCTTTAGAGCAAACTGCTGTCCCCGTACTGTTGTGAACGGAGCGAGCGAATGGAAAGTCTCGCCAAACCACACAAGTGATAAATCATGCGATAATTATCACCCGTGTATTCCACGCGATCAACAGGCTGACACTGCCCAACAGGAGGGTCCACCACCCCCGGGAATCGCCCAGAGCTCATTATGCACAATTCAACGAGTGCGAGCGAGTGTGGGGTGGATTTTCACACGCTGGCGGAGCCACCGAAACGACGCCCCACCGCGCTGAACCGCGGGTCCTGTGAAGTGAGCTGCCAAATGAGAGAAATTAATTTAAAACTGCAATCGACAGGTGGTTCCTTTCTGTGCTGTTGCCGTTTTGCTTGTTGGTTTGGTTGGATAGTAGAAAGACAGAGAGAGATAGAGAGAGAGAGAGAGAAAGAGACAGACCGATGGGTCAAATCAAGGGGATGGGGGACCGTGTCCGGTGAGTAGCTAATTTACCCTGGCGAATGGTTGTAGCTGAGTTGGGCTCGCCTTACTTGATGTCGTTTGTGACTGTTCTGCCGCCTCAATCCTCCGTCGGTGCTGGGCTAATGAATTCCAAAATGTCGTTCCCCCACAAAACACACCAAACCACACACACACGCACTCACACGGGCACGATCGTCCACACACACTGAAATTTCACTCTGTAACATTCGGTGGAAACGTTCCCCTCCTGTCTGGGGACCACGACCGATGGAGTCTCATCCTTTTTTCGATGAACCCTCGCTTTGTGTCACCACCACCACCTAACCACTAATCAAAGTTACCTCTCGCTGGTCGTTGGCCCTATGTCTATGGCAAGCTATCCAAAAGTCTTTCCATGCGACGCCACATTCTCGCACGCCACCGTTAGAGCGCTGTTGGACGGCAAAGGAACATTTAAACCAACTGCCTCACCACCACACCAGCGTTCACCACTACCAAGCACTCCAGCACCAGCTGCACCATGCCCACCATGGCCACAGGAAGCAATCAAAAGCCCCCGAACACCGTTCCTACTGGGTGCACTATGGGGAAGAAAACCGTGCCGATACGTTCGAAGGATGACTTACGACTGGCCGAGAGGAAAATTTTCACTTTCCACCACAGGAAACCGAGCCAATGCTGCATCGGAATCGGGGGGCTGCTTCGGTTTCGGGCGCCGTACGATCTCTCGCAGGCTCTCACGGGTACTCCCGGGCGCGCTTTCTCTCGCGGCGCGCATCCGAGGAGACACTCTCGCATCCTCTGGCGACCGCCACGCGATACGGTACATTACATATTTATGTTTTATGCTCCATCCATCCAACGGACCTCCAAACCCGCGATACAACATAACCACCATCGTCCCCCGCTCATCATCATGCTTGAACTATAGACGACAAGTTTTTCACCCCCCTCCGTGCTACACAGAGTAGTGAAAGGTCCCGACATTCTCACACGCCTCACTGTTGACACAAGCGCCAGCCAGGGAAAAGTCAGCTGTTGCTATGATTGGTTTTCCATTACGCCTAGCGCACCATAGCAGGATCGATTTCGGTTATTTTAAATCAATTTTTATGCTCGCTGGAAGTGCTAGCAAACCAGCATAAATTAAAGAAAGGTTCACCCTCTTTACGCCATCACTCCCCTTTGTACATGAATCGATTAGAACCCGTTGCGGTACGGTTGGAAAATGTGTATGCCCATCGCACGTGTTCGCGTCCTTGGGTTTGGTCCTGGCCATTTAACATTTATCTGTGAGCATTATCGGTGGCATCCGCAGCGACAGCAGCTGTTTGCTCGCGTTCATTTGCTCAATCTCTACATTCGTTTCGGCGTCCGCTGCTGCCAAACCGAAACTATGCTCGGGCGTTCGGGTGCCCAGCGTGCCTATGCTAACTGTTGCTTCGCCTGTTGCTACACCGCCACATCGTGGGGGCAGGGGGGGAAAGGCTGTGTCCAGAAGCCGGGAGGACACCACACACTCACCAGCCACTTCACAGGTTATTCGCTCGAGTCGCATGTGTCGCCGCGAAAGAGCAGCCTCCGCGTGCTCCGTTCTTTCCCACGCGGCTGGTGTTCCCGAGTGGCGGGCGGGCCGCTGGTCCCAAATGTTGCGGCATCAACACGAGGACGAAAATAGAATTTCCTCGAGCTCGGTACATTTAAGGCTTCGGTCCCGAAAAAGCCTCCGAGCGATGGAGAGACCCACGGAGCAGCGGCCGTTGTGTTCTCAGAGAGAGAGAGAGCGCGCGGGCGCTTTCGTGAGAGAAATCCTTTCGTTAGACCCAGTCCTATCGTTTTAACGTTGCCCGCGAACCACGTTTTTCCCCTCGCCCTTTGCTACCTCTTCTTACCCTCTCCGCGCAAAACTTAACTTTCGAGAGGGAGCAACAGTTTTCCGCATTTTGCGCCAACGCGTGTTTGCGTTTCCTTTTGTTCGCTAGCACAGATATGTACGCTGTCGTTGAAATTTACTTCAAAATGCAATGACCCAAAAGAAAGGAAAGTTGATTGCTGTACGGCAGCCGATACTTCCCCATTTCCGGTTGCTGGAAGATGAATTCCGGTTCAACACACAGCGTTCAACAGTGCCTCGCGTGTGAGCCGTGTGCAGCTTCGTTCGCTCACAAAATTAGAGCCAATTTATGATTAGATCCAATTCCGCGTGAACCGTTGCGTGTTCGTTGCGCAGTTCATCTCCATCTCTTCATTCCTGGCATCAGAACCTCAGCCAGACTTCCTCATCCCCGTCCGCACTGCGAAATGAGATGATATTTCAAACGACATTTCAAACAGCTACTCGTAACCAGATTCGTCTCACTGAACACATCGGAAGCCGTGACAGTGTGCTTGTTTGTGCGTGTGTGTGTATCAAGGTAAAATCAACATAAATCATCCGGCATCATGTCAATCGTTATGATTGATGTAAGGTGAGAATGCTCACTTACTTTTGTACATGTGTGTGTGTGTGTTTATTTGCTAGATTGTGACCACGGTGAGGGCTTGGTACTTGTTTCGACGCAGCGTATCGCAACGCATTGCGTGACGCACGCTGGTATCTGTTCGCTGCGTTCTGCATGGATATGTCAACACATTTTACAAAGAAAAACATCAACAAACAGCAATAATGCCTCTTATTTATAGGTTCTGATGTGATTATAATGTTAAATTACAACTGTAAAATCATTTCCAGTTCTGCTCAAAACAGTGCAAAGCATGTTTTCGCTTTATTATTGCACATTGCATACTGACCCGCACACACCTGTTTTGCAGCAATTACGAAATTACTTTCTCTACATTTATTTTGTTTTGTTAATAAAATTATTTAGTAGTCCAATTACACGTCCAATTGCGCTCGAAACAATTTAACGTGAAAAAATATCGATTTTCACCCGATATGATTGAACCATTTTGACAGACGCATCACGACGTGCGTCGAAATAGAAATTTTTCTACTTTGACGCTGCGTCGTGCGTCGTTAACGCATGCGTCTGTCAAATCCCATACATTTTGGTAAAATCGCAACGCATTGCGTCGGAACAAGTACCGCTCTCTGAGGCTTTTCCTGCATGTTTTCCCCCCACCTTGGGGTTCCTGTTTTGCCACAATCTGCGCTTTGATGAATTCCGGCGAACGCGACGCTCTAGCTGCCAAAAGAATGAAATCAATACCTCCTGAAGCGAGAGGATCCTGCTCCTGAGGAATTCCAGCCCCTTGGGTATGACGTCAATAGACGGTGGAAAGGTTGTGAAATTATCACACCGTAAAAAGAGGACAACCATCTTCATCTGGTTCGCCCTTTTCTGCCTGCCTGCCTGCCTGCCCGTTCGCCATATCATCACGCTCATTGGCGCTTGTTGTTTGAGCTATGAAATAATATTTAGTAAAGACAAAAGCAAGAACCATGAAGAATGTTGTTGCTGCTTAACCATACACAGTCACCACGCGTACGCACGGTCCGAATGAAGCAAATCATGACGTATTAAAATCACGCTGCCAAATGCTGTAAAGATGGATCGTTCTACACAACCGCGTGCAAGCGCTCGTCACGTGCCAAACTCCATTAGCAGCACATTAAACATACCGTAAGGTCTAATAATCTTATCGTTGTGCTTTGGTGAATTAGCTCCACTTCGGGGTTTGCTCTGTCGGTAACTACTGTAGGAGCTACTGTTGCTGCACAATGTATGTAGCCTTTCCATCCTCATTACAGTCGACGTTATTTGCGCCATCTACTGCTCTACGATACCCAAAGGACGGTCGTTCGTTTGGAATTTAACTAATTTATACATGATTATACTATTTGCCGCTTCCCTTGCTGTTCTCTCGCGAGGCTCTCCGCGTGCTTTCCTGCAGCATCGACCAGCCCGCAGACGCTTTGCACGATAATCCTGTGGCTTTTTGTCCAGATTGGTCCTCTGGTAATCTGGACCACCGAAAACAATTTCCAATCACCATCAACCATTACGGTTGGCACGATTTAAATTACCCAAAATGTGTATCTTCGTCTTGGAGGAACCGGGGATGTAACGAAACGAAATTGAAGCAACCAGCAAAACCAAGTTGAGAATGTTCTGCGATGAAGGTGGGGCGGGAAAGCACTAAAGATGCGAATGAAACACAAACAGGCGTACATTTCCGGTGCTGCATAGAATTATCTTCATTCGCGTGTCGCAGGCTGAACACGGCTGAAACGGATATTCTCACCGAACCAGGCGCTCCGATTCCCGGGGAGTAGTCCGGCAAAGGAAAAGCTGCTCACTCCATTCCATTGCGGGAGTTGTTAGGAATTGCTACAAGCTACTCCCCCCCCGCCCCTCTCCACGAAAAGATCGGCCACCATTACCATAGCCACCACGTTACTACTACCGCTTGTGCGGTGCTGGTGGGACTAGGACGAACCAAATACGGTTAGCGCAGGACGAAGCAGGATCAAGGTCGCACTGACAGGCGAACGCACCAACACCACCAACGCACAGCACATACAGCATACGCAGCAGTAGCAGCAGCAGGTGAGTGGCGTAACGCAGGCCTACTACGATGATGCTCCAGCGTTGTAGACCAGCTGTGAGCTGTTCTCCCATGCTGGAAACTGGCGAGAGGACGAACGCGCGCGCTTCGCAGAAAGGTTCGGGCTCAGGTGCGCGGGATGAGTAAAATGTGTTCGTACTACAGAATGTGCTACAGAATCGGCAACGCACCGTGTTTCGAAGGGAACACGATAGGATTATAGCCGCAAGGGAAGGTAACGAGAGCGAGAGAGGCAGAGAGTGAGAGAGTGGGAGCGAGAGAGAGAGAGAGAGAACATGAACGGGATCTGACTTTGCCCAGATGTAGTTCCCCCGTTCTTCCATGGGGGGGTCTTCGTTACATTGACCCAATTTTTGTGCGTTGTGCTCCGGTTGGCATTGGAAACAGGGACATTGAACAGGCTTCTCGACTTTTCAACCGTTTTTCCCAACCCCAGACAAGAAGCTGCTCCCACTTTGGAACGATTTGCTCGTTCGTTCTCCTTTGTCTTGGAATGGTTGGAGTGGAGCAAGGGTTATTTGGCATTTTTTGTTGCTTCTTCTCAACGTTATCGAGCAGGTCCAAATCGAAATTCAAATCAACTAGCAAACAGTGACATCGTTATCGCCCTGCGGGATGACGCGCCCTGGTGTGTTGCGTTTGCACGGCCGGTGGCCCAAAAAACATGGCATCTCCCTCAGCATAGGTTGTCGTCGCCAGCGCCCTGGGCACTGGGCGTACACGCAACTGTATGCGACACACCTGCACTGACGCAAAAGGCGAACATCACCATGCCATGTTTATAAATAGCGCAATTATCTACTTTTGGGGCTAGTCGCTGGCGCAAAACGCACCAGCAAACCGGCTTTTGTCGTCCATTTTCCAACTCCACCATTTGTCCAGATTTGGACACTGCAACAAGTAGAGCCAGCCTGGTGCCAGAAGCGCAAATAAGCACGATTCTATTCATGGAGCATTAGTATGGAACATCATTTGCATTCGCGTTGGTATGGAAATTGCGGATGAAAATACCTTTTGTGCCACAGTTCCTCGAACTACAAATACGACCAGAATGATCGGTTTGGTTTGCGAAATTTCTGCTATTTTTCGATGGAATTCGATGGAAATTATGCAATACACGTTCATCACGCTTCATTTGCGGTTACGCCAGGAATCGTGGAAAAAGGGCGTGGGCATTCGGGGCGTTTGCGTTTATTAGCTGCAACAAGCTGCCGCGATGTCGGCCGTTCGGCTTTCCCTTTTCGTTGTTATGTTTTGATGCTCTTGTTTTTATCTCTTTAACACGCTCATTATACACAGTTACTGCCGGGTGGGTCAAATGATGTTGCGCATTTTTAACGCAACACGTTTTGTGACGGTGACATGTTTTTAACGATGGTAAGACTGCTGGCAAGAACAAATGAAAATTGTGGCTGATGTCACGAATGCGATTACATGTTAGAAAGCAGTTTAAGTAGTAAATCCCACAGTACACACGGCTCGTTTTGTTACGTTGCGTGTAACCTCTTTACCCTTCCATTGCATTGCTAATGAAGCACGATTTGTAAACACGACGGTTTACATGTATTTTTGGAATTAAAATTTCCCTAGGACATTCCTAGCAGTTGTTGATTTTGTCAATGAAAGAATAAATCTGAGCTTTTAAGATTGAGACTTCCTGCGGAAACAAAGAATTTTTAGATTCTTAATACTTCATGTTCATGTTCATGTTGTTAAACTTTTTTATATCGACAATGCAAGACACGTTTGCTTCTAGATGGTCAGTAGAATTGTTTCAATAATATGATGGCATTGTACTAAAATAAATCTTTTAAGTCTGTATGTAACCACCCATCAAAAAACTAACAATTGAGATAAGATATCTTTTTAAAATTGCTTTAAAAAGTCCTGTTCGATTCTCATCCAAATCGTCACTCCTGTAGGAGCCATGCTGCGAAGGTCGTTGCGCTCCGATAACGGAAATATTTAAAATTTGAAACGATTTGAAATAATTTGAAACGATTTGAAACTGTTTGAAATATTTCATCATTTCAATGGCGAAATTTTTCACACAACGGAAAAGTTTATACCGCTTGGTTGCATTCTACACCGTGCCTTCGCGTCAAAATCTATTCATCTTGACTTTGTTTACAATAAATAACCTCGTCAATCGACTGCCCACAAGCCAACAAAGACTTCCGTGTGATAAAACGTACATTTCGTGCTCAAACTCACCTGTAAAACGTGGCTCTACCGGTTTAAAACGCTCTCCAAAATGATGAACCAAATGGGCATGATGATGCAGCAGCAGGGTGTCGGTGTACCCGGCGGTCCGGGTGGTGTCGGTGGCGTTGGTATGCCCGGACCGGGAGGAGTCGGTGTAGCGCCCGGGATGATGCAGTCGCCTCAGATGCAGCAAGCCCAGCAGCAGCAAGTGCAGCAGCAACAAGTCCAGCAACAGCAGGTGCAACAACAGCAAGTACAGCAGCAACAGCAGCAAGTTCAGCAACAGCAGCAGCAGCAACAGCAGCACAGCCAATCCGCCCAGCAGCAAGCACAGCAAACCGAGAAGGTGGACAACATTTCCAAAGTGAAGGTTCTGGTCGGACCGCTTCGCGACGCCCTGTCTACTACGATCAAAACAGCTGCCCAGCTCATCCAGCAAAACACACTGGCCGATGCAGGATCGTAAGTTCCTTCGGTTGCTTAGATGGCGCCCGATTCTCATGACAGTTTCCTTTTTCACACGGCAGGAAAACGGTAGACCTGAACAATGCCCCTCGGTTTGATAAGCACTTGGAGGAGTTTTATTCGATTTGTGACCAAATCGAGCTGAATTTGGTGAGTAATGGGAGGAGGAAAATGTTTCGATGGAGCAATATCGTTTATTCTTCCCATTCCGTTCGCCTCTCCCCAGAAAACGACCAAACTGTGTATGCAGCAGTGTACCTCGTCGCAGCAGTATCTTCCCATTCCGGTGGCCACGAGCCAGCCACCACTGCCGGAAACGAACGCACTCACGTACAATCAGTACCTGGAGGTGGTGAAGCTGCAGATCGGCTACGCGAAGGACATCCACGATACGCTCATATGCGCCGCGCAAAACATTTCCCCCAGCGAATGATAGCCGAACGGAAGCCCAGGGTGGCATTACGGTGGTAAGAGAAGGATAATGGTTTACTTTATTTGTTCTTTATGGCATACATAGAGGAATGAGCGCATGAGCGAGAATGGTGGAGAGGAAGGGTCCAGTTCGTTTTTCCTCCGCACGGGGTCCAGTCTGGTTTCGTGGTAGCGGTCTTAACGATCGTCTAAGAAATAAAATTAAGCTTACACAACTATACAGCAATTCAGGAATTAGATACGGGTTTTACGGTTATTTATCGCCCTCCGTAAAGACGGCGTTGTCGATGCCCTGCTTTTCCATCGCTTTCTCGGCCAGCTTGGACACGACGGCCACCATTTCCTCGTCCCGGTTTCGTCGCGGAATGTAGATGTCGGTCAGCTTGCGCTTGTTGTCGGAGAAGTACAGCTCGATGTCCTCCAGCGTGCGCTTTTCCGTTTCCGGCAGGAAGAAGTACACGAACGCGAGCCCGACCATGCCCATCACGCCGTAGAACAGGATGACACCGGGCAGCGAGAGCGCACTCTCCAGGTTGAAGTACGTTTTGGTCGTCACAAACGACATGACGTAGTGCAGGGCGGCCGTAATACCGCACGCCAGGCTGCGATTTCTGTAATTTCGGAAGTGAAAGTGTGTTAAGACCGCTGAAGCTGCCAATTTCACGATCCCTCACTCGCCCACGACGACGTACCTGAAGGGAAACACTTCGCTGAGCAAAATCCAGGGCACGGGCAGCACGCCCACGCTGGTGAAGAACGCCAGCATGAAGAACAGCACCATCGGAATGTAGCCCATCGATGTGACGTGGCTCGTGCCGGGATGGTTATCGAACGACGTCCAACCGGGCGGGAACGTGTTGAAAGCGTAGATGGACAGCGAAATGCACGACAGCGCTGTGACCGCCATCGACGTAATGGCGAGCCGCCGTTTTCCCACAAACTTGATGCTCACCATGCACACGATGTTAGCGATCAGCCCGAGCAAGCCCGTCGACACGGTGGCCCAGTTCGCGTCCAGCGGCACACCGTACGCCTGGAAGATTTGCACCAGATACGGTCGCATACCCGTCAGTCCGCTCAGCTGACCGAAAACGAAGAACAGCATCACCAGCACGAACGGGCGCAGGTTACGCTTCCTCGTCAGCTCCTTCAGCTTGGTCCACTCGGTTAGCGGGGGATGCTGGCAGGTGGTCGTCGAACCGCTCTTCTCGCAGATGGCACACTTTGCCGAATGCAGGCTGTAGCGCTTCATCTCCTGGAACTCCTGCTCGACGGCCTTCGGTGACACCCAGCCACGCAGCCACTGGAGCGACTTGAGTGCATCGTCCGCCCGGTTCTTGGACAGCAGCCACATCGGCGTCTCGGGCACGAAGCAGATCGCAATCATCGTGGCGATCGGAATGACACCACAAATGGCCGCCGTCGTACGCCAGGTGGTTACCGTCCCCAGCAGATACACCATGAAGAAGCCCAACATCACGGCCACACCGGCACAGGACGTCAGAATGCCGCGGATCGATGGTTGACTGATGACGATGGATGGATGGAAGAAAAGCCTAAGGTTAAGCCGGCGCTACAAACAGCAAAAGACAGCGTAATTACCAAATTTCCCCAACATAGGTCACGATCGGCGCTTCCATGAAGCCGACGCCCAGTCCGAGCAGTATGGCCGCCGTGTACATTTCCTCCAGCGACCCCGCAAAGTGCAACATAAACCAGCCAATGATGTGCGGAATGTTGACCAGAATCATCGATCGCTTGCGCCCGAGCGGCTCGAGAATGATTCCGGACAGAACGCTTCCCACCGGTTGGCAGATGTAGGCAATGCTTCCTAATTTGCGGCAGAAAAAAAAAACAAAAAGGGGAGGAATTTTAAGAAATGATGGTCTGCCGCCGCCACATTGGCGTAAGGTGCTGCTGCTGCTGCTCACCAAACCAGGACGCTTGCTGGGGTGTAAAGTGGAGAAACTCGTCCGGGGCGCGATTTTTTATGCCCCGCAGTGCGGGAATGACGATCGTCGGGAAGGCGACCGCCATGCCGAGATCAAGCAGGAGGAAATTTTTTGCCGTACTGGCCAGTATCTGTGGCAGGATGCGGCGGAACGCGCTCACTTCCTGCTGCTGCTGCTGCTTATCGTTACCGTCGAGCCGTGTTGCCATCTTGTCGTCAGGTCGCACCTTTTTCTCGTCCCGCCCGTTGGTGGAGCCATTTATTGTGTAGGCCGTTTTGCTGCAAAAGGCCAACGGGAAGAAGAAAAGGCAAACGCCGGTCAGTAACGCACGTGCCGGTGGCAATATTTCGATTGAGAATTACAACCCCAAGCTCGGGTTTTAGATAAGGGATGATCTTTTGCGCTCGTGCGTTTTTGCTTTGCTTCTTGCGCTTTTCAATCCAATCGATCTGTCCGTATGACTGTGTGTCCCCGTACGTCAACCCGTACTTACCCCATGATGGAACTCGGAACGCCTGGTTTCGTAGATCAGATAATGATAGCAGGATCAATTCTTGAGTACAACGCACGATGATGATGAGTGCACAATCTAGTGCGATTGATAATAATTGGTCGCTGTCGATGCTGCTGCTGCTGCTGCTGCGTACTGTTGTTAGTGGATCGACATTTTCCAACCCACGGGCTCGATGGTCCAGGTCACGTCGATGGACTGCTGAAGGCAAGAGTGAAGCGTATCAGAAACCGAGAAGCAGATTATAAGGAGGCCACCCCGTTGAAAGGCCCGATCAACGGCGTTGAAAGAGCCGGTAGTAAGGCTGTTGCTGATAAGCTGAAGTCGGAGGACACAAGAAACCTCTCGTGACCATGTCCCTCGCTTTCCCTGGCACCCACCGTTAAAAAAAAAAGAAACAACGTTACAGTGTAAAACGGTCCCATCGTTTGTACCGTATGTTTTGATTAGTCTACGGGTCTATAAAAACAGCAAGAATTGATTTTGTCTGACAACATGTTTTGATTTGCTGGTGGCTTCTGAGAACGCAGCAGCTGTGCGCACACGACCCGCAAATGGGTTTTTCGCGCAGCGCCATCACAGCTGAACCGAAACGAACCGGTTCGTGCGCGAGCGAGCGCGCGCCCGCAGTCTATCTAATGGTACAAATGGGCGCAAAAAGGAACCGCGTGCATTTGGAAATTGCGCACACCGATCGGTGGTGGTGGCGCAATCGAGAGCAAATTGAATCTCCACATCCTTCTTTGCGTGCGTTTTGGGACACTGTGGGCACAGAACGGTAAAGCGTGCATTGAACGAGATCAGTCACCTGAGTGTCCAAACCCACGGCACCCGGCTAAGAGCACACAGACACACGTACGGCTCGTGGTGCCATTAAGTGCCGCACCATTGACCAACATTTACGCTCAGCCACGGTGGCGACAGATTTTGAAAGCGATCAGAACGCGCCGATAAAAACACGACTGGAAGGAGAGAGAGAGAGAGATGCTGAAAACGTGTCTCTTGCAGGCTCTGCACTTTGCCCACCCGTGGCCGAACCGAGCTGTGACTAATTTTGCATGAAGGTTTCTGTGCGCTGGAATTGGTGCCACGGGCATAGGAGGAAAAAAAAACGGTCGTAAATTCACTAAACGACGATTAGAGTTTGTGTACGGTAGAAATCGCCACCAGCATTGTCCACCGCTTATTGTCATTCCTTTGCAAATGATGCTAAATTAAGCAGAAATATGTTGTACAACTTGTGGTGTTTGTCCACCAGCTTCGATCGCTCCTCCAAAGCGCGTCTAAATGCCTTTCACTTTCTTTCAGCGCTGTACGCTCGCACGGTGCCTTCCTGCAAATGCTGCAATTCCAAGTCGCTTTCGGGCACAAATGCACATTGAAATCTAACGTTGACAGGTCTCTCTCCCTATCGCAACCGTTCAAGGTTTGTTTATCTAGCGTAGAACTTGTGCTTCCAACGCTTCCTAGGTAGACACACGCACGCTAGGTTCAGAACCGTCAGCGCCGTCGCCTACCTCGAGCACGATCTCGTATTCCCGGTTTTCGCTTGACGACACAGTGCGACTCGCTCTATGATCGATGATGATGATGGCGACGGTGACTTTTCTTTCTCTTCTCTGCTCAACCCGTGTGTTGCATTGCGTGCTGAGAACGTGCGAACGAGCGAACGGTCGCGGGGTAATAAGTTTAGTGCGATCGTTTAGAGTTTCGCCCATAAATGTAATTCTAATGAGGTACAATTGTGCATCGGAGCGCATCGCAGATTCCCCCATCCTTCCTCCGGCTCCATCCATGAAGCCGGCGAGCTTACAAGTGAACTTGTCACGATACACCAGATGTAAGTATGGTAGGGGGTTCGAGAACAGGTCCCGGTCAAGGCTAATCCTCGCGATCTCTGCTTCCATGCGATGATCATGACGATGAGCGCCATTTTCGGGGAAGGGAGATGACCCGTTCAGTTCAATTTGTTGGTTTGCACAGGTTTAGTGCCCCCTTACCCTGGACCATCACCACCATCGCCGCCTTGACTTGGCTGACTGATTGATGGGATTAATGGATCTATGTAAATAGCCTACGTGTGTGTGTGCGTACTCTCCTCCTATTCTGCGTTAAGCTTCAACTACATCTCCGGCTCACACAATAGAGACACTTTATAGATCCTCGCCTCATTCAGTTAGGTGACCATGTTCTACAGTACGTCTAATTCACTTTTCTGCCTTCGCAATGATAGGGAGAGAGAGAGAGAAAGAGGAGGCAAAAACAAGGAAGGGCACAAATCTCATTTATTCGAGGCAAAAACAGCGTAAGACGACGCAACAATTGCTAAGGGACATAACAATTCGCCATCACCTAGCGCGTCTAGAAAGATTCATCGCTCCCACGGCCTCTATCGTAAGCAATCGATCGCAAGTACACACATGCTACAGGGGCTCTCGTGACCCCTTGCTGCCCGGCACATACCACTGCGCCGACAGTCGGGGGGTTTCTGTGTGGGTTGAGTGGTACGACGGCTTGTGCGCATGATCCACCATCGATCATCACCACCATGTTGGCGGATGTTAATTTCAGCGGTTTCCCCGGGCCAACGAAATTGAATACCCCCTCTGGCGGCTCCGATGGCTCCGATGGCTTGTGGGGAAGAAAGCACAACTGAAGCCTGGTAGACAAGTCTCCCTCCAGGGTTGGATGGCATTTTCTCCCGCTATTTGCTTTTACGAATGTAATCCCCTCGCTTGACAAGCAGCAGGTTCCAGCAGAGTTATTGTTACACCTGCCTGCCACCTTCGTGGAGATGGATGTCGAAGAATTCGATGACGAAAAAACAGGCGATCTCCCTACTCTGCTTCTCTTCCCCTTTCATTTCTCGACTGCTGGTGGCGGAGCATAGTTTCCCTCTCTTTGCAATTCTTCCTTCACCTACACCTCCATTTCCATGCCGAATAGATAGAAGATCCGAGCCAAGGTGCCACGGCCACGGGAAGGAGGTCCGAAAAATCTAGAAACCGTTCGTTCATGTCCTTGAGTGATGGATGGGTCTCGCTCCACGATCGCTCGACACACACAGCCATGATCAGGCGTATATTTTCAAATCCCTCCGCCATCGGCAAAACAAACACAGGAAAGAGCCAGCACAAAAAAACAAAAAGCCAACGCCACACTATCGTGAACTGTGAATTGTATTGTGTTTTGAACTTTTGTACGCAAATTTTGACCGCGTCATGTAATTGCAGCAATCGCGATCGAATCACGCACACACACACACACGCACACACAAAAAACAAACAGCAAAACAAGACCTAGCAATCTTTTCCGCAAGCTCCAAATTTGGCCGACTGCAGCAGCAGCAGCAGCAGCATCGGCCCAACGGCCATATATTTATAGATGGGGTCATATATCTTAAAAAAAGGAGCATCATGGCACCTCTATCGCTCTATCTGGAACCCGTTCCGAAACGGCACAGCACAACAACAACAGCAAAACCGAATCAAACCGGCCCGACCTGCCCGACCCGGGCCCCGAAACCCCGGTGTCCGGTTCGGAGAGGAAAGAAGAAATTAAAACCTATTGCAAACCTAAATCTCAACTCCCGCGGGTCGCGTCCCCGGTCGACGCATCTGCGCAGCTGGCGCGACTGCTGGAGAAATTAGTTGCACAACACGTTTCGATCGCCGTGATGCATGGAGCGGGCATGGAAAGAAAGATCCGCGCAAAGAGGTTCAATCGGGCGGCGGGAGCGTGATGCGGTGTCTGTGTGTGTGTGTTGTTAATATGTGGCACAACGGTGGCCGGACACACACGGGACAGGTTTTGCATGCACAAATGCGTGTAGGTGGTAAGTACACTCCTTTCCACCCACTTTTCACCCGTTCGGGACCGGCGTCCGAAGTAGTACCCCCTCCCGTTCCGCAAAGGTAAGAGAAGAAGCGCACCGCGCTCATCAAACGGTTAATTAAACGTGTTGGAAAGCCTTTCTAGCATGGCATGGGGTCGGTCATTATCGTGTACATGTGTGGGATTGAATGCATATTAAAACGAACGGTACTGCAGAACGGAATCAGCTGAGCTTACAAAGCTTACGACACTGACGTATTGATTTAGCTAGCTAAACAACTAACCCACAAGTACACGCCATCACCCCTGTTATGATCACTATAATTGTATGCATTTTTTTCAATATTCCTTTTATACTAACCGTAGTATTTGCGCACTATTTTTAAACAATTTTGAAAAGGCCCAAAACACAAAGTCGCGATCAACAACGATCTACATTGACGAGTTTGTTTTTGGATACCTTTACACACAAATGCCGCTTCACTGCACTACTCCACTGCTTCCTTCCTGCGCCAAAAAAACATCTGTCCTTTCCGTTGTTGTTTTGTGCGTTGTTTGTTGCCGAATTTCCGTGCGACACACTTTTACTTTCACACTTGTCGCACGCGTGATATGTTGTTGCCCGCGGGCTAAAGTTTGTCCGTCGGTGGTGGAGTTCGAACTCGAGCTGTTTGCTCACGCGTCTGTGTTAGCCAGGCACACGAGCCACTCGACAGTTCAGTGCGTGTGAGCCGTCCGATGGTGTAATTCAAACTGAACCGCGGTTATGGTCCCGGAGGCTGAAAACCGTACCCACCGCACGGGCCGGGCCCCGGAGCCGTACGAACGATCACCGACCACGAAGCCCGTGGACGACAAAAGGGGAAGGGATGACCGACCGACCGAGCGACCGACCGAGCGACCGTGTTTGAGTGGTGCCACATGCACGCCTAGTGATCTCGCGGTATCGCGGCAGCATAATATACCAGCATATTGCTAAGAAAAGCTGCGGCCATTGTGCCGCCCGTGGATGGTTCATGGTTTTTGCTCTCGGCAGAAGGGTCAACGGGTAGTAGCAGGCTGGCAGGCAGGCAGGCATTTCGCAACTGCCTTGACGACCTTGCACCGGAGTAGCGAATCCGCAGTTGCATTATGACCGAGCGCGCGATTTGCAGTCTAATTGTAGTCTTCTTTTAACGTAGGATGGAAAAATGTAGAGCACGAGGGTGGGGGAGGATGGTGAGAGATGGAAAATAGAAGACCGATTGATAAGAAGGTGGGTAGTGAAAATGGAAACCGTTTGCGTTTGTGTTGTTTGTCCATGCAGCTTCGTTGCCTTCCGGTTCGTTTGCATTGGCTGATGGTGATGAGGCTATTGCAGATAATGGGTGCACTACTTGCATTGATATTTTCCACCTATCGCATTCCACCATTCTAAAGCCAGTGCGAGATAAAGGATGCATTATCTTTCGCAGTAATCAAGCTTAGAGATGATTAAATTACACAAATCCATTGTACGCTTTAGCCTGCAACGCAAACATTGTAATAGAATATGAATTTTGAACATCTCAAATAAGACGTTCGAAGTAAGACGTTCAACATGGCACGTTCGAGCCCACACGTGTCTGCAATAGACTGAAGGCAGTAGCTGTCGTTTGGATATTAATTTTTTTTATGTGCAATAAATAAGATGCATTCTCAGTAAAGGGGGTGAGTCTTATAAACTCCAAGAAAAATAGAAAAGTAGGGTGCATAAGATCTACCACGTGTCAGGGTACTAGTAGCACGTGGTCCACCTTATTAAACAATGTTAAGTGTTCAGTTCTAGTACAAACGCCTTAGTTTTGTCATTCCATTTCATTCGATCGCTCCAAAAGGAAACCGAAATGGTTAATTGTGGCTTCTTGTATTTTATCGCGTAAACAATAACCCTGATTCAACCTAGGTAAAACGTTCGTTGCCCATCTCGATTTTTTAAATATTCGAGCAGCTCTCGAATAGACCCGAACACTTCCATTCGAGCAAATCATTCGGAATACGCCCCAAATCGACTAGTGTGGAACCACTGTGATAGCAATTAAATGTTCAACTCTCTATAGTTGCAATTTGTATGTCAGCTTCGTTAGAAAGTATTTTTTTTGTTATTTAATTGTGATTTATTCCAATATATTTATTAATTAAAATGTACTAAAAATGCATGTTATTTTTACATCTCGGTTTTAGAACAATCGACTCATGACCTACGGACCTTCCACCGTCCACGCCGTTTGACAGCTGACATTGACATCAACAAAGCGTAACAGGGTGAAAAGAAAACAAATCCCTCGCACAGATAAAGCACACTCAATTGCTGATAAAATCGTACAAAAATAGCCAAAATTGTGAATTATAATCGCAATTCCGTTACTTTTCTTGCGCTGCGAACCACGCAGCAAACGCCCAGTACACCCGCTGGAAAGTGCGCGGAAAGAACGGGCCAGGCGCAAATCAGCTGATCGCGATCAGTGCATCTAGCTCGATCGACTAGGAAGGTGGTTTAAATAGTAGCAGCCGTGCAAACAGCGCAACAAATCGTTCCGTTCGATCGAGCGCGAAAGACGATCGACCTGTCCGAGCGTGTGGTTCAGTGCGTGAAAAGAGCGAGTGTACTTTAGCAGTAGCTCCACAAGGAAACAGCTGCCGTTCAGGATGGCCGTGTTTATGCCAAAATATAGACTGTAAGTTTCTAAATTACAACACCGTGGCGTGTTCGTTCTAAGCTGGACGGTACAATTTAACCAAAGGGAGTAATCATCAATTGACCTAGCTCGGCCCTGGACACGCATTTACGTTGATGCTCGAACAAAGAAACAGCTACCATTTCCATGGCAACGATTGCCTCCTCGCTCTTCTCCCGCTTCGATCATATGGTTCTGTGTTTGCCGTGAGTGAAGAAGACAGCACGATCAAGAATGTTGTGTGAAGTTGGGGGAGAAAAAGTGAAAAGATCGATCCATTTTAAGAACCAAAGATTAGAAAAACTTTCTCTTTTCGAGTTAGATTTACAATGTGCTTGCGAAAAGGCAAGGCTCTGCTGCACCAAGAAGCGGCCGTTGCAAAGCATTGATTATACAACCATTCACCCTCTCCCGTCGTAATCTTCCCTAATCTAGAAATTTCCTGTCCGCGTGGCCTAAAACAAATCGAACGCGTATTCTCCTGCAGACGACAGCCCACCGCTCATGGTGCCATGTGCTTCGCGGCGCGGTTAGGGTATGTGTGCATGTATGTATGTGGGAGAGTATGTGGAGTCGCGCGCATGATTAGCGCAGGCCGCCTAAACGCCGGCAACTGGGCAGCTCGGGTGGGGTCGGGTGTCGTAGGAATGTATGTTACTAACGCTACACGAGTATTGGTTGCTCGCGTTGAACATTATCAGCTGCTGATGGTGGGAGAAGGCGGCGGCGGCATGCTGCTAAGCTTGCCATCATCGTCACAAGGGTCAACAAACTGGATCGGTGTATGTTTTGGTATGGAATGCCCATTTTTTTAAAGGGGGATTGTGAACGTTTATGAATGTTCACCTGTGTGGGCCAAGGCCAAGGACCTCTGCATAGCTAGTTGACTTTCGATCATGCCTTGCTGGAGAGTATCTATAAAAAGTATGAATATATTGATCAATTGTAACATTCATCAGAGCTGTTGGAGGTTGATCTAATTTCCCAATTTGGTATAAACCGTCTCAGATAGGAAAAAACCCAATCAACTGTGCTTAGTGCACTTCCTTAGGGAGAAGAGAGCCGTTGTAAATGAAATATCAAGCGTTTCCGCTTTGATAAGTTTTATGTGTTTGCGAATATTCGCACGCGATATGAAACAGCGATCAATGAATGTGTTTGTTGATAGCAGGAAATGGGTGCCTAGCTTTGAACCTATCTCAACCTATCCAGGCATATGTTTTCTAGCCAATTTCATTATCTGCTATATAAAAAAGAAGGATTGGTGTGTGTGTGAGTTATCGCAGGAAACAATAAAATATTATCGCAATCGTTGCTTCATGTTTCGTTGCTGATGACTTAAAGTAAACATTTGCTCCAAAAACAAGAGCATATCTTTCAGCAACAGCAGCCAACAACCAGCCAACATACGTTTGCAAATCCTTCCTGCAGGAAACGCTAACCCCTTGCGAAGGTCTTGCGCAAACCTTGCGCACCCTCACACAAGCCATCATAGACAACACATGCATGCTTCATTCATACACCGAACGGCAGAAACAACTCCAGAAACAACAGGTGCCGGCCGCCCTATCGAAGGAAATCCACAACACCCCACCCGATTAGTCACTGATATCTAGGGATCGTGATAAAACGGCTCCGGTCCCCGTACTGCCCCGTACCCCGTGGATGCTTTATAGCCTCCCGGTGGCTAGATAAGGTGGGCTAATATCGCCAAAAATTTAACCGCTTGCCATTTGCCACCCCGGGAACAGTTGATTGATTGTCGTCGCTCGCGAAGGTTGCTGCTTTTGGGCATCTCTAGTTGCCAAATTAGCAGTATCATCTTCCCGTGCAGTGTCGTTGCAAGTCTGTGTTGTGAAAGAGTGCTGGCGGAAGTACACCATTGTGTTTGCACAGTGAGTAAAATTGGGAATTGTAATGGTTGCAATGATTTGTCCTTGTCCTTGTCCTTGCGACCAGCATCTGGTGCCAGTTCTGTTCCAGCCAACTCCCTGCACACGGGCATGTGTTGTTATCATCTCCGATATTGAACTCTGACTAACTGTGACTGGAGCTTGTTGACCAACGATAAGGATCGTGACGTGCATCGTGGCTCTCTGCCTGGTAGACTTGGAAGCCACACTAAAGCACAAGTGTCTCCAAACAAAGGCACTTCCTCTTTCGCTGTTCCGCTCCTCTACGGGAATCCCGGGACCCACAGGTCGCCGAAATGTGGGAAAAATCGATAAACTGTAACAGTACGCGCTGCTATTATTACTGGCCGCTTGTCCTCTGTGTGTCTATTTTCGCGAACCTAGCCTAGTGTGCAAGTGCAGCTACATGCCAGGGTCAGACACGTTACCAGTGGCCAGGTAGCATGGCTTGAAGCACGTGCTGCGCTGTAGTGTTTTGCGTTCGTCCACGCCAAGCGGTAGCGCATCACTGTCGGGGACACACCGACGGATGGATGGATTGATCCAAACGGCAGTAACAACACGTGATTCCGCTGATCCACTGGGCAGCATGTGCGCCAGAACCTTTCCACTGGTTGTTATTTCTGTCCCTGCCTCGGTCGGTTGGAGCCGATTCGTGTAATTTACATTGTCGTACGCGTACCAGTCGTCGGGCGTACGTCGCACGATGGACTTCCACTGCTAGACTTAGTATCCAGCTGCGCGTGGTACAGCCGTGTTGGGTTTTGATTAGATTTTCGCGTTTCGGTCGAGGTCTCGCAATCGTGAATAATATTTGCGCTCGTTCCTGAGTGTGTGGCTGTGTGTGTCTGGTGCCTGGATATCTTGCGAATCGTAATGCTGGATATTAAATTAACCAATTGAGCCGGGCGCGATCGCTCCGACGATCCACAGCAGCGCGCGTTTTGGGGATGGTCTGATTTCGCGTGAGTGGGGATTCGCGCGAGCAACCGTGCGCGCACATTGTTTCTGTGGGCGCGTGGAGTTGATCGTTGTGCACCGTCGTTTCGCAGTCCAAATTTTTGTCCCGGGCCGGGCCCAGTCACGAACGAACTTGTGAAAGATGCAGCAAATGACACTCCTTGCGTACAGACGGAACCTTATTCTCAACGTTTGTTTCGCTGTTTCTTGGTTTCTTTTCGCGTGCGCCAGGTTCTCGAAGGCGGTCAACTTAAAGCCAAACCCCCGACAGTGGTCTGCGCGATGGACTATTGTGCAGCGGTCAATATATGGTAGTAGACAGCTTCAGCAGCAGCCGAATTCATCCTCCACAAACCAGCACAATCATCACCATCAGCAGCAGCACCAGCAGCAGCACCAGCAGCATCATCATCAACAGCAGCAGCAGCAGTTCCACCATCAGTCGACGACAGGTAAATCCCGTAGCAAAGTTTACAGAAAGTGGAGTTGGAAGGCAGGAGCGGGCTGGACTATATTATCGGTTTTGGATTGGTGGTTACTAGCAGCCGGCGGTTGGCTGACCTGGCGTGGTGTATTTCTTCGTTGGACACCCATCGGTATCTGTATGGTGGTGGCAGCAAAGTGGCACCTTCACAATCGTGAACTCGATAAGAAGGGCCTACCGCGAACCGCCGCAAAATGGCAGGTAAGCAATGGCAGTTGATGTGCCGATGGCACGTTGCGGAGTAGAGTTACTCAAACGGTATTTGTACGGATTGCAGGCGAAAATGTACTGCTCGCTGCCCCTGCGCCTCATGAGCCGTTGCTGGGGCTGGATGGCCGATCGAAGAGTTCCCAAACCGGTGCGGCCCATGCTGTACGGGCTCTACTCGAACACGTTCGGTGTAAAGATGGAGGAAGCGGCCCCAGACAACTTCAAGTAAGTGCATCGTGTGCTCCCTTACAGATCAAGTATGTTTGTCCCTTCGTGTTTGTTCCCAGCGAACGAACGACGTTCCGCTCGGGCGTTACAAGTTCTCGTTGTTTAGTGCAACTTGCAGATAATCTATTATTACATTTAGAAAAGAAAGAAGGTAATGTTTTTTGTTTGTTGTTTGATATAAGCCACCCACACGATCGAGTGAAAGATTCTCTAAAATGATCTTTGACTGTTTGCTTACTTCTTCTTACTATCAGTGTGTGTCGTTGTGTTTGGTGATAATTGTCCTTTTCTGGGTGTTAGCTCGCTTTTTTCCTTTGCATTCATCAACGTTTAAAAGGTGTTTGTTGAACTGTGTGCTTCATTAATCGCTTCACTTTGCCTAACCTGTTCTTTTGGCTTCTGCTGATCAGTTTTCTTGATCGGCTCTTTGCTAAAAATGCTTCCTTTTTATGCTGCAAAATGGTTTTTCTCTATGTACTTAAACTCTTTTTCTCACCTCCATGTGTGTTCATTATCGCGTTCCTTTGTACTAATCTTATTGTATCCGTGTTTCCGTCAACGCAGAGAGTATCGAAGCTTAGGAGAGTTTTTCACCCGCCCTCTCAAGGAAGACGCTCGACCAATCGATCCCAAGACCAGCTTCGTGTCACCGTGTGATGGACGAATTCTGCACTTCGGTGCCGCCAATTCCAACCTAATCGAACAGGTAAGACCACCATTCAAAGCAAATCGCAACGAACGTTCACTAACTGGACCACATCCGTGATCCCCCGCCACCGTACCACCAGGTCAAAGGAGTATCGTACAGTTTAGAGGCCTTCCTGGGACCACCGACCTGGACAACCAAGGACGCCCCCGAGATGGTGGAGAAGGTGAAGAAAAACGCCTCGCCCGACAGCGTGCTGTATCAGTGCGTCATCTATCTAGCGCCGGGAGATTATCACCGCTTCCACTCGCCGACGCTATGGAAACCGGAACTGCGAAGGCACTTTTCCGGCGAGCTGCTCTCCGTCAGTCCGAAGATTGCCGGCTGGATTCCGGGGCTGTTTTGTCTCAACGAGCGGGCCGTCTACATCGGCAAGTGGAAGCACGGATTCTTCAGCTACACCGCTGTCGGTAAGGAGGGGGAAGCTTTTTATTTTTATTTCTTTTCACCCGGATCTAACTAACTCCACTAACTGACCGACAATTAGCCCCGGAGGGTTCGCTTATCATCTAGAGTTCAGCCGAAAGCCGGTAAGGTGTGGGCCTGGAAATGATAGTGATGCGGTAATCATTATCAATTGGCTGGCTTGGGATCCGGGAGGTTTTCTTTTTGTTTTCGTCTTCTTCGTCGACTCTGCGAGATCTGCTCGGTCGTACGATCGTACGATCGATGGATTCCCGCGCGAATCATGAATGAAGGTTGATAACACACAATCCGGTAGGGTGGCGTGAGAACTAAAGATCCGGGTCGTGGGATAATGCTGACAGGAGAATTTACATGTCTCCCTTTTCCTTTTTTTCCAGGCGCAACCAATGTCGGTTCGGTGGAGATTTTTATGGACGAGAAGCTGAAAACTAACAAATGGGTCGGTTTGGCCTGCGGCAGTCACAAACACAAGGAGTACGACGAGCTGGAAATGCCTGCTGACAAGTACCTGGAGAAGGGCGAACTAGTTGGCCAGTTCCGGATGGGCAGTACTATTGTGCTTATCTTCGAAGCTCCGAAAGAATTCAAGTGAGTGCGCTGCTGTTTGCTGAGCTTTGCGTTTTGTTATTGAAACATCGCCTTTCCCGTTCACAGGTTCAACCTCTTCCCCGGACAGCGTGTCAAGGTCGGAGAGCGGTTAGGAACGTTCGAAGGTACGGAAGAAGCAGTGGAAAACCCCGAGGAAGTGAAGCGGGCGATTCAATCCTTGGACGCAGTGGAACCGGTCACTGTGTAAAAGTATTCACCGATTACTTCATGCAGTATGAAAACGGAACTCGTTCTCGTCTTGGTAGTGTCTCAGGTTGAACATAGTTTTAGTTAACAATTATTTCTTTATAGTGTATCTACACCCGTACCCAAGCCTAAGTACAATATTGATACAACTGCGCGTGATCGTTGCTTGCGGTTGTTAATCCTTTAGAATATATCGCGCCAAGTGATCGTGCGAACGCGAAGCGAAGTCTATCGGGAAAACATTTGTTTAACTAGTTGCTGTCGATCGAACGGACACACGAAGCACGAAGCATACCACAGCCCGGCCACTGGGCAAACCGATGTGCGTGCGTTGTTAGTTGCAAATACCGTAAGAGTAGTACATATTGTACGCGACTGGGATTGCTTTCCGATTGCTGTCAGAGGAGCGTATGACAAACGATAGGAGACGACGAGAGCCTGTAAAGACTTGTAGTATTTAAACAGCGTGCTACACACACACACACACACACACATGCATACAAAGTGCTTTAGACAGTGAAAACGTTTTGCACGATCGTGATTTAAATGTGATGTGAAATACCGTGAGCAATCCCGCGCTTGATTGCTGCACGAGCTATTGCCAACACATACACGCGTATACATGACCTCTAAACAGTTTGTAAAAAAAAAGAAGAAGACGGACCCACTGTTGACCTCAATTACCCAAAGGGTTCTTAGGTGAACCTTTTACGTATAGGTGATTTTGTAAACTACTAGCAATGTACGAGATCGTACGAAACCTGTACGTTAGCTGAAACCAATTGTTCCTGCCGCGGTGTTTCATTTGAGGAATATATTTTTATGTTAATAGAACTATTAAAAACTGTGTTTGTTTACCTGCATTTCTTTCCGAAGAGTCCATTCCTCTGATTGGGTTTGTTCGTGTTTCGTGTATTTCTTCATATTTCACCACCCATAACTTAAGTTTTCTCCCAGTTCGTAGACCTCGGCACCCAAACGGTTCGCGGCTTACCAGAATCCTTTCGCAAGTACTTGCTGCAATCCATCCTTTTCGCCTTCCGGTGGTGGCACCACTTCGAACTGTATGCTATACTGCTGATCCAGCCCTATATAGCCATCGGATACCAGGTACACTGTGTATATGCACCGTCCTGCAGTGAACATTGAGAGGAAATGATTATACAGCACCACCAGAGATGTACAACACTTCCACTTACCTATTCGCGAAGGAGCATAAAAGCACAACTGATGAGTACTGCGATTGCTGCGGTAGACGCAGCGTTTCAGCGCCACCACTTCGCCCTCCGCCTGGTGGCCGAGCGTTAGGAACCAGCCCTCGTCCTTGCCCTTGGGGAACTTGGGACAGTGAATGTTGAGCGACTCGAACGCCCCCAGCCGTATCAGCTGCACGCAAACCACATACTCCTGATCGGCGTACAGCTCGATCCACTGGTCACGGCTCATCGGCTGCTGGACGGGCCGGTCCACGTCCCCATCCTTGCCGTACGGTCCACGCACGGAAATCTGCACGTTCAGCGACGGCAGCTCACATATCACCTTGTAAATCTGCTCAATTTCCGGCTCCTCAAACTCCTGCCTTAAAGTCGCGGCCAAATTCTCGTACTTCCGGTTGCATTTTTCTTTCAACGCCGGAAGCGTCAGGAATGGTAAGCTAACGATGGGGATAGAGATAACGTAAATTATCAAATTAAGCTTCAATTCCTGCTATGTGCAAGCGGGCCCAGCTAAGCTGCTTACTCTGTTTTTATCTGGCTAAAGATAGCCGCATTATAGGCTTCAACGTTCGGGAGCGTCATGACTACCGGATCGTCTAGCCAGCGGGCCTGGATGATGCACTGCATCAGCTGCTGTATCCGCAGGGTAGTTGCAAGCCAACCCCTTTCCGCACTAATGTCGACCATGGCCTACAAATGGAGCATGGGAACGGAAGTGAAATAATCAAATTCGCGATAAATGGTTAGACATGATTGCCCATTCCAGTTCGCATCGGTTTCGAGTGAGTGTGAGTAAGGAAACGATGATAAACGCTACATACCTGTAGTATTCGTATTGATTGATCGAGTACCGACTTGGTGTCTGTGCCGTAATCAGAGTTCGGTAGCGGCAAGCGCGATAAGTGTGCCTGCAAAAGCAGGAACACCTTCGTGTGCGGATTGTCCACCGATAGTGGATCTACCTTCAGGGGACACAGTTTGGCTAAGTCACTAAATAAAGAAAGGCAGCAGATAGAGAGAGGAATGAGATCATTATACGCTCGACCAATGCAGCTTCTTCCCGTATCAACTTACGCATTATACAAATCTTCATTATGGCGCACAGGATGCTCCTCGAACTCGGCCGCATCTGCCATCGCGCGCAGCAACTCTTCCATGTTCATGTCGTGCCGTAGCGTATCAGCAAAGTGACGCATGGTGATGTGGGATAGGTAATAGTACGAGGAAATGCGCCCCATCGATGTCGCCATCAGCGATCTGTTATCTTCCTCCAGCAAGACACACCCGGCCCGAATCAGCTTATCGAGCACGGTTTCAATCAGCTCCGAGAGGAAGTAGTTCACGTTCTCCATCTCCGTAGTGTCCAACCCGTAGTAGGTCGGATTGCGCAACAACCGGCGATAGAAGTACGTCCACGTCAGGTAGTCGAGGATGCTTTGCTTCGTTCGCAACGTTCCAGCCACTATTTCCGCATTCACGTGGTCCGGCAGCACGGCCAGCAGGCTGGATTCCACCGGGAACGGATCGTACAGGAACTTTTTGTAGAAATTCTTCTTCGTATCCTGCACGTACACGCAGGCGATACCTTCGTTGCCGAACTGCGGTCGTCCAGCGCGGCCCATCATCTGCAGCACGTCCGTGATGGGCATATCGACGTATCGCTTCAGCTTGCCATCGTAGTACTCCGTGCCCTTGATGATCACTAGATGGGCGGGAAGATTCACGCCCCACGCTAGCGTTGCCGTGGCGATGAGGATTTGAATTTTTCTGTTCAAAAACAGCTCCTCGGCCGTCTTTCGATCGCGCTCGTGCAGGCCCGCATGATGCATACCGATGCCGAACGCTAGCGTCAGCCGCAGGTTACTATCACGCACGTTCTGCAGGATTTGCTCCATCTCCTCTTCCGACGTGTGCAGGAACTGTTTGGAGTTGTCTTCGCTGGCCAGGAACGATATCAGATCCAGCGCGGTAAGGCGTGTCTGTCTACGGGAGGCCACAAATATGAGCGCCGGGGTGCAGGGTGAATACTGTCGAATGGCCTGGAACGCGGGCCGATTCATGGTGGCCATGCGCGGGCAGTAGTGCTTGCCCGGGAATCCCTGTATGTGCACCGACAGTGGAACCGGTCGGACGGATGGCTTAAAATTGTACAAGCCCATCGTTTCGATCCCGAGCCAGTTGGCCAGATCGCGTGCATTAGCCAGCGCCGTCGACAGGCCAACGATACGCACCGTGCGATCGGTGTGCGAAGATATAAAGTTCATGCGCGACACAATCACCTCCAGCACGGGGCCACGATCTTCACCCAGCAGGTGAATTTCGTCAATCACGATCAGCGCAACATCGCGCACGTAATCGCGCGTCTGCCACGAGCGACTGATACCGTCCCACTTTTCCGGCGTGGTCACGATCACGGACGATTCCTTGATCGCGCGAATGTCCGGCGTAACGTCCCCGGTCAGTTCGACCACCTTTTTGCCCAGCTTCTGCTCGATTCGCACCTTCCAGTCGTCCATCCGCTCCTTGACCAGCGCTTTCAGCGGTGCGATGTACACCACCTTCCCGGTGGGCAGCAGGCGAAACACGCGGAACATTGCCATTTCGGCGGCGATCGTTTTGCCCGACCCGGTCGGTGCCCCGAGCAGCACATTGTTGTCCGTGTGATAGAGACAGTGGAAGATTTGCGTCTGTATCGGGTTGTAGTGCGTGAAGTTGTACAGCGATTCGAACTTCCGGTTGTTTAACACCGTCACCGGCAGCGGCTGCAGTGGCAGCAGCTCCGTGTGCGGTGGATGCACCTCCGGCAGGATGAGATGCTTGAAGGACAGCGGTACCAGATTGTTGCTACCGAGCCAGGTATCGCTCGCCACGCGAATGTAGTACTGCGGTGGTAGCGGATCCTTCAGCGGAATGGTCATGATGAGTTCCTGCTCCTCCTGGCGCATCGTTTGACGTTTCGTGATCTGGAAGTACTCCGAATGGTAGATGTAGTTGCTCTCCGGATCCTCGATCCAGATCCAGAACGATTCGGCCGTCTTTCCGTGCACGCGATCGTTCCACCGGAAGGATGCCCGTATAAACACCCGTATCCGCAGCACGGTGCGCGTGATGGGCTGCAGCGTCGCTTCAATTTCCAGCATCGGGAACTCTTCCGCGCAGCGCTTCACCATTTTCGCATACCGATGGTTGCGCAGGAAGTCCCCTATCTCCTTCTCCTCCATATCGCGCAGCGCGAGCACGCTTAGGCCACGCTTCTCTATCTTGTCCACCACATCCAGCGGCAGCAGGGTGAACTGGTACATCGGTGTCTGGAACTCCCACATCTGTTTCTCGAACATTTTGCTTACATTGAGCATACGGCCGGCCAGAATCGGGTTGTTCGCCCGCAGCACCATCGTAAACAGGGCGCGAGCGATGCGTACCGCGTTCTGCGTAATGTACGACATGTCGGACATGAGCGAAAACGAACGCACCATACCCTTGGACAGGTACGTCTGCATGAGAATGTTCACCTTGCCGTGGATGTTTTCGCTGCCACCGCGCACCGGCACTTCGCAGCAAATGTGCGTCAGCTCGTCCAGCTCGTCCATCTCGTCGTCGCGCACCTTCAGCTGCTGGAACTCGTGCGCGTTCGACATCATCTGCAGGATGTCGGCGTCGGTCATGATCGGTTTCAGCATTTCGTTGAACACCTCCACCGTATCGTACTTGATGTAGAAGTGGGACGCCGTACGACCGAGATCCGTTACGTTCAGGTCGCCGGTGCGATCGTTGTACCGCACCATTCGCGCCTTATCCAACGCCATCGCGGCCGTGTGGATCAGCTGCCGCCGTTTAACCTCCAGCGAAGGGTCCTCGCGCAGATCGTCGTAATTCAGCCCGTAGCACTGTGGGTTCATGCGCATGCGCACGAACAGGTACGTGTAGCTGAGCCACACGATCGCCTCGTCCACGTTGCTGATCGTGCCCAGCGTTACCTCGGCGTTAAGGTTATCCACCAGACACTGGATAAAGTTGGATTCGATCGGGAACTGATTGGTTAGCAGGGACAGGTAATGGTTCAGCTTGTCGTGCGTGGTAATGATCGTGCCGACGCCACTCTTGTCGTACTGTGGGCGACCCGCTCGCCCAAAGATCTGCAGCACATCCAGTATACCGAGATCCACGAACGTGCCGTGCTTGGAGTCGTAGATTTCCGTCCCCTTGATGATGACGGCATGGGCCGGCAGGTTAACACCCCAGGCCAGCGTGGCCGTACACACCAGCACCTTGATCAATCCATCGGCAAAGTACTTCTCCACCAAGTTCCTATCCTGGCGCAACATTCCGGCGTGGTGCATTGCCAACCCGTTCTGGAACAGATCCACCAGCTGTTTGTTGCGACTTTTCGACACCACCTTCAGGGCGCTACCATAATCCGGACTGCTTTCCGGTACGAGCAGATTAATGTGTCCCCGCTGCTGGGCGAGATCCTTGATCAGTGTGGCCGTACGAACGGTCGCATTGCGCGCATGCACAAACACCATCACCTGGTGGCCCTGGCGGACCATGTCGATGCATCGCTCGTAGCAAATCGTATCCATGTCCGACATTTGCTTCAGTGCGTTCAACGCCTTCACGCCAATAAAGTTAGTGCTCAGTGGAACCGGTCGGAAGCGGGAGTCAAAGAAGAACAGTCCAATCATTGGATTGACTCGAAGAAACCGGGCCACATCGATGTAGTTGGGCAGCGTGGCGGACAGACCAACGATGCGAATCATACTTTGGGACGATTCCACTAGCCGCAGCGTTCGGGCAACGAGTGCCTCCACCACGGGACCACGTTCGCCGTGCAGCAGATGCACCTCATCGATGATAAGCAGCTTCACTAAACTGATGAACGCAACGTCCCCAGCACCCTTGCGCGTGACGACGTCCCACTTTTCCGGCGTAGTAACAATCATTTGCGTCTGCTGAAGCTCGGCCTTCGTCAGCTGCATATCGCCCGTCAGTTCCCGCACCGATATTCCCAGCGGCTGTAGCCGGCGACCGAAATTGGCCGTCATTTCGGCGGCCAACGCTTTCATCGGCGCTACGTACACGATCTTGAACTGGTCGCGGTGGATCACACCCTGGTCGACAAACTGCCGGATCGTGTACACTATCGTCAGCATGGCCACGTTTGTCTTGCCCGCACCGGTCGGTGCGCAGACAAGCAAATTCTCGTTGCTATTGTACGCCGCCGGATACACGACGCTCTGGATGCGGTTCAGCTCGTCGCACCCCTTGAACGCGATCTGCCCGATCTCATCCAGCGAGCTAACCTTGATTCGGTTGCTACCGATCGTCAAGGGCGGTGGATCGGTGGCCGGAATTTTCACCTCCTCAAACAGCTTGTTATCCGACCGTTCGACATTTTCCGGCAGAACGATCTTGTTGCCCGCGATGAAGCCCACGTGACTGCGCGCCTCACTGTACGAATCGTACACGTTCGGGTACTTCACCTGCTTCGACGGCGGTTTCGAGATCGGCAGCACCCCTCCCCGAGCCTTAATCTTTTCCAGCATCAGCTGTGGCATCTGTGCGGCGAGCAGCAAACTCTTCTGGTAGTTTTCACGCAGCTGCACCGGATCGATTTCGGTACAATCGCCCTTCTCGACCGATGCCTCGTTGAGGAACTTTTTCAACTTCTTCTGCTCTTTCGTCACCTGCTTGCGCATCTGTTTCTGTGACTCGGTCTGTATCGTGACCGGCATCAGATAGGCGGGGGCGTGCTGCATCGCTTCCAGATTTTGCTGGATCTTCTTCATCACCTTGATTTGCTTCAGTGCCTTTACCGATTCGATCAGATGCTTGCGGTTTTGCAGTATCTCCGGTATCACGTCCAGATACTCCATCCCGAGAAAGTCGAACAGATCCATCTGCAGTTCGTCGTTCGTTTTGGCCGACTTGAGTAGCGTCATCAGATTGTCCACCAGATCGGGTGGGACTTGCTGGGCCAGCCAGCTGCGTGTATACTTTTCCGTCTGTTGTTTTGCTCCGGACGCTCCGGACGACCCCGCAACGGGCTCGGTCGTCTTTTGAATGGCGTCATAGTTCATCGTGAACGTTTGTGCCACCTGGCTGTCCAGCGGATTCACGGGGGACAGATCCGTCAGCTTGCTGTGATCGTGTTGCTTTCGATCGAGTGATAACGAGCACTCGATATCATCACCCCACACTGTTTCCGCGTGGCCATTGGTGGTGATCTCTTTCTCCTCGAGATATTCCCGACATTCGGCGTTCAAATTGCTGCTGATATCAAAGACCAACTAAAAAAAGGAACAAAACGAAACATTATCAACCAGTGTTGCGGATTGACTGGCTCTACGGGTAAGCCTCCAATGAGGTTGCTCCTTACCGTACACATTTTGTTAATCAGTGCGTTCGGTACCTGACCGAACATTTTCTTCAGCTTCGACGAATGCTTCATCATCACGACCTTCTGATCGAGGAACAGGCGCAGCACCAGGATAGCTGCCTCGTCCACCAGTTCGGCATTCTCTTCCGATCCCACCATCTCCCGGCTCAGTTCCCACAGGTCGCGTAGCTGCTTCGACAGAACGCCGCCTACTTTGTGATCCGCGTTACTGTTGATGAACAGTTTCAGCTCCTTCCACGATACACCACTTGGGGGAGAAACAATGTGAACCCGTGAGTGTTATCGAAACGAGGATACTTCCACCTGATCTCTCCGCGCACACCTACCTGGTTACTTCTTTCTTGCGAAACAGCTGTATGGCGGCTCGTTCCTTCGGATCCTGGGTCAAGTTTCGCTGTGCATCTAGGTCGGTGTTGGCTCTCATGGCACGGGTAAGTCTCGGCAGTTCCGTCATGTTTGCGCAAGCTTTGAGCACCGGCAATTATTTCACTACTTATGATTATAAGCTAGCACCAATAGGATTTAGGCGAGCGGATGTGGCACTTTGTACGATAGCTCCGAGGCAACCGGATACAGTCGCGTGCAATGTGTAAGTGAAGATACACACTGGATTCCACCCTGCTCCCGAACCTGCCTTCGTGCAATGCGGTTAGTCACCGGCACTGATATGGAAACAAACGATTTCCAACCTGGCGAAATAAGCAGGTACACTACTTCTGCAATTGCAAACGTTGTCGCAAGAAGAATTTTTGCATTCCTCGTCAAGCGACCTGTCAACCGGCTTTCACGGCAACGATTCGCCCAGGTGGCATGTGGTGTGTACATAGACTGCGCGAGCGTGCTCCGTTGGTGCAGTTGAGTTGTGGCTGAAAAGTGCCGAAAACTGCGAGAAAAAAAATATTTCGTAATTTGCTGATGAACAGTTTTTCCTTCTTTGCACATAAATTGCATTAACTAAGGAAAAAGATGGTTTTCAAAAAGATGAAGTTTTTATTACCAACGGTTTTACACCAAATTCAAATATCAGCTGTCAGCCGTACCAGGTTTGTTGTTGTTTTGATGAACATCAACCAGTCGGCCATTCGTCCCCTTGGAAACGTTCTTGTGCGCCGCGCAATTTGTGCAAATGGAATCGAAAGATGACGATTATTGGAACGATTCGGCAAACAAATCATTCAACTTTGATGAAGATGATGTAAGTACGCCATTATACGTTGTGTGCGTCATGCTGGCACCAATCCAACACATGCAACTCTCCCTGCTCCGTCGCTCGTTAACAGGTGGCCGTGCTCGAAATAGCGACCAACAACAAACGAACCCTGTTCGGGGAGGACACTGCATCGGAAGCAAACTATGGCACTGGTCAGATCGAACTCCCACTACACACAATCATTTCGGACGAGAATCTCGAGCTGATATTGCAGGAGCAGTCGCGCAATGAAATGACCATCCCGAAGGGCATCTCGCTCGAGGAGGAAGTGAAGCTGCTGCGAAAAAAGATACAGGAGTTTAACTACGCACCGTCGACGGAATCGGTCGTGCGGAAGCTTATCCTTGGCAAGCCATGCTCGCTGGAAATGTTTCGCTCGATGGCGGAAAAGGAGCAACTGCTCGACGAGGCCATCGCGTCCGGCAGCGGTAACGCGATTCTGAAAGTTACCCTCTTCCTCGACCAAACGCTGAAGAAGAAACTCTTCTACACGCTGCTTCAAACGCGACCGGAAGCCGTTTATCATTATGTGAATTATTTGTCGCTTCGATTGAAAGTGACCGAATGTACTGATTTGTTGGTGTACGTGTGTGCGATATTCTGTGGGATAGAATTACATTTTTCAACCACGTTTCCTTTCTTTTTGCAGATTTCTAGGCCGACACCACGAAGCGAGCGTAAGAGAACCACTTCAAAACACCTTTTTTACCGTATTTAATGCTTCTTCTTGCATTTCAGTTGCTTCAATTTTCCATATTTGTGTGCAGCACATCGAATCTCGATATAAAGCGACAACGGTTGAAAAAGATTTACAGCGACTATTTCTCTCAGCCGGGCGCGAACTCGTTCTACGCGCAATTGGTGGCCAACTATATGAATCTGTTAGGTGAGTTCGGATAGCGATCGGAAATGCCCCGCGCTCTGTAAATGCTGTGTGCTGTGTTCCCTCCGCTTCAGAATATCAAATGGGCGAGCTCCATTCGTCGGGTGGCGGCAGCAAAGCGGTCGCCATTCAGGATAAGTCGGTGCTGGAAACGTTAAACTACGTCTGCGGGAAGTACAAATGGGGCGACACCTCGCTGCAGACGAACGACAACCCGTTCAAGCTGAGCGAGTACCACCAGGTCTCGCAGGCCCAGTTCGAATGGATCGCCTTGAATGAACGTGCGAAGCAGCAGGCGTGGCTAGACTTTGACCACATTTTCGAGCGTAAAGCGTGGTTGAATTTAAAGCAAAAGTCGTTTAAAATTAACATTCCCATCGATCGCACGATATTGCGGCTGCATGCACTGCACGCACCGGATCCGGTTCTGAACACATTCCTCGCGAAGGTAGAGGATCCGCAAAGGCGGCTGGCACTTGCGAGGAAGGTACAATCCAAGCACGGCATTGTGGATGCGCTGGTGCTGCTGAAAGATCGCGCCGAGCTGGAGGCTTACCGAAGCACACTGGATAGCGGGACGGAGGAACGTTTGTATGCGGAAAATGCTCTAAAATCATTGGTGAGTATTGATGCATGGCTGCATTTGAACGTTGTACAACAGAAATGCCATTACTTTGTCCCCATCTTCTCTTTCAGAACAACAAATGGAAAAGTGATGCAATGAAGTTGATAAAATGATGATGAAATAAAAACAACGCAACGCGTTATTTGAATGAATTCAAAATGCCTAATTCTTTACCATCGCGGACGAACATGGCCCATCGATGCGGTCGAAAGAGGCTCCTTACTTTGGAATTTTATTTGAGAATGTGCTAAAACATCAACTACAACTCGTACAACACTACTGGGACTAATGGCGCTTATTATTATTATTGTTAAGCATCGACTACTACGTGCATTAAGATATCATGGACTGTGTAATTAATAAGTGACCGACCGACTGGCCGGTCGGAGAGATACGCAATTTACATCGAAATTCTTTGCCATCGGGTTTGTGCGGCCGCCATTTTATCGCCCCACTGGAAATGCAAACATCGGTTGCCATGGGTAGTCACAGCCGAATCCGGGCGTGCCATGGATCGCCAACAGGGTGGAAAGCAACAGGCACCACCTATGCTATTTGAACTTTTTCTCACCATCCCGCTGAATCAGATCGGTCACAACGTTGTCCAGCTTGGTGCTGAACGCTTCGAAGGAAAAGCGCTGCTGAACGCGCTTCCGCCCCATGGCGCCCATGCGTTCGCAGTGCTTGTCGTCTCGCACCAGCTTTGCCATTGCGGCGGCAAACTCCTTCGGCACGGGCTCGCACAAAAAGCCCGTCTGCTCGTGAATGATGGTCTCCATCGGTCCGCCACTGTTGGCGGCAATGACGGGCTTCGAAAGGTACATTCCCTCCAGCGGGACGATTCCGAAGTGCTCGAACTCGGGTGTGTAAACCAGCGCTTGGGCACGATGCAATAGGAACAGCTTTTGACGATCGGTGGGAGATCGTAGCAGGCGCACTTTGGCTCGTATCTGCATGTCTTCTGCCAGCTCCTCCAGCTCGTCATAATGTTCCACGTTTTCCATCACACGATCGTCATACCCGCCGGCCATAATGAGACACACCTTGTGCCACTCGCTCGCGGACACCAGGTCCTGCAACGCCTTGAAGGCGTGCAAAGCGAGCGCAAGGTTTTTCTTCCGCTCGTACCGATTGATGGACAGGAAGACGAACGCGTCGTTCGGTAGCTTCACCACCTGGTCGGACTCTTCGATGGCGGTTTCGTCAAAGAACCTGGTGTTTAGCGACGGATACAGCACATCCGGGTCGGTTGCGATGCGCTTGAACGTTTCCTTAAACACGCGGCTGGTGAACTTGCTGTTCACCAGGATGCCATCGGCCTGGGCCGTAGTCACTTCCTCGAGGTAGTTGAGCGGCATGCGGTAGCACTGTTTCAGCAGGTTGCCCGGCTTCGAAAGCAGCTGGTCGGGGTAGTGACAGTAGAACAGGATCTTTGGGTTGGGCCTGGCGAGTCGAAAAATGGGAATGCCTAGCGAAATCAAATCGCAAAACACGACATCGACCGGTTCCTTCTTGGACAGGAACAGACTGTAGTAGAAGGCAGCGTACAGCATGCGTATGTAGGCGCACACGGCGTAAAACTTGCCAAAGATGTCTCTCGGCAGCCAGTCGCCGACTGTCATCACCGGCAAGCGACCATCCTTCGTCTCGTCGAAACAGTGGTTCGGATCGTGATGGTTCGTCAGAAAGCTGACCGTGTGGCCCTTGCTCTGCAAAGCCAGTGCAGCATCCACGACCAGCCGTTCCGCACCGCCAATGCCCAGATCCGGATGAACAAACAGTACACGCACCATGTCTGCACGTGGCGATCAAAGAAAAGGGTCTTACTTAACACAGGACGTCGAAGGGAGGAAAACGATACGATAAAAACAAAACGACCACATACCTGTGAAAAAATGCCCCTGTCGACGGCGAAAACCGCAAATACGTGTTGTGTGCCAGCAAAACAGCACCGAAAGTGAAGCACGACCGAAACCTGTCAAAACACGTTGTCACACGAAAGAAAAACATACTCTGCGGACGTGCTCCGCTAAACAGCTGATTGGACGCAGCAGTCCTCTGTCAGAGCAGCGGCATAACCAAACAAACTGTGTAAACAAACTGTGCAGCAATGAACGATCCCAACCGAAAAATAGAGATTGATAAATCTTCCGTAAGTATTTTACTGCATAAAATGGAAACAGAATATTGTGCATTGAGTTTACTTTTGTTCGTACATTGCTTACAGCTTCTCAGTTTGAAGGCGGAACTGTTGCGCAAACAGGAAGAGGTGGGCAGAGCAAAGGCGTCCACTTCGATCGACGATTTCGTGCCGAAGAAAGTCCCCAAACCGGAGAAAGATGTATCGGCGAAGCGAAAGGAACGCCGAGAAAAGAAGGATAGTTCGCAGCCGGTGGTCACAGAGCTGGAAGATTCGGCACAGCTCGCCCGGTCGAAACAAATGCTGGTGGCAAAAGCGAAATACTACGACCGAATGGTTGCAGCCGGCGGTTCGCTAAACAGCGACGAAAACAGTCTCGTTATGTTTAACAAAAAGAAGCAGGATACCAAACCGGTGTACAGCTCCTCCGAACATTCGGCCGAAGAGAGCAGCACAGACTCGGAATCGTCCGACTCGGACAGTGAAGGTGTGGAAGACGGAGACAAATGGTAAGGAGCAGCTGCTTACCGTTGAGTGTATTTCTTCGTATTGACACAGCACGGTTTCTTCTTTTGGCAGGGTTGAGTACACCGATTGCTTAGGACGCACGAGAAAGTGTCTCAAGAAGGACTTGAAAGAGTGTTTGGCTCGTGATAAGGAGCTGGCTAAATCGATGGCACCGCGCGAAGGACAACGCAGAGAGGATTTGCAAGGTGCTTCTAGTGTGCATACCGTACCACCAGCGAGAGAGACGTTGCCTAGTACCAGCACGGATGCACAAGAACAGGAAGACGAGGACGGTGAAATTGTCGGTCCAATGCCTCCTGCGATGAGTCGAACAGACGATACAGATCTGGGTGAACGGTTCCTGGAGATGAAAGAGCAGTGGGCACAGCAGGAAGAAGCTAATCTGGAGAAGGGTTCCATACACTACCAGGACGTGCTGTTTAATGGTAAGTACAGACAGTTGTTTTTTGTTTATACGTTACGGAACTGTTGTATAAATGGCTTTTGGTACGAAGAACATTGCAAATGGGTAGCTTGTTTTGTCAATGTGTCTCTCCATTTGCTAAGAGACGATACTGTTACAATGTTTTTTTTTCTATTTGGCGTACCGTCCTGCGCGGACATGCCGTTCTAGTTCTATATAGACTTTTGAGAGTTATTCAGATACTACGCAACCGGATAATCAGTCCTTGGTACGGGGAGGCGGTCCATGTAAGGCTTGAACCCACGACGAGCATGATATTGAGTCGAGCTTTTGTAACATCCAGTTGGATAGACACTGCGGTCTATTCATGACTATGCTGAGTCGTAAACATCTCCGTGCCTTTGGCCTTTTTATCAGACACTAAGAGTCCTTTAACATGCAGTAGTAGTCTTCGGGTTTTGTGCCAGAGTAGGACAGTCAGTGGTTTGGTCGATTAAACATCACCATACATATGTAAATCGAAGGATGATTGCATGATTTGAAGGGTCGAACTGCTGCAGTTGATTCCGTCACATAGAATTACATTAATTGAATCCAAACGCAAAACATTCATACTTAAACAAGTGTCAATTCACAGTATTGTAATGATTGAGTTAGTTGTAATACGATGCACTCGATGCAAGAGATTAAACAATCTAAATATGCTTCTGCACGCCATTCAACTCCATCGACCTCGTGTAACAACACTATTCAGCTACATTGTGGTTCGTAATCCAAATCCACCGGATGGTTGGATTCAGTTGCACCACATCTCCCGCCATCAACAAGAATTGACCCAATGGAATTGATTTGCAGACCATCATAAAAGGGAAGCCAATGTGTCATACACACAGCCATGTGTCATAGAGCGAGGGGATGCACTAGCACTGCCATCATTGGCGTGGCCAGCTAATTTACCATTAAACGAGGGTAGCAAGCGAAGAGTGAACCCGCCCAGGGTATGTGTTAAATCTGGCACGATTGAACACGACACCGGACCACGACTTTCATGTGGTGTGCGAGAGTTAAAACTGCTCGCCAGTGGAAAGGGAGGCGGCAAATACGCACTTCCGAAAGTTGTTATGCAAATTTGCACATCCCCCCCAAAAGCGCGAGATTGAGGCCGCCCCATCGCGCATTAGTTGTTAGTGATAATTTGCAGATCCACTTACTTGCGGCACGCATAATGTGGCTGTCGGAAATAGCGCCACCGGTTCCGGACATTTGAAATGTGCGCTTTACCTACCCGGCTTACGCTTCCGACGAGGAAATGTTTCATGGCTCGAGCACGTTGAATTGTGATATTTCGCACCGGCCTACGGGTTGCTTGTGCCCCTTTTCACAGCATCCGCATCCGTGTTTCAGCATATTTCAACCGGTTTTTTGTTATTTCTGGAGTTTATTTTCTGTTCATTTTTCTGGATCGACTTGTAATACTTCGGGATACTTGTATTCGATACAAATCGGCGCTAATTCTAACATTCAATACAACACGTTCCGACCGATGCAGCCAGTTCCTGTACTTTCCATTCCGCTACTGTTGCGTTTGCTTGTGTGTACATGGGTGAAATTCGAACAAATTGCGTACAATTTTGTTCCTTCTTTCTAATACTAATCAAGCACTCACTTTCCACGAACTCTGCTTGTCGGTTACTTCATTTCCCTTGCTTTGAGCTGTCGACGTTTTTCTCCTCATTCCGCCTTATTGCAATACTGTCCCCGCTAAATACTCGAATTACACCACCGCTCCAAGAAAATGCCTAGATTTGTGAAGATTAATAAGAGAACGACACACACAAACAAACACACACACACACACGAACACACATGTCAACTCGACTTCTCTCTACTGGCGGCAATCGTAGCCTCCGGGAAGGGAGCATTTTTGGGGATAGTTGAGCGATTGGTGTGTGGCCCCTGAAACAAAACGAAGCTCTCCCACGAAGCTCATTTGCGGACAAAATTGTGCCCGGTGGCGGGAAGATACACACAAAACTACATCCTACTGCTGCTGCTGCTGCTGCTTTCATCCTATAATCCAATACAGCCTAACCTGGTTCTACTACTACTACTACTACTACTACTATTGCTACTCGCGCCGTGGTCGCTTGCTTCACGTTCCGCTCTAACCGACTATTGCCTACGTGTATTGCTGCGTGTGTGTCCTTTTAGTTTGCGGGAAGGGATGGAATGAGAAGAAGTTGTTTACGATAATAGAATACATGATAGATTTAGCTCGTCGTCGTCGACGATGCAGAACGTAGCCATTGGTAGTAGTGGCTGTAGGTTTAGTGGCTGTTTTCGCTATTTACAATTATGTACAGATGTCTACAGCCCTTATCCCGCGCGCTCTCGCGTGGTGTACAGATAATTATTGCAGACCGAAGGACTAGCGGCGGAACAGATTGAACCGATGTATGGCACCGCACAAATAGTGTCGTTCTGCCGTGTGAGTGCGTTTCAACGGTGGTGGTGGTGGTGTACTCATGCTGCGTGAAACATGATTACTACTAATCTACTAATCGATCCAAAACCCCCCAGAAGACAGGGGGATACGGGGATGCGGGGAGATGGCAAGGACACTATCCTTTTTGTCTACTTACTCTTCTATGCACCGAAAGGAAAATTCGCTACCATTGGGTTATGGTTTTATTTTCTGTTTTGCGTTTAATTTCGGATCTTGCGGATCAACGACGACCAAGACGACGAAAACGCTTAGCATCATCACAGCTAACGCCACTCTCTCTCTCTCTCACACACACACACACAAATCACTTTCGCGCACCGGGCTCTGTCGCCGGTGGTGTGAGCTTCATTCTTGGAATGCAGTCGGGCGTTTGCAAATTACGGTTCGGCCCCAACAGAGGCCCACGGTTTAGTACGGATCGGTGTTGATTGGAAAGTGTTGCAGTGTGGCAAACAGGAGCACCGAACAGCTGGCAAAAACAACCAGTCGGCCCACAGAGCTGCAGGAGGATGGTGCCGAGCTGCTGCTCGTGCTCGGAATAGCGTTGCCATCTCTGCTTCGATCCGACGAGGCGGTGCCGTTCGAGTCTTCCTTGCTTCGCCGATCGGCCGTTGTCGCTACCGGCTTGAGCGTAATGGTGAGTTGCGTCGTGACGTCCCGATGGCCGGGAGCAACAATTGCACCGCCACCGCCATTGTGCAGCATCTCTCGGTGGTGCTGCTGCGAGGACGAACGCGACGACGGCAGCGTACGATGGTGCGTTTCGCTTCGGTCCCCATCCATACCGGAGGATTCGGCCATATCCTCGTCATCGCTGTTGTTGGGCGGTAGCTGATGATGCATACCAGCACCACCGCCCAGCCGGTTCCGGTGATGCGCATGCATCAGCGAGGTTTCGATCGACCGGCGGATCTCGGCACGGGTCAGCTGGTTGCACAGGTCCGTGCTGCAGTAACAGTAGTCGATGCTGTTTGCACTCTTGCAATCGTTGATGGCCAGATTTTCACCGCACGTTCGTATCTCGATATCACCTGCAGAAGAGAAGGGAAACAAAAAGAAATAACAAATCAGTTGATGTCTTAATTTTGTTGTTTAACGAACACAACAAGCAGGAGCGTCGTTTTCCCCCATTACTCATTGGAGGAATCAACCCTTTCATTCTAACGCCCCAACACACACACACCCACTTACAACATTACAAACGTTACAATTAGACGGTAATAAATTTCCACACCGATCGTGACTAACTCCAACAAAATCGCACGGAAAGGTTGCCGAATGGTGTTGGGGCATTGAGGGCCGTTGACGTTGACTTGTGTGTGTGGTTTTTTTTGCTTGTTTTCGGTCGTAAAAAGTACAAGGACGTCAATAAATCAGCGTTTGCAGTAGAAGGGAAAATATTCATACTCGCGCAGGCTAGAAATTTGCATAAGAAATTATAATTGCGCGCGGTTCGAGACTAAATTTTTTTGTTTGGCGGCAGCCACAGAGGAGGGTGCAGAAAAATGCCACGTGGCTTTGTGGCGCAAAAAAGGACATTAATTTGTTCGCAGAAAAAGAAACTGTACGCCAATGGTTGAATTGCTTTATTGCATGATTTCCTTCACGCGATCGCAACACACGGAGGTTTTTTTTACAAAATGTGAAATTTTTACTGGGTCCTGGGTTTTATGTACTGTTCTTAGGGTTAGAGTGTTTTCTAAAACTAAACAGTTTTGTTGGTGTGGTACACTACCTTCGTCTAATTGATTACGGTAAGGGGTTTGGCGTTTGTCGCATGATCACTTTCAATTTCTCATCCATTTACTCCAAATTACCATGTTTGAGAAGGATTCTTTTCCAAAACCGGTTCGAGTTCCTGAGTAAAACTTTAATTTTTCATTGCCTGCTCTGCAATCCCATAAAACCGCTAACTGTTTCCGGTAGGCGGAACTGTATAATACACACACACACTCACACCGACAGATCATAGCAACCGGCTTTTCTCTTCCGGGTGCGTGTAGAACTAATAAACTTTCAATCTTCATTAAAAATGAATCCTGTCATCGACCACCGGGGAGGCTCGCACGTTTACCGTACACACTACCGGTTGTGGTACGCACGATACGACGACGGTTGTAGACGGTTTTAGAACCGCACGGCTCGGTTCCGCATACGTGAACGATGCCGGGCCATAAATCCTGCTTCGAAGCGCCAGTGGAAACCCCGTGCAAGAGAAACAGCATGAGCGGAGTAGGAGAACGCGGAGGACAAGACAAGCGAGGTCCATTAAGATGTCATACCATTTGCGCGATTTTCAATGTGTCACATCGAACACCGGAATCCGTCCCTTTTCTCCCCATCTCCTGCAGTCGCTCCACGTGTTGCTGTGGAGAGCATACAGCCTTCAGCAGCGTAGAGAGGGATGGAGCTTTTTTGAAAGGAATATCATTAAAATTAAATTCGCTTTTCCCCATTCGCTGTGCGCGGTATTACGGAGCGTTTAGAGCGCGCTTTTTATGTGTGTGTGTGTGTTTGTGTTAGAACGTGTTGCCTGTTTATATTGAGATTGCATACCTTCTCCTCTCTAACTGCAACATCCCCCCCCTCCCCCCTTTGCGCCAACAACCATCAAAGTCTGTTGTTGATAATGATTTGTTTGAAGCATTTAAGGGATGCGGGAAAAGCAGCGGATTGGGATGGGAAAAAGCGAGTTGCCTCGATCACTGACGTGGGAAAGGGAAAGTGACATCCTCCTTCTTTTTGCGCTTCCGAACGTACTTTGTCCTTGGAAGTAATGTCCCCCCCCTCCATTGCCACTCCACCTCCACCATCTGCAGTTGAAGAGTTTTGTGAAGTTTGGTTCTGTCTGGTGCGCTTTTGCTTATTGCGTTTCGTCGTGCCTTGACTTCTGCCCATACTTCCCTTGTGTGTGTGTGACTCCCCCCCCCCTGTCTCTCTCTCTCTGTGATCACATCTTTCCACCCATGGGTTGTGTTAATGAAAGCGGTTTGTCTTGCCGATAAGCGCGAACCGTAACGCAGGCCTATGCTAAAATGAGGGAAAACTTTCTACCGAGGACGAAGAAAGTTTTCCCCGGTAGCGGCAGCAGCAGCAGCAGCAGATAGCAGATAGAAGCGACTGCATAGGCACAGCATCATCGTTACCGGAACGTTTCCATCTTTACCCGTTTCCCGTTTTTGCACAAGGGCAAAAGGTGTGCACAGGTACGGAAAGTTTTCACTCCCAGGCTCCGTGACGTTCGATGTGGGTTGATGCTGGTTGGTTGGTATGGATAGGTGAGGATGTGTTACTACTACTATGGGCGCTTTTGGGGACTTTCTTCGTCGATGCAGATGCCGATAGTGAGGGAAATAAACACAAAAACAGACGAGAGCTTTGTTCCCATCAAAAAGAACCACGGCAAGCATTTTTCAACCGAAAAAACCCTTCACAAAACGCACAACACTTGGATAATCTAGAGGACGCAAATTGAAACGCCAAACAGCTCACACCAAACGATCAGTTCAAACACATTGGCGTATCGCATTTAGTGACAATTATTGGCGATTAAAAAGGGCGGAAATAAAACCGCCCTCCCCGGTGTTTTGGCCCGATGAAATCCAATTTAATTGTGCACTGTTTGTGTGTGTGTTTAACCCGTTATTGCAACATGCTGTGCGGTCGTCTGTCGATGATGGCAGCAAACAGAAACAATATAATGTAATAAATGTGGTTCTTTTCTCCTGGCAACCCTACGCCCTACCCTACGGACCAATTTCCTATTGGTTGAAACTAATTTTCACTCGCGCGTCCCAATTCCGCGTCCACTCCTGACTGAGCTGACCAGCTGTGCGGGTGAGTTTGCGGCAAGGATTGCAACTTTTCGCCGTCAGGCCAGCCAGGTCCATGTTTTCTTTTGTCCTCCTCTGTGATTTTGGCACTATGGTGGTACGAGCTTGTTTCTGGCAAATGCGTGTAATCTTTGAATGGAACAAAGATCCCTCCCCTCCTCCCTCTGGAGGGAGAGAGCACGGGGAGCAATTTAATTAAAAACTTGCACCAGACAAAAATCGCTACCGTTTGCTGAATCTCTTGCACAATCGGTGCGTTTGGACGGCGGTATTGCGAGAGGAAAAGAAAAGAACATTACACCATTTGTGTGCATTGTGATAATGGTTGTCGTATTAATATATGCTTCAAATTTAGTATTCATATTTTGCATGAGAGACAAGAAGAAAAATTTAATTCTAATGCAATGGTTCCACTTACTGAAATTGGCTGCAGTGTGCGCTCATAGAAAAAACGGAATCATTAATTAAGCTTCACATGTTTCCGTTTCCTTCCAGAGGCAAGATTACACGGCGTTGGGTACTATGCATTCTCCACCGACCAGGAGGAACGCAACCGACAGCGGGACGAGCTGGATTCAATACGCGAAACAACGATGGAAGCGCAGAAGGAGCGCGAAGCACTGCGGCAGGCACGCGACAAGCTCATCGCCGACAGGGTAAAGGCAGCCCGGGCACGACAGCGAGCACGCCAAGGTTTACCGCCCGAGGAGGACGACGACACTAGCAAGCAACAACAGACCGAAGCATCCGATCAGCTGTACGATCCGGTGGAGGAACGACGTAAACGCAAGGCGGAGGAAAAGCAGCGCAAGCGAAAGGAAAAGGAAGAACACCGCAGGGAGCGTGAACGGGCGGACCATGTACGGCCGTGGGACGAGGGCAAGGAGCAGAATCCCGACGATAAGGAGTGGGTTCCGGCGAAGGAGAAATTCATTCTATCCCAGCACGAATGGAACGATCTAAAGCGAAGCGAACGGATTGCCGAATTCGCACCACCACCCGTCGAAACGGCCAGTACGGCACGGTCCCGGAGTTGGACACAAAAGCCACGTGCGAATAGTCGTGGTCCGTCCCCCGAAAGCGAATCGGAATCGTCCGATAATGATGAGGAGGTCGTCGTCGGTCCAATGCCTCTAATGACCGATCCCACCCAAGCAGGAGCGCTCGAGGACATTCCGCTTCCGGAGGAGATGGATGAGGAACCGTCCAAAGGGTCGCTCTTTTTCACCACAAAAAAGAACCCTCCCAAAAAGGAGCTCAAGCGCCGGAATCTAAACGCGGTCGAAATGTCAACACCCGCCAAGATGGCTGCTCCCGTGCCCATTAGAAATGAGCTAAGTGACGGGGAAGCTGATGAGGAGGCAGCCGTGTTGCCGCCGAGGAAAGGTGCTGAGATAGAGCCACCGGCGACGTACGATTACTACGGACCGTCGGATGCTGCGCGTCGCAGTCGTCCTGCAGCAGGCCAAACGGTCGCCCCGGAAAATAGAACAAACCTGGAGGCATCGATTGAGGCGGGGTTGAAATTCTTAAGAAACCAATCGGACAAATCAGGTGGCCCGGGGACCAAAAATCGCTGGACATCAAATGCAGATTATTAAGTAAGATAAATGGTTTTGACTGGAACAAACAGAGTTTTGCTTGAATTTTATCACACATTTCACCTTTCATTTCGTTGACTAGTTCAATCCTATCAGCGTGGCGCTTAGCTGTGTGTGTATGTCATCCGAAAGTAATGTTAACGAGCAGTGTGTGGAGTTACGAAGAAATAATAATATTCTCAAACTTCAAATTACAACCGTCGTTCTAGCTGTACCGCTGCACTCGAGCGAACATAATCAAAAGCGGGCAAAGTAAACATTTGAGCTGTGTGCGCGCCATGATGGTGGTATGATGAGACCCCTGGCAAGTGCGTTAATACGAACGGTTGTCCTTCGGCGTAAACCGCAACCGAGAGTTTCAACATTCAAGGCAAGGGGACACACATTCAGGGCTGCCGTTGGTTACTTCTTTTACTTCCTGGAAAGTGTAACGGTTGAGAGCCATATGTTTTAATGAGCAGCTAAAAAAGCCATCCAGGCACAAAACGCCACACGCCACCTTTGGAACCCGAAAGCGAAAGAGTGATACATCCCCTCGTGCATTCATACTCGATGCGACAAAGCACAGCGCTCAAGTGTGTGCACTTGTCATTTGTATCTTTTCTCGAGTGGCCCTCTCTCGCTTCATGTTAGTTAGGAATAATCTCTTACCACCATCATTACCATCAGTATCAACAGAATCAGCACCGCCATCATCATCATCATTATCGTCATGATCATCTGATGAGTACAGGCGACAGGGCAGTGTCATGATCATTATCGTTTTTGTCACCATCATAATCGTAACGTAGCATCATCTTGCCCAACGTGCCCAACGTTGCTCGGTGTTGGACACTTGGACGCGCCCGGTCTAGGGACAGCAGGGACCCGTCAGAAGTACATGAACCGATTTAAAAATCTGTTTTACGATTATGTTTGCGATGATAAAACCAAACTTTACCGGCATAACGTTAACCTCGTCCGCTCGGACAAATTCTGCTACGGCCAACAAATTTGTCAAAATTTATCTCGCCGGCTTAGCTCATTACAAGATGAGGAAAGCTACTTTCTATAACAAACACACACACACACACGGCGCGAACAGACAGTCAGTAACTTACCATCAACCTGCGTCAGACAGCTCGTGTACGTTGGTGGACAGTCGAAGGCATACTTCTCCTCCGGCCGGAAGTCTTCGCAAGTGCCTTCCACGGTCGGCACACTGCTCTGGCCGTGATGCGTCGGCAGCGTCCGGAACGGTCCATCGGCACCCTCGCCACAGATGTAACACTTTCGGGCGTGCACCAACCACCCGTTCATGCATAGCAGGGCTGTAAAGATAGTGAGCAAAGCATGGAAAGAATGAGAGAAATTACCGGAAATATTTTTGCACATGCGTTAAGAATGCCATTCCGCTTTAGTGGAGGAACAATTTCCGTGCGGATTTGCATTTTAATATGACAAAAGCAGGACCGACTTTACAATTACTTAAAATACTTTATCATGTTAAACAGTTTTTATGAAAGCAGCTTCACTCTAACCAGCGATCGAGTTCAGCTACTATTTAAGCACAACTTCTTTGTAATATTTTGCCATTTAATACGTCACTTTCTATGGCGTTCTCGGTAAGAACAAAGCCGAAAATACCACCAGTAGAAGATGATTTTATTACGCTTCTCGCACATGGGCTTCCAGCACCAGCGTCACCAGCCGGCACGCCCGCAAGGCGCACGAGAGCACAGCATCATTTAATTACGGGAAATGAAAACGAAATCCTCTTCTGGGTGTTTCTGTTATGCAAAAAACATACACACACATACACACACCCAGTTCCCCATCATCTGCAAGGAAATATGATGCGAAGAAAGAGGAAGCAAAAATAATAAAAACCTTCACTCGCTAACTGTGAGCTCAGGTTCGAAGAAATGTTTTGATAGCATACATCATACAACATATCATAGAATAGCTGACGATGGTGCAGCATAAAAGGGCACCCGGCCCACCCCCACCCCCACCGATGCGAGCGACTCCCATTTGTCCGTAACCACCTTGTGGAGAATCACATGAAAGATACATTAAAGCCAATTTTCCTGCTAAAGAGCTTCTCCTAAATGGGTTGCGTTAATAGCATTCCGGGTTTGAGGAATCGGTCCACCATTGAAGTGAAGTACGCCCGCACATGTGCTTCAAATTCAAATTTCTATGTAAATAATTTCACCAAATTTACCCGTACCGGTCGCGCTTTGTACCGACCACTGCAATCTATTACTTTCGCATTTCCGACACATTTCTGTGCAGCATCTGCCCCGTTTTCGAGCAAGTTCATCTTGAGGTTGATTTAAAGAGAAATAAAATTGCACTTTAAACGGCCAGCGAATGTGGGCCACATGGTTGGAGACGACTGTCGTTGGCTGTGTCCTTCCCCCTTGCCGAGAGAGTAGTAGCCGCCGAATGGAAACGAATGAATGAATGAATGAATGAAAAATGACGAAATGATTGAGCAATAATCGCGCGACTGTCCTCCTCCGGCCGGTTTCGGGGTTCCCAGCGGCCAACAAACGGCCGAACCTTCCGAGAGTTGTTACGATCGACTGATTCCCATCTGCGCGCTCGGTGCCCTCTCGGTGTAATTGGAATGGGTTGTTCCCCGGGCCGACAGCCGACGAATGGCAAACCATCGCGTCACCGGGCACAGGCAAACGATGAAACGTGAGAAGCTATTTACCGTTGCCCGTGTCGTCGTAATTGAGATTTATTTAAGAGGGTTCTCGTTCTCCGCTTCGGGGATGCCGCCCGGTCAGTTGCTGGATCGATCTCGAGAGCAGCAAGCTCAGCAGAAAGCAAGCGAGCGGGTGCGCCCGCACGCCCCAGCCTTGCTATTGTCACCGCACCACGAACCAACGTGGATCCTCAATTGAAGGCAAAAGGGTTCCTTCAACCTCCTCTCCCCTACCTTCTTCCGGCAAACATTCGATCGCCTGAGCGTTACCAAGAAAAGTCGTTCAGCACACGGAACCAATTGCGCCCCTTTATCCACCCATTGGCCCGAAAAGTTGTACACCAGGTGAAACCAACCTGGCGTGGAGAAGTCTCTCCTCGAACGTGTCGGCATTGTTACATGCACACGGAGACCCGGTGCCATTGTCGAATGCTGCGATCCTTTTTTTTTCTTTCGCCCTCGCCCATCGACCTCAGCAGGCAGTTCAGAAGTCAGCAGCTCCTTACATGGTTTGGCCGGTTCGGCAAGAAAAAGGATGAAAGCTGCTCTGATGGCACTCCACAATTGAGCCGGCTTGCGGTTCACTACTCCTGGCAGAGTGAGTTGCTTTCGTTGGAATCTCTATTACAGCTGAGCTTCCCATCCATCCATTTTCATTTCTCGATCGATTGCTGGGGCAATACTCACACACACACACCCAGTGGAGGCCATACATTACAGTTGTGGCCGATTTTTTGCACTCTCATCGTTACCAAGAATTTCTTGTTTTTTTTTTTTTTGAGTAAATGGCTCCTTGCTTGCTTTAGAGACTGTAGAACCTGAAACCAACAGGGAATGGTTGTGTCATGCCAGTTACTTAAAATTTTAACACTCACTCAAACGTCGTTTCCAATGAATTTGCGTTCCTCGCATGGTAATATGTATAATGGAAGCACCGAATGTTTCCGTTCCAAGATTCTACACACCAGCTTCTTATTTGATCGAACATTTCCGAGACCATGCTCTCCGCCCCCCTTGTTCTATTGTCGATGTCATCTTTCATCCAATTCGGATTTATCTATTGGCCATTCATCTCTGATCCCAGTCGAACGCTTTACGTCCTTCGTTAGTCTGCCTTTCAAGGGCTTTAGGCTTTTTTTGCCGATGCTTTCCGCCGCTAGTCTGTCGTCGAGAGCGCGCCAACAACGCGATTCTTGCACGTGCGGGACGACTCGTACGACGACGGTTCTTGCTTTTATTATCATTATTATCATTATTATTACTATTATTAGTAATAACATTACGAATTCTTCCCGTCAATTTCCCGATGCCTAGACAACTCCCGGTTCTGTCGATTCTCTGCGCCTAGCACCGAAACAGCGCCATCTTTGATTCACGTGCGCGCTTTTTATTTGATTACATTTCGTGCTTACCGCCAGTCGTTAGGCGTGTGCCGATTCGAGTTTCCGATTTGCCTGCGGACCTGCACCACCATCGGTGCTCGATGCGATGTGTCACGGGCGAGCCCGGCACCGTGCTGCTAAAGGATATACGCTAAGCTGTGTTTTGTTTTCTTGTCGCTAGGGACGACACCGTCACTCGCGGCAAGCACAAACACTCACGTCACACACACACACGCGCGCGAGCACCGGTTTCCGGGAAAACGGGATAAATATTCACAATCTTATGAAAGCTTCCGATTTCCGACGCTCGCGCACGGGTTCGTCCTCGTAGCGCCGTTAGATTTCCTCGCTAGTTGCTCCGGGGATTTACCAGCTGCCTACTATGCCTCGGAGCGTTTACCGAGCGAACGACGTCATATCGGTCCCACCTACCCTCGTGCTACCTTCCTGCCTACTATGATTTCTTTTCGCTATTCACCAACGACGGACGGCGTTACTAAGCCGACGTTGACAGCGTGCAGAGAAGCTACGCTATCGAAGAATTCGCGACACGCCGGTGTAATTCCCTTCGAATCATCTAGCACCCCCCCCCCCCCCCCCTCCCCTATCCCCCGCACTGTGATGCCGAGAGAGCTCAAGGCTCACTGGTAATGGAGTCACTCGGCCGACGGGCTATAGAGAATGTGTCACAGAAACTGTCGTAAATCAATTTATGGCAATTTAGCCGCGCTGATGTACCGTAGTAGTTTGGTATGCTTAGAGCACTACCTTGGAAGTTCTTTTGTAACAGCTTTTCTAGGCTCTGCTCGACTAGGGCAACATGCAACTAGGTCATCCCGTCAGCGCGCGACCGACCCTCGCCTGTCATCAACCATTCTCATCCCTACAACGGTACGAGACCGAGCTGAGAGGATGAGAGTCTTTTGATGCAATTAGTCAACGTGTGTCGGGTTCGGTTCGGGATGCAACGGTGATGATAACGGCCTGTTAAGGTTTTAAAGTCATGTCAGCTCGGGCACGCGGACACTTAGAGGACACAGGCACGAGAAGGGATCGAAAGTCACCGGAGCGAATAAATCTTTCTTCCTCGAGCGTTTCCGTTTTTGCCGCTACGGTGTAAGATTCGGTGATGCTGAAAAGTCCCACCTACATCACACAGACATACAAATTCACAAAGACCACGTGTACGTACTACCAGCTACACACCAGAAGCTCAAATTTGCCATAGTGCTGTGGAAAGAGCTACTGTTCGACGGAATCCTTTGCTCCGATTCGACACTGTGTCCAACTAACACTTTCGGGTCCGGAACTTTACCGGTACATTGTCAAACAAAACACCCAAAGGCGAACATGTCGAGAATGGTAGTGCTCGGAACGCTATTGGTGCCTGGGAGAGCCAACACGGGAACCTTCCAGGGTAGCACGAACCCCGCCGGACCAAGTGAATCATCATGTCAGCGACAGCAAGTGTCATTAGATTGTATTTTGAACTTCATTTCCTGTAACTCTCCTCCTTCCACTTGAACGCTGACCGTTGGTGGGAATCATTGGAGCTAGCCGGACGAACGGACCCGAGACCCGGACCTGAACTTGGAATTCCAACCAACCGAGAAAAGCTCAACCAACCCTTTAAAATCCATCGTCACTGCTCCGGATCCAATCCCGCTCTCATCATAGCAACGCCTCGATCATGTACTACTACCACACACACACACACACACACCCACCCACATAGCGTGTCCTCCCGGGGACGGTAAATAGAACTCGTCGCCCCTCACCCCCCTGCCCACGATCGGAGTGAAATCGCTTTTCGGTCCAGTTCAAAAATCGAAGTTCACTCAGGTGTAAGCAGCACGAGCCATTGTATGAAGGGAAGGACGACGGTTCTCCCCAACACCACCAGTATCTGAAGGGGAAGGAGACAGGCGGAAGCCGGCGCGTTACAGTGGTCTGCCACTTGACAAACAACAAAGCGGAAGTTCTTCATCAAATACACCCAACCCCAACACACACACACACACACATATACGTCGAAGCGTCCCACCACCAGTGGAACACAACTGTTTCGGGTCGTTGGACTAGCGCCCGAATGTCTGAAGTACGTTGCATTTTCAAACGGGCAAGTCTCTTGCCGGATGGGGAGTTTGCACCAGCAACATTCCGCTGGTGGCGCGTGTAAAATTAACATACAACATTCATTTAGCAAACCCAGACCGTCCCCGGTCTCAGTGCTGGGCCGACGGAGACGGAGAAATGGAGCCCGAGATGCGCCACAAGTCCACTCGAAAAATTAATTTTAAGTGACATTTTGTCTGCACTTCATTCGTCCCCTAACCCGGGTGGGGGGGGAGTTGAGAAGGTGATGAAGAGGCGGGTTTCTTTTGGCAAGGAGGGCCGCGTTGCTTGTTAAATTCCCGCAGGGAAAAATTCACACACCAACTCAACTCCACACAGTAGGCGGTGTAAAATGTCTTGCGGGGACTTGGTGAATACGGGGGAAAAGGTTCTTTCTTTTATATGATTCGTGTCGCCCGAAGGGACACGGCACACAAAACTAAATGTTTGAAGAGAAGCATAAAAACCAACAATCGAATAAGGAGGAAAGTGTTAAAAGCTAGACGATGAAGGAAGAGAGTGTTTCCGGTTCGATGAAGCAGAACACGCGCCGGCAACACTGGGCAGGTGGCAGTGAAGGATTCGCCAAAGACCACCATAACACCCGCAGCACAGCAGCACACAATAAGCGAAAAGGCTCACAACAGAAAGAGAATAATCCACCACACACACTGTGGTGTTCCTCCTCTCCTTCACACTTTATTCGATATACCAACGAAGTGCGCAAATAATGAACTTCCTGAAATTCGCCTTACATTGAATATTAAATACAGGATATGGAATTATATTTACCAACTTTTCGCCTGAATCAGCTAATGTTTTTTGTGGAGTGATAAAAAACCCGTAGATGAACACTCTAAATAGCATACACACACCGCTCCACTGTTAAAACGTGCGGACAAATTATAAAAATCATAAACAACCGACTTTTTAGGAAATGATAGCACACAATTACACTTTCCACTCACTCTCATACACTCTCGCGCTTCCTCGACGACAACTGTGACCGGAAAAAGCTGTAGTTCCGCTGGTGCAGCAGCAGCAGCAGCAGCAGCAGCAAAGGGCTACGATTTTTGGAACCAAAACTTTGCCCATCGTTCTCCGTTATCTAACATTCGCCAGACTGCGCGCCACAACCGAACCGTGTGCCCGCATCCCGTAGCACTTTACTCCCGGGTACTGTATATAGCTGAAGCGAAGCGAGACGACAAAAAGCCACGAAACCACCGGTAACAGGCACCGACTGCGAGCCAACTATGCGCCTGCAAAAAGTGGAGCCTACTTCGTTTGCCGGTGGGAAAAACGGACACACGCTTATACCACCCATGCTTGAAAGGAGGGTGAGGAGTAGGCGGCGATGGGAGTCAACCACTGGAAAATTTTCCCACAATCGCGGTAACCTGTGGTCCATGGAAACCAGCCGTAGCGACTGTGTGCAGTGTGCATGGGGCATTAGGCATCGCAACAGTCCTGCTGGCCCGAGCCCCATCATGCTTGTTGCATTTCCAAATAATGGTACTGTACTGTTTTTCGAGCGGACTGTCCACCAAACATGTCTAATGACTTCCGAAATGATAGAATCCCGTAATCCCGGCCAGCGTTTAGCATACGACCCCCGCTCTTATCAAAGCGACAGCAAGTCTGCAAGTCGGCGGGAGCTGGAATTGAATGTTGTAAATGATCGCCTCAAGCGGTTTTGCGGGTCTCGGATGCATCACTGGATCCAGACGGAGGAGCACATTAGAATAACACACCGAACACCTAACCTCTCTGCCGTTGGTCAAACCGACACGCTTTCGGGCGGGAGAGCCACAGAAACAGACAAAGTTTGATTCTAAACTGACCCAAATCTACACCGAAACTAACTGCTCTTCAGACCATTTCAACCGGTTTCGAGTGGAGGACACACCCGACAGCTGTGTGGTTGGTGCATTACGGTACAAGACTCAGAGTCTCCGACTTTTCGGGCATCGGGACAACTATTTGCCATGTCATGGGGATTCACAAACCCCTGAAGGATCTCCTTCCTCGCGTTCGGCTCCCGTGTTCGTCCCGACTGACCCTGAAAACCGTGACACACTCTCACACACATACACTGAAACTTCGCACCATGGGAAGCATATCCCGAGGACGAAGGTTGGAGCAGGTCCCGTCCAGTACTTTTGATCCAACCCGGGTTGCAGGGGACGAATGGTGAATGGTGGCGGTAAACGACGGCCGGATTTGTCGCGTAATGAAGATATATCTCTACAGTAAAAATGCTTAATGGGCGTTATTTATGGAAGGATGCAAAGGTACACAGCTCCAGCCCCCCCCCCCCCGCTCCTCCTTCCTGCTCCAGTCTTTTGTGTCGGTAGGTCAAAATCTGTGTATCATTTCCGAGCAAGCACTGAATTATGGAGCTCAATTTAGTTACCGTTACCTCCTCCTCGTTGCTGTTGGGTTAGATTGGGAAGCAGAAAGCGTCAACCGACGGCATTCTAACCTGCGAGGCTTGATCTGCTGGAGTTTGTGATATAGAAATACAAAATATTACCTTTCGCGGGTGTGATGTCATCGGGACGCATTTGGCAAACCGGGGCACTCGCAATCACTTTTCCCCGTCATGGAAAAGGTTGTTTGTGTGGTGACCCTTGTGCTGCTTGCGCCAAACATTTATCGAAGCGGAAAATGGATATTATTATTTCATCCACTGGAATCGGTTACCTCCCTTTTTACCAGGAACTGGCGCTCTGGCCCCATTGCTTTTTTTTTCATTGCTACAGTTTTTCCGAGACAAACAGTCGTCGGTCGGAAAATGATACTTCATAAAGCAATGTTCGCTTCGCTTTCGCAGCTTTCTTTGTATGAAATGTGCGATTTGCACACGAAGCAAACACACAAACACATCGAAACGATTTCTTTCCAGATAGGTCTGGGTGTAGATTTCCGATTCCCCTCTTCCAGATACAGAAGATACAAATAATAAACAGACCAATATTTTGTACCCAGTTTGTCGTTTGTTTTCCTTTGCGTCCGACTCACGGAACGGTGCGCGTCTTCTCCATTACAACAGCGCCGCTGCACCGTCTAATGATTGTTGCTCTTCCCTATTCCACGGCTCCGTTCTTTTGCAGGGGGGGAATGATGGAAATGAAACATAACGAAGTCAATTACCACGATGGTGGTAAACACAGCACAACACACAAAACCCACGAATCAGGTGAGCCTTGGTCCTCCTTGGGGTTTTTGCTTTCCGCTTTTTCCTCCCCAACACCAAGGCGGTTCATTTGAATAATTCGAACATTTTTTCAACACCTCTCGCTGCAGCTGCAGACACATGGGCACCTCAAAAAAAAGGCCGTTAAAAGTCAATAAATCCCATTTTACAACACGAAGCTCCCCCTGCTCGAAAATTCAAAACGCTCCACGCCATTGTCAGCCGTACGAGCGACTGATGACGTGGAACGGTGGAGAGCGACCTGTGCAAAAGGTGTGATATATTGTTGTGTACACGTCCCGCCGTCGTTGAAGCGAATAAAACTTTTTCCTCATAATTGCATTTCATTTCGATGCAAATTTTGTACCCTCCCTCCTCGTTTCCTCGTGCGAAACCTTCCTGGTGCGCGCACGCCGAGATACGCAACAGGATCAGCGCAATTGGTTGGGACGCGCACGTGTGTTATTAGCGTCCTGTAGTACCATGTCCCGTAGTTCTGCTGTAAAAACGCTTAGTATTTAATGCAAATTACTCTTCATCCTCTCTCTGTCTACTGAAGTGTTTTTTCCCTTCTGTACCTTAGGACAGGAAAGCATCCACACAACAACAACAAAAAAAGAACAACATAGTGGACATCCCAACAACTGATAAAAAAGGCACTCAATAAACGGTCGAATTACTGCTCAACCGCTTACGACGCCACGCGTATGGAAAGTGGACTATCATCGGGACCGGGAACTCCTGGTGCAAGCCTACGGGGAAAAAACAATGCCCTCCAGAGGACCACACACACATTTTTCCCCTCTTCGTGTGCATGTGTATTGGGTGTACTTTTTCACCGGTCAAATCCGATCCCGACCGTTGGTGCTGGTGGTGGCGGCTGGGTTGCATACTTTCTTCCTCCTCCTCGTTCTGGTCCAACTTTTGTCGACCCAGCACGGGCCCAGTCCCGGTGAAGAGTAGACAAAGTTTAAATATTCATGATCCATACGACAGCGACACCAAATGCAAACAAGTTAATTCCAAACTACGGTGGCGGCCTGTGTCCGTGCTGGCTATGAATATTCCACCACCTGAAGGCAGGAACGGTAGAACTACAACACTGTGCTCCTGTCGACAGTCGGGCGGACGACGCGCGTCTACTCCCTTTTCTCCCGAGTCCGTTTGTGGGTCCTTCCCTGCGCCTCGCTGTACCAGGCGCGCCAAATGCTGCTGCTAGAACATATTAGACTCTCGTTTTTTTTGGTCGCTGGCGCACATCTACAGCCACAGAGACTAGAAAAGTTGGCAATAGCTGCTTGTAGCGTACAAAAAAAAAGGGGGAAGAGAAGTTGCCGCGTGGGTTTTAATGTTTTGTTTCGATCGTGATTTCCAACAGTGATTAATATTCGCCCACCCACTCATCGTGGTGGTGGTGGTGGTTTGAGTGTGACTGTGAACTCTCCCAAGGATCCTGCTGCTCCTGCAGAAGAGTCTGGAGTGTGCAGGAGGACCTTTTGTGTACAACATAAACACAACACAAAACTTCCTTGAAGGACGGCGCGCACGCCGTGCTCTGGCTGGGGCCGCCGTTGAGGTCAACTTTACGAGGAAATTATTCAACCACTATTTTATCGCTTTTAATCCCCGCAGCCAAGCCACAACCACGCCGCAGCCAACCGCGCCAACCAGCCAAAACCACCAAAAAAGCGTGTTTCGCAAGCTGCGATAAATTAATTGATTTTGTTTCCGGCCATGCGAAACCCGGCGACCGCGGTCGGACCAGCGCCACCACCATCACCACCAAGAGGCTTAAAGCATTTTCTTTACGCCCGCCCTTTTGTTTTACCAGCTGAAAAAGGCAAAAAGAGGGAAATTGTAGTAGTTGGCCTAGCATTCTGCGGTGGGGTGAAAATATTCCGCCAAAAATAAGCCACCCCTTGAGGTCTTTTTTTTGGGGGGGATGCGAAGGAAAGAAAAAGCTGCTATCGTACACGTCGCGACGCAACCGTCACATTCGCTAGCCGTCGCACTGGACAAGAAGTAAGAAATTGGCGGCCCACAATAAGTAGGCCTTTCATTCGTCTCCCAAGTAACCATGGTGAATGCCACGACGGACTCAAATGCTCCGCGCTCCGAGTAATAATCGGATCGAATTAACATAAAAATATCAACTTAGGTAAATGAATTTTCAGCGAAGGAATCTTTCAATCAAGGTCGTATAATTGAAAGAGTAAAACACAAAACAATAAGTGATTCAGCTTGGGAGGGTTGGGGGGGGGGGGGGAGTGGGAAACGAACGGACCACCAAATCTCGCTCTCGCTTGGATGTTGGTCCTAAAATAATTAGGGACCGCCAGTGTTTTCCCGAAGGGGTTCTGTGAAGTAAAAAGACTATCATTTCGCAGCAGAAAGTAACAAAAAGATAACTAAATTCTCTCATCCCCGGAACCTTTCTCCATACCTTTCGGTGGGGATAAATCACTGAGACTGGTGACTACGCTTAGGATGGTTAACGTCCTAACGTTCCTAATTCAATTTTCACTAATTAGAAATGAAAACTAATCATGGCCCAGGCAGGCTTCACGGACAGCGTTGGGCGGATGGTTGTATTTTGTGTTTCTCTCTCTCATAGTCTCATTAAAAAGTAGCAAACCACCACAAGCCGTAGGACCGGTGTGTGTCTAAGGCATGGCGGCTGTGGAAAGAGGAATTGAACCCCAAACATTCCACAATCATCGTACGCCATCGAACGATCAACGAGAACCCGTTGCTTTCCCTCAATGCTCTGCTGGTGGCATTGAATCAGTGTGTGATACGATCGGTATGCTTTTTCGGCTTAATTTATGCGCATAGATTAATTGGAACACTTCAAACGATCGGCTCGAGGTAAAATATTTGCATTATCATTTTTTACAGATTGTACCTTTTGTCGATTTTAAACCAGATGGACACGGTCGTTAGTTTGATATGCTTTAGCTAGGTGTATCATGGATGGTCAAACCAGTATTTTTGTACGATGCCTTCAATCCAGACAACGCAATGCTTATCCGTATTACTATTCAAATCCAGTGCTCCAACAGTTTGTTAGATCATTTGTACGACTCATGTTGGCAGACCCGTATAATTTGGATTTTTGCTTCAGAACCTGCTTCAGATCCATGTAGTTTATCCATTACCCAAAATCAAAACACGCCAACAGTTTTGCATGCAACCTACCAAAAATCTCATCGTTTGCTCCCGACGACGTGTCGTACTACGGTGGCCGTGTGTTTTTGATGGGCATCATCACCCACTCCCCCCCCCCCCCCCAGTTTCTGCCTAGCTCTTAATACGGCTCATCAACATCGGCGCACCAAAATAGCACCGGCAGCCCAATAAAACCATACCGAAATGGAGCGCTGCGCGGCGCGAATGATCGACAAATCTAGAAGTCAGGCCTCGGTTCGTCCCAGAACGCAACCCTCGCACCGGAGAGCACCAGCTCGGATGGTCGGCCGGTGAAACGGTTGCTCGACAGACGGACGGACGGACGTCGGTTGTTGGTGACATCGTACCAAATGTCAAAGTATTTCCTTTGTTTTTTCGACCCTCTCGTTCCTGTGTGTCGTTTGGGACATCGGGGAGAGAGACCGGTTTTTTATTCGCACGTTCATTCATTCGCTATGCTGCCGGGCAGATTTGACGGCATCAGAACTTGCACTATTAAACACACCAAAGGCCCTCCCTCCGGCACCACCGGACAGGTTCTCCCGTTGCAGACATCTAAGCATGTTGCAGGATTTTAGAGGGCTGACATGTTGAAAAATAAATACTTTCTGCTCGCTTTTCCTCTTCGCTTTCGCTTGGGAACTGTCGCAAAAGCGTTAATTCAATTCCACGGCTAATTGGCAGGAACTTCATCGGTAACTGATGATAAACCAATACAGCCGGGCCCGTTTCAACCCCACGTACGATCGTGCCCGTCCTATTTTGTGTTTCGAGTGAGCTGCAATCAATTTTAATGATGCAAATAATAAAACAAACTAGTGTCACGGGATCTCTAGATCACTGGGAATCGCTGTGCCTAGTGAGTTTGTTTATTACGTAGAATTAGAACATGTGCTCCATCGCCCGAGCTGGAGTCAACAGGAAAATGCATCAACGAAAGAGGGGAAAAAAAAGTATTCTAACCAACCAAAAACTAGTGACTAGAGCATCCCGTACGCTGAATAAACAAAAACCTCCACCAGCAGGTCTGGAATTCGGGGGATGTTGTTTTGAAAAATGTCCATCTGTTGGGAGTCTTGTTCCTTTTTTTCCCCTGAGCCATGTGAAGATCGTTCAAACGAATTTGTCACGTCCAATCGTTGAGCCAGCCCAGATGTAATCCCTCGGTCCGACTAGTGAGAAGTTTACCCAGAATTCCACCCATCTGCAACACACAAAATCAATCAAAGCTGTACCACTTCTACTCAAAATTCCCCCCCCCCCCCCCCTCCCAAAGCCCAGGCCTGGGAAAGGTAATCTAGCGCGATGGTGCAAAGTTACCTACCCAGAGATAACCATTAAGCTCTCCGGGGGCTGATGATTAGGACGAAACAGCTTAAACGAAAACTAATCCTGTAATTCGGCAACTCTCATCACATCAACTTAATCTGGGTAATAGTATGTTTCATTAACCCTCCTCCACACACACACACACACTCATGCAAGCATTAACCTTTCTCCGGTTCCACCATATCATGCCGCGCAAAATGGTGTATCGTAAAAATTGATCTAACCTCCGCCGAGGCGAGAATTACGTCCATTACACACTTCGGCGAAGGTTAAGATCCCGCCCATGACGATGATTACGACGACGACGACGACGACGACAACGATGATGAGTTTCATTTTCATTTTCACATTTCCCAAGTGAATTCCCGCCCTCCAGCCCCTCGCTCCTTCTTCGGTCGCTTACACTTCTTACATGATCAACTACCTTGACATTGATTTTCTTTCAGAGAGAGAGAGAGAACCGCACAACCTTCGTATATCTGCAATATGTTTTGGGAGGTGCAGAAAGGTCTGGTAGAGAGTGGAGGTTAAACTGTATGTGTGTGTGGTAGAGGAGGTGTGTGCCATCAGACGATAAGCGACGCTGGAATGGTATAGAGTGGGATGGGGAACTTAAAATGTCGTCGTAAAATATAAACGAGGTGATAAAAAGGGAAGCACACTTAGCATCCGAATCTCCAGGGAACTTCCGGAGGTTTCTGCACCCTCGCACTCGGTGTGGCATTGGGGCCATTAGAAGACAAAAAAGCACACCCACCCACACACACAAACCTCTATTGCACAGGGTACCGTTTGAAATTGGTACCGGTAATTTGGGTTCGTGGTAAATGACACTGATAAACATGTGCGATAGGAAAGCGGCAGGGCAACGCTGTTGATCGTTGGTGCCGACCAGCCGACCGTTCGTTCGTTGGCCGTCACGCGATCAGCAGTATATAGTGACTCATTTCGTCGGAAATTCCGAATTTCAAACGGCCCGTTGCACACACTCCGGCATCGGCAAAGGTAAACAGTTTGTATTTAACTAATTTTAAACTTTGATCCTAGTCTGTGTTCATGGCAAATGGGTGAACAGGGGTAGCGTTACCAATTATAGGATAACAGAGTTTGCCCCGATTGGTACCTAATCACCTGGGGAAATGGGGAGCGTTGTGAAGGAGCAGTCACACACACACACACACCTGCATTTCCGGGTGTTAAATTCGATGGTTTAATTGGACCAAAACGCACCAACCGTAAACGCGACTAGCGAACCAGAGGGAACCTCCACTCACTCGATTGCTTTGTTTGCTTACACACACACACACCAAGAGATGCTTCGACGGGCTGCATTTCCACGGTCGGCAGATGCTTTATAGGTGCTAATGAATCGCCTCATTAAGCACGGCTATTGGTTGAGTAATATTTGACCCCAACGCCCCCCCCCCCCCACGATCGATACACCGACCACTTCACTCGCACGCGTCCGACTGTGAGAGTGTCGATCCAATAAATTCTACTAAATTATTGCAATATTACGTACTCAGCATTTACCCACCCACCGCCTGCCAGAACCGAAAATTAATGAAATGCGTAACAATCATGGGCATGGTAATTCTGTAATGATGATTTTAATCAGGTGGTTATAAGCCCGTTTTGTACGGGATACGCAGCAGATAGCGTTGTTGGGTTACGGCGGTAACGGCTGTTGGCTTTGCTGGTTTCGGTGGTTTGTCCTCCACACACACATACGCACGGCCCGGAGCCAATTATGCACTGCGATGGCGTTTCCAATGCCACCACCTACCAGGCCTGTTCATACAGAGGACATACCGAATTTTCTCTTACATTCCAAATAGTGAATGCCTTCTTTCCCGTGCCTCGCGTACGTGTACGGTGTGGATCACGTTTCTGTTTACTTTAAGCCCTCGTTCGCTACACTTGTCAATCGTTTGCCAAACTACACAAACAAATAAAAACTCCTTACTGCCCTCCCCCCGGGGAGCCGTAGGCAATAAGTCAGAGCAAGTGAAGTGAAATTTTGCACATTCCATCGCACATAATTTCTGCCGGCGTGCGTCATGCATGCGCGATGGGGCGGTGAACCTTCTGATGAGCGGCGAAGGAACATTCCCCAAATTCCCCACGCATAATACGCCCACCAGCCGTCACGGGGAGGGAAAATCGTGAAGCATCATCAGCAATGTTTTTCTAAATAAAGCCACCAACCAAACGGCGGCAGTGTGTGTGTGTGTGTGTTAAACGGTAGCGGCAATATGCATTCCCGCGATTCAGAACTGCATTCCTATGTACGGGACCAGCGAAATGGTGAAGCATCATTTGCGTTATGCCATTGTGAGTTACAAAGTATATTTCGGAAGAATTTGTATGTGTGCCCCTGTATAGAACCATCTATTATTGGGCTAAATTTGAAACCTCTGGCACGAAACAACCATCAAACATTTTGAGCTGGAAACGTTGAAACCCAAAATAGAACCGCCGGTCTAAGGCTTCATCCCGACATTCCCACGCTACACATCGATCGCATCCATCGATGATTGATGGCCAACATAGCCAACCCCTGTGGGCTGAGCCGAGGGAAGTCGTAATCCATTGGAGAATTGGACACCGCCAGCCACGCCGCCACGCCACCACCGACCAAATGGAAAATGCAAAATGTGATGGATGGCACGCGAAACCTGGAGCACGCATGGGAGCTTTTTTTTTGAGGTCGTTCCAACGCCAATTTCTGAAGGCCATCTACAGCAACACTGACCTAACGCACGCCGTTTTACCAGATTTTTGCCCTGGTGCGTGACTATGCCCCTTTCGCGGTGGATGGAAATTAAATTGAAAAGCATTCACCGTTCCGTTTCCTAGCAACCTGTGGTGTGTACACGTTGCTGTGACCTTTATCCCCGGGAACGGGGTCGTTGTAAGTTGTAAGAAAGTTTTGCGTGTGTGTGTGTTTGATTCACCTACTTGGATGTTGCACAAGGTAGTTGATTGCATTTATTTCCGAGAAATAAGGCTACACACACCACTGAGTTACAGTTACCGACACACAGTTCTTAAAAGCTTTTTAAGTTATTGATCGACTTTATTCCCCTTTTTTGGTGGTTTATCGCGGAACCGAATGTGGCGGGAGGCTGACAAAATGATGTGCAATTTTGCTGCACTTCTTCGTAGAACAATGATGGACCTTTCAGAAAAAAAATACGTTAAACATTTCCGATTACATCCTCGCTTCCTCGCTCACCCGATACGCTCTGCAACATGCAAGGCCCGTTGACAGTGACTACACGCTGCATGTGTTGTAGAGAAGCCCCCACAAAGGTACTTAATCGTATTTTGTGTTCTCCCGTTCTCCCGCTACACTCTCTCCGGCAACCGGGAGCTGAACAGGCTGAACAGTTTCCTGCATCGTTGATACCGAACATCGAACCATATTGTTTGAACCAAACCCCGCCCGCGATGCGCTCTCCTTCGCCGACCGTGAGAATGATGTATTCATAAGCATAAACTATGTCCAACAACATCATCAGCAGCAGCAGCAACGACACCTTCTCCCCGTTGCCTTTGCAGTATACCCGTATATCCCGTGGATGCACCAAATCGGCACCGGACTGTAGTAGCAAAGCGTGCAGTTTTTGGTGCATAATGCGCTAGTACTGCCAGCTGACATCCTGACTGAAGCAGCTGCGTAAACGAGCGCTCTACACAGACTTGCGACGCCCCATAGTCGGGTCAGGTCCGCCGATAGGACGATGGGTTTCCACGGGACACTTACGGACTGAACGGGAATGGTGCGCTCGCCACCAGCCATAACCATTCTCCCGAGCTCGAGTGTGCAAATAAATTCTGAACAAATTTTCCTCTTCCCACGTAGCGAGAGAGAGAAGCAGCAGCAGCGGCCACAGGACATGATACAGCTTCGGTCGTCGAAGGTTTTCGATGCAACCCGTTACCGGTGCGGCCCGAAAGTCACGAAGAAAACACACACACATGCACCACACGGGTGCTGCAGCCATCGCCGTCGCTCGCCCATCTTGAAGCATGTAACGAATTAAGAAGCGATCGCTTCCACTAAACTTCCAAACAATTTGATTTATGTTACCCTGCCGCGCTCGTACACGACCCGGGGTTCACGGGGCCGCATTCTCCACATATGACATGTGTTGGCAGATTTTATAGCCGTTCTGGGTCGTTCCTCACTGAGTGCGCCAGTGGCCTGTGATGCGAGGTGCTGTATTTATATTATCGGTACACACTGTGTGCTGCATTGGAAAATTATTATTTTCCTTGCTTCGGGGTGCTTCGAGCAAGAGTGATCGGCGAGAGAGAGAGAGAGATCGAGAGAGAACCTGCCTTCGACACTCGTCCGTACTCGCACCAGAAAAGGGTATGGTTGTAGATGCGCGCAGCACTAATTTAATGTGTGTAATCAAAAATTTATTGTGTCGTGTTTTATGAGCAGCCACATTGCACCAGAAACGATAACAAGTTTACCCCCCCCTTCCCCCCCCCCCCCATTGGCTGTTTTGGGTTTTCTGTGTCGGACTGTTTATCGGTCCCATTTCGAGTGAGTAAAACAGAAATTTACTTCTGTTTATCTGTTTGCTCCTTACACTCCTGTGCAGGCTGCTAGTAAAAGCAAAAGCGCTCAACAGTGAGTCTGTAATCGGACGGGCTGCATAATTGAATACCGACAACAACCTGGCCCTTAAATGTCGCGATCATGTTGAATTTACATAATCGATGTCTCGAACTCGCGCGATAGCTTGATCTCATTTCGATCACACACACGCACACGTGTGCTTCTTAATCAACTACCGCAAGCCCCCTTTGCTCCATCCCATCACGATCACCCGAGCACCACCACTCGTCGTCATCATCATCATCATTGGCAACGCAAAAAGCCAGCAATTAAAATTTCAATATCTACTTAATCGCCTCCGGTCGCAACCATTCACCACCACTTCGTGCAGCACACTCAAGAGTCAAGAGGGGAAAGACACTCAAATTATGTACTCGACACACTGGCAGAAGCATACACACACACAAACACACACCGGGGCAGCTACCACGGCCACTAGAAAGGTTCGTGTTCGTGTCGATATCGTTTTCATCCCTAATTGACAACAATTATGATAATATTCCGAACCATGTCCATGCCACGCATTACTCCCCCCCCCCGGCCCTCCCCATTTCACGCCCTCCATCTCCAAAAGGAACAAGAAAATGACAAAACAAATAATCAGTACTTTCCGATCTCAGCATCTCAGCGGTGAAAACGTCCGAGGTGCACGGTATTACTTCGGCTCGAATTATTTTCTTGCTTTATATTTTTAAAAGGAATTGTACTGCTAGAGTTCCATTCCCACTCCCCCCCGAGGGGTAGAAGTGAATTGCTCAACAAGACGACCGCTCGATGGTGTCGTTGGTAATTGCCCTTCGATGAGAGAGAGAGAGAGAGAGAGAGAGAGAGAGAGAGTGAGTACGCACAATGGTTAAGAGAAAACGTTCACTCGCAGCATCTCTACCCATTTAGCTCGTTCCAGCCGATGCTGCGGGGCCTAGGCTGCTTGTTGAGGTGAAATTACTATTCTTGAACGTGTAATTGATAAGAAACCCTTAAGAATCGTTATCGTCGTCTTCCGTTTCGACTTTTGCCGGATCGCTTTCGCCGGATTGCCGGTCGATCGATATCGTCGTAGACTGACGCCCCGCCCAACCGGAACGGATGCTCCCGCGGGGTGGTTCAGTTTCAAATTAATTTGTGCTTCACGCGCTTTCGTAGTGGAAAAACTTTATTAATTAAATAAAATTTCCACCTCCAATCCCCACCAGTCGAACGCGTCCTCGCAAGCAGTAGTACACAAGTACTACTACTTCTACTACTTTCTCACTAATCAATCTTTCCCCGTCGGTGTTGCTGCTTCACACGCACCAAAGCGTTTACCGTTACCATCGGTGACATTGTGGGTGGTGTGGGTGGTGTTGGTGGCAGAATGGAAAGTTCACGCTCGCTCAACTGTCGAAAAAGTACTCCGTCATTGGTTGCTTAAAGAACACCAACCACCCCGCCCACAATGGTCCTTTTCTTGTGGAATGAAGAAAGACCAAAAATTCACACACCCCACTAACACCACTCCACTGAGGGTTGAGGGCTGCTGAGTGAACTGGAAAATGGAAAATTGGATCAAATACGACTGACGGCCGTGCTCAAAGCGTACGCAGTAAATTCGTTGTGTCACCTAAGGATGACCAATAATTTTCAGTTCATCGGAAAGAAAAAAACGCTCCCACACTAGTACACACTTGGGTTAATTCTACAAAACCGAGTGAATATCCTTACTCATCGAAGATCATCGCTACAAAAAAAAACCACTGTCACAGAGATAAGATTGAGTGAGCGCCCGGTACACGCTTCTCTGCCCGCTCAGTGGTTGCTACACAACACGCTAACCCTCCAGCAGCAGCAGCAGCAGTAGCAGATCGATCCATTTCGGGAAGCAATTTCCCGACGAAAGACACTCCTTCATCCAAGTGTCCTTAGGAATGTTGCACATTCCTTGGCAGCTGTCATGAAGCTACCCATCCGCCTGGCTGAAGATTAATCGTACGCCGGGTGTTTCCTGTGCTCCAAAGTGCAGATCACATGCGAAACCACGTTTTGACACATTTCCGATACCTTCCATCACCTGGACACGCAGCAAGGCACGCAGAAGAAGATTAGTTCGTTCTGCCAGTCTCGCATCGTAAAGCTCAATGATGCGCAAAGCATGTCCGGGAATACTGTATCGACACTACTACGTCGGACGGTCGAACGGAGAATTAACGAAATGGTCCATCGTAGCAATCGCCCACTGGCCAACGAGCAGCAAGCTGCCTTTCAAAAGGCGGAACATCATCACCAACATCATCATCATCAGTCATTATATGGATTGGCTCATCACGTGTGTCAGTGTGGGTGGGTGATGTGTGTCGGAAAATCTCGAGATGAAACTGTTTCCACCAGCTCTTGAGCACCCATTCGCCTCAAACGAGCCCTGCATGACTCGGGCGCCACTCGGGCAGGAACAATACAACCTCCCCCCTTCCTACTCGCAGCACTACGAGATAATGGGGAGTGCTCCGGTGTACACGCGATACCAAACGATGCACTGGCCACAAAAAGCCGCGGCAGCAAACCCCTCCATGACCCGTTGCGGTAAGCGTTACAGTTCCATCCTCCAGGGTTCACTTCCATCATCTATTGTATTCCAATCAGGTGTGCTTCCCCGGGGGGAGGTGTGGTGTCGTGGAAGGTGACACACAACGGCGGAAAAGGGATTCTCCTACTATCTACCCCTCCCCTCTCCCCCTCCAGTACGACGCATTTACACCGGTTTTCAATTAAACCCCAAAGTCCTTGTCACGTCTTTCGCTAACAATGAGCGCCATCTCTCGATCATCAGCATCTACCATCCCCTCCTGCTGCTGCTGCTGCACGGCATTCCGCGGCACGAAACGCGTATTGCTCTATCTGGGTCACATAGTCACGGTGAAATCTTCAGCACCCACAATTGTTAAGCTTCTCACGGATGTGAACACGGAAGGTGCGAGCGAGCGAGCGAGCGTTGGGGTTGGAGGTTTTCCTTTTTGCAAAGAATTTCTAATTTTCTATCCGTGGAATTTTCCAACCACCGTGCTTCTCTTTCTCTCTCTCTTCAGCGGAGAGCATCAAGAATGAAAGAGGGCGCAGCTGCTTGAGCTTACAAAAAATGGCAAGATACAAGAAACCCTTTTAAACAGCTGGCCCGGCCCTACACTCACAGCATCCGCGGTGCGTAATGCCGGCAATTGTGCCTGCCTGCGCTTGCTGCTGTTGCGTAAAAGCAATTAAGTAATGTTCACTTGCCAATGGCGGAAGTTTGGCGTAAAGCGTCACCTCGACCGGATCATAACACACAAGCGAAAGACACGGTCGCTGCTTACCGCGTGGACAAACGGTGATCCATCCATCCACGTTGTCTCGCGGTCATGGAGCTGGCCTGCATGGATGCATTGCGTGCGCCCGTCCCACTACACACACACACACTGGGTGGTCGTCCACTGTGAATGCCGACTGCTATTGCTGCTGCTGCTGAGTGCGTTGAGTAAACAAGCGCATTTATGAGACCACAGTTAAATCAGCGCTAACCCGGTGTTGCGTTCTCTGGCAGTAGGCAGGTTCCCTCTGGCCCTCCGGCGACCGGCAACCTGCTAGGGACGATTTTTCATCTCCCATTACACACAACCCCATCGCCGCTCCGCCTGTTGACGGGTCTGTGTATTGTCGTACAAGTTGTTGAGACAACCGTTTGCCCGCCCTGTGGTGCTCCTACTAGCGCACCTCCGACCGTGTTAATGAGCGTTCCGCTTCCGAGGAAAATCCCAAATCGTTCGAGTGTCTCGGGCTCGGAAAAGCACGGCCAGACGGCGTTCTCTAAATACATGAATGAGTCCACCAACATCCAAATGCGAAGTGATGCTGCTGGCAAAGTGGGTAGAGAGTTCGCTTCGTTCGCCAAGAAGCAGGCACAGCATCGAGACGTACAAATTTACGACCACATGGTTGTTCGGCGCGAACCGAGGAAATTCTAAAGAAAGGTGATGAAATGTTGATGGCACGCTAGTGCTCCTGGAGAGAGAGAGAAGCGGATTTGAGAAGCGTCGAACGTAGGTGGTGGTTGAATTTGCATTACAAAAATGTGCTCCAGCCTGGAACGGAGTTTGTATAATTTTATCGTACTTTAAATTAATTCATGTCAAGACTTCTCGGTTACCATTTCCAGCAACCATTCCCATCGATGGGCGGTTGGGGTTGTGCCGAACATACATTAAGTTGCTTTTAAATTAAATGCGTTTGGTACGTCCTAACAACATCTAGCGCACACTCGTCGTCGCACCAGATGCAGAGAACAAAGCGCCAGCCGCTCGTGTGTGTTCACAGAAACTACAACAAGTACAGCGTAAATCAAAATTAGCTCAACACATAAAAAGGACCTCTCCGCGCGCGTTCCGCTCGCGCTCGATGCTGCTGGGTGATCGGGGAAATCGTTAAACCGTCGATAATAATGATACTCAAATCGCACACGCCCTACACGGCCTGCCGGCATACCAAACAGCAGCGTGTCCCCCCACCAAGCACACACATAAACCTATTTGAAAGCATAATTAAATGGCACAAGCCGGCCGTTGGTTGGCGCGGATCCAACGCAAACACATTGCCAAACGGTGTGCGGCAAACAACGCCCGGATATGGACGGACGGACTCTAGCACACAACACATTGTTGGGGAATCGAAAATAAACTATTCGTCACGAAGGCTCGGAGGAATTGCACGGAGTTTATTACCCACAAAGGGGGGGGGGGGGGGGGGGATTGGAGATTATTTTCAACTTGTGGGCCAGAGCACACAAGAGGCGAAAGACTACACACACGCACTATTCTGGTAACTGGTCATTTAAGAACGCCCTTTATGCCGAGCAGTGCATAAATGACGTGAATTTATGAACATTGAATTTATGGTGTCGTCATAAAAAAATATGCTCACACAAAGAGGACAACGCACCAACACCATTGCCAGGGATCGTCCACTGTCCACAGAAGGCTTGGGGACTGTTTGAGATTAAGTTCTTGGCTGCTGGTACGACGACGGTCGACACCAGGCCGGGCATTCCAGGCCTGGTGCGATACCCAAACGTCTCAGGACTTAATAAAGCCGCCCAGAACTGCCCAGAGCCCGGCGGCCCCGGGGTATTGCTGTTCTCAGGCTGCAATTAACATAACATATATAATTAATTCGGTGCGTAGTGCACCGCGGGAAGTTCGCCCGGGCGCTTCGGAACCTAAACAACCGGCTGCTCCGGAGAGACCAGAGTAACGGAGAACCTCATTTAGGGCCGACCCCAAAGCGGAATGAACCGATTGAATTCAATCAATGGCGGTACGCCCCTTTCCCGCAAAAGCCTCCCCCCAAACCCGTTCCGAGCCTTTCGTTCCGTTATCACTTAACACCTCTGTGGCCACCATCTCGGACTGTATGTGGTTCCGGTCTGCGTTCTGCTTCTTCGCTTCCCGCTGCAACACTCGCACGATGCAGCTTGGACCGAGCTTAAACGACTCATCTCAATCTTCCCTCGCGGCAAGTACGCCAGCAACAGCACAGAATAAATACTAATCTTAATTGGAAATCACGATAAGACGTCCATCTTTATCTTTCGCCGAGTTTCGTTCCATTAGGTCCGCCCTTCCCGCGGCCACTCTGAATAGCAAACACACTCACACATCACACTCTCGTGCTGCACCGTTGAGTACTGCCCTGTCCGAGCCCTGTCCTGCGGTGGAATTGTGTCCGTCGTCGTTTCGTGTGGAAATTCAATTAACTGTGCCTGCATCTCGATCTCCATAGGCGAACGGGGGAGAATGTCCGCCGGCAGGCGCAGGGAATAATTTGGCCGGAAGCTGGCAGCCAAAATTTAAACAGCCTTTTGTCTGCGTTAAGAGCCAAATCCCCCTGCCCTGCTGCCCGTGCTGCTGCTGCTGCTGAACATAAAGGGGTTTTAGAAAATGATGACTCCGACGCATAATGCTAAACGATTGTCCGATGCGTTTGTTATTCCCATTGCTCGCTCACTGATTGCCCCGGCGCAGCTACCAATGTTGGGGGGATCGAACGGATTCGGTGATCACGCCGCTCGGATGCATATTCGAGCGTTACCCACGGTAGTTATGCATTTTTATTGCCTCATTCCTATCCATCACCAGTTTGCTCTAATTTAATGTTATTACTCGCCCTCTATCGCTCCTCTCGTCCTATCAACACACACCAGCTGTCTTCGCGGCAGCGGCAAACTGAAAGATAAAAACATTCACCATTTAAACACGTGCTGAGAGATAGGGCCGCTTCCCATAGGCAGGGGCACCAGCATCCGATGTCGGAAGATGGTGGAGGTGGAGAGTGTGAGATGAGATTGAATCGACCCGAAAAGTGGCACCGCTTTTCTATATCGCACGATTTCGACACATACACACGGTGCATCATCGCATGGCACATGGAAAGCATAAAGCTGCTGATGTCTTCACCAATGTGCTCCAAACGAACGAACGATCGAGCAGAACCCCAAACCAATCAATGCATTCAACAAAGCCGGAATGCCGCCCGTGCGAAGATGACGTGCCACGAAACATTTTAATTGGATGCACCAAAATGCTAATGTGGAGTGTCGTGAAGGGTCCGGCAGGGCGTCCGCCGTTATTGCTACCTGATAAACGAACGGCCAAACGGTAGAGATTAAGATGACCACTTTCGGATGTTTATAAATAAACCATTCCAATAAAAGCCATCAACAGGTAGAGAAAAAATAACGAAGATAGAAGCATGTTACCTTATCTCAAGTCATAATTATGTTGCAAACTAACTTTTAAAACCCATGAGCTTGGCTCATGAGTCTCTAAGAATAGCGGATTAACTCTGCTACCACCAACGCTGAAGTTAAAGCCCTGGCCGCACGTTAATACATCCTTTCCCAGGTGCAATTATTATTATGCTACTGCTTTAAATCCAACTGCTCTCACTGCTGCTAGCGTTTCGAAACAGTTTGTACTAAAATTTATGATAATCGCATATCCGCGTACTGAGCCTGAGAGCGCGAGAGACAGACAGAGCATGTTAACTTTGCAATTAACTTTGCAACAAATTACGGAACCAAAAAATAAAGAAAATACAAGGTACAATTCCTACTCTTCCGTCAGAATACGGAACCGCAGCGGCAGCAAATGGCAAAAAAGGAGCAAACTTTCTGCCTCAGAATTACGGTTGAATAAATCAGCGCAGACTTACGGAGCGTTTCCCGATCGCACAGCAGCAGCACTGCACAGAGTAATTGCAAAGCGCTGTTCTTCCACCCTCGATGTATCGCACACTTTCCCCTTTGCTTGCAGTTTTTGTCTTTGGAGTGCATAATTAAAATTATCATAAACTTTGCTTCGGTAACGCACCTTGGCACCTTGGCGACGTAAGATGCAATCGACAAATACGATGAAAAGTGCTACCAGATCCCCCCCCCCTTTCCGCTTTCGCTCTCTTGCGCTCTCAGTTCAAAAGGGATCGATCGGAACGGAATCTATCGGTGCAGTGGAAGGTATTGGAGACGGTTCAGCAGCAGGTCATACAATTTTATCATCCTTCCAACCATCCGTCGAACGAGATTACATTTTCCCGCGGCGGCAAAGGAAACGACAGAAAAACGGCCGCCTGCTTGGATGGTATTACAGGTGTATAAGTGTGTGTATGTGTGTTTCTGTGAGTGAGAAGCGGGAAGTAAATATTCAACCTCCCTGGGGACAACTTCACGACATGGGGGGCCCCTACCAGAGAAGTTTGCAGTTTTGTAATAACAGGTACAACTTTCGAGTACGTCTTCCGCGCACTGGGTGCGATAAAGAAGATGGAAAGCGGTGAGCCCGGTGAGTTTTCCGGAGCAGAAGGTACAACAAGAAACAACTATGATGAAAATAACCGAGACAAAACGTACTGACATTCCTGTCATTTTCATCGCCATTTTGGATCCCGGTACGATGGCAGCAGTCCTCCTCCCGCTCTGCCACCGTTACTGTCATCAGGTCAGGCGCGGGTCCGTGGCCTCCTCCTTCCCTCGCGGGGAGGGTGGAAAGTTTGAGATCTTGTGGGAGGGAAAAGAACCTCCTGGCAACTGACATCTACGGCCACTGGTGGCTTGATCGCAACAAAAAGTTGACATTGTTGAAGTGGAAACACGCCAGCAACGCCAGCGAAAGGCCGGAGAGAAGAAGCAAAAAAAAAGAAATGCTACCCAACACACGCGAAAGATTCAGTCTCCACGAGCGGTCTTGGTCTGCTCTGGTGTGGAGCGCTGGGCATTCGAAGACATTCCGAGATGGAAGCGGCAAAAGTTCACCACCTTTGTCACTTCAGTCACTACCGCGTCAGGCGCACTAGGGCACTGCACGGTATTGCCCTTATGGCCTCGCGTATGGTTTCCACTGAAAAATGCTGCTCTCCCAAAGCTATCGCATGCCGGAAAATCCAGCATCCGAAGGCAGGGGTGGGGCGCAAAATAAACCAGAAAAAATACACACCAAGAAGGTGGAGCTTCCCGTGGTGGTGGCAGCATGGGGAGCGCATCAGGAAAATACACAGCCGGAAAAATCCACTGACTGAGAGACTAGTTTTTCTTGTCGTCATTTTCCACCTCGGCACCTTTCGGCGGGCAGTTTTGCTGCACTGCTGCTTCTCATTCGGTTCGGTTCGCGCTCATTCCACCATCGATTCCTTCTCCGTGCTCCTTACATCCTCTCCTTTGCTATCATTTGTCTGGCGATGGTAAACGGAAAAAACCGGTCTCCTGAAGGTGCTGACTGCGCCCGGGCAAACCGATCATACGGAGAGAGGACAAAATGTAATTTATTTCCATGGCGTTCGCACCACGGCGATGTACACACGGTCGTGGTAGTGATAGAGATGAAACTAAAACAAAGGTGAAATGAGAAACTCATGACAGTTTTTGTCGTCAAGTCCGAATTCCCTGGAGGGGAATTACAGTGTCTCGCCGGGCCCCCATCACTAAATATTACAAAGATTCGGAAAGGACAGTAAGAAAATCGTCCATAAATTATGAACCTCGTACACGCGTGAACGGTGTATCGGTGGCGTTGATGTGCATCATTACTCTCTGTCATTGTGTTAAATAATGACATTCAAAAGTGTCACTTCTAATCGTTTTCACATTTTTATAGAACAAAACAAGTACAGAACGTATCACGCGTACAACCATTCTAAACTTTTGCTAGGCCGGATTTTCCCAACGCATACTTCAAACGCATACATTGCCGAATTTTCGTGACTTTTTCACATTCTCCCCACATTCTGGATGCTTCCACAGTTTGTCCTGCGAGTTTCGCCCCAAGCTCCCCCAGCTTCCCTCCCCGTTAAACGTTATAATCGGATTCATTTTTTATTCAATTGTTTGCAACACCACATACACACACACACACATGTACAAACGAAGCAAACAATTTTCGAAACAATTTGCTGTACAAATGCAAAAACCTTACAAGTGCCTCTTGAGCAACAACACTCCCACAACACGCCATCGCATCACACGCCACGCTGAACATAACAATTCCAGCTGCTTCTAGTCGAGTTCCTGGTTTCATTCGCCGTGCGCAATCAAACCGTCAATGATGATGGATCCTGCTGAGTAACCGAGCAACGTATGAGGAACAGCGAAAAAACCAACAACCAGCAAACGGAATCGGATTCAAGTTTAAAGCTTTTTCACCCGACAAACACCAAAACGGTAACAGAAGCAGTTACAACCGTAGCCAAAACGACCCGTACAAGTGGTTCGTTCTGAGCGTAGAGCGTAGAGTCAGGAAAAGTTAGTATCATCAAACTTATTACTGGCATTTCGCAACTGGCACAAAACTCACGCCATTTTCTGGGGGCTTAAAACAACGAAAACATATTTCATGCTTCCGTGAAATCTCGCAAATATAATTGAATCGAAATGAAAGTGCACTTTTCCGCTTTGCCTTAGCTCTCTCCTCCAGTAACTTCCTGCAGACTGCATAATGCGGCAAAACAATCGAAGCATACACATTGGACCAATCTCTACAGCAAGTTGTGCTAAAAGTCGACCCATTTGTATCTTGGAGCACTGGGAAGGCTCCATCATCCAGGTATGACGACAGGCTGTGCCCCAACAACAACAACAATGATGGGCCGGGCAATGATCCGACAACTTTTCGGCCGACAATTACCACCATTAATTGGGCCGTAAACCGAGGTCCTGTCGATGGCTCCTGGTTGGCCGAAACCACCAAAGCTGACCATTAATCATCGAATGACGTTTTGAGGCGCGCGTGTTCGAGAGGTTTTTGACTTTCTTCGAATCACGGTACCCATCATCTCGAGAAGGGCCTCCGATTTTAATGGGTTTCCCATACCTCTTTTGGCCAAGCGGTGCGGCGAGCGTCCCAGCGGGTGACTCGTGATATCTTCATTCCGTACCATCCACGGTACAATCAAACACATTCGGCCGTGTTTTCACAGTCTAGTTTTGCTCGATTTGTCATTGTCACGGGATGCCTGGTTTTGGATTTCTACAAAACACACACACACACACACAAACTCGGTGCTTGAAACCGTGTCCGACTAAGCCATACCGACTAACGAGGCCCGAATGTGTACAGGCCCGTGCGCCATACGGTCGGACGACTTCTGACGAGTTCCACCTGCCTGCAACCTCACAAACACTGAAATTTGTTCTTCACAGACCGTGCGCTACCGGTAGAACCCACAGCATCAACTCCAACGAGGCACTGCCTACTACGATAGCCGCCATATTTAACTTTGTTGGCAAGCGACAACCGGAACACCAAAAACAATAGCTCGATGTTAGCCACCTCGAAGCTACGGAGTACAAACGTTGCACAATACATGTTTGTGTGTGTGTGTGTGTGCCTTTGTTTGGTTACGGCATAGAAAATTGTGTCCTTGCGTCCTTGCGAATCTCTTGAGGCTCCCTTTTGGCGCCCGTGTGTTTGGTCGGAAACTCACATGTGCTCTATTGACATGTGGCTCCCCTCGCGGCCCTCTCCACTGCACGGCCCAACTTGCGAGGGGCAGCACTTCAAGTGCAAAAGTTGGTATCTTTTAATTTGATCAACATAGTTTTCCATTATTGCGATATAAAACACCGGTTCGGGTTCGGGTCCGGGCGCATTCAGGCATCGACATTAAATGCAACAACACAGTGTCTGCCAAGGAAGAGCGCAAAAGGGCATGAAGTGCATGAGCTGTACGGATTCTTGTACGGCATTACGGTGTGCACTCCTGTGTGGGTGTGTGTGTGTGTGTGTGTGTGTGTGTGTGTGTGTGTGTGTGTGTGTGTGTGTGTGTGTGTGTGTGTGTGTGTGCATGTTTGGCTTGTTCGAAAACAACGTCATCTTCTCGTCTGCAGCGACTTCCGGTTTTTGTGAACCTCGCGCATTCTCCCATACCGGACCTACCGCAACGGGGCGCCTAGCAGAGCAAAGGGCTACAACCGTCTTCTTCGGCCAAAGTTCAGTCAAGCAAAAGACGAGACGAGTGACGAACAACTTCTGGCATTATGGTCATAATATGCACGACGAGCTTTTCGGGGGTTGGGCTGAGGCAAGAGCACCCGGTGGTGGTGCAGGTGGTATATTGTTCTACGCCAAACATGCACATCATGTACGCTTCTGCAGCATGCATCAACGCAGCTACCACACTGTGTGTGCTACGGGTGGTGTGTGACCTGCCCCATCCTACCGGTCCAGCAAAACCAACTGACCAAAATCTAGAGCTCGTACCGCATTCCACGAACAGGAGCATTTGCTGTGCTTCCTTCCTGCCTATTGTGGTTGTGCTGTGCAACAACTCTAATCGCTCTTCAGCTGCAAGTGTCAAAACACAGGGTGATTCTCCGGTGCGCTGTTTGGAGCGTCTTTCGAGACCGATTATAATTTGCACGATAATATGTTTACCATTCATTACAATTCCACTCGCTCACATACACACACACGCCCATTTTAAGACACCTCCGACAGTGTCTGACGTTTGGACAATCGAGTTTTTGTTGAACAATCCGCTCAAGGTAGGCTATGCCGCATCACTTGTACTTTGTCTGTGTACCTTTTTTCTATTAGCCACCTCACTGCAGGACCAACGGAATCCCCTTGTGTCTGCTATCTAATCCTTCCACCTTCCCTCAAACGATTGCGGGACAATGTCCGACATTCTGAGCCCGAGGATTCAATTCAATTTTCCTATTCCACCGAGATGAAGCATATTCCCTTGGACAACAGACAAACCTAAGCAAGAAACTGACCAGCCCTTCTCTCCTTATCGGTTGTCTCGCCCATACGATTCTCGCTCTCTCTCTGTCTCTCTCTCTCTCTCTCTCTCTCTCTCTCTTCCCTTTATCCAGTCGAGATACTGCACTTCTGGTTTTCTGGTTTCACCTCAACAAAAATGCCATTCAGCGAGACCTCAACGAGAAGAGGAATATTATCGGGTTGATGGCTCTTCAAAGGAAATGAGCTTGCACAATCCTTGCCTCTGTTGGCCATGTACACACCCACCGATCTACCTGCCTGTCTGCCTGCCCTCCCGGTCACTGCTTTATTTATTTCCCCAGAAATATCACCCACCATAAACGGGTCGACCGCAAACGGGTCCCACCCCCTGAGGGAGGGAACGACCTACGAAAACTAGAACGAAGATGTTGCCGAGAGTCCAAGGATCAACATTCGAAAGTGGACGCAAATAAACGGTGGGGAGTGTGTGTGTGTGTGCGAGCACACGAGAGGGCAATAATGCTTAGAACAAATAAGCACAAAATTTAATACCACAGGCACTTGGTCCATCGCACTTTCCCGACCCGAGCTGCCGGGTGATCCTGCTGAGCAGCAGGACGATACGAAACGATAAGGCGTAGCCCACTGCCTCCTGGGCTATTCCCAGCGGGCAAGGGATCCATCCGCCCGTCCGTCCGTCCGTCCGTAAGTTGGTTTGTGCAGAACACTCAGCAGGCTTTACTGTTTTTCCTGTCCTCCGGGACACAGATCGTCATCGTTCCGATTCTACGAGCAACCCCTTTTTCCAGGACCACCTGTCTCCCCGCTGTATCGGTGTACAAACGGGAAGGCAAAGCCAAATCAAAGGATGACATAAACGTGTCCGTAAATTTTTAATAAGCCTTTGTCTGGCTAAACTTTATCGTCCCCATTGTAAATCCCTGACGTTTCACTATCGCTACAGAGGGAAATGTCCAGCAAACAGCCGCACAAGTGTTACACGCCTGACCGTCGGCCATCGTCCCTATCGTTGGGGACGGCATTTTAAATCCAGTGCATGGCTTCAGTGTCTTACCAACCCGAACAAGGCAACACCAGTCCCCCGCTCGAGCTAATCTTCGATAAACGCTCAACGCTTTCCTTTCTTAGTCACGCTGAGACAGTGAAGGCTGAGGGCTACGATCGTAACCTGGCGAGAGGGGGATCTTTTTTTATAATCACTTCCACAAGTTGGATAAATAAATAAATTACCCGAAACTAATGATGAGCTCACGCTTTTCCAGTTTGCTCTAAATTACGTCCGTCCACGTACCCTAGCGCCATATCTGCCGTTTTGTATGTGTGCAAATGTGTGCAAATGTATCGTGTATGGATGTTTGCTTGTATGTATGTATGTATGTTAGCAAATAATAAAACTTTTTAATGGAGTTTCTCACCACCCTCCGTCCGCTTAAGGAATAACTTTTGCCACACAGCCGTAACTGCCGTAACCGTCCTAATGCCCATAATGATGCTTATGTGTTTGTGTGTGTGTGTTTTGGGGAGCCCTTGCCGTCCCACTCGAAGGAGTCAATTAAACTAACGAGAGGAGTAAAAGATCTTGTTGTGGGCTTTCGCCGTAGAGCGATCTGCAAAGCCGCTGAAGATGCTACACTGTGAGAGCAAGGCGCGATGCAGTCCCATCACCATCCGCTGTCGGCAGCTAACTTTGATATCAATTTCGTTAGGAATTTCAACATAATTAATCATGTATACATTTTATGAAACATGATCCAGTCTATCTTTGCCACACACACACACACAGACGTGTGCGCGCAGTGAGTAAGGGTGAGAGAAGTGGAATATTTTCTATATTGCCAACAGTCGCAAACAATTTTACTTCAAAGTGATTCATGTTCATGGTAATTTGTCCTCCAGAGATTCGATCGCTTGCCACATACCTGAAATGAGATAGAGAGAAAGAGAAAGAGAATCGTGAATATTTCAATCAAAGCTGTACACTCAGCCATTACAAGCAGAATACAATGTTTATTGGAAGCAACAGTAACAGGCAGTGAGTTGAGTGAGTGTGTTAGCAATATTCATCCCTACATTATATCCTATTGCATCTATCAACGTGACACCGGGCTCAAACTCAAAACAACCACCACTCGATGATGACTCGACCTACAGGAACATAATTCTCCAGTTTCCCTTCCGTCCGCTGAAACTCGGAAGCGCAGCACGGAACGGAAATTCCAAACATATCAATGACCTATCGTTGAACTGAGCCAGTTCATGTTCGTATGTCGCTTTCACTCAACTGGCTGTGTTCTCAATGGTTATCTACAGTAAGCTATACCATTCCCAACATCATGCGGTTTGTAGTTTGACCATCAATCGGCTTCCACAGCAACATGAGCGTGTTGTGCTCCAGTAACATATGATCGTGCATCATCCACAGATCTGTAGCTTAGACACAAACAAACTAAGCCTACTCTGTCTGCTACGATGAACGTTGTTGTTTCGATTGGTCAATTTGTCCGTTTCGAACAAGACGTCACAACAAACGACGACGCTAGCTGTTTATAAAGCAGTAAAATCAGCAATAAAAACCTGATCTATTGTTTGATCAACTGCACCGACGGGCCTAAAAAAGACACCAATAATATCGTACAATTTAAACCAACCCTCCTAGCTCCCGTAATCCATGCTAATGCAATTCTTCTATCCAAATTCCTCCAGACAGAATTAAGAAGATTAATGCTTGTTCCTACCAACTGCTGAGGAGCTCGGTCCGTTTCGCTGACTTGTACCTGATTGCACGCTAATGTAAACAGCTTAAAGTTCGTTAGCATAACCGTTGCACAACACAACACATTCAACTTCCACACCCGCCCCATATTATCAGCTTAGCATTTCCTGAACCCAGTTTTCCTATTTCTTCTCCCCCGACCCTCATGCGGACATACTAATGCTATCCCTATGCAAATGGTTTACATCACCATAAGCGCGGTGCCTGGTTGCTACTGTGGCGCTATAGCAAAAGCCAACGATGGAGAAGTGGATGATGCGAATGGTGCATTCGTTTGATGTGAAGCGTTAAGGAAACAAAAAAGAAAATTCCCCAAACCCCCTACAGAACCGGGCGGCGTGAATGACACTAAATGTCTCAAACAGAGGTGGTGGGAAATGGGGACCGAAAATCGAACTTCCGTTCTTTCATCTTGCCATGCCAAAGTGTCAAGTAACACTAACACTAAACACCCGATGGAACAACGGACGTCTTTTCTTATCGTGTTTCCCCCGCACCGTTTGGCGATGTGTCCCGGGGCACGCGGCACAATTCCACTCTCACAAAGACGCCGAGCGACTGAAACAATCTGTTTAACAAGCAACAAAATAAATCGATTTTGAATCTTTTCAGCATAATCCACTGTACGCTACACTCCACTTCCCTTGCCCAGAGAAAACACCGTTCAACTGTCGATAATTTCGACCGTACGCGCGACGACATCAAGTCACACTAGTGAACATCCTCCTCGCCCAAGTCAGTCTTGTGTCAAGGTGCTGGTGCGTCACTGCCGAGAAGAGATGGACGGACGTCGAAAACACATCGTTACCGCTTCCGATCGATCCTTTCGGTTTGATTAATGGAATGTAAATCGAACCATCACGCTTCGGCTTAGGCAAAAAGGGATTCGAGCCGAGCCGGTTCCGGACCAAAGTGACGTGAGATTGAATTCCATTCCAGCAAACCCACACAGCCACACACCGTCCAGTGCCTGTACCACCTTCGAGAAGTAACCCGAGGTTCCTTCTTTCCGGGTTCCGGGTGCCCGTTGCAAAAGAGACGAAATTAAAAACAAACATTCATATGTGTACGGAGCAAAAAATATACACACACACACACACTGCCGGGCACATTGCATCGATTTGAAGGGTATTGGCCATGTTGACAGCATTGTCGACTGGACGGACAGCGCAGACAGACAGAAGGGAATGTTTTGTACACGGGTGGTTTTAAATTGATAGAACCTTTGAACACATTCAATTTGCAGATCCTTTTGCGGTGTATACCAAACCTTAGTTAACTCAGAAGAACCCATTTTGTAAGCTCCGTTTAAGCCCACTTCAAAGTCAACCGGTGGAGGTTTGTTTCTGGGAAGTGTGCCCCGGTTGCCAGTTCAGTTGCACGAATAGCATAAAGCGCAGCAAGCGGAGAAAAGTTTGTTTGGCAGATACTTCTGCCTAATTGAACTTGACCCCGTTGCAGTGTCAGCGGAGTAATGATCTAAGCAGGCTGGCGTGTGCCAGCTCATCACCGACTCGTCAACTACACGAATGTTAACCAGATGTGTGAGTGTGTTTATGTGTCACGCACAAACGTATGACGACGTGCTGTTTTCGGAGAATTTAATCGCGTTCTGCATTGTGTCATCGAGAACGATCCCTATCCCTACACAATGGACAAAAACCGCATCCATCTCGCACATCCATCGATAGCAGAGTGTACCACGGCACAGACGAAGCTAAGCCGGCGACAACATTAGCAACAGCCACACGGTTCGCCCACAGACACGACGGATCCCCCGTTTGCCCCTTGGCAACTGGAATGCACACGGTAGGGCATCTCGCTGAAATTGATTCAATTATGATTAGTTTAAAATAGCGCTCCTCCTCGCGAAACTCGTTTGCTGTGCTGAAAGTCTAATTATTCTTCATTATTCGCGCCTCGCTTGTCGCTCTCTAGTTTCAACGGCCAGGGCACGCTGTTCGCGTGCCAAAGCCAAAGTCTCCCATAGCCAAATATAAGACCGGGATGTGCACTGGCGCTCGCAACGCTTTCCACCACTTCTACCAAAAACTAGTCGTCTTTTAGACGTCATCGTCGACAGCCCGGTCTTGTATTTTGGTGTGTGCAACTTTTCGACCAGTCTCGGGTGAAACTTTGTCTTGTTTCTGCTAATTACACGCCGGACTGGTGTAGACGAATTATATGCACCGGCAACACAGCGCACGCTTCCGGAACAAAGGAAATGCAACGGAACGAAATGTGTTTTCGCTGGGCTGCGCTCCAGCAATGGTCGGATCGGTTAGTTCTCGCTCTATCACTCCGTTGCACCTGTAGAAAAACAAGAGGGTGCGCAGGGAATGGAAAGTGCATTCTGCTTTCTTCACGGCTAGACTTGGTCGTTATTTGTAAGACTTTCTGCAACTACCTTGCTGACGTGCGCGAAAGAACTTCTTACAATGCTACCGGTACGGATTATACGGTTTTAGTTGGGGCCGTTATGGCTTTGCTCTACATTGTGTTTACAACAAACCCTATTTGTCGATCGATACAAGGAAGCATTTCCTCTAACAGAACAACGGATAAACGCGCTTCATTTATTACTCTTCTAATAAACAACGATCATTATCTTCCCTAAAATACTTCCCTGTTGAATGTGTTATTAAATTTCTACCTCGATTGCTATTTTTAGAGAAAAAAGCACAACTTTCGCAATTTTTCGACACCCTCTCACTAATGTATGCTAAATTGGGTAAAAGTGTTCCAACGACCAACTCACGCTGTCACCATTGATCAACATTTTTGTTCACCATCACTTTAGCAGGAACCTTTGCCCAAAAAAACAAAGCTCTACTTCGATCCTGAAATCCTGAAAGCATCAAAAATATAACTTCCACTACCTTTCCTCCTTACTCCTTCCACTACCTTTCGTGTTTTGGCGCCATACCACGCCATAACAAGACTACAATGCCCGGCCACCGCCGAGGTGGTTTTTGGCAATTTTTTACACCAATCCTTGCGTACGTACCCCTGAATCTAATTCAATAAAACGTTTTGCCCGTGCGCTGGGAAAACAAAAGGGGTGATAAATTGGAAAGATTAAAAAAAGGGTTTCCCCCGGTAATATTCCCGGGCCCAAATCCAGCCGGGCGCCGCCCACCGACACTTTGGGACACCGACTTGCCAACGTTTCGTCCGGACAGGTATATTAATGCCACAGTAATGGATTCCGAGCGGAAAGAAGCCTCGGTAAAGTCGCTTCCCCCGCCTGCCCTTGTGAGCCCTTTATGCCCTCTCCTCGGATTCAACAGCAAAACAGAGTTCCGTTTTGACAGGGATCAGCTGAAAATATGATAGGATTAAGGCCGAGCGATGCCTTGGGACGGTGGATGTATCCGAATATTCCGTGTACAAAAAATCGAGCCGTTGCCTTACCAGCAGAAAAAACGACCGTCTGGTAAAGTGAAATGTAACAGTAAATACTTTGCTGCAAGTTTGTTTATTTACCTTCCATATTGAACTAGACTCAGATAGACGCAACGGTACGTAAAAATCAACATTACTTTGATACCGGCAGGCTCATTTGAACGGATAGTTCCAGGGCCAAAAACTCCTTTACTAGTCACTCATACATTTTCAATCACGAAAGGAGAGTTTATTTTAATGATTTACTACAATATCCGAATATTCATCCAACTAAACCCAAAGCGATATCTACACCAGAGTAGATGGGGCAATAGCGATTTACAAGTTAACGGTTGATTGAACCGATGGCACCTTTCGTTTAAACGATTTCACAACTTCCATAACGCATCATTTGTTTACAAAAACAGTAGAGACCGAAATCGCTGTAATGGCTAATTGATTTCAAGCAGATGTAAAACATTACAAGTTATCAAGATTTCACGGTTTCTTGCCAACCGCAGGTGTCCCGGTGTGGTGACGCATTACATCACAACCGATGGTCGTTCGCTTTGGTTGGACAGCAGTTGAAGATTGAAAGCTACGATAAAGCGAATCGAAGATGAGATCTCATTAAACAAATGCCCTTACGGGAATAGAGTCGCACCGAACGTGTTACCAAACTGGTTTGACGATCATGCACGATCAATATTTACATAATATTAATTTCTCGTTTCTTAGCTGCTTTTATGGTGTTTAGTTTCCGTTGTTTCAAGATAAGAAACAAACCGTTGGTCTCAAAATAGATCAGTTTTTATTGAAAGTTTAAAAGATAGAAAAAGAAAACAGCTCAGTCAGAAAACACGGGTTTGATTTTGGTCCGATTTCCGCTTTTTATCCAGCGAATCCAAAACCGGCGCCTGCAGTCAGTCTGCTTCCAAAGAGTCCGCCGCTACCGGCTAGACTTCCTCCGGCGCTCAACTGAGAGCCAACATTGGATGCAGCCTGAATGCCGCTGGCCAATCCACCAAAGAGTCCCCCGGCAACATTGCCAATCACGTTTGAGGCAGCACCGAGCACATTGGTAGCAGTTCCAACGACTCCCCGCACTGCACCACCGGCCGTATTGATCGCAGTTCCGGCCAGGTTTCCAGCCGTATTGACAGCAGTGCCAGCCAAATTGCCAGCCGTATTGATCACACCGCCAGCCGTGTTAATTGCAGTTCCGGCCACATTTCCAGCCGTATTGATCGCCGTTCCGAGCAGCGATCCAATCGGACGAATGCCAGTGCCAGCCGTGTTAATTGCAGTGCCGGCCACATTTCCAGCCGTATTGACCGCCGTTCCGAGCAGCGATCCGATCGGACGAATGCCAGTTGCAGCCGTGTTAATTGCAGTGCCGGCCACGTTGCCAGCAGTATTGATCACCGTTCCGAGCAGCGATCCGATCGGACGAATTCCAGTACCTACATTGAGTCCGGTTCCTGCTCCGCCAAGATTGATTCCAGCACCAAATCCGGCACCGAGTCCTCCCAAACCTCCACCCACATTTATTCCAGCACCGATACCTCCTAGACCGGCACCAATACCAATGCTTCCTCCGATTCCTCCCAGTCCTCCAATGTTAATTCCACCTCCGATTCCAATGCCAACTCCACATTTACGTGTTGTCGTGAAGGTAGCAATCGTGGTAGTGGTAGGTGCAACAGTAGTGGTCGTGGTAGTTGGGGCAGCAGTAGTGGTCGTAGTTGTCGGGGCAACTGTGGTGGTCGTGGTAGTAGTAGGTGCCGCAGTAGTGGTCGTAGTAGTCGGGGCAACTGTGGTGGTCGTGGTAGTAGTAGGTGCAGCAGTAGTGGTCGTAGTAGTCGGGACAGCAGTAGTCGTTGTGGTAGTCGGGGCAACAGTAGTAGTCGTTGCTGTCAAACTTGTCAAAATTTGTGTCAACAAATTCACCAAGCTCGAATCGGAAGCCACAATGGTGATAGTATTTCCGTTGAGAGTAAGAGTTACAGTCACACTAGGAGCCGCTGTCGTGGTCGTAGCTGCAGTAGTGGTTGTGGTAGTCGGTGCAGCAGTAGTGGTTGTGGTAGTCGGTGCAACTGTAGTAGTCGTAGTTGTCGGGGCTACTGTAGTTGTAGTTGTGGTTGCAGCGGTTGTGGCAGCAGTGGTAGTAGTCGTAGTTGCAGCGGTTGTGGCAGCAGTAGTGGTCGTCGTAGCAGCAGTTGTTGCAGCCGTCGTAGTGGTGGTAGCAGCAGTGGTGGCTGCAGTAGTCGCAGCTGTCGTAGTGGTAGTAGCTGCTGTAGTAGCGGCAGTAGTGGCAGCAGTGGTGGCAGCTGTCGTAGTGGTAGTAGCTGCTGTAGTAGCGGCAGTGGTGGCAGCCGTCGTAGTGGTGGTAGCTGCTGTAGTAGCAGCGGTAGTTGCAGCAGTAGTTGCAGCTGTCGTTGTTGTCGTAGCAGCAGTAGTAGCGGCAGTGGTGGCTGCAGTAGTGGCAGCCGTCGTAGTGGTGGTAGCTGCTGTAGTAGCCGCAGTGGTGGCAGCGGTAGTGGCAGCTGTCGTAGTGGTCGTAGCTGCTGTAGTAGCAGCAGTGGTGGCAGCGGTAGTGGCAGCTGTCGTAGTGGTAGTAGCTGCTGTAGTAGCAGCAGTGGTGGCAGCGGTAGTGGCAGCTGTCGTAGTGGTCGTGGCAGCGGTAGTGGCTGCCGTCGTAGTGGTCGTGGCTGCTGTAGTAGCAGCAGTGGTGGCAACGGTTGTAGTAGCGGCAGCAGTTGTCGTTGCTGCAGTTGTTGTGGTTGATGTTTGCAACGCTGCTACAATAGCCAATATCGTCGACAAGTCCGACGACGCTAAAGTGATAACACCTGCGATGGGATTAATTCAAAGTTAAATTATTAATTTCCGATAGTTTAACCACATTTTGCACGCTTCCTTATTGCACTCACTTCCTCCAATATTGATCGATACCGTTGCCGACTGACTAGCAACTGGGCCGGTGAGTAAACACACGGCGAGTACCAGAGAAGCCAAATAGTTCTTCATTTTGATCACTACACGGCAGCTATCGAAGGATAGGTTCTGAAGATTGAAGGACGTGCACATGCTTTATATACATCTAGTTCAGACCACATGTGCGGGTGCGCGTATCACCTATACCTCACGTGTTAAGGCCACTGTCTGCAGACGTATCCCAATATAACAGTTTGCATTGTCTCGCTGTTTCGCACGAGCCAATATATGGTACACCGCATAAATGAATGAAAAGTTATTATAGTCTAATGAACCACAAGTATAGTTCTACAATCCGATCACGTCAATAGCTCTGGTGGTAAATAGGTTGTTCTTTCTGTCGTGCAAAGATCTTTTTTGGCTTCAAAAGACTCTTTCTTTGTTTCATCGTCGACGATCTGGCCAGCAAAACAAGTTAAATGTTTGCAAAGATTTTTCTAGAACTGAAGCACTTTTATTTTTTGTAAATAATCATATTCACATACATTCACAGAGCTATAAACCGTATTACATACAAGGGAAATTTATCGAACTCAATAAAGAAGTATTGTACTACTCAATGAGCTTATGCTCCACCCATGCTTTTGCTATGCTGTAACAGACCACATTTAAAATATATGTTGCAATATATCCACAAATCTGTTTAAAACGTTATATGTGATGCTATTTCTGACAAAACAGAAGATATTAAATGAGTTGAAAATACAATACATGTTTGTTGCATGGATTCTTTATTTTGAACTAAACATATTAGCTAATCGTAACAGTACACATTCTATCAGCACCGTCTATCAGCCCATTAGACCGGCGCGGAATCCAGTACGGAAACTTCCTCCAAAACCGCTGCCAGCCTGCAGATTACCTCCAAAGCCACCGCCAGCCTGCAGACTTCCACCAAATCCACTTCCCACTCTTGCTCCAATACCTCCGCTGAGGCCTGCATTCAGACCAGATCCAATTCCAGCGGCAGCATTGCTTAAACCTCCAAGCAATCCACCTGCTGCATTACCGACGGCTCCAACTACATTCCCAGCCAAATTAGCGGCCGAGCCAACCACGCCAAGTCCGGTGCGCACAACTTGGCCTACGGCTGGCAGAATTCCGAATCCTCCTACTTGTGGAGCTCCCAAGCTACCTCCAATTCCTCCTCGGAGACCCACACCAAAGCCGAGCGGACCCAGGCCTCCTATGATACCAAAACCACCTCCCAAACCGATTGGGAAACGTGTACCGCACGGTCTTCTAGTTGTGGTAGTAGTGCTAGCTAGAGTTGTGGTGGTAGTGGTTGGAGCAACTGTGGTAGTCGTCGTAGTCGTTGGTGCAACTGTAGTAGTCGTTGTCGTCGTGGGGGCAGCGGTGGTAGTTGTAGTGGTTGTTGGAGCAACAGTAGTAGTTGTAGTGGTGGTTGGAGCTGCAGTGGTAGTGGTCGTCGTGGCCGCAGCTGTCGTGGTAGTTGTTGTGGCCGCTGCTGTTGTAGTTGTAGTACTCGTAGTCGTTGTGGTCGCCGCCGTTGTAGTAGTGGTTGTAGCCGCTGCCGTAGTGGTTGTTGCCGTAAGGCTAGCAATAATTTGAAGAACAGTATTCACCAAAGAATTGTTGGAGGACGACACAGTAACGCTGGATCCGTTGACAGTAACAACTACACTAATAGTAGCAGCTGTTGTAGTTGTTGTGGCAGCCGTTGTTGTCGTCGCAGCCGCAGTGGTAGTAGTCGTCGTCGGAGCCGCAGTGGTAGTAGTCGTCGTCGGAGCCGCAGTGGTAGTAGTCGTCGTCGGAGCCGCAGTGGTAGTAGTTGTGGTCGGAGCCGCAGTTGTAGTAGTCGTTGTTGGTGCGGCAGTAGTAGTTGTAGTTGTTGGGGCGGCAGTAGTAGTTGTAGTTGTTGGGGCGGCAGTAGTAGTTGTTGTTGTCGGTGCGGCAGTAGTAGTTGTAGTTGTCGGTGCGGCCGTTGTAGTAGTAGTCGTTGGGGCGGCCGTAGTTGTAGTAGTAGTCGGAGCAGCTGTAGTTGTAGTAGTAGTCGGAGCAGCTGTAGTTGTAGTAGTAGTCGGAGCAGCTGTAGTTGTTGTAGTTGTCGGAGCAGCCGTAGTTGTTGTAGTTGTCGGAGCGGCCGTAGTCGTTGTAGTTGTTGGAGCGGCCGTAGTCGTTGTAGTCACCGCCCCTGCTGTAGTCGTTGTCGCAGCTGCAGTGGTAGTTGTAGACTGCAAAGCTGCTACTATTGCCAAAATGGTGTTAATATCGCTCGAAGCGACTGTGATAGTACCTACAGCAAAGAATCACAAATATCGTATGCAGTAAACGATTCATCATGTCTAGAAATTCGACCAATGCTTACCTCCACCAACATTTATAGCTACAGTAGCTTGGGCCTGCACTTGACTGATAAGCAGACATGCTGCCACAGTTAAAGTTAATAAAATATTTGTCTTCATTCTCTCTTCAAGTGTGGCAGAAGATATTGAATGCTACAACCGAATTATAGCCCGCACGCTTTATATAGGAAATTTGCGCAAAATAACCACCAGGCGTTTATTTTTTTGCAAACAATTTACAAAACAAACAACATTTTCACACATCGCTAATGAGCCAAAGTCTATGGTAGAAAATTCTGAAAAGAACTGATTCTTTATCGTTCCTAGTAGATTGAACAGTACAAAATTGATCTTCAGTTCTAAGCCACTTGTTGCAAGTCTTTTTTGCAAATACGCAATTTCTGTAAGGCAAATAAAGTACAGACGGACTATAAACCATTTAATTGTTTACTTTCAAGACCACTTTCACCAAAATATTTGAATACCGCTGTACAAGTCAACCGCTGGCGTATAATTGCTTTCTTTGATGCTCAAACAGCTTGGCTCCGACGCTCTTTTAGACTTGTACATAATAAAAAACTGCATTATACTGAGCTGGTGAACAGCTTTTGCTTCATGTTGTGGCTGTTTTAGCAACATACAAACAAATTTTATTGTGAAGCTTTGATAGTGGAAATTGTGTGGACGACGCCTAACGACGACTAATAGACAATTCTTTCCACTTGAAGTCAATTTTCCGATTCCAGTAGTACAACTCAAATCGATGCTTTTATTGGTGTAAATTTATAAGTCTCACCGATGAAATAATTTTTAAATGCTAAAAAAATTTTTAAATTTTAAATTTTTAATTTTTAAATGCTAAAATTTTTAATTTAAGTTCGCTATCAACGCAAGTGACTTTGGCATGCACTAACTACTAACTAAAATATTTGGCAATATTCAAAAATAAACTAGCACAGGAAGTTGGATTTTATTATTTAAAACGCTCAATTTGAGAGAGATTCCATGCATCGAATCTTTTCACAAATTTTACTTTTTATTCGTTGAAGCCAATGGAACATCAGGCAAACAAAAAAAATGGCAAATTAAGTCTACACACGTGTGTGAAAACTACGACAATCTATGGTTCGAAAATACAAATCAATCTATCAATCAGCACCTTGTTCATGTGACCCTTGCCTATGAATGTTAACTATTCATAAAACCCACGTTGACACTGACAAGCCCTGAAGGTCGGAAGAACATTTTTTTCTCACAGTATAGAGAAAGTGATTCTTCTTTTATCTGTGAAACACTAAACGCACAACAGTTACCATTCAAGTGTACATCTTTATTTTAGTTTATACCTCAGTGCCTTAACCCATCAATGCTACACCACCTCTGCCGCCCACACCAATGCCAAAACCACCGCCCACACCTACCCCCGCAGAAAGTCCTGCACCAGCGCCAACCACAGCACCAGCCGCATTTGCAATTCCACCTGCTATATTGCTAATGCCCTGCCCTATTCCATTCACAATGCGCCCGGCAGCAGTCAGCACGGGTCGGGCAACGAGACCAATAGGATTAACAACCGGAGCGAACGGTACTATTGGACCGGATGTGATGAGCGGAGCAGGAGGAGCGACCGGTGGCCTTCCAATGCGTATTCCTCCGCCAATGCTCAGGACACCGCCAGGACCACCGATACCGATTCTTCCACCAAATCCGAAGCCGAAATGCTCGTGGCTGTGATCGTGTCTATGGCAACCACCTCCGCGACGAGTTGTCGTCGGTGCAGCTGCCGTCGTTGTGGTGGTCGTTGTCGTGGTGGAAGATGTTGAACTACTCGCTGCTGCGACAGTGGTTGTGGTAGAGGACAGTTGATTAAGCAGCTGTGTCAGCAGTGTGAGCAGTGAAGCATTGTTAGCTACCACAATAACGTTAGACCCATTGTAATTGATCGTGATAGAGATCGAAATAGATCCTGACGCCTGAGTTGTAGGAGCTACGGTAGTGGTCGTGGTCGTTGTTGTGGTTGCTGCAGCAGTTGTGGTAGTTGCTGCAGCAGTGGTGGTTGTTGTTGTGGCTGCTGCCGTTGTGGTTGTGGCCGCAGTCGTGGTCGTCGTTACCGCTGCTGTAGTCGTTGTTGTAGTTGGACTAGCTGTGGTTGTTGTTGTTGTGGATGCAACTGTAGTAGTTACGGCAGCCGCTTGTAAGGCAGCAATTACAGCCTGAATTGTTGCTACGTCAGATGCAACAACAGTGAGGATGCCTGAAACACAAATGCGCACCAAGGTAAACGAAAATGAACCTCCCTAAGGGACAGTCGCTGCTCCTTTGGAGCCATACTCACTGCCACCGATGTTGAAACTGACGGTACTGTCAGGTGCTTTTGTCGTGGTCGTGGTTGGTGCAGCAGTCGTTGTAGTGGTCAGTAGACCTGCCACCGAGCCAAGTATGGGGATGGCAGATGGTACTGTGACGCCGAGCGTGGGCACTGTTACTCCCAACGTGGGAACTGTCACGCCCAGCGTTGGAACTGTGACTCCCAAGGTTGGTACGGTAACGGCGAGTGATGGCACTGTTACCGGGAGCGTTACAGGAGGTACTGTCACTGCCGGTATCGAGACAGTTACGGGTGGAACCGTAATAGGTGCGACGGACACGGAAATAGGTCCAACAGTTACCGACGGAACGGTGACAGGCGCCACTGATACCGTCACCGGTCCAACAGTGACCGGACCGACCGAGACTTTACCAATCGCGAGTCCAGCCCCGCTACACAGGTGCCCGGTAAGGGCTAAAAGTGTCACGACTGTGGCGAATGTTTCTTTCATTGCGATACCTCCACCTACTGCTTCCGAAATAGCAAATTCGCGAAACATCTCTCTATTTATATGTCAAGCAACATCTTTCATGTTAACACCTTCTAAGCACAATAGCTCATATTGTGCAAGCTTGCAAAACCAAACCAATTGTATAGCGCTGCCATTTTTGCAAACAACTCTGCCGGATATTTGTCCATCCTCATGACTTCGGCAAGTCATTTTGCCAAATTAAGGCATTTGCTGTGTAGCATGGAACATTTGGTACGGCAAAGGATTGAACAAACACCACACTTCTAATACAAAGGAGAAAAGAGAATGAAGCATACTATACTACTTCTTATTACGAAAACAAATGATCCAGTGGTATATACAACATTTTATATATTCATCTACATAGGTTTAGTAGGAATTTTATCTTTTTGTAACATTCATATTTTGAACAATGCCATTGATTGGTATGTGACTGTGAATGTTTGTGTTGATCTTGACAGTATTTACTTTTGTAGCGTACTTTTTGACAATGACAGCGACACAGCAGAACGTGGGCTTCTTGGATCAATTTTTCCAATTCAACAAACACACGATTTGCAGCCTAAAAGTATGCTATCCAACACCTTCGAACGATCAATGGTTTGATCGATTTTTCAAGAGCCTTATCACCGGAGAACACACACGTTAAACACCTGCTCATATAAATGTACTTGAAGTGCAGGGTTGTTTAGTGCTTGGCAGTGTTACCACCACTGGCAATATCATGAGACCGAAAAGAAATCGAGTAAAACGCATTCGATAATTAACTAATGACAATGATTCATTCCATGATGGCGTTAACATGGAAGCATGCTGTACATGCTTCCAATCCTGCAAAGGGGTAGATTTTGATAATTCTCCTTTTCTCTGATTGCGTTTCATGATTACTACCCATTTTGGTACTTCTTTGCACGCAATGGCTCCGAAACTGCACGATCCTTTCTCATGCGACAACCACATCGGTGCACCATTCGCCCTCCTGGGGGAGCCAATGGAGAATAATGGACTCAACAAATCCTGGATTTTTTATTACTGCTTCTTCCAATCCCAAGCGCACGGTACCCTGTAGCTTTAATTGAATTAATCAATCTGACGAATCATACAGCTGCCTTTCGTCATGGAAATTTTCAGCAAAAAGAGGAGAAGAGTTGTGACCTCGTCTGGCTGGCAGCATTGCGAGCCATTGGCGAATAATTGCATCTGCATTTAATTTTCCAGAAACACTTCCGTGCACTGGGGAACCCGGCAATCAAAAGCCTGTATCGCATACGACCCCCAATAGTGGTTTCTTTCGACATTCGCACAGGTACAGAGGGGACACTCCAGGCAATTCCGATCTGCTCATTCATTCTCGGAAATCCTTGCCTATCACACAAGATGATGCCTGGAGCATCATGCCAAAGTCCGCTTTCCGTATTGAACCACCTTCAAACCATCCCCAAAACCCTCCGTTCCCCATTCTTCGGTGATCCGGCAACTAGCATAACGGCTTGCTACAAACGTTGACTGAGCGCGGCTTGAGTACGATACTACACCACTCTGTGCTTCATTAAACTTTGAAAGTGTACCACATTTTAATGGATATACACATATAAGACTACCTCATCAGAAAGATGTGTCGCTGCTATCGGTGGTGTGCTTGTGGGAAGGCTGGCTGGCCATGTTGGCGAGTGCACATGCCGGATGTGGAGCACAGGTGCCCAAAGCCGACCGAAAATTTCCGGCACCACACCTCATCCAATGCAAGAACGCAGGACATTATGAAATCGCCCCTGGGACTGCTGCTTCGTTGAATTTACTCAAAAATCACACATAAATACGTAAAACGAATACGAATACCTCATGTGACAGGAAACGTGAACGATTGCGCTGGGAAGTATTGAGCGAAGGGCTGTTCTTCCTAATTCGTTATGCGTTTGCTCCAATCGCACGGGTACAGGTATCTTAAAATTTTAGTCATTTTGCCTCGTTATATATTCATGATGATTTCCATTAGATTTTCCGTTTCGCTTGCTTGCCTACGGAACGGGTTTGCCTTTCTCCGGTCCGGCAACATTCGGCAAAAAGCAAACGCTGCACAACCTAGATCGAGGTTCGGTTTTTTTGGGTCATTTTCTGAAGGAGCTGCTGCTACAGTATGCGCAATATGCTTAAATAATGCAAATTATTATTATTCTACAGGTCGATTAAAACCGAAACCATTAAGCGACGGCGAACACTGCTGCTTCGCACTGCCACACGGCAACGGATTTTTCATCATCTTGTCAATTGGGAATTAAAAATTCATCACTCAAAGAACGCAACACCCTTCTTTGCTCTTTCCCTCCCTCTGCGTTGGAAGCGTCCGGATACAAGCAATCAGCTCTGGTCGTGCTCTGATCTAATGTTGTCTAGCCCGAACCCTGTGAATGGCGCTTCGTCGTACACAGCTTAATCGAATCACACTCTGATTAGCATGCCAACGGAAATAGAAATCCTGTTGAAGGCGTGTTAATCCCTCCCCTACTTTTCATTATTCGGGAGAGACAAAAATTGGCCAGATAATAACAGCTACAGAGAGAGAGAGAGAGGGGGGGGGGGGGTTGTCTCACTCTTCTTCCCGCTCGGAGAAAACCAACATTCCGTGACGGAACGTTATCGATAACGACATTACCGCCGTGGCTAATGCTTCCGATGCCGACTCTGTTGCTGATGGGGTGATTTATTCACACGGGAGCTAGCCGTAGGAGCGGACAATCTTTTCTCGAAGCCCCTTCCTAAACCTTATTCCCTTGAGAGGGAGAGGGAGAGAGAGCAACTTCTTCGGTTTAGATCCGCGCGTTCGGTAGTCTACGCCACTATCAATCCTCATAAAAGCGTAATTTCCTGCGTTCGCGAAAGATGAATCGCCAGCACATTCAACTGGTGGTCGATGGCCGTGCTCGTGAAAGTACACCGTGTCTCAGGGCGGAAGTGCCGAGTCCACTTCCTATACCCTCTGTTCCACGTCCAGGCCCAAAATGTACCGAGCGTGACTTTCTTGGTCCGATGCAAAGCACACGATCACGCGCGCCCTCCTGGCCACGGGGGTTGAGAGGATTAAGAGTAGCCCAGCATGCTCCCGTCCCCGCAGTGCTGCTAAACCATCACGATATAATGCATTTCAAATTGCATTTTTCCCGTCCGAGCATGCGTCCCGTGCATAGAAAATACATAAATAGTGGGATAAAATATGTGCTTCAGCACGCGCACCGCTTTGCAGCACGTCAGCAGAATGTGCAACACATTTTCCTTCAATTTGTGTCAGTATCATGCCTGAGCGCGCTTTCCGACCTTCTACAGCAAACGGGAGCATAGTACCAGGGCTGCATCCCTGTTTTTAATGCCATTTTCTGGCGACCGATAAGGTTTGAACGGTTTCTAACTTATCCTTTCTTACGTTGATTTATCTGCCACTTCTTCCACGATAAGCAACACTAGCGAAGTGATACTGCTAGTTCAGAGGTTCATTAAATGCTTTGGGTTGGGTTGATTTTCCAAACGATTATTTGCTTTTCTTTCGTGTTTTCTTTCGTGCCATGTCTAAAGGACTAGAACGTTATCTGAAAAAGTGATTATGTTTGTGATAAACGGTATGCCAGAAAGGTTTTCAAACATTTCCTCAGTCCTTCAGCAAATACTTACTATCTACGATGCATTCATGACACACAGCATAGTACATTTCACTTACCTGTGAAGTAGAAACAAAAGAAAAACTGTTTTAAAACGCTTGTTATGTGCATAAATCAAAACTATATCAAACTGGCGATCAACACAGGAAAAAGCTACCAAAACAAACCCAATACAATACACATTCCCTACCATCAACTCAACCGGACCTGCTGGGAGTGGTTCGATCCCCCAACAGGTGTCATAAAATTTCTAAATGGAATTTTAAAATTTCACTAACTGCATGAATTATGCAGCAGAAAACTTCCTTCCAATGGTTTTCGCTTACAACAAAGCATACTCCTCTGTCTCTCTCTCACTCTCTGTCCCTCTGTTTGTCACTATCTTTTTCTCCACAGCTCTAACGCAAGGAGGGATAACCATACTATCCCATCACACCGGCAAGCAACGGTGGGAGACGATTTAAATATTCAAACCCAAAGTCGGTCAACCGTCCGGGTGGTCGCTCGTCAAAATTGCATCACCAATTTCGATGCCGTTTTACAAAAACAAAAAAACCCCAACGACCACATCCTCACACACACATTAGCACGGTCGATAAACAAACATTCGTGGCAAAAAAAAACAACATTCCACTATCACCGCCTACTGTTGCCGGTAGCTATGCTGCTGGGGTATCTTGCTGGCCGTTTCGGGCAGGTTAAGGTTTGCGTTGCTCTCGCACACCAAACTCCAAACGATGCCGAATTAAGGAACGATTGGAAAAGAAAAACGTTTTGCACACAGACCAAAAAAAAACTGCTACCACCATTGCCAGAGAGCAGGCTACACACAAAGCGAAAAAAAAGGATAACTTCCTCGGAAGCAGGGCCAAATATTGAGCTCTTCAAAGTGCGACCAACAACCTCCAGCAGCTAGACGGCTGCCAGACGGGAACGAAGATGTGCCCGAAAAAGTGCTTTCGCTTCCAAAAACGATCATACCGGAGACGGCACTTCCCCTTTTCCCTGTCTTCCCTGTCGCATGAAAAATTCGGTCGCTGTTATGCTTTGCCCCAAACGTTCGGAAGGATCACTTTAAACCTTCGAAACTTTGCACTAACCCTCCACACGCACACACACACAACACACCGAAGTACCCTTTGCCCGTGGCTGACATTTGGGCCACTTCAAAACATGCTTGCATCCTGAAAGGGATGCTGCTACTGTGTTGTTTGTGCTAAATTCCTTCCGCGCTTCCTTTCCACCTCCCCTCCAATTGGCAATGCATTTTCTTCTTCCTCTCATTCCGCTCACTGCTCAACTTTCTGGAGGCGGTGGGCGCGCAATATTTTTGGCATCCGATCAGAAGGCTCCACAGAAGGCTCCAAACCACCCAAGCCCCACACGTGTGTGTCACACGAACCAGCGGCAGTATATATGTGGGCGAAAAATGCATGCTGCAAGTGCAGAATGAGGGAGAGGAGAATACCATCTTCAGCACGTTGCAGATTCCACGCGAAATGCCACCCCAATCCCCTCTCCCCCCACACACGCTCTTCTTGCTCAGATGTCAGATTAACCTGCCCGCCATTTGCCAAAACGAAGCTACCCACACCACACATACGGTCGCGGTCGCTTTTATAAGCGAATTCCGGGAACCAAGCCCTTCCAACCACACTCGCAACCACTTTTCCTCGTTTTTCCTGTGCAGATGGTTAGGAAATATTCCCCCCTCCCCCCTTCGTTGCTTGACCTACCCCCAATCACGTTGAATGGTGCAATGTGAATGGGGTAACATTTAGCCACATAGCCCGAATACGACTCAGTACAGTGAGCGAGCGCGCGTCGCTTGTTTCGGTTTCGGTAGCTCTAGCTGTCCGGTACAAAATCAGCATTCGAAATGTGGCCAATGGTCATACAGACACACACACACATACACGTAGAACGGCCACTCACCTAGATCGCAAAAGTGGATTTGAAAACGGAGAGAGCTGGTGGGAGTAAAGGAAAAAAAACCCTTTCCCGAAACTTCTGCTGCCAAATTCGATTCCATTCGATCCCGATGTGAATTGTTTTAATGCTGAATTCATTGAATGCTGCCAGCTCGCGGCCAAGTCCTTGCCAGAGCTTCCGGCTCGCCACATTCCCGGTGCTTCCAATGCAGAGGTAGAGTGGTGAAGCTACTCGAAACCGCCTCCCCCGCTAAGCCGGAAGGACGTATGAAATCGGTCGGAAAATGGATAAAACTGTACCACAGACGTCCGCGGGGCTAAACTTGCTCCAGCTTCCCTATTTCGTCGAACGAACGAACCGGCAATGAAACCGCAGGAACGACAGGGACAGGGACGAAAGCACTGCTGCTACTGCTACTGCTACTGCTACTGCTACGAGTGGCGCTGCTTAATTTTCATCATACTTTTTCCAAGCTTCCGCTATTGTCTCCTCATTTATCAGTGCCGTGTCGAACCGCTTCCTGCCTTTCCGTGCGATTTCCGCATTTAAAAAATCCCTGCCCCCCCCCCCCCCCCGAACACTCAAACACTGAAGGATCACGAAACTCGGCGCAGCACCGTCATCAGAGCCTTCGGCACGTTACTCGGAAACGAGTAGCTCGATTTCCGGCACACACATACAATCAACACCGGAACCACGTCGCGAGCACCGCGCCCTCGGCCAATCATCTCTGCCGCCTCCATCGCCAGCATCGCCATGCATATCAAGCATGGCTGTACCCCGACCGTGACCAACTGGACCGTGGCGGGAGCGTGAGCGAGCGATAGTCCCGTTTTTCTTTTTTTGTTCGCGTTGTTCGCTGCACCCCGAAAAGCTCCACCTCACCTATTTTGCACGTAAAACGGCGTTGTGCCGGCCAGTGCAAAGTGCATTGCAATGCATTGCCATTTTTGCACTCTGCCGGCTGGATCGGTCCGTGCCGTCTCGGATGTCTCATGCCTGACCGCACACCGCACCGGATCTGGAGCAGAACGATACACACCCCGATACCGCACCAATCAGAAGGGGCTTTGGATGGGAAAACATGTGTATGTTCTTGACGTACATCTCTCCCCCTCCCTTCACCTATCGCACACGTTTCCCGTGGGACATCCTGGACACCGGACCAAATGCCGCTGTCAGTGCCGTGGATATACATGACCGACCATAACCATCGGGATGATGATGAGGATCTCGCCCATTCCATTGCCAGCTCCCTGTACCGAGGTTCGGGGTTCGAGGAAAAACAAAACAAAAAACAAAACCTTCACAGATCGGTACTATCCGGGGAAACCACGACGAATGATAATTGCTTAGCCGAAATTCGATGGACGAGGAAAGCTCTTTCTGTCGCTTCAGCCGGATGCAATCCTTACCGTCCTTGCGGTTAAAGCATTCAAAACAGCAAACACACACACATACACAGAATATTCGGTAAAATCGCTGCACTCGGTGGTGGGATTGCATTTCCGATCCGATCAACATGCCAATCCGCCGGAGCTAGTGGCAAATAATAACCACAACACACTCACAGAAGAGAAGGTCGTACGGCGAAAATTCGTCTCAATTATACTGCCCCGAAAGCTGATGCTACCGGGGCATGAGCAGGCCGGTTGGTTGGTCGGTTCCAATAAATATTATGTTTTATTCATTTTAATTGATCCATCTCTGCCCACGTAAAGCGCACGCAGCAGAATGTACAGGGCAGAGGGCTGGCAAAACTGAATACGACTTCTGTACTTTGCAATAAACTCATGCCGTAATGATGAAGAAACGGATCTCTCTGTCTCACACACACATGTACAGACCATACACGATGGAGACAGTACTTCCACTGCACTGCTGGAAAACTAATGAGGCGCATGCATTCGATAGCTTTCGTTATCATCGATGAATTTTGATCCACTTGCCGATACGATACATGCGCTCTCGGGGGAGGCTCCGGGGAGTTGTATGTGTATGTTTTCGTGTTTCACCATCCACCTTCTTAGAGCAGCTTTCATTTTTCACTCTTATCACGGATGAAATATTTGCATAACGAGATTCCGCATTCGTTTCTGTCTATGGTGCTCCTACCTACTCCACGCTACTGCATGCGCGCCATTTGAAAGAGCTTTACCGCACATTGCTGGTGGATTCTGCATCGATGGTTTTAAAATTGCTTCCCAGCCACGCGCAATGAACAATTTTCCCCAAGCATAGATAATGTGTAACATATTTGGATGGTTGGCGAAACGATGCATGCAAAGGTATACGATCCAACCTAGCTCAATATTTCCACCAGTATTCTCGCTCTCCAGTATGCATCCAGCTCACGTAGCGAAGCATATAATTGTCACACATCAACAGACTTTGGGGAGTTGGTGTGCAGGGCTCGATGTATTGATTTAAAACGGTTTCATCCATCATTTTGTGCTCGTTTGTTCATTTCTACCCTTCCAGACGATGACAACCGAATGTCGCAGAATCGAGACACATACCTAGCACAAACTAAGATTGACAAAGCGGCCGTCTGTCAATGTGCAGGCGGCATTTGTCAGCCAGTTTATCTTACTATCCATCGGGGTGGTACCCACCAGCTCTTTCTTCCTTTCCAAACTCGCCGTGTCTAGCGCGAACGAGATTCGATTGGGAAACGCTATCTCACTGCTAATCGCAACGTACCGAGCCGTACTGGAAGTAAAAGTATTCTAGCGACAGGGGAAAAACATAACATGGCCGAATGGACCTATGGATCACACAAACACACAGACGCAACAACCCCCAGGTCCAGCTAGGGTGTGTGAATACGTACAATTAAGGCTTCAATTCTAGTCCGGTTTAACCCGCGCCACACTGAATAGGGCGTTAAATGAGAGCCAAAATGATGACACTTTACACGCTGGTCATTCGATGAATGGAATGGCCAGTTAAAAATCGTCCAGTCATTCCCCGTATCTCTTGTATCCCGGTATCTACCTCATCCCTAGCCTTTTTTAACTGTAGCGGAACATAGTTGCTATGTTGATTTTACATTGGCTGAGAAACAATCCAGCAATAAACTGGATAGAAACAGTTGGAAGAATAAAAACGACGTCCCAAGAGATCCTATCACATTAGACCTAACAAGTTAACAAACCATTTTTCACTTAACATTGTTCGTGTAGAATCATTTCCGTGATTTTAACTCCATTCCTAAAACATTCGCGCAACACCAATGCACCAGCGCTCGCTGCTGGCAGGTCTCCAAACGGGACACACAAATTCCACCCAATCCGTTCATCGAAAGCTCCAAAAACTGCTGACGCCTGCCATAACGTGCACTCACACTACCTGCTGCTGCGGTGCTAGGGCTAGTACGTCTACGCTCTGACCTGTCATTAGCATTTATTTCCATCATGAAATTCCAGTGGCAGCGATTTCCTTTTTTACACACCTTCCTACAGCAACATCGGTCCTCCCCTCCAGGGTAGACACCGTGCCAAAATGTCCACGATGCACTGTCGTCGCTCAATTAATATTCATAAAAAGCATTTTACGAAAGGCTGCCGAATTGTCGTCCAACGTTTCACACACACTCTCTCTCTCTCCCATCAGTTTCCGAGGTCAATCATGTTGCGACCCGACTTCCTGACACCTGACCATCGTGTGGCAGGTGGAGCAGCGCGTCCCGGAGCACTCGATGTGCGTATTGATTTTCAGCAGGACACATTGCACCGGGGGAGAATGTAATCAATTTACTGACCATCGGAGGCTGAACTGAATGGACGGATGTCCAGGACACTGGTCTGTTGGTGGTGTTGGTGGAACCGGGAGGAAAAACTCAAATTTGCCAGCACACAATTGTTCGGTTTACCGTTCGAAAGCCAACCCCCCAGGCCGTAAGGTTCATCCGTCAGGAGCGCTTCGGCCGATCATACTACCGCAACCTGCCAATAAAATCGAACGCCGAGCCTGGAGTGACACACGCACACACGAAAAAACCGCACACCAAACCAAACCTGACTGACTGGCAAAAGTGCAACGTGCCATTTTCACCCCAACCTACCCCCTCATGATCACTCCCCATCTATCCCTCTATCTCTCTCTTCCTACCACCACCGTCGCACCATCAACGGAAGGTCTCCACTTGCCCTGGAGCAAATCTTGCGGAAGAAAAGTGCGATATCGATTTTTCATTTGCATCTCCGACCGCCGCTCTGTTCAACAACGGGATTTGGGCCGCTTTTTGTGGACCGAGGCCACTACGACGACAGCGACGATCCGTTGGCGACGGTAGTCGGTGCCAAAAATCATGTCATTCCCTCTCTCGTCCGACGCGGCCAAGCCATCGGGTCCAGCGCTTATGAGATGGCATTCAGTATGCAAAGCTTTCTTGGCGATTATTCCTTTCCGGAGCGGCACAGAGATGTGGCGTGATTTCTCCACAGTAACACACCACAGTCAGAATGGCCGGAGTGGATTTGCATTTCCAACCGAGGAAGATTGGCTTTAAAATCTGAAAAATGTTTATTCTAAATTATGAAGCCAACACAGTATGAGCTACACATTCCACCGCGAACCGGAAGCCTATAACGTTCACGAACGAAGACGACACCACCAACGACACATTGTAAAACAGGTTCTGAGCCGCCAGAAGGTCACACAATTTATTCGCAACTCAACAAACCGCTGTCCTCTAACAGGTTGTGCGAGATTCGCCAAATATTCCGGTTGAATAGATTAGCCAAAGAAAAAACCTACCCAGCTCTTTTATGACCTTCATCACGCTGTGTCCATTGATGATTGTGACGATTATTTACGAGGATGGGTAGAGAATGCCCAGCCCCTTCCCTTATGACACGCGCGAGAATGATTGCGTAAAAAAGGGAGGAAACAAACTCCCATTAACGTGCCAAGTTCTTTGGCCGAAACATAAAAATGACCACCCGTTGGGTAAACATCAATGCGTCAAGGCTCGGGGCCGATCGAATCAGCACAATCGCCCACTCAAACAGCATCATTAGCCATCGGCAACAAAACGATTAGAGACGAAGCTCACAGCTATTGTGGCACAAGAGCGGTTGTGTGAGCTGCTATAGACAGGGCGCGCTTCTGCCCAAAAGGTTTCAAATCATTTCGTTGCGCCATTAATGGCTACGCGGTATTATTATTCGCCACGATCACGATCCAGTGGGACGTTCCGGTAAAACAGATTATCTTGCTCTGGTCACACCTTTCCTGGGCTGATTGAACTCGCTTCATTTTTGCCAACAAATTCCACTAGCTTCGATCGAATGGCCAGTCCAAACAGTTCTCACAGTATCCTTACTGACTGAAACTGAACACGCATAGTTTGTCCCTCGACACCTTCGGGCCATCTTCAAAGGATGGCTTCCGAACACCGTTTATTTTGCCAACATTGTGAATTCACCCTTACCTGATGCTCTTAAAAACATGGCGAATCAATATTTACAGACCACTTCAAAATTCTCACCACTGTTACAAAACACTTCTGCCACACACACACACTCGCTTCTCCCCGATCCTTTGGGGAGGGATAACATATGACGGAAAGGTTGACCTGAGCTCCTCAAAACAACACCGAACAGAGTCCGAAGTTTGATATGACATTTGCACAACGTATCCAGTATAGTGTACACGGGGGTTCTATGACATGTACGGGGGGAGAAGGGACACACACATGACCGAGAACGGTGGAGCAGTGAAAGTTTGTTAATAGAATCTGCTCAAGATGCCAATTTGCTCCTGCTCCTGTGGGCAACAGTCCGCTATCGAAGCACCGGTTCGCTCGGGCGTGCCAAAAACAAGCCATAAATTTGTAACCAGCCAGGTAGCGCGCCATGTCTAGACCACGGTTGCTGCTGGTAGCTGATGCCAAGAATTCCAACCCATCGTGGCTCTAGACGACATGGAGCTCTGCTACCTACAAATTGATTACTTTCTAATCTATAATGCATTGGTAAACTGGTACGGTATGCCGTTTGTGTGGTCTAAGTCATGTCAAACAGCAGCAGCAGCAGCACCACCATCATAACTTCGAACCTTGTTATCTATGCATCATCGACCAAGAATTCGGGACTCGTAACCCATCCCCGCTGTATTCATATCCCACCTCTCTTCTCTGTCAAATACCAAACCAAAGGATTATTTTAAGTTCCATTAAACATCGCCTGCATGTGAATGAACATTCGCACACAACACCGATGGGGGTTCCCGCCCCGTTCGTCGGAATCCACCGACAGTTCCGCGGCGGGTGGTCCTGGGAAAGTGAACTATATTTATGATCATTGTTATGCTGTCCATCTCACAACGCCCTGTCGCTGTTTCTACACATTCTCCCAGCACCAAATACAACGCGACCCGGTGTCAAACGGATAGGGCCGGCCACCGATACATAACCATAAACAACCACACAAATCAGTTGATTTATCTAGCATGAGTTAATCAGGCCGAATTTGTGCTCGATTTAATTCGGAAATGCTACCGACACATTCCAATCTCCTACGTTTTGTTTTTTCTTCTTCCACCACACAATCTTGTGCATTTGGATGGGATGGCATGGTGATTGCATTACTCCGAAGAGAGCATTGTGGCGAGTTCATTCACGCATCGCGACTGACACAAAAGCGACAACATCGACATGACTTTATTAGCAGCAGCAGCAGCAGCACATCAAGCACACGCCCCAGTGCGTGCACAATGTGCGTAAAGATGTGAAATATGCAAACCATGATTGCCATGCTTCTCATGAGTGGGCTTTAAAAAAGCAGTCCTTCCAAATGACACGCCCTCGGACACATTTTCCCATTTCCCCGCGATGCACGCATCAATTGTGTTTCAATGCAACACGTGACCCGCACAAAATCACTCACACACGTGGTCCTGGGTAGCAGCAGCAGGCCCGCCGACACACCAATAAAGCTCGTGCCCGACGGTACATACACGCATTGCTGACAGTAATTACATTATTGCAATTGCACCAAAGCCAGGCCCCATGCAGCACAGTGAGAAACGCGCTGGAGGGCGGGGATTGTTCCCCAATCGCTTGCGACCGGTTAACCAAATCGAATCGCCCAGCAGCGTCGAACACTAATGATTCAATTACGTCTCTTAATTAGCTATAATTAATGAACTCGCGACGACAACAAACGCCGAACTGCCTAATTGACAGTCGACCGATTCACAATTGACAATTTTACCAGTCAAAACCATACAGGGCACTAGGCAGGAGGATAATGCTAAAGGTGATAAGTACTCCGCTGTCGGTACTCCGACGGCACCGATCAAAGTACAATCGTCTCTGGAGGGATCTTTGTTTTTTTGTGAGTGTGATTTATTACCATTTCACCTCTGTCACAGCAGCCGTAAAGCCTTGAATTGTATGGGGGGAAATGCCTGTCGCTAATTAAACGCCAACATACCACAGTTCAGTAGCCATTGGTCCTTTGTTTCCATCTTACGGCGGAGCAGAATGAAAGCACATCGTCAGTTTCCAATTTATAAGGCGCGGACATAAATTCTCCAAGGTGCAGCAGCAGCAGCTCCCACTCAAAACCATCAAATAGTGTGCGGCAGTAAAAACAAGGGGTCGGGGAGCCAATTCGCCCCGTTTTTATGTGCCTCGGACCTCCAATTCGGCAAAATCAAAATGAAAAGAATCAAACAACATCAAATCGTGTGCAAATAAATAAGAACAATCAAGCGAAGTATAGCCGACTGCGGCTCCTATCGGAAACACGTCGGACGCGATTTCTTGGCACATTTCTTTTTTGTCGATCTGGAGCTGTTTCCACCTCGCTTCTCGCTTCTTTGCCACCGTCTAGCAACAAAAGGGCATTCGGTGGCGCCCCACACGCACACACAAACACACAGCACGGTTGCAAAACTTTTAAATTTAATTTACAATCGAACCGAGCCGAAAAACTTCCCGGCCCCGAAGGCCATCGACAGTGGCACCCCAGCCCAGCAGCAGCAGCCGGGCCGAAGAAAGCAAACCAGCGTTGCGCCCTTTTCTTTTACCAGAAACCAGAAAATTAATGAACGGAGGATTCGTTGTGCCATTTCGTGTTGTGTGGAGGCTTGCTGTTTCCGTTTCGTCGGTCGGGGTTCGTTTCTTGCACCGAATCGCGTATCGCAGCACCGAACTAGGTGTATTGTTTTACGATATTCCTTCGCCAGCCTACTGCCATTCGTGGCCTTCGGGCCGGTAACAAATTTCGGAAGAGATCGATTGTCCTTGCTGGCGGGGTTTTATTATTTATTTTGCTGTTGTTGCTGTTGCTGTGGCTGCTGTTCCTTCTTCTGGTGGCTGCTGGGAGGGCCGGCGCAGATCTCATCATCGTCCCGGCCAGTATCATCCAGCACCGAAATGGATCCGGAGCCGTCCGCCCGGAGGGCTGTTTGTTTCGTTTACTTTTGCGGTTTCGATTTGTCGTGATTGATTTTAATTTGATTTACCCTCTCCCAGAGCTCTCCGCAAATGTTCCGGTGTCGTACTGCTTCCGGACAAGAAGGTAGAACGAGATTGATTTTTCCCTGCAGACATTAGCTTGCCTCTTTCTCTCGCGCTACCTAATCAACCGTATTTTTTAATCATGTGTATTTCCCTTTTCCAAAGCATGGGAGAGATGACTTGGCTGTTCTTTTACTGAGTCTGAACCTTACCTTCCTTTGGGCGGTTCGATTCGCGAGTGAAATGTTTCCGGCAAAAAAGGACAGAAACGCAACTGACAGAAAATGACTCTTTCATTAAAATCATGTTAATGTAACCGTCACACGCGCGACACAGAAAAACACACAGCACAATTCGCAAACGGAACAACGGAACAAAGCCCCGCGCAAGCAATCGCTCGGCAACCGACCGGCACTAGCACGCCGGGCGCACCAGAGAACCACGAGTGGGTGAAATTTTCAATTTGCCTCAGTCAGCATGACTCACCACCACAGGTGGCATAATTGAACCGCGGCGCCCGACGGTCCCATCATCCCAGCACACGGCACCCAGCATCCCATCTTTGATGCATGAGTCCTTCGGTGGTTTTGACATATTTTATGTATGGTAAAAGAGCTTATCGTGCACGAGCGATGGCGGAAGCAGCAGTAGCAGCACACAACAAACGCACAGAGAAACCACCCGCCGGAAAGATCGCTCGCTGTACAAAGGCTCAATGGAGGATTAAATTGAGCGATCAAATCAGCTCCAGCGAACGGGACGGAGAGCGTGTGCGCGCGTGGAAAGGCGAGACATTTTTTCATTTTTACTAACCACCCAATCGACCAGATTCAAACACACGCTAAGCTTGTCAAAAAAGCGTTCAACTGCACCGAGATCCGTACGATACACAGGGCGACGTACGCAACGCCCGATCAAAACCCGAAACACATCGCCTCGCGTATCGGGTGCAATATTTAATTTTAAATAGGCCCATAAATCGAATCGGTACTGAATTATTATTATTGTTTTGTCCCGCGACTCGGCGACTCCCCCGGATGTCGGGGCTGGACTGAACCAGATCGGCCGGCGATGGGTTGGGCCCCATTTATTTCCTGGCAGGCAAGCGCGCGCGCGCTCACTTTGCACACAAACACACAAACTTATGGCGAAAATCTGGCCAATAATTTTCGACCTGCCCAAGCTCACTTAATCCTGTTGCGCCGTGCATTTCGAGCCGGTGCACTGGAGACCCAGCGTACTACAAATAAAAATGCAAGCCTGTCCAAACAACAATACAAGGGTGAGAGCGGGCGGAACAGGGGTTTACTTTGAGGCAACCACAGTGGGACGACGGGTGCGGTCACAGATGCAGTGCTCAAGATAACAGCATACAATAACGATTTCCCTGCCGGGTGGGGGGGGGGGGGGGAGAAAGCCCCCCACCATCCCCTCAACAACATGCCAATCCATCGAATGCAATAAATTTGTGAACGAATGGCAGAAGTCGCAAAAACGCTTTGAACGATATTTACCCATTGTTCAAATCAATAAATCGCTCGTGGCGGTTGTAATTGTGTGCGTATGTGTGTGTATGCATGGTGAATGTATGGCCAATCACGGTGCACAGAACGTGTAAATTTAATTCTCATTTTGTTTTATAAAATTATGAGTTTTTCAATTCCATCCGAACGAAGGAAAGGAAGTTTTTTGGGGGGAAACGACGAAACGGACACCGACCGTAGTATCAAAGCGGATAAATTTTAATCACTCCAATCAACATACAATTCTATCGGGCGGCAGTACTTTATCATTTTCCCATTTTTTTTTTCCTGTCGTGTTTTCCATTTTATTTTCGAACTATTTATGTTTCGCTTTTCCCGTTCCGATGAGATAAGTGCCCATTGAGGTCAATGTTGATGTTCGACTGTTTCCACACACACACGCGGCGAGCACACATGCGATCAGTAAACATGAAACAACAACAAAGCGGAAAAAATGAACGGAAAACGGTTGAAAACAGTATAAAAAAACAAACTGCCATCAAACAAAAGCGCATTCAACTTTTCCTGACCGCGGGAACAATTTCGGTTTTAATGCCGACCATCGGGTAGCGTCCGATTGAGCAGATGTTGTCACACACACATACACACACACACCCTTGCCACCAGTCGGACCGCGGGCTGTTTGGGGTGACACATCCACGGTTCGCAGCCGTAAACATAAAACCAGAGACAAACAACGGAATGGCTCCTTCCGCCTCAGTTCGCTTCCATAGTGCCTCGCTCCTCTCACTCTCTCTCTCTCTCTTCCTGCTTATGCTCGTTACACGTTGGACCGTAATCCTAAAAGTCGGGATCAAGCCGGTATGAGAAAGGGCTTTAAACAGATTTATTGTGGAAGGGAATTAGTTTTATTGCCCTCTCCCTCTCCCGCCGGTGTACACATGCTAGGCGATGTGCAGCAGAAGGGAGGGGAGAAAAAGGATGTTTGAATTGTTCCGCACTCGATGGTGGAACTGCGCCAACCACCGACCGCTGACCAGCTGACCGATGGCTGATGGGCCAGTCCACAACACTGCTCAACCGATTCAAACAAAGGAAAGTGAAAAGTTCTGGCGAATGTTCTGTCCCCGCTCGCCAGCAGGGAGGGAGGGTGAGGGTCAAGAATCAAACAGTCGTCGGACCTTAAATGGCCGGCAAATTTTATCTGTTGATCTATTTGACGAGTTTATTGCGCGACAGATTTAACAACAGTCCAATAGCAACGACCGCGGATTACCGAAAACATGAACCGGAAGCATACTCCATACTCCCCGGGGTCTCCCCATAATCAAACCTCCTGTGCAAGTCCTGGAGATTGTCCCCGTAGCGGAACAGCTTAAAAAACCACAAAACCACCCAGAACTGGACGTTTCGTCGTCGTGGGCTTCGTCTACACGCACTCATAACTCAGACCCGCTATCGTTGCGGATCTGTGGCAAGTAACAGCGGGTACGCACATTTATATTGCCGCCACACGACAACACGACAACGTTCTTCAAGATAGGGTCAACCCATACGTGATGGACGAAGCGTACAACAAAACCAGCGGAGCATAATCGCGCTTGCTATCTATCGGGCCGCCCGAAGGTATCATATCAAGATCAATAGAAACCAGTCCCACACCCCTTGACGGGGGGTTGATTGACGGTTTTTTATTCTCTCCCTCTCTCTCTCTCTCTCTCTCTATCTCCGTGATTTTAACTCAAAGTGACCGCACGCACTAGCACCGATCGATCATCATTCAACGTCAAAAATGGACACACTGAATTATCGATCAACGGTGTCATTAATAGTCAACCGTCCGGCTTCGCCTCACCAGCAAGCAGGCAAGAATGGCAAAAACAACGACAATTTAGATCGTTTAGACGATTGGAACAAACAAAAGTACTTGCAATAATTGCTAACAACGAGAACAAAAGTGTTGTTGATGTGTCAACCGAACAACTTTGCAACACAATGTACACATGTTGACTCTACCTTTTAAGTTTGTTTAATCATGCAAAAATATAAATACCTTCTCCTCAACGCTCGAAACACACACTTTCTTAGCCTTTTTGGAGAAAACTTTAAGCAAAACCCTTTACCTCAACACCACCGCCCATCTTGGCTCGGAAGGTGCTTCCTAGTTTTATGTCGAAAAGTTTATACACTCTAAATGAACACTTCTTAAGCAACTTGCCGTTGCTGCAGGAAACTTGCAATCGAGAACAACTACCCGATAGCGTACCTTCGATAAGAACCGAACAAACACAGCACAGTGTCCAAATTAAATCGACCCATGCTTTGCTGCTTTTGTAGACGAGAAAAGGGGATGGTGGCTCTATTGGCACTAGTGCCACCACTGCAACAAAAAGGAGGTCCAACCAACAAACCCTAATTAAAGATCATCTCCATTGATTATCTCATTATCACGCCAAAAACCTGCCCTAAACAAAGCATGTGCTTTAGCTGCACTGTGATGCTGCTGTTGTGCTACCTTCGATACGAAACATTCCCAAGCTAGCCCGGGCAGGCCGAAAGACGACACCGTCCTTCATTGCCTTGTCCATTCGCCCTGGCAGTATCGAATAAGAAGGGACGGTGTACGCTGCAGTCATTCTAGAAACCATTAATTTGGGTTCACTTTGTTTTTCTTCTTCTGCCCGAACTACCGAACTACCGAGTTCGGGGGTAAAACCCGCCTTTTCTTTCGCCGGGGCTCTTTTGCTAGCGCCATCCGACTAAGAAAGGTTTGCATTCCTTTCCTCGGCAAGTCAAGCTTTCAGAGTCCTGCTGGGAAAGGTCTCTCTTCGTTCCGGAACCTTTTCTCCTCCACACAGCAAGATGCCATCAACTAACTGCTAAGGTAAGGAAGCTTCAGGACTACATTAAGACACGGTAGGGGCGGCGATTCCTGCATCGAAAGTCATGCTGTTTGTCCCTATCCTTCTCGCCTAATCCCAGCGTAGGTCATTTTTATTTCCGGTCACAATCATGCGGACACCCCTTTTCGACGTTTTGGTTTTTTGAACATGTTGACCGACAGAAACAGAATATCCTAACAAGAACCATCATTTGAAACCCCCTTTTTTATATATTCTGTTCGATTTCTTCGTTTGCTGGAAAAAGACACACACAAAATGCGGTGCGTGCCGCTTATGATTAGACCACTCCAAACCCGCCAATTCAAAGCAACGGTTCTGAGGGTTTTTTTCTTCTTATTCTTTCTCTCGTGCGTCTTCAGGGTCGCCCTTTGATTATGACATTGCCGGTTGAATGAGACGTTGCTGCCACCGCTTGCATGCCCTGTTGTGGTGTCTCGTGAGGAGAAGTGAGATATTAATGGCACCTCATCAATCGTACTAATTTGATGATTGAGATGATAATCGATGCATGTTAATCAATCCAATCCAGCCAGGCACTGCCTTCCCCGCCACGATCAACCATGAAACGCACAGTCATCAATATTATAAGGGTTAGAGGGGAGCAGCAGCAGGCTAACATCATGGGCCGTGTTTCGGTGGGAAACTTGTTCCCTTTCATTTGGCGTGACGCTTGTTCTTTTTGTCGCCTAGTTTGAAGGGATGGAATAACACAGCATAACAGTCACAACATAAAAAAAACACCAACAACAAAAAAACCCCAGCAATATTCTATCCCAACGAAAACACATCTGAAAGAAATATATCTTTTGCAGCGTTTGGAGAAAGAGGACTTATGGCAAGATACAGGGGAGAGCTCGTAAAATTCCGTAGGAAAAAAAACAACAAAAACAATAACACTGAGGATACAAAACAAAAACTTTACGCCAGGCACACACCAACCATGCTTTATGGTTCTCTCGAGAGGTCGGCGCTCTGCGCCTTAAGGCGTTCAATGTACGCAGGCAGGCAGGGAGGCAGGGAGGCAAGCATACAAGCGCCAAGATAAGTACGCACGATATCAAACGAACGAAGGCAGGCGGGAACGCACTTGACCAACGCAACAACCCGTCACACAGCCAGCCGAAGAAGAACTAGGCGCTTGAGCTCTTCTGGAGTGGTACAGGCACACGACGGAGGCCCTGGCACAGAACTTGTTTTTGCCATTTCCTGTTTGCTCGACTCAATCGAAAGGCGCGACGAAAAGAACATGCAGTAAGTACCTGGAGCCACAGCCCAAAACAGAGAGGCGAAGCAAGCGAAAAGGCTCGACAGAAAGAAAAAAGGAATGCTTATCGCAAAATTACCTTCTAATACAACCGCGATGTACACCCAGCAAGCGTATCTACACCTTCGAGCGAGGGAAGGACGGTTCCGAGACCGAACACCGTCGTACGTTTGCTGTTTGCAGGCTGTGTAGAATCACGGACAGTGTTGACATAAGACCTGCGTACCTCCTGCGCCATCACCAGCGACAGATGGGCAATTTAGGGTACCGCTGCGCTGCCAAACGGTCCCCCCTGCAGACCCTTACCCACCTATGACGCCTGACAAAACAAATAGCCATTCAAAGCCAAAAACCAAACCAAAACCTGCGAAATGTAAACAAGCCGTGTCTGACGCCTTGGTACGGACCGGCCAGGAGGAAGCAAAGCAAAGCCAAGCTGGATGCTCCGCCGATAATTTGATGTAAATGGTTGACTTTGGGTAGACTTTTTTCACACCCTGTAGGGGACCGTTTTGGGATCTTATCGCCGGAAGTATCGGGTGGTCGGTCTTTGCAAGCGATAGTAATCATCCATCGCAGAGCGGAACTGTACCAAAGTGTCTCGTTTACACATCAGATTGATCGGAGTCCATAAGTCAATGCAAATGGGATAGTGTTTTGGATATTTAGGCAATCGGTGAGTTCACATCACAGTAGGCTATGTACACATAATCGAAACGCGGGAATGGCTTCTTGATGGCGCTTTGTGTGATAGCTCTTCAATATGGCTTTTATATTTCGCAAAAGGGAATGTCCTTCATTTGCAAACCTCTGCCTACCATTATTGATGTATTGGATCAAGGCTGTTACTGCCTCTCAAATGCTGAGGTTCATGATAGGAAATCGTCCTGAAAGGACACTGATGGACTATACACTCCCGAAGCACTTATTTAGAGTAATCAGTCATTATCGTTACGAATAATTTAGCATCGTACGTCCAAGACAATGACTGTCAAACGTTCGATAAATAAAAATAACGACGTCATTCAGAACGAGTTCCGCTCTTATATCTCTCAGAAGCAACGCAACCCCGAATGGGGGGGAACACATCGACCATCTCAATTTGCGTGCTGTCATCCATAATTAATCAATCGACAACGACAGAAGAGCATCGCTACCCTTCCCACGTGCCACTAACCAGTGCTGCTGACTTACCAGTTAGTATCCCAATCGCGCTGATGTAGTTCATGTTGAGTCGTTCAATCGACGGCGTTCTTGGATGTATGCGAAAAAATGCTTATCTGCCTGTGTCTGCTTTCGGCAAGAGTTCCAGGAAATGGAAATTCAGGATCGGTATAGGCTTCTTCCGAGAGCCAAACAGGATACCGCTACTCGGAGGCCTCTGTTTCACTTGGGACACTTTGGACTTTTGCAATCCACACACAGCAGTGGCATACACAATCGTATGCCGCACTTTTTCACTAATGGCGCGAAACGCGAATCACAAAACAAGATTTCACTGCACAGCTTTTTATTTTTTTTAAATATTGCAACTTTTCTAACACGTTTAACCACTCATGCACTCGGTCGTAGCAGCTTCTCTGGTACACAGGTTATACACTTGGGACCTCGGCTGCAAAAAGGTTTTGTGAAAACTATGAATAATTAATCGTTAACAAGCTACTGCTGCGCTGGGAAAAGTCCGGCAGTCCAACGGTTCTTCGTTTCTGAGACACTCCAATTGCCGGTTGCTTGGATTGCCGATCCAAGAGCAATCGAATTGCAAAATGTTTTCTGTCGCCCTTTCACTCCGGTACACCACCTGGATGTTTTGCGGCCGTTCCTTCTTCACACACACACACACACAGCTTCGGGGCAAACTTCCGCCAAAAACCCGAACACCGTACCAATTGGATAAGCAATCAAATATTCCCGCACCACTTTACCACCGCTATCACGCGGCCAAAAACTTACGCTTCGACGGTAAACAAAACGTAACAGGGACGCTCTGTGTGCGTGTGATGAGAAGCGGGCTGATGTTTGCCCTCCGCCCGCTTTCCTTGGGAGAACCTGCCGCCAGTCCTGCTACTGACTACTGGCTTGTTTGTTTTGACCGTCACACGGCGTTTGGGAAAGGTCCCCGGTAGCGTGTGTGCGGGGTGTACGTAAGGGGGCGTATTGCGCGCAGATTCTTGAAATGTAACACTCACTTTTCCGTTTTCGTTACTCCACGTTTTCTTCGCCTGCTGCTGCTAGAGCAAATGTGAAGGGCGGGAACTTTAGGTCAGGTTTTGACACATCAAACGGTTCACTGCCTTTCAATTCTGCGTTGGGATGTTGGGGTTTTTTTTCTGTTCACCCGCCTCCTTCGATAGAATTCGAATGTGGGTTGGAATGTTTCCCCCGCACGCACGGCAGTGGAGTAGAAACCCTTTGTAAACGCGATCACACACTCACGGTCCGTGATCTAAATAGCGACCCGGAGCCGGGTAGATAAGATGGGGGGGATGTAACCACGCACGAGGGGGGGTTTGTAATTACCTGCCGTAGAATGTCGAAGCTGTCCGGCGGTTCGCGATCGTGAAGCGCTTTAATTATTCATTCAATTTACTCTCAACTCGATCGACCGGCTTTACGATAGCCAATTAACGGCTAAATAAACGCAGCACGTTTCGCGATGTTGGATTTTTTTTTTTTTTGCTTTTTCCAAAGTCTTTCAAATGCTTTTTCATACACGTGCGAACAACTTGACAAAGGGACAATGCAGTTTACTCCAGCTCACTCACTAGACGGTTCACAATTACTACGTAAGCTATCGACTTTTCGTGCGAATCTGCGGAAGGGCAGCGCTCGTCTGCTTAGCACGACCGCTCCGGTAGAAGTCTCGTAACGGAAAACGCATCGAATATTTCGCGACTGGCCAATGTCGCCCGTATTCTCTCGCTTCAAGCTCTCTGTTTCTCTTTTTCTTCGATCATCGCTTCTCGCAGTGTTCATGATGTGGTTCATCTCCCGTGTTCAACGTTTGAAATATCCGATACAATAGCGTGTAATAGGCAAGCGTTAGGCACTATGATTTATCTTAAACAGTTTTCGTTTCCTCTTAAAATTTGTCCAAGCTCTTTCAAGGTTCAATTAAATATTGTACAATTGGGTTAAAAAATGCTTTAAATTCAAATATACTTACCGAAACATGTTCGACTGCACGTGAAGAGCGGAAAGTGAGAGAGTTCATGAACGTGTTCATTCGCCCTTAAAATTTCTCTCCCGCTTAAACATTACCATCATTAAGCGTAGTTTCGCATCGTCGCCTGTGCTACAACAAGTTTGCAGCGTAAAACATACAGAATTCATCCGACTTCGGAATATCTCTTACTGAGCGGAAAGCATTTAGCTTTTTAGGTCATATATGATATTTTTCTCATCAATGATTGTAATAGGAAACTGACGAATTCACATACGCTAAACAAAACTATCACACACTAACTAGCGTTCTTAATACCATTCCAGAACATTCCTTCATTTCATAAAGCATAAATATAAAGGGAATGGTATGGAATGTAAGGATATAGGATAAAGGATGTATGTTGGTACTGGGCCATATCCGTTTATGTTTTCGTTCAACCAAAATCTGTAAAATAAGAGAAAAAATAAATAAATAAAAAATTTAACAAATATTTTTTAACTCATTCACCACTGGCGAGTTAAAACGATGCTGAACCAACTTCTACAATATTTTTTAAAAAATAATCAACATCCAAAACATGCTGGAAAGAGTATTAGGCTTCAATCGGATACAATTTCATGAACTTCCAACAGTTCATTCATCTCATTGAAATGCTCTCTCGCTTTCTCCTCGCGTCTCGAATTTATTACTCTCCCACGTGCTTTCTTCCCTCTCTCTCTCTCTCTCTCGAGCATGCTTTTTTGCTCAATCAAAACAGCTGTTTGGCGTATGTTTTCCTTGCACCGCATGTGCATGTTTCGCATAACCACCCGCGCGCATAGCAGAAAATCATCCACTTCACTACTTCCACTCTCGTCCTTGGCGCTAGTTGTGGCATTTCACCATTCTCTTGTCTTTTCCTTTGGAATTGTTCTCTTCCAATCAATCTTGTAAAGAATGCTATGTACGATTGCCTTTGCCACAACTGGCCTCTCTCGGGAAAGGGAATATGAGTATGAGCTTCAATCATACATCGATATCCAACGATCGGTCCTTTTGGGGGTTGTTATTTTAAGTTCAAAGTTGCAAGTTCGTTCATATGGTTCCCCACGTGCCTTACTTTCAAAAGTGTTTCCAAAACTTTGTTTGAGCTACTTTCTCGCCTGAAAGGTAAAAGGGGGTTTATTTACACAACCACTGAAGGAATGATATCATATCAATGATAAAAATAACATCAAACATTATTGATTTAGTATTGCAAATGATTACTTCAATAGATTCAAGCTAGCCATACAGCTCTTGCATTGTTCTCGTCGCAATAACATTAAAAAGTCTCGCTGCTTACCTGCAAACCACCTAAAGGACACGCTACAAAGTCACATTGCCTTCTAATGGCTAAGTAAGTACCTGGCTTACTTTCATTTATGTTTTTTGCCGTATTCCTATTCTCAGCCTTATTTTTCATAACTATTGCCATCCTCATGCAATTACGCTCATTCATCCTATTTTGGCGTAGTGTTGTCGTCGTTCGACTGTACGACCATTCGTCGGAATAACTGTTTCCGATCACATCCCAAAATTCCATGCATCCTTGAATCATTCAAGTGGGAATTCTTTATCGTTTCATACTTTCTCAGGCGAATGCAAAAAAAAAAGTACAGATGGGACACGGCGGCGGCTATTGGTTGATGCTGCTCTCGTTGATTCTACTCCACCTCTCCCCCTGGTCGGCTGAGGTCGTCGTAGTAGCTGGGAAATATTTTCCCGTGATTGACTTCAACCAAACCCTAAAAGGACGAACAACTTATCTTAGCTACACTGCTAGTCACGATAGTCATATACTTCCCTGCCTTTCCATCCTTCCCGGCATGTACTCTCTCTCTCTCTCTCTCATCTACTGCTGTGCCCCGCGTACCAATCGCGTTTCTCTAGCATCCTTCGCAAGTACTTCGAAACTCGACGTACTACATCATCTAAATTGCATACCACGCAGACGAAAATGCGCGCACGTGAGATGCTTCATGAACTTGAGGCCTTCGCCTCCTTCGGCAGGTGTAGGAAGACCAAGCACGTGGAACCGGTACACGCTCCACTTTCTCGCAAACGAAACGTCCACCGAGCGAGGAGCCGGCCGAACCCTTTTTATTGCTTCCGGCCATTTTCCTAACATGTGGCATGTTAACCCGCATTAAACGTCATCATCGTACGTTCTCCTTTTCTACACCGTTTCCGTTGCCTATTTGCTATTTAGCAGCAGCGTTAATCCCCCCAGCCGATCAGCCCGGAACGGGCTCTGTCTGTATGCTTCGCTCTAGCCCGCCAGCATTTTGCTATGGCCCTGGCTGAGATAATATCGTTACCGATGATGCATTATTTATTGCACATGTTTGCCGACACAGTTTTTGAACTGTGAATGGGGATTCGATACATCGGATGCTGCTACTTCGTCCGCGCTAAGTTCAAACCACTAGCATTTTTCAGCCAGAGTACGGCTTGATACTCTCCCTTATGTTTCTCATATTCATCTCCACTACTACCCCTGGCCACTATTGATTCGCCTTATTTTTCATCAAATAGAACCCTTTACCCGGTCTCAGACCGTCAGTCAGCGAACGTGCGAGCGAGCAAATCATGAAAATTCATGGCTAATTATATGAACCCGACCAAAGAAAGGATACACATTCACTATCAATGTTTGCTCAACAAAATAGCCCGAGGTGAAACATCCCTGGAAGGTTCACGGGTCTATCTATCTGTTGTGGAGAGTGCTGTATCGACGCAGCACAATTCCTTCAACCTGTTCGTGATATTAGGCACTGCAACTGTGCTCTATATGCAATGCTAGGAAGCAAAATAAACACATGCGATAAACACACAACATTCTGATATGAACCAAAATGATGAAATGAAATTAAATAAAGATTGATATCAAGACAGATAAAACAAGAATTTGCTTTGAGCAAGTTGTTGGGCAAAGGAACACCAACAAAAGACAAAAGACAAAACAACACCGACAACAACATCGCACGCCGGTTAATCGCACATTGGCATACACAACACTCCAAGTCCGGGGCACATCCCACAAATCATAGTATTGTAAGACCATCTGTATAAACATGTGAATTGATACAGAGAAGGCTTATTTATTGCTACTATTCGATGCCATTGAACCAAAACAAAACTAAAACTAGAACTGGATACAACACTATTACACACACCATCTCATACAATGTAATGTTTCAATGAAAAGTTTGTTTCATTCAAAGTGTGACGCTTTTACTTACCAGACAGGCCCGTCCCACTCCGCCGCCACACGCACGTGTTTAGTCTGTGGATTCATCCGTTTCAGTGCTTGCCTACCGCGTAGACACAGATGCTCTCGATGTGTAGTGGAGTACGCTGATTGTCTCGGCTTCCGCCAAAGGTTTTAGGGCAATGAAAACACGCTGCCTTGTGCAATGTGCTTGATTAACTTCGGTAGCTTCCAAGCATCTGCCATCTATATGCTACGTTCTTTCGTGAATTACAATAGATTGTAAGTAGTATTGCAGCAACTCTCCGTGTATCAATTCTTATATTCTACGTCTATTGTGTATCCTTCACACATGGTTGTTTAATCAACGCGTCTTCTATCAGCTAACTCAACGAAAACAATGCGTTTTTCCTTTGTAAAGCGTACACCTGTCATAATCCTAATTCTTAGTGTTTCCTCCCATTTCTTACTTCCGGTTTCGCTGTGTGAGCACGAAAATTTACAAAACTTGTATTGCCAACCATGCTTTCCTATCATCACGTGGAGCCCAATCACTTACAGCGCGATGAATTGTGTCTGTTGTGTGTCGTTTCTTGCTAAATTGTGCTACAGCAATTGTCGGTAATTGCTGTACTACCACAATAAGTTGCTACTGTTCTCTTCTTCCATGTGTCGGAGCGTTCCACCACACAGTGCTTCCTTCCGACAGCTGCACAGCCTCGTACGATATAGAGGGTAGGGCCCTGTGCTATCCTAATTGCTATGGCTTACATTGCAATTTAATTTTTGCATTGGACATATCACACTATTTTATCGAAAACTGGCTACCAAAAGGATTATTAAAAGGGAAAAGTGCAACATTGTGGGCTGCCGAGCCTGTTATTTCTACAATTTTCTCTTCCAAAATAGCTGATGTTTACACTATAACTGCTGCTGAGGGTGAGAAAAACTTTCATACAAGGGGCACAAGACTGCCATACGATTCTAAATGCTGTCAGCGGACAGATAGTTCCTATTAATTGTAATAGTATTATCGAATAAAAATAAATTAAATCAGCTCACAGGCTAAGGCGATTTCTAACATTCAAAAGTTAATCCACCAGCGGCAGAAAGAAGCACAAGATACGCAAATTCATACAGCATCGCGCGTCTAATTCTGTAAGAAACCCCATACGCAGCAACCGAATGCGGGAAAGAAATACGACGTTTAAAACATTCATACAGCTATAGATCAACCAAATTGACGGTATTTTTTATGGAAATTAGTAGACATCATTGCTCGTTCACTCGCCAATGCGTGCCTGTGCATGACCCTTAGTCGAAAGATTTTCTTTAGATGGAAAGTCCAAACACCGACACGATGCAGTACATGGTCTTGTTCTCCCAGCGCACTGTGCAAGAACCATCGGTTTCGTTGTTCCAGTAGCACGAGCTGGCCGTATGCAATCCAGCTCCATTTTTCTGCATTATCATGCACGTTACTAGACGCAGAACATATGAAAATAAAGAGAAGGTAAAGAAAAGTGTGAAATTTTGCTTTTGAAATCAACTCCAACAACATTTAATCGGATACACACTTTCCGGCAACGATGGATACATGCGAAAGCGACACAACACTAACGTTACGATGATTTAATTCCATCACACAACATAGTAGCCACAGAGTGCGTGCAGCACGCAAGGCTCCGAAATGGTGTGTGGTGTTGCGTCGCAATAAAATCGTTAATATATTGCCCCTTTCGCGCTCCAGCACATTACTGCCACCCATAGACAAAGACAAAGCCTCTCTTTTGGCGCAAAACAAAAATTCGATCTATTCCAATGCGCCCCACAATATGATGCACTATAAAGTCACACCCACGGTTAGATTGGAACAGCCTCAGACGAATTCGCTATTAAAAATTTGCCAATATGGAAAATCCATACCATCTAAGCACATAAACACAAACTGTTTGTACACGAGTCAATTCGAATGAGATAGCTGTTCCCTCGCAGAATTTCTAAGGTCAGATCAGACCCAAACAAAACGGTAGAACAATCGATCACACTATTCTAAAAACTGCAAACATAAAACCAGCTTTTCTGCCAATTGACGCACTTTCTCCGCTAGAACAATAGCGTCGTTTTAGGGTTTTAAGTTTAAGTTACAGCTTTTACGAACAGTTCAATTGATTGACCTAAGTGCTTTGAACAGCCCCCTGCTTGAGGAGTATATAAAACCAAAGGATCTTCGATCAGACCAGAATCATCGGTTATCTTTAGCAACTCATTTCAACGGACAATCGACGAAATGAAGCAGCACTTCCTTACTGCCGTCCTACTCGCCGTGTGCTTGTTCACCGGCCCAACGCTTCAGCAAATCGGGGTCGGCGTCGGTGGCATCGGCGTCACAGTCCTCGGATCGTCGTCACTGATCGGAGTCACCGTGGCCACGACTGTGGCTGCAGGAGCAACCACCACGACTGCCGCACCAACGACCACCACTACCGCTGCTCCAACGACCACCACTACCGCGGCCGCTGCTACGACTACCGCTGCCGGAGCCACGACTACCACCGCCACAGGAAATACTGTAGTGTTTAATATCAATGGAAGTACGTATAGAAAATAGTTGCAACCATAGCACCAACAACTTAACGCACAATATCCGTATGCTCTCAGGTATCGTAACCGTCGCCTCGTCCGATCAAGCCACGATCGCAGCTATTGTTGCAGCCTTGTCGGCTACTACTACCGTCGCAGCAACGACCACTACTGCTGCCGCTACGACCACTACTGCTGCTGCTACGACCACTACTGCTGCTGCTACGACCACTACCACTGCCGCCACGACCACTACCGCTGCCACAACTGCTGCCACGACCACGACAACAGCGGCCGCTACTACTGCAGCTACCACTACTGCTGCCACTACTGCAGCTACCACTGCTGCTGCCACTACTGCTGCTACCACCACTACTACGGCCGCTACCACCACAACGGCCACTCCCTCCATCTCGATTACGATTAACATGAATGGACAAACGGTTGTGTTGAGTGCGAGCGACCCCAACCTGCTCTCAATTCTCACCCAAATTCTAAACAATCTGTCCTCTACTACGACGGCTGCCGCTACGACCACTACCACTGCCGCGGCAACTACCACCACGGCAGCTGCTGCCACCACCACCGTCCGAGTTGGCGGTTGCGGAGGCCACGGAATTAGACCCGGAATCGGTTTCGGCGCAGGAATCGGCTTCCGTGGCGGTGCCGGCGGTGCCGGCTTTGGCATTGGCATCGGCGGAGGATTCCGAGGACCCGGCCTTCTTCGTCCGGCTATCGGAGCCCTCACCAACACGGCAGGTGGTTTGCTGGGAACAGCCTTAGGTACCGCTGGCAATATTGCCGGATCTGCGGTGAATCTCGGCGCGGGTATCATCGGTGGTGCGGCCAATGCCGCTACTGGCATTCTGGGAGGAGTGCGTAACGCACTCGGAGGTATCGGAGCAGGACTGCAAGCAGCTGCCGGTGGCGCACTGAACGGCGGTCTGCGTGCCGGATCGAGTTTTCCAACTGGATTTAATGGAGGCGTAGGCTCGCGCGTCGGATTCGGAGCCGGATTTGGAGCAGGTATTGGCTCGCAAGGAATGCTCGGTGGTGGAATCCAAGCTGGTGTCGGTCTCCGTGCTGGCTTCAGCGGATAAGCAGTACCACTCATCCACCCGCAGTACCCCCGCCATCCCCACACAGACCGTGATAGAGATTCTCGCGTAAGAAAAGATAGCCACTACTATACCGACACACAACGTATACCGCATGCATATATACAGCAATAAATTAAAGAATCCATGTCGAAACGCGCAGCGTTCCTTACACTTAATCCGACTTACCGATATATTTGTACGGCTTTTGTAGCTTAGTTAGCACGCTGAGGCAGCTTTCCACCACCGATCCGGTCCAGTTGTTAACTTTGTCATGCTGGTAAGCATTACCTCCGATCGTCGTCTCGATAGCTTCCTTGATGATTTTGCTCACATCGTCCACGACGAATTGGTGCTGGTGAAGAATTAACATTGTGCATTAGTTTGGTTTGTTTCCCCCCCTATAAGAAGTAACCATTCGCAGTCCTAGCCCGGTCCGCCAACTGGGGACGACTGAATCGCAGCGGAAGTAGCGGAAACAAACAACCGCCAAAAGTTTCAACATAAGGAAAGATGTTTTTATTTCCCATCACTTCCCCGCCATGTGTACATGTTCCCGTTGGGCTACTGGTTCCTTCCAGCGATGGAAACAACCCCGAGGAAGTTAGCGTCAAACACGAATTACTTCGCGCCAAAGTTTGATCAATGCAAGCTCTACGGGCTCGAAACAAGCTGCTACGACTGCTGCGTGTTCCGAACGAGGTCACAACAAACAAAACGTTCGCATTTTCCCACATGTTTTCTCGCACACACGGTTTGAGTTTCACAAAGATTACCGCTAGATAAATTACCACCCACATGCCGGAGGAGTCAACTTCCTTACATGTAGCTGCTGGGTAAATAAGCCATCACTACCGAGCCATTGCATGACCAGGTGCGATCAATCGCAAAGAATGGCATCATCGCACCCGCGGATGGGGCGTCGGTGACGCATTCTTCACACATTCTTCCCGCAGCCTGTCTTCTTAACCTTAATGTGACGCCATTTGTGTGGTCTATGTTTAATGAAGACGCTACCGTCAATTCGAACCGGATCTTTGCTCTAGCAAGCGCAAGGACAATGAACGTTTGTACCCGACCCAAGCCGCCGTCTCATTGCGCGGCATTGATGAAGATTGTAGAAGACTCGGCTGACCAATTCTAGCTTCAGCAGGAATCGTACAATACAATACAGGCAAACATAGAGCAAAAGGGGTCGCATAGTTTCACCAATTCAGCCAAAAGTAGGTGCCCTTTTAACCACCTCCCCATCGCAGGGCCATCGGTATCGACCACCTTAAAAAGCAGCAATGACGGAATGCTTCAACGTCAGCTGGCCATCACCTGCGCCAATGCTGCGTACCTCTCACAGCACTGCCCTGCCCAGCACCCAAGCGGACCGGAATGGATCACACGAAATGTAACTACACGCTTACCTCTTCTTTGCCGTCCTCCATGCTGATTTGGTGATGGGATCGTTGCGGAATTTTCACGTTATCACTGGCTGTTTTGAATAGGCCGATCTGCCGCTAAACGCTGTTCACCACCAAGTCCTAGAACGTTCCGCACAGCTACTTTGCTTTTTTGCCAACGATTTTTGACATCGCTTGTGTTTCTTTTTTCCCCAGAGCCGTCAGTTTACACTGCACAGTTTCATTTCTCCATGCAGTCTGCAACGAACCTACAGCCAACTCAATTCAAATCGTTACGCTATTGTATACGTTTTTGTTTCATTTTTACTAATGTTACGATATGTTACCTTTATTACACGGTTTTAGTTAAGCAATAAACAAAAACATAGTTTTCAAGCACCTTCATTGCCTCAACAACGAACAGTCGTAGAACTCAGTCTGTTAAACTAAACACAGATTTTTTTGACACATCACGCCAAACGATGGACGTCTGTGCCAAGGTGTGTTTATTAAGGAGGTGAATTGCTAGCGCGTTTTCCGGGCGCCATCATTGAGTATTGTTATGTCAAATCGCATACAATTTTCTATACCCCCCTACAGCCCTCCCCGATTTTAATACCGGAGCCAAGGTGAATTTAAAAATATCAGGTGGTGGACTCTAGTGCATTTTGACAATTCGTCACTTGACGTAAGGTCCCCGGGATTCAAACTTTGTTTACATTAATTAAATTTGTTCATATAATTTATCTACCCCATTTTTTCGAATAAATATTCTTTAAAAATATATTTTGGACTTTGTGAGTTCTTATTTAACATTGAAACATACATTAAAGTGTGTTATTTTGTGTTATTCTGTGAATTTATTCTAGAATTCTTTGTGTTTTCGACATTTTTGATGATAAAAATTAAGAAATCATTATTTTTTTCAATTTTTACATTAATTCCTCATTATCTACGAGCCGCATGGACAATTTACTTGAGATTAGAACTCATGCTAGCATGATTTTTAATTTCGTGCATAAACAAATCATCAAATCTTTTGTTAATATATTACGTTTTTTCGATAAAATCAATAGACACACTAAAATGCACATAATAACAAAGAAATCTGTTATATTTGCTAAGCTTTGTGTGCGGAAACCAATGGTCAACGGTTCTAAAATGACGTAAAGTCCCTCAACTATGGCGACCCCCCAAAGGACCTAATCCACCACCTGATATTTTTAATCCACCTTGTACCGGAGCCCCCAGTATTGTTATGTCAAGTCGTGAAATGTCAATTTGCTCTGAAGCACTTCACCTCCTAATATCCATACACCTTGGTCTGTGCATTCACTGCAAAGAAGGGCTCATAAACAATCCTGCATACCGCAGATTACCACGAGAAGCGGTCGAGCAATTTTGCTGGGTGTTCTCCAAAATATACACTTCTACCAATTTAAACATCCCAAACAATGGCAGGATTCAACCCGGTGGATATGGTGGAGGAGGATGCGGCAGATCTTCAGTTTCCCAAAGGTAATGCGTGCTCCATTGCATCGTTTCTTCGCAAGATTGTGCTGACCCGAGGGCGTTTGTTTACAGAGTTTGAAAGCGCCGAAACCCTGCTGATTAGCGAGGTGCACATGCTGTTGGAGCATCGCAAGAACCAAAACGAGTCGTCGGAAGAGGAGCAAGAGTTTTCCGAAGTATTCCACAAAACGTACACCTACACGAACGAGTTTCGGAAATTCCGCAACAAGGAAACGATTGCCAGCGTCAGAAGGTACCCTTGGTTGCTCTAACCAGTTCACTCGGTCCCCGTCCGTCCTTACCATTGTAGTATATTTGATTTCGTTTGTTTCTAAACACAGTTTATTGATGCAGAAGAAACTTCATAAGTTCGAGCTTGCAGCGTTGGGGAACCTTTGCCCGGCTTCGCCGGAAGAAGCAAAAGCACTGATCCCTTCACTCGAGGGCCGCTTCGAAGACGACGAGCTGCAGCAAATACTGGACGACATTGGCACGAAGCGCAGTTTGCAATACTAACGAGCCAAATCCTCAGTATGGCACATTGTAACTAAACGCATCAGCGAGCCCCGTAACTGTAAGATATATAAAATGAATACAAGACACATTCAATAGCAAACGTGCTCCATACTTACGATGTAATTTGTGCTTTCCGTACGCTTCACGACTTAGCAATTTGGCCAGCTGTTGATGACACTTGCAGTACGTTCGCTCCAGTTCGTCCACCTGAGAATTTTCGATAAAGTCGCCCATTGTACTGTTGTCCGGGATATCGCCTCGGGCGTCCATTTCCGTGTGCAGTACAGTGTTGTTCCACTCGTCGCGCAAAATGTGCACCAAGTTTAACAGGCGCACAATGCCTTCCATTACCGGTTTGCTATCGTCCTGCTGAAAGCAGTGATCGAAAATCGTACCAATGTACGACTGATGGACCGTTATCATTTCACTCAAATTATCGGCCAGATCCAGCTTCTCGTCGAGCTGTTCGCCAAACGATTGCAGCACGTGCGTCATCAGATGGGAATGGATGCACTGCACCGAAAATATCATCCAAAACTTGAGCATTGCTAACCGCTTCAGGATCAAATCGAGCATGCCGAAGTTCGCGTAGGGAGGCCGCTTCTTCAACAGTTCCGGAAAGCGTAGCATTTCCAGCGTACCGAGCGCCCATTTCACTTTCAACAGGAACCGAAACACGCTATTGTAGCTGGCCATCGTGTCGTCGTTGATCATGTTGCTCAAATCGTGACTCGGATTGTACAGCACGCGTATTTCGTCGATCGCCAACAGCACCGTGGTTGTGTCGAGCTTGTAACCAGCGGTACGATTCACCTCGACCGTGAAAAGTGACGTCATGTCGTTGAACCGTGACGCTAGAATGTCGTTCAGCTGAATCGTGAGCAGATACGGGTTGGCCCAGTTTTCACCTGCCTCGATCCGGCGAAACAGATCGCTGTAGAAGTAATCCATCAAATCGCTCGCCTCGAGCAGCAGCACTTTGCGAATATTTTTCAAATGGTCCATCACGTGGAACTCGTCCTTGTAGATGTACGTGACATAGTGGTTGGCTGCATGCCGTTTAGTTTCCATGAGATTTTTAATCGCATTAAACAGGACATGCTCGAGCGGCAGCTGCAGGGTAGATATCGAATTGAGCTTCATATACAGCGTGTAAGCGTTCGAGAGTGTTCGATCGGATCGTGCCGCGGAAGACTGAGATGGTTCGGAAGCTTCAGTCAGGCGATAGCTCTCATCCACCAGCTGAAGAGTGCTATTGAAGGCCAAAAGCAAGAGATCATCATCACAAACCTCTCGCATTTGTTTCCGAAGATTTTCCACCATGGAATGTTCTCTTTCCTGCAAAATAAGAAAAACTTACATTGTCAAAAAAGAAATGTGTACGCTTAACCAAGCGCTTTCGTACGTACCTCTACTGCTAAGGATGCCTGCGGATCAGATTCGCAACCGCTCTCCTTGGGATTTTCTGTACGGAATCTTTCCAGTTCGTCTACGATCGTTTTCAAAAAACTGGTATAGATCAAATTCTCGTCCGTACCCTGCTCCTTGCGCATATCGCTTATCCTATCCAGCCCGTTCAGAATGTTCAGCGTGTAGCCGGCCTCCAATGAGTGGTGCAGCAACAGCTTAATGATTGGATCGTTTTCAATCACCTCCGAAATGGCCGAACTCACGTAAAAGGAGCGTATTTTGCACTTGGAAAACATCCGGGCCTGATACCCGGTCTGCAGACCGGTGGGAGAATGCTCGCCGTAGGTTTTTTCCACCAAAAACTCTTCCCGCCAATCATCGAGACGGCCTTCCGTCCACCAGGTGTCGATCATGTTCATGTAACACTTCAAAGCGGCCAGCAGCAACGCAAAGGCAAGATTTCCCTTCTCAAGGTTGGCGCTTAGCTTGACGCTTCGGAAAAGCCCCGACAGCAAATGGGCGACCGCAATGTGGGCCGGGAATTTGGTCCAGTCCAGCACGGAAAACTTGTGGATGTCGTACAGCTTCTTCAGCACAAACAGTTCCGGTTCCAGCTCATGGAACAGCTTAATGATCGTGTGCGTCTTGCCTGGTTCCTGCTTGATAAGCTCCTTTTCGTGCCGTATCATCACCGATTCCATATGGTCCAAAAAGCTTTTCACCCCGGCCGCATAGCATTCGAACGAGTGTGGCGCCTGAAGGCTTCGCGCCGTGTGTTCCAAAATGCTTCGACAAAAGTTTCTCAACCGATACGCGATAGTCATGTACTCGGTAAAATTCAACAGGAACGTTTGTATGCCGTGTTCGGTGGTGCTGGAGAGCGAGACATTTGTGTTGATCCAAATCTGATCGTCATCGATGCGGAACAGCTTGCAATCGACGGGGTTGGTGAACATCCACAGTATCTCTCTCAGAATGCAATACTCCGACACGGTGGAGACGGGATCGCTTTTGAGAAACCCATGCGACACCTTTACGATACGCTCGGTCCAGAAATCGCAAAACGATGCCCCTCTATGTTCGCTGTTTACCTCCACCTTGTATTGGGGATCGTCCCACCAGGCAGATTGAACGTTTTCCTGCAGCCAATCGATGGCAAATTCGTCGCTGAACGTTTCGTAAGATTCCTCCTGCCTTGGTGGCTGAATCTTACTAAACACCACCATTTCGGTGGACTCAGCGGTCTTGCCATCCTCCAGCTTGTTGCCCACCTCAATCGATTCAACCTCTACCTCCTTCTGCTCTATACTGTGATAGTATCCCGAGGCACTCTCCTCTAAATCACTCCAATCACTCAGCTCCGAACCTTCATTATCATCGCAAGGTTCGAGCGGAAGATTGTCCTCGAGCAGCTCTGCAATAAGTTCTTCCCGTTCCTTGTCCTGCAGTTTGACTTCCGCTGGTTCAGGTTCAAACAGTACGATCGTTTCCCCCGTCCGCAGACGTTCCTTTAAAGCTCCGACTGGATTGTACGCAACAGTTAGAAGAAATAGCAGTACCGACCAGTGTATGTCGTGCACATAGTGATCCAAACATGCCGGATCATTGATCAACTCCTCGTAGCATCGGCGCAGGTGGCCAGCCTCCGTGGTAAAGTTTGTAATTTCCATGTTTTCTATAACCGCCTCAATCTTTCTCCGTATTTCATGACTATTTACCGACAAGTACCGGTCGCTTCTTATCGTTCCGAGGGTAAAATTATAGCAAATACTGAAATTCTCCTCCGATTCCTGAAAGAGAATGCAATCCGGTCAGATGTACGCGGAGGTTTCCGGGCTAGCGAAACGGGGCCAAAATACTCACACTAAAGCCGGTCAAGGATTTTATCAACTCGGGGACATGCTGTAGCACCAGGGCTTCCACTTCCGCCAGCATAGTCGACATGGCTTGCTTTTTGTTTTTTCCAGTTCACACAGATTTTAAGCATGTGCAATTTCCAACACTTTTCTTCCGACGCGAACTATTCGTAGCGTTGCGGGGTTTTCGCTTGTTTGTTGTGATTCCTTTCTTTCGCGTAAATTCGTCGAAGGGCACCATTTGACAGTTGCTGTCAAACGAAACCGCCCGTTTTTTAGCATTTGCAATGAGCAGAAGAGAAATAATGTTTAAAAAATAATAAAAGCATGGCGGAGATGGATTTTCAATTCAAATACGAGTGTTTGTGCACGAGCCCCAAAAGCATAAGAGTTAACGATATTCACAACACCGACTATCAACGGCGAATAAAGGAACGCATGAACGAAATCGTCGATCGATCGTGGGACGAAACGGATCCCAGCATCCTTTCGCAGTTGGTAGGAACCAGTGGACCAACGGGATATGCGGAATGAGTTTAACGTGGTTCTTGTCTTTTTTGTGTGTTTCAGACAATGCTCTCCCAATGCATCCCGCTTACCAGCAATGTCAATGCGACCTTACCGGACATTACCATCCCCGACCGTGAAAAAGGATTGGCGATCATGAAAAGCGTAAGCAATAAATTGCCGCCTTCCGGATGTAGTTGCGCTTGTGAAGCAATATCCAACGTATTATCCACCGTGCTGGACGCAGGTTTGGCGGAAGTGAACATCGAACCACTACGGGAGCAATCCCTGCTGGAAAAGGTACAACTATTAAAACCGTTCGTGCCAGCGTTCCACGATGATGTTTCCTTGTGCAATTTCTTCATGCGTGCCTGGAAACAGGCCGTTCGGTTTTATTGTCCTAGACTGGTGGGCGAACTGGCGCAAGTCTACCCACAGTTTCTCGAGCCACTCGTAGACGCACTGATGAAAGTACAGGACGCCGATTACGGGTCGCTGCAGCTGCTGAAAGAATTCCAATTTTTAGCCCGCTGCCTTACGATAGGCGAATCCTTCTATGCCATACTGTCATATCTCGCCAAGCAAGACCGCGTTCGTGCCCAGCCCCTGATTAGCGCTTGCATTCGCTCTGCCAAGGACCAGCTGTCCAGCAAAGAGTACTACGCACTATTCCCGCCGGCAATTAGACCCTACGCCATCGTAATGAACGAGATTATCAATCCCAACGATACCGATGTCGAAATGCTAATCGGTCAGTTACGAAGCGAGCGTCCTCACGAGTACAAAATTCTCATGATGATTTCCCCCGTGTTTTGCTGCCTGGACGATGCATTGCCTGAAGCAGCTAGCTGAGCGGAGATTAATTAAAAATTGTAAATAAAGCATGTGAAACAAAGGATCCAACGCTCAACGTATTCTTTTGGCTTCGATTGAACACGCACGAACAGCTGTAAACTGTTTTCGTGTGCGTTTTCACTTTCTTCTCCCTTCGCCAACTGGCTCAAGTCACTTTCGACTTCGACACAGTTGTCCGCTTGTTTCGCATTTGACAGCAACTGCCAGCAAGGGGACGAAATTCACAACACTGCTAATTCTGTGCAGGTGAAGTACGTCGTGAGTGTGTGATTCGGATATAAACCATCGGAGTCTGGAACTGTTTGCCAAAGATGAACAAGATGCTAAACTAACGTACTTAAGAACAGTGCCGTGTGCGTGTGTGTGTGTGTGCAAATCCAAACTGTGCCTACTCTCCCGCAAAGTGACCAATTCGTTTTGTTAGTTTCGCCGTGCTGGCTCGCCTGCTGTGTTGTGTTCGGTCCAAGAACTACGCAAACGATTTACACTATTGGACAGAAGAAGAAAAAAAACAACAATCGCATCTCGATCTGCAGCAGGTAAGTGGCAGTCGGTACGTGTAAAACCCCGTATCCAGATATCATTGCTCGGCAAGGACGTTCGTGTACGGCCACAGATTAGCATTTGTGGCAGCCAGGTGTCTGTGCATGTTTCATCATGCTGCGTGTGTGTGTGTTTTTTTTTATTGTTCCGCTGACGTAGCGACGGGCTGACGGGCAGAGAGAAGCGCAGCTGTTATTTACATTGATCCAGTTTCATCTCAAGCTCCCGGACAGTGCGCCACTGCAGACGCAGTGCGATAGGCCACCAAAGACAACGGACAGACCAAAGCGGACGGAGCGATTGCGGAGTGTTTGTTTCCACTATCTTCTACGATTGTGTTGCCATCCACCCACGCAGCGAACGGGGTTTGCTTCGTGGGCTTTATCGGTCAATGTAAACAAAAAGTCCAGTTATGATTGCATCTCCCCCCCCTCCCCTCCCCTTCAATCCGCGTTTCATCTCGTATCTAGGTGCTTACACGCCGCGCTGAACGCTGCTGTTACTGATTTCACGCATGCAACGCGTCGCCTACTTTTCCTCTTCGCAGGTAGTGCTGCTAGCCAGCCAGCCATGGGGAATGATGACTGAGCCCGACGACTGAAGGAGGAGAGTGTTCCAAAGGCGGGGAGGGAGGGAACAAAGATAGCCTGCTTATCGGGTTCGGAGCCGCGACGTGTGTGATGCTGAAGATGCCTCAGTCGACGACCAATCAGCATAATAGTGCTGGTGCTGTAAACGTGTGCAGTTCCCACCAGCAACAGCTCCCGTTCGATACAATCACTGGAATGGCGAATGATTCGAGACAGACGGTGGCTGCCGCAGCAGCCCACAGCACCACCGGGCATGGTACAAGTGTGGCACCGCGATCTAGACCGAAACCAACTCAACAGCACACGTCGAGCACGCCTGCGATTGGGCTAACGCTGGCAGCGATACCGCTGAATCCCTCGCCGAAAAACGTCATTTCGCCCATTCCGGCAGCAGTCGTCGAGTGTGACAAGTTTGTGGCCAACTTTGACGATAAATTTCTGGGTGCTTCGATACCGAGGCACAGTCCAGTGGACGGAGAGGCAAACAGTTTTAAGTAAGAACAAGTGAAAACATACAAAACAAACAAATTCCGTTTTTAAATCAATTTTTTGCTTTTAGGTTCAGTGTACCATCGGCCGCAGTATCACCTGCCGCTCTGCTGTCTCCCTTTGAGCAGGATCCAATGTCCACATCCACCACGGTGTCCATTCGCCCGCGGCCAACAGTGCTGTCGCACTCGCAGCAACAGCAGCAGCAGCACCAGCAGCACATACTGAGCAACTCAAACAGTGAAAAATCGCTAGTCTCTCCGTTGTCCGGATCATCGACATGGAACCCGTTCGGAGATCCATCGCCTTTCAGCCCCATCTCAACGCTGACGGAAGATCAGCTGTTCGGAGCGGAATTCGATAAACTACGCCTCGAAGGCAGCCAAACGTCTATCGTGACCTCGCCGGAGGAAATGAAATCGGACCGCTGCGTGTCGTACTGGGGCACGCAGCGGGGATCCCTTTCGCAAGCCCTCTCTACGGGTATGATTGCTGCTTCGAACGGAGCGTTGGCGGGCAAAGATATGCTCACACTCGAGGAAGATCCCTTCGGTTCTGCTCCGTTTACGCTGCCGAAACGATTCAAACAGAAAAGCAGCTCTGCAAAGCTGGCATCGAAAATAAGCGATCGTTGGCGCTATGCCGTGGGCAGTGGACAGGGAGGCACGGGCAAGGAAAGCTTGATACAAAACACCCCTACGGAACCATGCAGCAGCAATGGCATCGACGTGGCGGGCTTGAGCAGTGCCCACAAGGACCTGGATAAACCCGCGCTCGGACCAAAGAACCTGAAGCTAGACGATCTCATCGGCAGTGGAGAGAAAGGTTCGCCCAGCTTCATCAAGCTACCGCTGGACGATCGTAACAAGTACGAAAAGCTCAACTCTAACGACATCACATCGGACGACAGCGATTCGGAATATTACTCCGAATCCGTCGGATCTCTAGCTCTCGGCGTTGGCAGTGCGGTCGGTGGAGCTGGTGGCGTTGGTAGTTACGCAGGTCACATGCACACCGGCGCCACCGGCAGCACCGGAGGAGGAAGTGCAAAGAAGCACAGCTTCAAGCAGTTTGTGGAGAGCAACATTCCAGAAAAATTGCAAGCCGTATACCATAAGGTGGACAAGAGTCAGATGAAAAACGTGCAGCTGGTGAAAAAGCTGCGCAGTAAGGTGGCTCATGCCGGCAAAGACTCGTCCTCGCACAGTGCATCAACAGCAGCGAAGGGAGGAGAGCGCCGATCAGCGAAAAAGGGCGCAAATCGCGAGCAACCGAATGCACCGGAGAATGGTAATGCTTCCGACGATGATTCGATCGGGTCGGCATCGGATCTACGGGCGAATGATGATTTCCCGGAGGGAGATGAAGCGAATGCGAAGGTTCCTGCCTGTGAACCGGCCCGCCGAAAACCGTTCGGGCGCGGAACGTTCGGCGGTGAGGGAAGTGTGGACGATTGCATCAGCGAGAGCATCAAGACGTGCGGTTCAAGTGCCTATCACGCGGAATGCGAAAGTGTGACCACCAACGAGGACAACACGAGCCGAATCGTGACCAGGGTGCGCGTCAAAAAGCGGGACCACATGGACTCCAAGCACAGCGTTATCGATGAGGACGATTCCGCGGAAGAGGACATGATTCAGGGCGAAAAGCCGCTGCTGTTGGACGATGAGCTGGACTATGAGTCGGCTGCTGAAAACAATACCAGCGGCGAAGAGGTCCTGATGGATCCGTTCACGCCCGAGGACGATATTGCCGCCAAGAAGCGTGAGTGCATTAACGACGACGAAGAAGCGGAAGCCGAGCTTGACCCGTTTGCGATGGCGCCCTTCCGCAAACCGTTTGTGCCAAAGCGGAACAGTGTCATCAAGTTCCTACCCGAAGTGCATCCCATCCCAGAGCACTGTCCGACCAGTGGGGGTGCCGAGTTGCTGCCCAGTGAGTTCGTCACTTCCACGCCGATAAAACCGGCAGCTACAATCAGCTACGAACCTGCACCAGCGACGTGCAACGACTTGTTCGATTTAAACATAGCCCCTACAGCAACGACGCAGCGCGAAAAAAGCTCCCCCAATGTTCGGCGCGATCTGTTTGGACTTGAACCGTTTCCAGTCGCTCCGATAGTACCCACAGTACCGGCCACATCGCCTGGAATAATTGCCTCTCTGCCGCCTAGTGTCATGGTAGCTTCTCCGCCTACAGTAAGCAACGCTGTAAAGCATCCAATGAAAGCTTCTGCCACAATGACACCTCAGGAACCAACAATCTCACGCGTAACTCTCGAGTCCGGTGGAGTTACCTTAACTCACATTATTCCTCATACCGGTACAGCTTTACCAACGATCCCCATACTGCCTGTACCAGCAGCAGCAGCAGCAACTGGTACCGTGCCGACAGCTTCACCATCGTCTGCATCTCTATCCACGATAGTGACTAGCCATTCCGCATCCTACAGCAGTAACCTGCACCATGCAGTTGCAGGACAGCAATACCTGAATGCGAGACGCGACTATGTAAATTTCAGCCAAATTCCCTCGCACAGCGTGACCTCCATTTCGCCGGATAACAACTACGTCAACTTCTGCCCAGAGGACGAGGAAGACGATGACGTGCGTAATCTCAAGTCGGACGATTACGACGACAATAGCAGCGATACGGTTGTGAAAGTGTCCTCCAAAGGATTTCTGACGAAAAAGCAGAAGGTCAAGTATAACCATCTGCAAGAGAAAAGCAGTGGCGGCAGCACCGGTCATGGACGGAGTGAGGAGCTGGCCAGTAGGCTCGGGCAGAAGGTGAAGGCTAACGTCAGTGGCTACCGCAAAGCCGTGCTGGAAAGCGGCGTCGCAGTGATCGGAAAGAGCAAGAAAGACGACCAAACGTCCAGACCGGCGAAGGGAAGCTCAAAATCAAGCTCGAAAGCGATGGGATTCAGCAACATGAGCTTCGAAGATTTCCCCTCGGATGAGCTGGCGGATGAGTCGGTGGGAGCGGCCGATGGTACTACCCGGCTGACGACGGGCGTCGCCGGCGGAAAGCTGCTGAAGATGGCCCCGTTTGAGGTAATCCGAAACGAAAAGATGCTGCTGGAGGCAGAGAAAAAGTTTGGCTCACTGAAGCGGCGGAGCAACCCATTCTCCTGATTGTACGCCGAAGGATATAAGAAGCGGAAATGAAGCTTGGGAAGATCAGGATTTCGAGCAGGAAGAAGTACATTATTGCTTCATTAATTTTACAACTGTTCACCGCTTGGAATGGCAACTACTACTCCGGCTCCGGAGAGCATGCATGGTCTGGCTGGCAGACCGTTTGGCTCTTGGAGAAAATTGATCAAAAAATGCGCTAGAAGTAAAACAGCATGGGCACGATTCTTTAGAAGAACTCGCGACATGCACCGAACCAAGAGACTGGAAAGCTTCGTAAAGATGAGTGAAAAATAGTACTTTCAAGTTAGCGACAACACGCTGATGCACCTGTAAACCGGTCGTAATGAGCAAAAGGGCACGAGCACACAGCACAGATAGGACCCAGAGCCTCATCGATCCAGTAAGATTAGGCTGATATTTTATCTAGGCGTTATTACCAAACTGTAGAATTATGGTATTGTACATGTATTGTGTGAGTGGTTTGCTTGCGCCCTAGAGAGCAATGTGGTACGCTGTTTGTGTGGACAACGTTTCACACGTTTGTTTGTATTATTTTGAATTATCTTAAGCTATTTATTATAGTTTCAAATACAACTGAGTCAATGGGGTAGCGTAGCGTAGGTCTTACAGTAGGATTGTAGGATGCAATAGGCAGCCCGGAAAGCAGGCGGCAGCTACATACATATGTTCAGTATTATCAGGTAGCCAGGTAATACGCAATGTGCATTTCTCTTCACGTCATCAGTTAATCCCGTATCAAAATTAGTACGCCTTGTGCAACAGTTTTGGGTTCGTAATCGTGGCGTGTGGCGCAGGGACAAAGACAAAACAAAATCTAGAAACTTAACCTTGCCTCAAATGCTAATCCACCTCTAATTCCAAGTTTATACAGACTGCAAACTGGAAATATTCTATAAACGCAATCCCTGTACGATCCGTATATAGTATATGATACGTATGTGAATATATATATTTATATAAATTACTTCAAACGTGTTGTTTTTTTTTTGTTATGGTTCTATATGTTAAAGTTTCTTTTATTTGCAATTGTAAGACAAACTACGCCTCTCCTCCTTCCCTGCTCTCTACAGTAGTAAACTTTGCCTGAGCTTGCGCACGGTCATGTACACCGTCTGATACAGCTGCTCGTCCTGGTCGCATTCGACTTCGTGCGTCTGCAAGTTGATCACGATGCGCTTTCCCCGCACGGTCACCGTTAGCCGGTCCGAATCGATGAACTTCTCCATCGACTGCTCGCCGAACAGTTCCTGCAGCGTTTCGATCAAACAGTCCTGGTAGTGCTTTTCGTCCACCTTCGACATACGCGTCCCGATGACGCTGCTGCCCGCAATGTCGCACTGCAACAGGCAGGCCATCACCATGTCCGCATACATGTCGTTTACCGGTGTCGCCTGCCATTCCAGCGTAACGATCTTGCCGTCCGCCGTAAGATCAATGCAATCGCACACCCGCAGCCGGGCCGTCGCAGTGCTTCCTTCTGGTATGGGGGTTTCCACGACCGATCCCGGTCCACCGGCACGCTCTAGCAGCAGCTTCAGCACTACGGTCGACCCGGGCCAATGAATGCTTTGCTTTTGTGTCACGATCGACATGCTCATGTCGGTGTACTTGGACAGATCGGTCGGTGCGAGCAGGTGGTACTTGAACTCACGCTTTACCAACACCCCGCTCAATCGCTGACAATCGGCCGGTTCCCCTACGGCCAGCGTTCCCATAACCTTGGCCGTTTTCTCCCCCCGGAAGTACAACTCTACCGGTTGCGTGTTGCGCGGGTTGTGGAACGTAATTTGTACCTTCGGGTTGGCTTCGTACTCGCGCATCAGGGCCGACTTCAGACGGCCCATCTCGTTCTGTTCTCCGTGCACCAGCACCACGTGGGTCGGTTGCAGCAGTCGAATGAATTCGCTCGTCTGCTGGTAGTCCGTGTGTGCGGAGAAGGAAATGTAGTCCACGGACATGTTGAGTGGCAGCTTCTGGCCGTTCATGCTGGTGATTTCTTCCGGCTCAAACAGAATCGTCTTGGCTAGCGTCCCCTCGACACAGTAACCGGCTATGATGACACCGTTCTTCGGATCGGTACACCACGACTCGAACAGCTCGCGGGACAGACCGCTCTGCATCATGCCCGGCGACGCCATCACGACGCACGGTCCGACATCGTCGAAGTGATCGATGCCCTTCAAGTTCGAGATGAACCGAAACACAAACGGATTGTTGATGGCAATCTGACGCCGGATCTTATCGTTCATCGCGTTGATGTACGTCTGGTACACGGCCATACATTTCTTGGCCAGCGAGGATGCGTAATAGATGGGAATTTCCTGCAGATCCGGATTTTGACTCCAGTACTCGTCCAGTATGAGCAGCAGCTCCTGCGCTCGGCCAAGCGCGAACACCGGAATCAAGCACCGGCCACCCTGCTGGACAATCTTTTGCACGAGCGAGGTGAATCGATTCTCACGATCCTCGCGCTTCTCGTGTATGTGCGTTCCGTACGTGGACTCGGTGATCAGCACGTCCGGGCGCATGGCCGGAATCTCCGCCGCCATCAAATGCCGATCCTCCTGGCGGGAAAAGTCGCCCGTGTACAGCACCCGAATGCCGGCGATTTCAATCATAAACATGGCCGCACCAAGCACGTGGCCCGCGTTGTACGCCCAGAACCGCACCCCCAGAATGTCGCGCTCCTCGTGGAAATTGATCGTTTCGATCTTCTCCATGCTGGCCTCCAGATCCGCCTCCGTGTACAGCATTTGGTCGGTAGAAATGTTGCTCACCTTAATGTAATCGGACAGCATCCACCGGTAGATGGCCTTTGTAGCGTGCGTCATAAAGCATCGGCCCTTGAAGGAAGTCTTCTGCAGAAACCAGGGCAGCGCACCGCAGTGGTCCAGATGGAAGTGAGAGATGAACAGCAGATCGATTTGATCCGCATCGATCAGATCGACGAACGGCAGTGCATCCATCCCGGACAAACCGGGATGGATGCCGCAGTCCAGCATGATCTTTTTCCCCTTGAACTCCAGCATGATGCAGGATCGACCCACTTCCTGGCCCGCACCAAGCGGGCGTATCACCATCAAATCGCTTTCCTCCTTCAGCAGCCGTGCACCGTTCGACGCTCGCTTTTGAGCCATTGTGTGCGCTGAAATCTTAATCTGTTGCTGTGACGATCTTTTGCCGGTCTTTTTGTGGGATAATTTAACTCTGCGTCGTGTAGTGAAGCGTCGATAAACACACAATTTTCACCACCAGCTTTGTTTTGGCGTGTAGCTGCTCGGGGCCTTCGCCGGCTTGCTATGTGTCAAACGACAAGCAGCTGCTGCTGTCAAACGGTGTGTTTGAGGTAATCACGCGGGCACGTGCATTTGTGTTGTGTGGAACTGCCCCAGAGAGTTGTGTGATTTTACGGGGGAAATTGCAACATTTTTTAATCCGTCCTCAAACATTCAAAAAGTGCTCCACATGTAAAGATGCCACGACCGAGCGGCAAATGGACCGAGCTGTCCACCCCACTAAGTGCGCCAGTGCTCGAGGTGATAAAACGGCTCGGATTCGATAAGATGACACCGGTGCAGGTAGTACGATGAAAATACCGAATTGCTAGCTTCTTCTCTAACCGAGGCGTGTATTTTACAGGGAGCCACCATTCCCCTGCTCTTGTCCTACAAAGACGTGGCAGCAGAGGCGGTGACGGGTTCAGGAAAAACGCTAGCATTCCTCGTCCCCCTGCTGGAGCTGCTGCTCAAACGGAAGCGAAGTGAGGCATGGAAGAAGCATGAAATCGGAGCCGTGATCGTTTCGCCCACGCGCGAACTAGCCACTCAGATTCACGACGTGCTGTCCGAATTTCTGGCCCACGATGAGTTGAGGTGCTTCCGGCAGAAAATGCTCATCGGAGGAAACTCGGTAGAGGAAGACGTGATGTCGATCCTGAAGCAAGGTGCCAACATACTCGTTGCCACACCCGGTCGCTTGCAGGATCTGTTTGAACGCAAAGGCGATCTAAATTTGGCTGCAAAGGTCAAGAATCTGGAGCTGCTTGTACTGGACGAGGCGGACCGCCTGCTCGACATGGGGTTTGAGGCGACAATCAACACGATCCTCGCATATCTGCCCCGCCAGCGCCGTACGGGACTGTTTTCGGCAACGCAAACCAAGGAGGTGAAGGATTTAATGCGCGCCGGTTTACGCAATCCCGTGCTGGTGAGCGTCCGCGAGAAGGCAACCACAAGTACGCCGAAGCTGCTGCAAAATTACTACCTGATCGTCGAACCGGAACAGAAGATGGTCGCTATGCTCGACTTTATAAGCTCGCAACAGATCAAGAAAGCGATGCTATTCTTACCAACGTGCGCTTGCGTTGAATATTGGTCCGTTGCTATGGCGGCTCTGGTGCCCTCGATGCAAGTGCTGGGGCTGCACGGGAAAATGAAATCGCAACGCTTCGGAATACTGCAGTCGTTCCGCGAAGCCGACAGTGCGCTGCTGCTCTGTACCGATGTGCTTGCCCGTGGCGTCGACATTCCCGAGGTGGACTGGGTACTACAGTGGGATCCACCGTCCAGTGCGGCCGCATTTGTGCATCGTGTAGGCCGCACAGCACGCCAGGGATCGGAAGGTAATGCGCTAATTATGCTGCTGCCGACCGAGGACGCTTACGTGGACTTTCTGACGCGCAATCAAAAGGTTGCCCTCAAGGAGGTGGAACTGGAAATTCCCGAAGCAAGATTGGCGGAAACGTTACGCACACTGCATCAGCTGCAAAAGACGGATCGCGCCACATTCGATCAAGCGAATCGAGCGTTTGTGTCGCACGTGCAGGCGTACAGTAAGCACGAGTGCAATTTAATCCTGCGATTGAAGGATCTCGATCTCGGTAAGGTAGCGACCAGCTACGGACTGCTGCAGTTGCCCCGCATGCCCGAGATGAAGCCACAGTTCAAGGAAACGTTCCAAGGACCAGAACAGTTGGTGGACGTATTCAAGCTAGCGTACAAGGATAAGCAAAAGCAAGCGTCATTTCAGGCGAAGCTGAAAACGTACGCCGAAACAGGCGAATGGAAGGGGAAGAAGAAGTTGATCCGGAAGAAAACGATACCCTGGGAGCAGGCCAGCAAGGCACGCGAGGAGCGGAAGGAAATCCGTAAGAAGCGAAGGGAAAAGAAACAGGTACGAAAGGCCGCCATCGAGGCGGGTGAAGCAGTGCCGGCCAAAAAGAAACGGACCAAATATTCGCAGGAAGACCTCGAGGAGCTGGCCAACGATATTCGATTGTTGAAAAAGGTGAAAAGGAAAAAAATCACCGAAGAGGAGTACGACGATAAAATGGGCATCAAGGATGGGGATGGTTTGGATGACTCTGAATAAAGAAGACGCTTAAACGGGGCGCACGGATTACAGCTAAATAATGTTTCTATTCAACGAAATCATGAATTCGACTCTGTAACTATTTAAAACGAATCATTCCCCCTTTGCTATGTAGCTAGAATTTATGTTTAATTTTAAGAAGAGGCAGGTTGCAAGTCCAGCACACGTCCCTCGAGCACGTGCAACCGGTTGTTGGTGGCATTGGTGAAGCCCTCCCGCGTACTGAACACGATGAACCCGTAGCCGCGACTGATGCCGGTCGACTTGTCATAGATTACGTTGGTCGAATGGACGTGACCGTACTTGGAGAAGTACGTTTTCAGCTCCTTTGTGCTGACCGTCCACGGTAGGTTGCCCACGAACAGTTTTTGCACCCCTCGGGCGATGGTACTGGCGGCAGCTGTGGTGGAAGACATGGCAGTGTATCGGTTGTGGCTAATCACTCGACTGACCGACGACCGTTTGATTTTATCCGATAGGCTTTCGTACTATTTCCAGCAAGTGCACGGTATGGTTGCCCATCAACTCTTGCGGGTCGACACCGAGATCCTCGCTCAGATTGTCCAAGCTAATCACGGAGCACACCAGGTCCCACTTTTTGAGCAGATTCTCGATACACCAGTCGGCGCTCCGTTCCTGATAGGTGCAGATGAATTTCGCTCCCGGATTCGCCTCGAGTATGAATGATATCGTCACTAGGATTTCCTCAAACACTGACGGGTCGTAGAACACGTCCGAGCCGAGGATCAGATCCAGCGGGCCGAGCTGCAACACCTGATCCAGAAACAGTCCCCACGTCAGCCCGATAACCTCGATGTCCTTGCCCGGGCCGGGCACTAAATTGTTCAGCCTGCAGCAGCGTTGGATGTGTTCCAAGGTTTTCGGTAGCGTACTGCAATCGCTGAGTGTTACGTGAGCCCCACACTTGGCAGCCAGCAGACCCGGCAGTGCTGTGCCGGCTCCTATCTCCAGTATCCGCTTGTTGATGAGCGAGTGCCGCCGTTCCCAGAGAAACCACGCCAACACCGGGGCAGAGGGCCAGGTGTAGAACGAATATCCTGGCAGTGGAAGCTGCAAAGCAACGGAATCGGATAGAAACTTATTCTCCGCGTGTGGTGCGTGGTTCACAAGATCGCGCTTTGACACTTGGCCAGAACGCAAGCGTCAGCCCAACAGCAAACAAAATCAAACAAATACCGCACACAAACACTTTTCCCAATGCCATCAGTGCGCAACTTACCTCCGGTATGAGTATTTCCAGCTTTTCACCCACATACGAGGCCCCGTGCCTAGATTTGCTACCGAAAACAAACCTTTTTATCTGCTCGCCATCGTTTTCCATTTGTTGGAATTTGGTCATTTTCGTCCAAACTGACCCTTGTTTGGGGCTATTGTACACATTTCACACTGGTCGACCACTAGGACATGCTCACGGTAAAGCGACGGGCATTATTTATGGCGCATGGTTGTTATTTAGTTTGTTTGCGTTAAAGTGCAATTTAGCCCTCATCAAGCCGAATGAAATAGAATTGGCGAAGGCTTGCAATCCATCGCAAATGTAATTGGGAACAAGGCGAACGGAATGGAAAACTGATACACTATTCCAATCAACCGTGCTGGCACCACTGGCATGGCTGCGTCGATCCAGCACTCTCTTGCACACCGGACGAATGTGACAATTCGCGCGTTCGACAAACGTAGCTCAGTACGGCTGTAGCTCAATATACCGAAATAGGCACGAACTCTCAACAAAACAAAACATGTTAAAATGTGGTAAATACAAACGTTTTCTAGTGTGGAAAAAACATTTTCATTCACCAAAACAGGCGAGGCGGCTTTTTTGTACAAAGTTTTTGCTTTTGAATGCGCTTGATGCTTTGATTTGAATGCGCAACCGACAAAGTTCGTGTTGGGTTCATGGGGATTTTCGTTCATAAATTTGGATATGAGCAAGTTCGTCGAACTCGCGAATTGCCACATTCGTCCGGTGTGAAAGGGCCCTCAAAAAATTCGTTTACATCTACATAGTTGAGTTGAAGTCGAAAACCAATCAAAACAAACCCAATGCTAATTCTACTGCTCAACCCGGCTTCAAGCGCGTTCTTGGAATTACATACACAAAAACCCGAATTCAATCGTACTCGAACCGGAAGCATAGGAAAGGTGCACAAAAGCACAATAAACAATAATAAAAAAATATATAAAACACCCTCGTCGGGCAAGCTGTCACTATCGCGAGGCTTTTTGTAGGGATAAAAGTATCCTAAATTTGGGGAGATTTCTTGAAAAATGTTCCGTAACAAGTAAATACAACTGCTACAGCTACGGACTAATGGAAGTGATACTCGTTCAACACAACAAACCGTAAACGGCATTCGAATGGCACTGTGAATAGATTGCGACTTGGTGGAGAAGCTTGGCAAATCTGTAGCCCAGGAACTAATTGCAATTAGATGTTAATTAATGTAATGCTTCACCTGGAACCATCCGAAATCTGTATGCAAAATGCGAATGAAGGGCATCACACTATCGGCTATACTGGAGCAAGGAGCGACACGGCGCCGTAAATCACCTCCCAAAGAAGAATGTCCGAAAAAGCAAAAACGTGACTCTTGGCGAAAGGTAAACAACGGATTTGAATGTGGCATGGTGTGTCCTTCGTTGGCTAATTATCCTTTGTTTGCCTTTTCAGATAGCGGCAGTATTAAACAAGTGCGAAAGCAAACGTACCCACGATGAGGTACGACTGTTGGAGAGTGAGCCGGAAGTGGTAAAACAAATTCTCGAGCGCCGCAAACGCAATGTAGAGTACAAGGAGCGCGTACTGGAAACGGAGGATGAGCCAGAAATTATCGAAAAAAAGGCGCTAAAGCTAGCCCAAGCGATTGCCAAAGCGAATCATCTGATCGTATATACTGGGGCGGGAATAAGCACGTCCGCTAAAATACCAGACTATCGCGGCAGCCAAGGAATATGGACGCTGCTCGAGCAGGGCAAAGACATAGGAGAGTACGATTTGTCTCTGGCCGACCCCACCTACACCCATATGGCGCTCTTTGAACTGCACCGACGGGGCATTCTAAAGCACGTACTGTCACAAAACTGCGACGGTTTGCATCTTCGTTCGGGGTTGCCTCGCTTTTCCCTCTCGGAAGTGCACGGAAATATGTACGTAGAGGTGTGCAAGCAGTGCAAACCGAACGCCGAATACTGGAGACTTTTCGACACGACCCAGTTCACCGCACGGCACTACCACAAGACGAATCGTCGATGCCGACGCTGCGGTGGGCCCCTGATCGACACGATCGTGCATTTTGGCGAGAGAGGCCAGCTAAAGTGGCCCCTGAACTGGGCCGGCGTAACACCCCACACAGAGAAGACTGATTTAATCCTGTGCATTGGCTCGAGCCTAAAGGTGCTTCGGAAGTATACGTGGTTGTGGGCCACAGATCGGCCGATCAAAAAGCGGCCTAAGATCTTTATAATCAACCTCCAGTGGACGCCCAAGGACAAGGTATCGACGCTGAAAATAAACGGTAAATGCGATCAGGTGATGATGCTGGTTATGAAGCACCTCAACATAGATGTGCCGGTGTACAACCGGCTGAAGGATCCAATATTTGCTCACGCAACTTTGCTGCTGGCCGACGAACAGCACACTGCTTCACAGCCAATGCTGAAGAAAACCACTGCCACCACCAAAGAAGAAAACACGGAGGAATCAGCGAGCAGCGAGCGAGAAAAGGAAACTAAACCAGAAACGAGTCTTTCTGCCAGTACATGCGCATCTGCACAGCAAATGTACCTTAACAACTTAATCCTTGCCCAACAGCAGAAAATTAGTACCAATTATAATATACTGCTAAGCACAGCGGGTCGTTCAGAATCGCGAGGATCACCCGGGCCCGGCCATTTACCTCCCCTGGTGCCCTGCTTGACGACATCTAGCGGTGCAGATCAAACGAAAAGCGAACCGAACAACAATCCGACCACAAGCAGTGAATCTAAATCAGCTCCATCGTCTCCTCCTGCGAACGTGATAAAAATCGACACCGCATCGAATCTGTTCGGCAATCTACGACACGTACTGACAACCATGAACTCTGTAGGATGTTCTGGCCTCTTGGACAGTAAACCACGGCCAGTCGATGAAGCTAAGAGTGCGGAAAAGCTAGGTAAGTAGAAACTACAATTCATAAATAATACTATAAACGCTTACATTAACTTCTTTTTTAGTACAAGTTCCCGTGCCACTATTGCTACAGCCAGGTGTAACATTAGTTCAGCAACAAGTAAAGGCAGAAAGCAAGAATATCCCTGAAAAGAGCGCTTCAAACTCAGGCCTTCTGAACAAGTTGCCATTGTGTAATAACATACAACTTATCGTGAAGCCGGTAGTTGTAACCAATCCGCCGCCTGGTTTGGTGCCGCTAAACCAACACCGTCCTGAAAATGTAAACCCATCATCAAGTTTCGTTTCCTCTGGTACTGCAGTAAATGAAGCAGAATCAAAGTTAAATAGTGTACCAAAAGTGGAACCTATAGAAGAACCATCAGTAGGATGCAAAACTGTGCCAGAAAAGCTTTTGCAGGAGTGTGTCATCGAACACGATGCTGGAAATGTCAAGAGTGAAAATACATTGGTTTCCGATGAAGTGAAAGATCAGAATGCATTTGCAGCTATATCGTCGGAGTTGCAGAGGACAGAAGGAAATAAAAACGAAAACATAGCTGCAACGGCTCCGGAACCCATTCAAATCAAACTGGAATGCACCCAGGAGAATGGTATGAGAGAAGAAATTCCTGCAAGGGATGAAGGTATGGATAAACCGACATGCGTTAAAGATGAATGTCTTGTGGATACATCGATTTCAACCACATCAGTACGAAACGAGTGCGTAGAAGGACACGAGAGTGTAAATTCTTGCGAAAGGCATAGCCTTGGAACCAAACAAGAGGATGTCACTGAAATAGAACCGAAGATAGAAGAGAACAAAAGTTCAGGAAACACTCTTGACTCAACCCCGGAAATGGGTGGAACATCACAGGAAACTGTAACTGCTTCATGTACAGAATCTGCAATGGAGCTAGCCGATAATATGAACGAGTTAAAATGCAGGCCGCTTGCAGAAGATGTCGTCTCTTTCCCCGATATTATCGAATGCATTACGATAGATTCATCATCTTCAGAGAGTAATTCTGGGGAGAACCAAGAGATAGACTTTGACGCAAATATTCCATGCTTTGCCGTTGGCACTTCTACTGTATGTTCGGAATCTGGCCCAACGCTTGCAACGGTTATGAATGAACGGTCAGAGCATACCGAACAACTCGGTGATAAAGAAACTAAGCATGAGGAAGAAGAACGCCGGGAAGATGACAAAATGGTAAGAGAAGAACTGTTACCGACACCGCATCCAGATAATACAAAAGAAGGTGAAACATCAGATAAAGAGTCATGTATTGGATCAGATATACAACCAGTAGCCACTTTATCGATGACTGTGGAAAATGATAACTTCGTTGGAAATGAAAATATGGCTTCAAATTCCGGAGCAATTTCCGACGCTATCGTCGCATGTGAGTTAGATGAACTGAGACACAGTGCTACAACAAACCTGGAAAGTGAAGATGAATCATCATTTAGCAGGAGTTTCCCGGAATATGAACAAAAACCAATTAGTCCTTCGCATTCACCGAAAAAGAATGAAGACCAGATCGATTGTCAGGCTGACGGCAGTTCACAAAAGGAACATCTAAGAATATTAAGCAAAGAGACTGGCTCACCAATTCACAGCCAAGAATTGGATAAACCAGTGTCTACTTCTTCTAAGGAGTCCTCAAAACAAGAAAAAGCTGAGTTTCCAAACGAGCCAACGCCAGATACTTCTGAAGATTCCAAAGCAAGCAACGTAAAGGGTTCTTTGAGAGAAACAACAAACTCGCCAGATGAGGATGTCATAAGCAGCCAAGAGCATGATGCGGCCCTGAATGCTGAGAATGTTATTGATTGTGAGTCATATGAGCCATCCAAAATTGTTGAAGAAGTGACCAAAACTGATCCACACACAGAGACAGTGGTAGAAGATTTATCGGTTGGTGAATTATCTGCTAAAGGCAATTCGAATTGCAAAGCGGAGCAAATGCCGTCATGCCATGAACAAAATCATTGCACAACTGTCAACCATTCAGATCAGTTGGAAGTGTCGAAGTTGTGTGATGTTTCGAACATGATCAACAACAAAGACGATCGGACAAGCTCGACCGAGAAAGAAACAGCCACTGTTACTGCTGAACAAGAAATACCGATAAGGAAGTCTTTTGGTGGGGAAGCGACAATGATCGATCTGGGCAGCGAAGAGTCCTGGCGCAGATATGAAACATTCGATGACATTGAAATGATTCCAGCAGATTTATGTGTAACGCCAACGAAAGAACCTAAAAGTTTTAATGCAACAGCCAACACAGACAGTACCCGGGAGGATGATCCTGATTGGAAAGACGAGAAGGTTCAGCATGATTCATCTGGGGAGGAAGTTGTCCAGTCAAATGCTTTCTCCAATGTTATGTTGCATTCAACAGACGTAGGATCTAAGACGATAATTGCTCCACAATCAATCGATGTAGACGAGAAGGACCATCACTCAAAGGACATATGTGGTGAACTGACCAGTATTGAATCAAACGATGTTGAGTCTTTATCTCCAGAAAGTAAGCGCTTAGAAGAAGATGCTTTGGATAATGTTGATTGTCGTAATGAAAGTGAACAGGAATCATCGGTTAGTGATGTACCGTTAAAGTATGAACCTGATAACTCTTTGCAAGTTACTGAAATTTCTGCACGACTGGTCACGAGGAATGCATGTTCTCCTTTAAAAAGTGAATGTTATCAAGAGCATATCGATCTGACTGCCAGTGATCCAGAGCTAGATCAAGCTGGAACAAGCGCAATGGATGATACAGCAGAAGGCTCAGCTAACAAAAGAACTTCCGAAGAGGAACTTCCATTAGAACATCCTGAAATTAGCACCGATGTTTTACCTATGGATCAAGACGAAAGATCTTCCAACTTCATCCCTCAGCCGTTGGATGAACATGCTCTGAACGAAAAAGAACCCAACGAGCAGATGGACGATACGAATAGAAAGGAGGATTCGATGTCAATTGAGTCCGACAACTTTGCTGAACCTTTTACAAAAGGTGAGTAGACATCATCAAAAACGCCCATATATGTTTTCTTTTTCTAATCCATACCATGATTTCCGCAGATTTTCCAAGTAACAGAAGCGATATTCAGGAACATATTGATCAAAGCACAGCTTGTGCAAATGATGTTGCAATGTCATGTGACACCTTAATTCAACCTTCCACAGAAAGTAAGTCCACATTAGACACGGATTATAAGAGTGAATGAAATATATAATGGCATACGTTGTTTTTCTCGTACTAGGAAACAATCCTGAAACCCTGGAGTGTATAGCAAAGAGCACAGAGTGTGCCCCACACCAATCGTCACAGCTCAAGCCCACACCGCAGCAAAACATGGTAAAAGTTGTGCTTAGCAATAGTGCGCTGTTAGAACTGTACGAAGCAGCCCCAAGATTCACCGAAGTTTATCCGCCAGCGCTGAAGTTGATAGCGCCGATCAAATATCAGCTGCCGCCACAAGTGGCTGCCAAAATAGCCGAACCCGTTATTGATCTAACGGAAGATGAAGTCCCCAAAAACGATAAGACTGATGTGGTTAACCAGGAGGAGCAGAATTCTACACAACCTCCAGTAACAGTGCACACGCCGGCCTCTAAACCGATGCAGATGCCATCCGCATTGCTGCTCACTGCACCGATGCACTGTAATGCGCTCAAAGTCACCCCCGCACCAAACGGTGCCGGTCATATTATTCCACCAACACCAACCGCTGGCGTGGGAATGACTCCATCGTTCATACCTTTTCAAGCTGCCCTTACACCGAACGCGACCGGTGTGGCCGCGTACATGCTAAAGAACAATAGCTTCATCAGCACGCAGGCAAGATTCCCGAACCTGTTAGGTTTTCCTACCGGCATGGGTACAAACTTAGTGCTGCTGACAAGCCCACTGAAAAGTCAAATTGTACCCGATAATGTGCCGACGTCTGCTTGCTCTTCAACGACTGCCACTCCAACCACACCCGCAAAATCCTTCCGACTTGAGTCGGACGAACAGACGGACGACGATGACGAGAGCCGAGTGAAGAAGCGTCGCTCTAAGCGTCTCGAGTCCGTGCGTTTGCACAAGCAGCTCGCAACACCGGAAAAGACTGACTCCGATACGGATACTACGATCGATCAGTCACCACGGGAACGGCGAAGAAGCAATCGCTCCAGCCGGTCCCTGGATGGAGCAAACGAAAGTGACGAAATGGGTGAAAGTAGTTGTGGTGGTGGACGGTCACGTAGTTTCCGCATTCGCCGGAAGCCGGAGTTTTTGAACATTAAACATCCAGAGAAGAAGAAGAAACGGTCGAATGACGAATCGTCAGAGACGGCCACGTGCTCGAAGCCTGCGGCGAGCGAACATGTGACAACGACAGCGGCGACAACTTCCACCACGGCGGGCCGGTTATTCACGATAGCTGCCCCAGTAGGCTATTTCCAGGCTCCATTCGCCGCAACAATTGGGACGAGCTCAAATGCTGCAAGTAAGTAACTTTGAACGATAAAATGTATCATTAATGCGTGCGGGGTTGTGCAAAAACAAACAAAAACACCTCTTGATAGCAGCGTTGTCAGCAAAAGTTCGTTGATACGGTACAGTACGTGCCGACTTTCTACAACATTGATACAATGGAAAAAGTTATTTGCATTCGGGAAAAACGAAAAGTATAAGGTCATTTGATAAAGCAGTAACAACAACAACAAAACCATAATTTAAATCATCTCACAACAATTACTCACGTAATACCCCAAATTGATCGTATTCTTCGTTCTCTTTCTTTGCTTACCAGTTATTTCGCAACAGGAAAAGTACAAACGTATCCTAACGTACTACAAGACCGCTATCCAGCAACACCAACAACAGACCAGCACCGCGAACGCCGCCTTGCCACAATGGTACGACGTGAACTACGCCTACTCTGGTCTGCACAGCATTATTCATCCACCGCCGCCGGACGTGAACCTGTGGGGCTGTGGCTCGACGTTGAAGCTGGAACCGCAGCAACCGCTGGAAATTGAGTGCAAATTTTGTTTCGAAAACTATTCCCAACACAGCTGCCAATTCTATCCCCCACAGCCGGCAGAGTTCACGGTCAAATCATACCGCCGCGGTAAACCAGTGGTTTGCGAATGTTGTGATTTCTCTGACGGTGAAAGCGAAAAATATCAGCCAGACATGCCGGAAGCAGCAGCGTCGTCCCTTGCATCGACATCGAAAGCGCCTGCCGGTGACGGTGGTAAGACCATTTCCTCCTCTTCTGCCGTTGAGCGAACCGATTTGCTAGAACAAAAACGACGCCCGCTGGCAGACGAAGAATCGAAGGAGACGGACGCTAGAGTGACCAAGCGAGCGAAGTGTGAGTCGGAGTCGGCAGTGGGCGATAGTGCGTCACCGTCCAACGTCACTAAAAATGGAACCAATGGTGCTGTGCATAGGCCCAAGGTCAAACCGGGCTGGTACGGAAAGGGCTACCGGAAGCACCTGCGGCGCAAGAAGCGCACAAGTCAAGGGTGAGAAGTTGAGCCAGGTAGTAAGTAAATTTACGTTTAGTTTGTGTGTTTGTCCTTGCTCTTCGGCAAGGACAGGGAAAGTAGTTTGCTGTAATTATTTCCTCAAGGTTAGCGTGCTCTTCAGCTCTATGGAACGAAAGATAGAAATAGGAAGGTGCCTTGAGTTAGGTGATAAGGGCCAACTTAAACCTGGACTGTACAGTTTTTCTTGCTTAATCTTGGTGTATGTTTATTTTACACCACAGTGTGTGTGTGCGAAAGCTACATTTGTAACATTTTCCTTTGAATGTTCCTTTTTTCATAAGAATTATCGATCGATCGATTTCTGTACATACTTGCTTCGTAAGTGACGATACTCAAAGCTCATCCTACTCCTTTATCGATTCCCTCGCGGAAGAATTATGACGTAGAGAGATAGATTTGTAGTCCAGCAGCACACAGGACAGCGGTTGAAACGTTTAATTAATTACATAAACGTGCGACCTGTTTTGTTTGTTTGTTTTTTACCTCCAAGCGTTTAAAGCGATCTCAACATTTTGCCCTGTAAAATAGTTTTCAATTTTTCATGCGTGTATTTTAAAGCTGCTGCATAAGCTATATTCCATCTTCCACATTTTGAATTGAAGCGTTCCGATCCCATCTTACATGTGTTGAGAATTAGAATGAAAAACCGACGTTTTTTCAGCAGTGGGAGCAAAGTTTTGATAAAGAATCAGTTCTATTTATTTCGCTGCATTTATGCTTAGGCGATGATCAGTCGTCAGAGTTTTGAAGGAATTTGGAAGTTTCAATGTAGACAAGCTAGCTAGCAGTGGTGAGAACTAAGGTAAGAGTAAAATCAACCAATTGGCCATGCTGTGGTGGTGATGTGCAAGTGGTACGAATAAAAACCAACTCCATTCAAAGTGCAACTGGGTTAAGCAAGCCATATTCCATTCCGAAAGCAAACCGAACCATATTTGATCATTCACTTCACCTCACAACTCAGCCATTCAAGGCAATTTGGTGGTCTGAAATAAATTTGTCGCTCTTAGCGGCTAGAAGGCGAGACGTGGGACGTTTTAGCAGGCAGAAATGGTCATACAGGGTATGAAGTGAATCAACGTGGGACGTTCGGAACAAGTTTGTAATGAATTTCGCCTACCAGTGGCTTCGTGGTGTTTTCAAACTGCCGTTAGTGTGCGTTGGCGTCGCCCCTCCTTTTGAAAGATTTGTTTAGTGCGGTCTTAAATGGTTACAATTTTATGCTTCAATATGCACGAGACGCCAGCCAGGCGGATGACGTTGACTAGATAATTGCCTTTTACGGACCCGTCCTACGCTCCGCTTGGATTGCTTCAGACTGCGCCTACTCCAAATATGGAACGATGTGACATCACGTGTGCCGAACACTACATCATGATGATCTCATCCCCCCATGCTCTCTGTCGCCCAGCAACGAGACAATCGTACCCGCGTTCCACTGAAACCAAAACCAGTTCAATGTCATCATATTTGTATTACTCAAAGCATAACATTCTTTAGTTTCTTGTACAGAAATAATTTATTCAATTATTTCCTCATTTTTGAGTGAAGGAAGAATTACGAAGAATGTACAAAGACTATCTTCCATCTTCCTTCAAATGTTGTTGTTGCTGCTGTTGCTGATGCTGCTGCGGGCTGCTGCTGCTACTGGGAAAGTACCTTTGTTTAGTACTCCTCAGCGCCTTCGCCCTCACCCTCGCCGGAGTCCATACCGACCTCCTCGTAGTCCTTCTCGAGGGCGGCCAAATCTTCACGGGCCTCAGAGAACTCACCTTCCTCCATACCCTCTCCGACGTACCAGTGCACGAAGGCACGCTTGGCGTACATCAGATCGAACTTGTGGTCCAGACGGGCCCAGGCCTCGGCGATGGCCGTGGTGTTGGACAACATGCACACGGCACGCTGCACCTTGGCCAGATCGCCGCCCGGCACCACGGTCGGGGGCTGGTAGTTGATGCCGACCTTGAAGCCGGTCGGACACCAGTCCACGAACTGGATGGTGCGCTTCGTCTTGATGGTGGCGATGGCCGCGTTGACGTCCTTCGGCACCACATCACCACGGTACAGCATGCAGCAAGCCATGTACTTGCCGTGGCGAGGGTCGCACTTGACCATCTGGTTCGCCGGCTCGAAGCAAGCGTTGGTGATCTCGGCCACCGACAGCTGCTCGTGGTACGCCTTCTCGGCCGAGATGACCGGGGCGTAGGTGACCAGCGGGAAGTGGATACGCGGGTATGGCACCAAGTTGGTCTGGAACTCGGTCAGATCCACGTTGAGGGCACCGTCGAAGCGGAGCGACGCCGTGATGGACGACACAATCTGGCCGATCAGTCGGTTGAGATTCGTGTAGGTCGGGCGCTCGATGTCCAGGTTGCGACGGCAGATGTCGTAGATGGCCTCGTTGTCGACCATGAACGCGCAGTCGGAATGCTCCAGGGTGGTGTGGGTGGTCAGGATGGAGTTGTACGGCTCGACCACGGCCGTCGACACCTGCGGGGCCGGGTAGATGGCGAACTCGAGCTTCGACTTCTTGCCATAGTCCACCGACAGGCGCTCCATCAGCAGGGAGGTGAAACCGGATCCGGTACCGCCGCCGAACGAGTGGAAGATCAGGAAGCCCTGCAGGCCCGTGCACTGATCGGCCAGCTTGCGGATGCGGTCCAGCACAACATCGACGATTTCCTTTCCGATCGTGTAGTGTCCGCGGGCGTAGTTGTTGGCGGCATCTTCCTTGCCGGTGATCAGCTGCTCCGGGTGGAACAGCTGGCGGTACGTGCCGGTGCGCACCTCATCGACGACGGTCGGCTCCAGATCGACGAACACGGCACGGGGCACGTGCTTGCCTGCGCCAGTCTCGGAGAAGAAGGTGTTGAACGAGTCATCACCGCCTCCGATCGTCTTGTCCGAGGGCATCTGACCGTCCGGTTGGATGCCATGCTCCAGACAGTACAGCTCCCAGCAGGCGTTTCCGATCTGGACACCGGCCTGTCCAACGTGTACGGAGATACATTCACGCTGTGGAGGAGAGAGGTAAGGGGGGATAAGGTGGCGAATTAGAACATTTCTTTTCATTTGGAGTTGCAGAGTCGGACTGTACTTTTGCCGGAAGGTATTGGCGGTTTGTTCATCCCTCTCCTCAACATTGTGGCCATCGAGCGTGCCAACATGCAAAATTATTCAAAGGACTTTTCGCTATTGCCTCAAGTGATTAAAGATTCAAAGCCAGAAAAGGGGCTTATTTGTCTATTGCCCACTGAGGCGAACCACCAGGTTCCCACATTCACCATGACCTCGCAGACCCCGACGACCTCTTTTCCATGCGCACTGGCTCGGTCTGTGCTTCTCGCGAGAGTTGCTTTCTTTTTCCTACTGGAATCCAAGATGGCACCGCACTGCGGTATGCGGCCCCGATGGTGTGACTCATCACCAGCAGGGGGCCACCATCCAGATCGATTTCGACCAACGCCCTTTTTTCTTCTATGAACATTTTTTACGTTTCAGTGCATTTTTGTCGCTTAATGCGCACCAAGAGCAGGTACGGGGGTTTCTTCTACACTAACGGTAATTGAAGCAAATAACTGAAGGCATCGTGGCGGGTGCCGAAAATAGCCGGCAAGCCAAAAAGCGGATGACGTGGAAGCACGAAACGAGGTTATGTTCGATGATGCCCCGAATCGGGAGCTCTTCTGCCGGAAGGGCACAATTGAATTTACGGCCATCATTCTGGTCCTCCCCATTGCTGTACTCACCATGTTGACTAAATGCCTTGGTTAACACTTCACACAGAAAACTGGAATAACTTCACGTTTGTACGGGATTCCGCTTGGCGCAGCTGACAAGGACGCTTTCCAAACAGATTCGGTTTGAATGAAACAGCCGCTGCTTTTCAGTTTTATACAATCGACAGGAACGCTCTGGAAACTGGACCGACCCGCTCTCTGCTAACGGTCTTTTCTCGCACTTGCCAATTATCGCGTGGGTACAGTCCATGGTTCGATACTTCTGGTGGATGAAGGCATCGCGGAAAGGGGGAAACCGATGCAAATGGCCTATTTGAAGGCAATAGGAGTGTTGTTATTTATGTGTTTGATAATGTGTGGATTGTTTTGAGGAGGTTTAAATAGAATTAATGCAGGAATTAGGCATTTTTATCGACATGTGCATCTCGGCAAAGGGGCGAGCTAAATGGAGAGATATCGTTGTGTTCGGAGAGAAAGAGAATAGCGGAAGGAAATTTGGAGAGAAAAGTGTTCACACGATCGTTCCATTTCATTAAGCAATGGTTAGACGTTGCAAATGGAATAACGAAATTATCGAGCAGTAATAGAAGATTATTTGCTGTAAAATAAAATGAAATCAATTTTATTATTTACCACATAAATCTTTATTTTATTTTGTTCTCCTAGTATTTTTTGTTTGTTTCTTGCCAAATGCTCTTTGATTATTCTTTCTAGCTAATAGGAACAGAAAATTTACATTGTAGGATGATGAGAAATATTCTCTCCATGTATCATGTCTAGCTATCTCTCAATATTAAAATATTCTCTTGTGTTCTCTCTCATATCGCTTTCTCTCAATTTAATTCGCTCTCCTGCCGAGATGCACATGTGGCTAAAAATGCCCAATTCCTGCCTTAATTCTATTTAAACCTCCTCAAAACAATCCATAAATGATCAAACACACAAATAACACCACTCCCATTGCCTACAAATAGGCCATTTGCATCGTTTCCCCCCTTTACGCGATGCCTTCATCCACCAGAAGTATCGAACCATGGACTGTACCCACGCGATAATTGTCAAGTGCGAGAAAAGACCGTTAGCAGAGAGAGCGTCGGTCCAGTTTCCAGAGCGTTCCTGTCGATTGTATAAAACTGAAAAGCAGCGGCTGTTTCATTCAAACCGAATCTGTTTGGAAAGCGTCCTTGTCAGCTGCGCCAAGCGGAATCCCGTACAAACGTGAAGTTATTCCAGTTTTCTGTGTGAAGTGTTAACCAAGGCATTTAGTCAACATGGTGAGTAAAACATTGGGTCAAACAAGCAAGGGGGAGGACCAGAACGATGTCCGTCAATTCAATTGTGCCCTTCCGGCAGAATCGGGGCATCATCGAACATAACCTCGTTTCGTTCTTCCACGTCATCCGCTTTTTGGCTTGCCGGCTATTTTCGGCACCCGCCACGATGCCTTCATTTATTTGCTTCGATTACCGTTAGTGTAGAAGAAACCCCCGTACCTGCTCTTGGTGCGCATTAAGCGACAAAAATGCACTGAAACGTAAAAAATGTTCATAGAAGAAAAAAGGGCGTTGGTCGAAATCGATCTGGATGGTGGCCCCCTGCTGGCGATGAGTCACACCATCGGGGCCGCATACCGCAGTGCGGTGCCATCTTGTATTCCAGTAGGAAAAAGAAAGCAACTCTCGCGAGAAGCACAGACAGAGTCTCAGTGCGCATGCAAAAGAGGTCGTCGGGGTCTCCGAGGTCATGGTGAATGTGGGAACCTGGTGGTTCGCCTTAGTGGGCAATAGACAAATAAGCCCCTTTTCTGGCTTTGAATCTTTAATCACTTGAGGCAATAGCGAAAAGTCCTTTGAATAATTTTGCATGTTGGCACGCTCGATGGCCATAATGTTGAGGAGAGGGATGAACAAACCGCCAATACCTTCCGGCAAAAGTACAGTCCGACTCTGCAACTCCAAATGAAAAGAAATGTTCTAATTCGCCACCTTATCCCCCCTTACCTCTATCCTCCACAGCGTGAATGTATCTCCGTACACGTTGGACAGGCCGGTGTCCAGATCGGAAACGCCTGCTGGGAGCTGTACTGTCTGGAGCATGGCATCCAACCGGACGGTCAGATGCCCTCGGACAAGACGATCGGAGGCGGTGATGACTCGTTCAACACCTTCTTCTCCGAGACTGGCGCAGGCAAGCACGTGCCCCGTGCCGTGTTCGTCGATCTGGAGCCGACCGTCGTCGATGAGGTGCGCACCGGCACGTACCGCCAGCTGTTCCACCCGGAGCAGCTGATCACCGGCAAGGAAGATGCCGCCAACAACTACGCCCGCGGACACTACACGATCGGAAAGGAAATCGTCGATGTTGTGCTGGACCGCATCCGCAAGCTGGCCGATCAGTGCACGGGCCTGCAGGGCTTCCTGATCTTCCACTCGTTCGGCGGCGGTACCGGATCCGGTTTCACCTCTCTGCTGATGGAGCGCCTGTCGGTGGACTATGGCAAGAAGTCGAAGCTCGAGTTCGCCATCTACCCGGCCCCGCAGGTGTCGACGGCCGTGGTCGAGCCGTACAACTCCATCCTGACCACCCACACCACCCTGGAGCATTCCGACTGCGCGTTCATGGTCGACAACGAGGCCATCTACGACATCTGCCGTCGCAACCTGGACATCGAGCGCCCGACCTACACGAATCTCAACCGACTGATCGGCCAGATTGTGTCGTCCATCACGGCGTCGCTCCGCTTCGACGGTGCCCTCAACGTGGATCTGACCGAGTTCCAGACCAACTTGGTGCCGTACCCGCGTATCCACTTCCCGCTGGTCACCTACGCCCCGGTCATCTCGGCCGAGAAGGCGTACCACGAGCAGCTGTCGGTGGCCGAGATCACCAACGCTTGCTTCGAGCCGGCGAACCAGATGGTCAAGTGCGACCCTCGCCACGGCAAGTACATGGCTTGCTGCATGCTGTACCGTGGTGATGTGGTGCCGAAGGACGTCAACGCGGCCATCGCCACCATCAAGACGAAGCGCACCATCCAGTTCGTGGACTGGTGTCCGACCGGCTTCAAGGTCGGCATCAACTACCAGCCCCCGACCGTGGTGCCGGGCGGCGATCTGGCCAAGGTGCAGCGTGCCGTGTGCATGTTGTCCAACACCACGGCCATCGCCGAGGCCTGGGCCCGTCTGGACCACAAGTTCGATCTGATGTACGCCAAGCGTGCCTTCGTGCACTGGTACGTCGGAGAGGGTATGGAGGAAGGTGAGTTCTCCGAGGCCCGTGAAGATTTGGCCGCCCTCGAGAAGGACTACGAGGAGGTCGGAATGGACTCCGGCGAGGGTGAGGGCGAAGGCGCTGAGGAGTACTAAACAAAGGTACTTTCCCAGTAGCAGCAGCAGCAGCAACAAGCAACAGCAGCATCAGCAACAACATTTGAAGGAAGATGGAAGATAGTCTTTGTACATTCTTCGTAATTCTTCCTTCACTCAAAAATGAGGAAATAATTGAATAAATTATTTCTGTACAAGAAACTAAAGAATGTTATGCTTTGAGTAATACAAATATGATGACATATCACAGATATTAGTGGAACGCGGGTACGATTGTCTCGTTGCTGGGCGACATAGAGCATGGGGGATGAGATCATCATGGAAATGTTCGACACACGTGATCTCACATCGGTCCATATTTGGAGTAGGCGCAGTCTGAAGCAATCGAAGCGGAGCGTAGGACGTTTCCGTAAATGGAATTTGTTTTCGTCGATGTTGATCTGGCCTTCGTTACAGTGCATACAATCGATTTCCCCATCCCTTGGTTATGGAAGGAGCAAACACTGGGTGGAATCGCAAACTCCATTAGCGATCACACCCACTATATCATGTTGTGGATATGAATCTTGAAATTATCTAAAAAAGTTCTTTTACGCTTCCACATCTCAATAAAGATCCTTCGAAAGAAACACTTAGTTCGATGGAAAAACTCTCTACATCGCTTGAACTTGGCAGTGATAATAAAAATGGAAGGAACTTTTTTGATCGTTACAGTGAATTCTGTTGGAGAAAAAAGCCTTTACATTTAATTCTGCTTTTCCTAATTAAACATTTTCAACATGTATCCCTCTCATTCCATGTATGAAATGTCGCAAACAATGTTTTCAGAATCACCCTGTGGTGCTGCATGGGCATCTACATTAAAATGAATTGAAATTAATCTATCTCTTTTGAGAGACAGCCTTTTATAGTCTTAAGTCATAAAAAATACTCATTTCTTTTCACTTTCAATTAGCTTACGCTCCTTTTTTATCTCTTTTCGGGCATTTGGGAAAATTTAGCGAGTTCCGAACTGAACTTTCATTTTCGTTTGACAACTGATTAGCAAACGTCAACTCGCGAGGTGGAAAGTTTGTCGCAAGAAACTTTGGTCCGGAGCACTCGCAGTGTTGTCGTGGGAGATAGATAAATATTAGTCTAATTATTCTAAGCGCGATGACATTGTGACGTGTACGCGAACGTGTGTGTACCTGCTGCCCCTGCCGCCATCGCTTCCGCACACGTTTCTGCGGCCCAGAGGGAGGTGGGCCACCTTCCCTTGAAACGGCCCGCTATTGATCGGGTGGAACACTCGCGCTCCTCGAACGAAGCCGTCGCCCCATCAGATGAAGCAATTCAACGGCTCCATCTCGCCGTCCTCGTCCTCATCGTCCTTGCCGTTCGCCAGTTTGGGATCGGGTAAGACCTCTTCCAAGCAGTCGTCCGGCTCCACCATCATCGACACCGGGATGTATCTACGAGATTGGCGGAAAGCGCTCCGTTCACCACCGTCGTACAGGATAGGCAACAGGACGATCCGGCTACAGGTACACTTTACCTGGGTGCTGGCGACACTGTGCGCGTTCCTGCTGCTGGTGCTGTACATCTCCTCCAGTCCTTCGTCGTTGCTGAGCGATGGACCGCCGACGAACAGCTTCCTGCGCACTTCCGCCATAGTGTACAACCACACCTATCCGCTGACCAGTCCGATCGTCAGCAGCGGTATCTACTCGTTCAGGGTGGGCATCATTGCGGATTTGGACACCAACTCGGCGCTGAAGAAGAATCAGTGGGGCAGCTACTATCTCAAGGGCTATCTCAGCTTCATCCCGTCCAAGCGTTCGATCACGGTGTCCTGGGACGAGGGCGAGGCGAAGGCACTGCAGTCGGGCTTTGCGCTCAAGGGCCGCGGAATGGAGCTGTCCGAGCTGGTGGTATTCAACGGCAAGCTGCTGACGTTTGACGATCGTACGGGTTTGGTGTACGAGATTGAGGGCGAGAAGGTGATTCCGTGGGTGCTGCTGATGGATGGCGACGGCCGTACGTCCAAGGGCTTCAAATCGGAGTGGGCCACGGTGAAGGACCAGGTGCTGTACGTTGGATCGATGGGCAAAGAGTGGACGACCTCGGCCGGCGACTTTGAAACGCACGATCCCATGTACGTGAAGGCCGTCACGGTACACGGAGAGGTAATTGCCGCGAGCGACGAGTGCAACGAATCGTACCACGCACATTCAACGTTATTCTCGATCATTTCAGGTGTACCATCTAAACTGGATTAACCACTACAAAGCCATCCGGAAAGCGATCGGCATCGAGTGGCCCGGGTACATGATTCACGAGTCCGGTGCATGGTCGGAGGTGCACCGACGGTGGTTCTTCCTGCCCAGGCGCTGCTCCCGCGAGCGGTACAACGAAACGCGCGACGAGCATATGGGATGCAACTTTCTCATATCGAGCGACGAAACGTTCCAAAACATTCGCGCAATCGAGTTGAAACGGAACGACGTACCGGCGACGCACGGGTACTCGAGCTTTAAGTTTCTGCCCACCAGCAACGATGAAATTATCGTTGCCCTGTCAACGGAGGAGCTGAACGGCAAGACGTCCAGCTTCATCAGCGCGTTCACCGTCGAGGGCGAGCAGCTGATGGTGGAGACGCGCATCAACACGGAGTACAAGTACGAGGGGTTAGAGTTTATCTAGAGCGCGGGTGCTGGGCGGGTTGGGCACTTGGGGTTGCCATAGTATTCCACTGTTTTTTGTACATAGTAGCCATGAGTCTGAATGTTCCCGCTCGCAGCTAGGCAGCTAGGTTAGACAATGACACTTTAATCCGCAACTGATACCGCTTCCTTGGCACGGGCCCGGTAATTGGGTCAAAACACTCATGTTCAATGCCAAAATAGATCATCACCTTGTTTGTTTTCTCTGTTTGTGTAGCATCAGGGTTAGGTACTCCCCCAAAGGAGGTACACAAGCAGGACATCCCTTTCGTGCAGGCTCGTGTGTTGGCAGGATGGCCAAACCATCTCGTTGTGATATAGTATTTCTGTTTTGTTCGTTGTACAGCAATTATTTTTAAATAAACACAACCATGTCGCTCTAATTCGAACGGTATTTCGAATGCTATAATCAAAAACCAATTTGACGGTGTAAAAAAAAAGGTTCTGGCTTGGGCTGATAATTTCCCCTACATACGTTTATGTGTGTGTGTGCCTATGTAATCCACGCGCCCCATTCCAGGAAAGCAACCAAAACAGAGAGCAACAAATGCCGGCACAATCGAGTAGGCGAGTCAAACGGAACACGAGAGAGCGAGAGAATGGAATCCTGTTCGCTCACGGAACACATTTCACCATCCTCGTGCAAGGAGTTCCGCGTACAACGGACGGAGAGATTATCCGTTGTCGTTCGAGTCAGTCACACCAGGACGGAGCTGCAATGCGACGAATCCCGTGCTTGGCCCTTTAAAAAAGCTGATTCCGAAGCACCGCACGGGTGGTACTCGAATTTGTTAGTGAAAACAGTTCCCTCTTCCAGTGCCGGTGTGCCTAAGTGGTTCGTAGTTGTGCGTACTTTCAGCGCAAAAACCAGCGATGCAAACACGGTAAGCCTTGCGTTGCCGCGTTTCCTTATCCATTTCTCTAATCGCTTCGGCGAAGTAGTGAAGCGTAGCTTAAGTGTTAGTGTCTGCTTCGTTTGGATGACAAGTTGTGAAGGTGTGAAAGTGTGAACCGAACCGCATGTTATCAGTGGGATGGTGTGTTTCTTTTGTTGACGTCGTCGTCGTCGTCCCTACGAGGTCATGCGGGTGGCCCTACCAATTTTGGGACCGTCACTCTGTTGTTAGTGCGAGCGGGGTTTAAAACAGTGCTGCCTTTTGCGTTTGCTTTGGTGTTTGTTGCTCAGTGCGTGTGTGGTGACGATTGCATAAAGTAGGCAGATTCGGAATTCCAGTGGCTCTGCTGTGGTGTACGGGGCGTGGAGCAACATTTCGGCGGATCGAAGCAACGCCTGCTATTATTAAACTGCTGGCTCATCTGGTATGCACTTGTCGTCGCACATGCATTGAATATTCGATCCGAAAATCGATCCCTTCACACCCAGAACACAGAACACATCATCTTCGTTTGTACGCGGGTTTGTAAATGTTTATTGAATTTCCACGTCCAAACCACCATGAGCAGTATCCAGTAGCCTAAACCCGTGCCAGGATGTGACAGTGTACCCGGCGTCGTTCACTTCGTGCTTCATTTCATGTCTATTTCTAGAATCGAATGGCAAATCGAAATGTAGCCGCTATCCAAACGCAATCATTATCAAGGGCTGTTCCATCGACATTACAATTCTCTTGCTCGATTCGATCGGATGCCGGAACCGGACGTTTTCCTTCCGCTCTCACGTCCGTTTCTAGTCGTGTATCCGGGTATGAAAAGCTATTTCAATCATGCAAAACTGTATTGTATTTTGGTTTTGTTTTCACTGCCGAAACATTCGCAAATAGTTGCCATTTTAGATGGACACTTTGACAGTGTTGCGGCGCTTTCACGTGCTACACACCGGTGGCCAATTTACTGCAGAGACAGCACGGGGTACTTTGCAGATTTGCGTGCCATGAAATAGTATATTGCGCGCCCCTGGGGACTTGGGGACTTGGAATAAAAAATCAATTTCCCGCACAAAGCGTTAGTGCAAGTTCGAACAAAAGCAACGAAACGTGCCCATCGAGCACGAATTCTTTGCAGTCCTTCTTTCCTTACTCAACGTCATCCATTGTGACGGCATGAAACGATTTTTTTTACCATTAAAGATTCAAACTTGTACAACGCAATGATGATGTCGATACAATGAGCTTCGCCCCATTCGACAGCCGCTCATTTCATGGTTCGTTCAATGGGTTTCTATGTCTTTTCAGAGTTTAATTACTGCCGACGGGTGGTTGTTATGAAACAAATCCTGCTCCCCGACGAACGATAACGCGCGAGCGGCCGAATGAATTAGTGCGATTGGCTAGAATTTGCTGCAACACAGCCAGCGTGTGTATTGATTGGCGCTTGATGGAATACGCTGTACCGCGAGTCACACAGCGAGCCAGTTAATACGCGGGAACCTTTGCGGGAATGTGTACCGCTTCCGCGCGAGAACAAACGATGGACGAGCTGCAGGATTGGGAGTACGTCAAGCGGGGCATCACCCTGTGGCTGAACAACATGCCCAAGGCGGCGGAGGACAGCTTCAAGGATCGCCCGTCCAGCGTGCATATTGTCGCTGGGCACACATTCATCTCGTTCATGGTAAGTAAATGGAGTGTTTTAACTCTACTATGTCTTCTTAAAGCACAGCATTCAGTAAGCTCAGCTGCAAAACAGCTTGCATACTAAAAGAGCAAATTGTTGTTGGTCAGTTTTGAATGTTTCGCTCTATCCATTCTTCTTCCTGCATCGCTTTGTTTCTTTGTGCACTGCTGTTAAGAGACTTTCGCATAGTCTGCATCCAATTTTGCTATCTGTTAGACAATCGCAACTGCAAACAACAATAAATATAGCAAAACAATAACATCTGAGCGCATACAACCCCTTAGGGCTGTGAAGCCTTGCAGTGCTACGATGTTGGTGATAGCAAATGCGCCTTGTCAGAAACAAGCACCCGAGAACATTGAGTGGAAATGGCCTGCCTGTTGTATAGGTGTACGTGCTCACTCACCGGATGAAACTTGGTTCAAGCCGTAGCGGGCCATGCATGAATCGGTTGCCATGGTTAGTGATGTAGCATGCTTTGTCGTTTGAAGCGAATGAAAGCAACCTTGCGCCTCCATCATCCCAAGCACACGCACACACGTGGTGTGAAGCCTCCGTCGGCGTGTGCTTTTGTTGCGTTCTGCTTAAAGGGGCAGGAACGGGCCAGGAAACAATAATATAACCGTTTGGATGAAATGGCTTCCATCCGTCCGTCCGTCGCACATGTTTTGTTACATTCGTCGTTAGAAGTGTCACTTGATAAATTGTTGCTACATTAACGAATACACATCACCCGCGACCGGGGCGGGGTGGTCTCGCAGACAAATTGTTTCCAGCGCACGGTCTACATGACGATGCCGGGTCAGAATACAATCTGGCTCCCTTGATGGGTAAACGAAAAAAGCGACAACAACTGTTTGCACTACACTCGAACAAACAACACGGTGGGCTGAGGACGACGACGCCTACGGGACGTTTCGCTTTTGTTGAAACGTTTGCTCATAAGTGATAAGTGAGTGGGGGGGGACGTAATAGCGTAAGCTAGAGGGAGGTAGAGGCAAGAGTTCCCTATTTTAGTGTGTCTCGGCGCCTAATGAATGAACCCGACGTCTTGTGACAAAGATTAATTAGCACACTCCAATGTTGCTGGGGAAATTAGATTGAAATTTTATTGCACGACTCCATCCACTGATGGTTGCAGGATGGTTTGTTTGGTGGTGTGGTTTGGTCTACTGCTTTTCACTGTGTGGTGTTGATTTGGGAAGGACTGGGATTTTAGAGCACCAGCCGAGGCAGCACTCCTGGGCGACGGATCCACGGACGGCGTATCCAGGGACGACGAATCACGGCAGGACGAACACGGCGATCTAGGATGGCGACGGCCTGGAGACGGCCAACTAGATAGCGTTTCAGGTAGTCCAGCTCCTGCTGGCGTTCTTCCAGTTCCTCCGCTACCAAGCGTGCCTCTTCAAGCTCGTCACTTTCTTCCGATTCTTCGGACTCGGATTCATCCGCCTCCTCCTCGTCTGCCTCTGCCTCCTCCTCCTGCTCCTCCTCTGGGTGGTCCTCGTCGGGTGATCCATCCTCCGGGACAGGCTCTGGAGCATCTTCGGGCAGTTGATCGCCACTTGGGGGAAGAGGTTGTTCGGCGTCATCCAGAGGAGCTTCTGGTTTATCGGCCAGCTGCAGCTCGTCCAGTTGCAGCTGCAGGTCCGATGGCACTTCCGGTACACTATCAACCTCGGCCCCTACGGCCAGACCGACGCATAGCACGAGAGCAAAGGCGTATAACTTCATGATGCTGTAGTAGTAGACACGTATCACGTACTGTACTTTCCACCTACAGATGGTCCCGCTTTTTATAGGAGAAGTTATTGTTGTCTTAAGGTAGAATAGTTACACTACTTGAAGCATCATTAGATTGAACATCGAACACACACACAAACACAGTTTGTACACAGTAGATAAAATTGAATCGTCGATGAAGTTGACATCTTGTCCTTATGAAGTGCTTTTGCCGGTAAACCCCACCATCATCGCATTACTCACGCAGTCAACGTGTTTCATTATCATATTTTAAACAGAAAGCAGCAACGTGTCTCATTCGCAAGATGAGTGAGTTGAATTTTTCATCAGACCGATTTCTTTTAGCATTGATTGAGGCTGATTGCACCGTGTAGTGTGTGTTCAATAATTCAATCCAATTTTCTTTTTCAGCATTGTCCTCATCCGAAAAGGCTTAGTTTGCATATCAAAGCATGTTTTGTTGGCTCTGGTGGGGGATGGTGATATAATTTCATGCAAAATTAAGCACAACGCACAACACAGAATAACACAGATTTGCCAACGCACTTTCTGCTCGTCTCTTTGCAGAACGCCGTGATATCGTGGGAAACGGAAAAGATGAACGAAGCCCAGTCGCGCCTACGCGAACTCGAGAAGCAGTGTGCGGGCGACGTTGGCTGGCTGAAATCGGTTCGATCGAAGCTGTTCGGCTCTAGTGAGCCTCGCAAATCGCTAACCGAGACGCTGGAGGAGCAGATAATTTTGGCCGACAGTCAGCTGTGCCTAGCCATACTGGTGTCGCTGGGCCAGGATATTGGTGGATTCGTCAAGGGCGGCTGGCTGTTGCGCAAGGCGTGGAAAGTGTACCAGCACACGTATCAACAGATTTATCAGCTGTATTCCGAACAGCTGCAATCGGATGGCGACGCGTCCTTTCCGCAGGCACCGCTGCGGCTACAGCAACAGTCGAAGGACGGTGATGCTGGGATGAGGGTTTCGCTTGACTTGGGCACTCCTTGTTCGGCCGATTGGACGGTACCAAATTCGACGCTGCAATCTCCGGACGATTCCAGCAAGTGGTATGCGTTATTAGCTGATTATATCTGCCGATTTCGTACATATTGTACTATCTGTTTTTCATTTCTAACACAGGTCATCGCACCTTGAAGCTCTGCGCAAATCGAAAACTACAACCTTTGAATTGCCAGACTCTGGCCGTGGAGAAGGGTCGTCATTTAGCGAGCTGACGTCGAGCGAGTCCGATCCGAGTGGCAGTGGTGGAAGCGTGAAAAAAAGCTACACCACAGACTTTGTCGGCATTACGAGCCCTTCGCGTGCTGGGAGCAGTACAGAATCTCTGGACCACAACGATACGAACGGACTGGAGAACGTTACCGTTGCACGGGATCGTTTAATGTTGGATCTGGGCCAGGGAAGTGCACGTCGTGTTAACGGGCTCCATGGCATGCAGCCACCACCAAAAGCAAGCCCAAACTGGCGGTCGTTTAATACTCCTGCTGGCGAGTCCCATGCCCCTGACGAAATACTGCCCGAAGACATTCATCGTCTGATGGGGGCGATCAGCTTCGGATATGGTGTGTTCCAGCTGAGTATTTCGCTGTTGCCGCCGAGCTTGCTTAAACTGATCAGCTTTCTCGGGTTCGAAGGGGACCGGGCAATGGGAATAGCGTGCTTGAGCTTTTCCCGCCAAAGCACCGACATGCGCGCCCCGTTGGCCACGCTGGCCCTGCTATGGTACTACACGATTGTGACACCGTTTTTCGCACTGGATGGGTCAAACTTGAGCATGGAAATTAGCGCCGCACAGGAGCTGATTGATGAAGCGAACGAGCAGTTTGCGAAATCTTCACTTTTCCTGTTCTTCCGGGGTCGTGTCGAGCGGTTAAAGGTAAGCCATAAGGGTAGGGAACACAATGTCAGAGAAGTGACACATCTGTTTTCCGTTGTAGTCCCACATTCAGGATGCAATACGTGCCTACGAACTGGCCTATCGATCATCGGCTCAGCGGGAAATCAAGTTGCTCTGTCTGCATGAAATCGGCTGGTGTCGGCTGATACAGCTGGACTACGGAACTGCGATGAGGAATTTTAAAGAGCTCAAGTATGAGGCTTCTTTATGTATGAGAAAGTGTACAAATGCTTACAAAACGTTATCTTCTTTCTTCCCCCCAGGGTATGCAGCCAGTTTTCCAAGAGTTTCTATTCCTACCTGACCGCAATATGTGAAGGTTCGTTTGGGCAGTTTTCCAACCTTGTCAAATGGCGGGCAGAAATACTGGAATTGATCAATCGCTCGCCGCAGAAGGTAAGTGTACAGGCACAGGCACAATAAGACAGGGTAGCTCTCATTTAATGCTAACGGCCCTTTGTAGGACTCGCAAATCGAACGGTACATATTTCGACGCTGCTTAAAGCTGCCGCGGGCGGAAAGTGGAGAGCAGCCCAAGTACAGCAGTTCCCTCTACTGGAAGTATCTGGTGTTTGAGATGCTGTTTCTCTGGAATGCACTGAGCAGCTGCAACGAGGAGCAACTGGCAAGCATGGTGGCGGACTGTTCGCAACCAACGGACGCATTCAGCGAGCCGATGGTTGGAATCTCCCGGTTGATTTTAGGTGCCTGTCTGAGCTGTCTGGCCCGCTACGAGGAAGCAATTGGCGCGTTTCGGGAGTGTATCTTCATGCGGGAAACGTTAGAGCACCAGGAGCAGCAGGATATGCATATTTCCGCCTTTGCATACTACGAACTGGCCGTGCTGCTGCTTCGCCAAGATGCTGCGGGCGAAGATGGCAGAGCAGAAGCACGCCGATTGCTTCTGCACGCGCAGCAACACTTTAAGAACTACGACTTTGATAATCGCGTCAGCGTACGCATTCACACTGTGCTGAAGAGGCTGGATTAAGGGGCTGCAGGCGGTCGAGAAGCGCCTTGCGGGAAGCATTTTATAAGTTTAGACGATATAGTTTGATAGTGCCTTATTTATTGAAACCACACACTAAATGTTAGCTTGCGAGTAATGGAGGTAATTTAGGCAGGAAAGCAAAAAGCCGAAAGCTATTCCAAAGAAGTGTGAAAGGAGCACGCATTTAACGGCGCCTCTCATTACGTACTTGCTGGTCAAGGAAGGTAGATAGGATGCCACACACACAGTGTCACAGTAGATAGATGCGTGTTTTTTTCTTTCTTGGTCACCAGTGCTGATGCAAAGTAGAAGCAATGTTGTTGATATGTCCCAATAATAATCCCCAAATACAATACAAAGCGCAAAAAGGTTCAACAATCGCTAATGGAAAACAAAAAGCGTAAACAGGAAACAATAAATTTTATACCAATACCAAATTTGAAGCAATTGTCCTATTGTTGAAGTCACAGAATCGCAAACTATCGCAATAAAAATAAAAATCCCTGATTAAGAAGAGCAGTAGTGCCGGTGGTTTTAGTTTGAGGATTTATTTTAAGTAATAGGTAATGCTGTGATTCGTGTTCGTGCTGTGTACAACAGAGTTCCCTCAACAGTTCGCCTGTGAGCTTTGTTTTTGTCGCTATATTAGAGTAACTATACCATTTTCATGCACGGTATCCGGTAGTGGTAGTGTCGATTCGGCCTTCGGGAATGTAAGGAACAACGTGTCTTTGCACTCGTTACATTGTTCTCGCTTAACCAAAGGGGATACCGGGATACTAAAAGGGGGTTAATGTAATGAGGTGAGCTTAAAACAAAACATTATGTATCAAAAATCTTTGCATGATCCTTGCATTCTTTGGCGGCATGAATCACTGAGACCACTTTAAATCACAATGCAGTTTTATTAAACTATTTAATATTTCATATTACACAAGAAACAGGGACAGGGAAACCCGTTTTCGCTCCTGCTCTTTTTGTTTGACAAGCGTTTGAGTTTTCCTAGTAATCCGTGATGCTGATTTGCTGTTATTACTACTTTGCTGATGTCCTTTGAACGTGACGGAAAACGTTTGTTTGACTAGAATCGTAACATGCTAACTTCTTGCTTCTCTCTCTCTCTCTCTCTCTCGCTCTTTCTTGCTCTCTGCCTCTTTGGTACCCTCGCCCTTTGGAAAACTGATCCTATTAGGATTAGTGTCAATAAGTGAAAATAGCGGCAGAAGGAGAGCTTTTGCTTATCCTTCCACCATTTGCATCACGATTGAGTGTGAAGTTTTGAAAAGGCCGAGGGTGTGCATTTGTATTTAGCGTTTAGTTCCATTGGATGGTGGTTTAACAGCAATGGAAAGCAATTCCATAGTTGAGTAATGTGTATCGTTTAAAAATATCTCTTATCCACCTACGTTCTGATTTTGGTCGTCATAAAGTCTTACAGTTTATCATTTTGTTGGTTTTTTTTTGTCAAACATTTTTCCTTGATGTTCTTTCTCTCTCTGCTCTCTACTGTCTGGAATCGAACGATCAAGCGATGATAAAATGGATGCGAGTGTGTGTTTTACTGTTAAGAGAGTTGTTTGTTATCTGGAGTTTAAAATTGAATGATTTGGTAAGGATATTTTTGCTCAATTCTGTTGGAATAATCGTGCAAAGTATTTGATTTGCTTTTGGAAATTTCCTTCTTCTGGGAAATGTGTGTGTTATTTATCTTCTCTACTTACAAAACGAGGTTTGGAATGTACACAGATAAAAAAAAAGATGCATTGTTGCAAGTGGTTGAGCCAAAATGGAATATGGAACGCGTATAAGCGTTTCCCACACATTCCGATACGCCTACTAAGTGTATCTATTCCAGGTAGAGGAAATGTAACTTTTTCCTCGTTTCCGAGTCTCTAGGCAACGCGAGGGCCCATTTGCGCAGGCCGGATAAAACGACCGAGCTGACCACTAGCAGCGCCCCGAGCACCGAGTAAAGGCTAGGAGTTTCTTTGAAAAACATAATCTGCCAGATGAAGGCAAACACGATGTCGGCCGAACGGGCAATCGCTACAGGACCGGCCTGTTCGTATTGCAGCGCGAGCGTAAGCAGTATCTGGCCGCCGAAGCTAAACAGCGCCAGGGCTATGACGAGAAACCGATCCGTACCGCACAGTGGCCAACAGAGCGCTCCAATGTAGTAGCACACCAAAAGCGTGTACAGCAAGGCAAAGGCGCCAAAGTTGGACATGATGACGGAGAAGTGTAACCCCTTCAGGGCGCGCAGCAGTACGTACGCGTTCGCACCGAACAAGGTCGACGAAAGGGCCGCCACCGGGCCCCAAATGTCGTAGCTGTTTTCCATGATCTGTTCGTCCACTATCGATACCAGATTGTCCCCGAACAGAAACGGTGGCTTGGTGATGAGCACCACGCCGATCAGCGTCAGGATAATGGTGATAACATTGAACATACCGCAAGCCTCGCGCAGGAAAAGCCGTGCAAAAATGGCCACAAACACGGGCGTCGAGAAAATAATCACGGACGCGTCCGCAAGCGGCATGTGGCGAAAAGCGTAAAAGCTAAGCATGAGTCCTGTGGTTCCGACGAAACACCGCAGCATAAGTATGATTCGCTTTCCCTCCGGGAAGAAGGTTTCCTCCCGATAGATTGCGATTGGTATCGAGGGAAGCAACACGCCAATGAATCTGCAACCATGGAAACGAAAGGCCATATGATTGGCTGGTAGGTAGAGCAAAATGGAGAATACGCATACGAACCTGAAGGTGGCCAGCTCGATGGGGTTTACATCAACAAGTCCTTTCACAATGACGGAGCAGAGTGAGAAGAAAAATGACGAAACCGTAGCAAGGATGATGCCCAGATAGGGGCAGGAGCACTGCAGCCAGGACAGTGACCGGTGGCCTGTGGTGCCCTGTAACACCCCGTCCACCAGCTGCTGCAGTTCAAGATGTTCGGGCATTTTGTCGTGTTGCTGTACTTCCCACGCGGGCTGCTGGTGTCGTTCCGCACGTCCGTCCGTCCGGTTTGGGGTTTTGAGCTGCTGAGCGTTCTAACAATTCTACTTGCAATTAGCTACAACCTTCCTCGACGCGGCACTACAAAAAGAAGGCTCCAGTTTACAAAGGCGTATCCTCGCTGGGTGCGACACGATAAACAAACCTTCGTTTCGGTCGCATATTTTTCTGCCACGGCGCTCTAGCACAGGACGGAACCGAGTAGTGGAAGAATCCGACGCACCATTAAACCATGTTGAATTCGGAACGCACTGTTTGTTGCTTGGCGGAGGCGGGGGCACACGGTCGGCACATTCACATTCTCTGCATGTGTGTTTTACTAAAACACGCTTTCACTACTTTTGCAACTAAAGCCTAGTGGGAAAAGTGTCTCCTCACTGTGTGAAAGCATTTAAGGATTCTGGAATCGATCACCGTGCACGGAAGCGGAGGTACGTTCACAGTCCTTTTTCACACTCACACATCAACAACACAACTGACGTTTTGGTACTTCTCCCGTTGACCGTTGAACGCACGCAGTGGAATGGGTGGAAAGCAAAGTAAGCCACTTTATCAACCTTTTCACTGATGAGTGATTTGTGTAAAATGAAAGATTCATTCCACAACTCGCTTTTGGGATGTCGTCGAGCTAGAAGAGAAATTAAAACATTCCCAAAGGATATAACCGCGCGTGTTCGAAAACGTTCGAAAAAGGAGTTCAAATTTCGGCACCGTTCGGCACACTTCGGGCTCGGTCGTTTTTGACAGCGGAGCAGTTTGTTTACCGTGCCAAAACAAGAGAAAAAAACACATCAACAAACAAACGGTCGGTGACTCGCGTGCAGTTTAGTTCGCTTTTTAGTTTTTTGTTAGAAATGTGCAACTGTTTCTCTAATTTTCACAGGTAGTTCAGTGAGTGCAAACACACCACCATCAGCTATCGTACATTAAAGGTAAGTTTATTATGCGCGTGTGTGTGTATACAAAAGTAACGATGTACAAAAATACTTGTATTTACGTGCGGCGCCACCCAGGTCAGCAGGTTGGCTGATGCGAATAATATTTTCAGAAGCGAATGCTTTTTTGTCCATTTGATTATGTGTAAGCGCTGCCACGGGTTTTGTTAAACGCCGGTGGAACCAGCGGAAGGGGGCTCGTTCCTCCCTCCCTGTTTCCGTATTGTACCTAGGAAACGATACATTTGCACCAGCCCCTCGTACGTAGCTGGTGTCCTGTGTGTTACTATTTCGGTAAAGATTGGATCGGTAGCACACCCCCCGGGGGGGATGGCGACGGGTCGAAGGAAGGGACCGCCATCATCAGCCCAAGTCCGCTATGACGTTGTCCAGGTCCGTCTGCAGCGTGCAGCACTCCTCGCGCACCTTGCTAATCTCGTCCTTAATACGATCGACGTTGGCCTGCAGCAAGTAGTTGCCCTTCTTCAGCGAGGCCAGCCGAGCCTCGTGCCGTTTGACTCGTGGTTCAAGGTTGATCTTCTTCTTATCATCCGGAGCATCCTAGAAGAGCAACAGCGAAAAGAATGCGTGTGAGACACTTAGCAAGAGCGAACTGTCCCGATGGCTTACCTCTGCTTCATTTTCACTCTCATTTTCGCTTTCCGATTCCGATTCCTCCGATTCACTCTCCTCCTCCTCTTCCTCCTCTTCCTGCTCGTCTTCCGGTTCCTCCGGCGGTGGTTCCTTGGCCTCGGCATTTTCATCATCGTCATCCTCCAGCTTCATCATGGCGGCCATTTTTTCCACCTCCTTCTGAAGCTTCTTATACTTCTTCTTCTCAGCCCTGGAGGCGAGGGGAAATGCATGAATGAGTCATTCCATCAAAGCGTGCGTTCCTTCCCCAGCAATACTTACTTGAGGGCATACTGGTTGGTTTTCATGGCATACTTTAACGCCTGCCGTTCGGCATGCTTTTCCTCCTGCTTCTCCTTCAATCTCGTGAGCCGGGCCTGCAGCATGTTGACCTCGCGGTTCAACCGCTTGGCCAGCTTTTCAGCCTTCTTTTCCTCGTCCTCCTCTTCCTCCTCCTCTTCCTCCTCCTCGGGCTGCAGCTCCGGTGAGCTTTCCTTCTGGGCCGACTCCGTCGCTCTGCGATCGTCCGTAATGCCCTGCGCCCAAATGCCACCCGAAACAAGGAATTAGTTTACGTACAGACCTATTCGCTTAAGCTACAACAACACACAAATAGACGAATCGTCCCTATTCTAAAGCCACCGATGCTCCAACTGCAAGATCAGCATTATATTGACGGTAAGCAGTGCGCGCGTGGCAGTACGCAAAGCTACTTGCGCATTCAGTACGATTACCAGATACGCCACAAAATTACGCCAAAACCATTGATCATTCCACATTACCTGATGCTCGTTCAAGTAGAAGTCATCGTCCGTTAAGCACTGCAGTTTAAAAAGGATAGCAACATAGAACGATTGATTAGCGTCGAGAAAAGCAATAGCGAGAAGAGGAAGCATTGAGAGAAGTGAAAGTTTAATGTATACTAGAATCTCCTATGACATTGTGTTGTTGTGTGTTAGCTGTTTCGAATCGTTCCGTTAGTGACAATTTGTTTGACCAATCCAAATGTAGCTAGGTTCAATTGTTAAAGTGTAAGATCATCCTCCGGCTGCGCCCCGTGCGCCATTGCGCACCATTACCTGGAGTTTGCGCTCAAGTTCGGCGATCTTTCGCTTCTGCTCTTCCGTCTGCTTGTAGGCCGTGGCCAGCTCCTTGGCCACGGTTTGATATTTTTCCTCCAGCTGCTGCGACTGCTTCTGCGCCTCCAGTGCTTCGTCCTTGAGCGACTGTATTAGATCGGACTGGGGACCGGTAACGGTGGTCCGTTCCTCGCCGCTCAGCGGGTTCCATCGCTCGCGGGACAGCTCGGCCTCGAGGTTCTGTACCCGCGCCTGGAGCCGTTTGTTTTCGCGCTCCAGCGCCTCGTTGTTGCGCAGCTCGTGCGCAAGCATCTGCTTGGTGCTCTGCAGATCGTCCCGCACCTTGTCGATGTCGTCCAGCTCGTCCAGCTCCTCTTCCTCGGCCGGGGGCGCCTCGAGGTTGGCGCGCGACTCCGACTTGGCCAGCTGCTCCTCGAGCGTCATCTGGCGGCGGAACTTGCGCAGGCCGCCGAGGATCGGTTTGCTGCGATCGTTACACTTGGTCGGTTTCAGCTGCACACCGCCCTGGATTTGCTTCAGCAGCTGATTGTGTGCCGTAGCCTTTTCCGTCTCGAAGATGAACTGATCCTTGACCTTGGTGATCGATTTGGAGTTTATGATCGGATGCGATCTGTCGGGACCATGGGTGATGTGGATCAAGGGAAGGAAAATAAAAACAAAAACCATCATCATTCATTGTACGATCGTGCTAGATCGAAGGGCAGGATCACGGAAATAGGATCTACTGGAAATAGGATCTAAGGACAGGGGCATTGTTACACAAAATCACACAGAAAGCAGACAAACGGGAACATCCAGATTAGGAGGAAACACAAAAATTGAAGGAAAACAAGAAGATCGCGGAAACTTCGAGCCGTGCCGGGGGATGGTTTGGTGGGCCATCTCTGTGGTGTACCTGTCATTACACTGAACGTGTCTCAGTTTTCTGCCCTGCTCAACCTCCTTCATCATGTCCGACCAGTCCGGACGTCGACGCGGACGACGTCTGCAAGAATGGAAGATTTATAGAGAATAGAAGGTAACAGTTGTTAGTTGACTATGACGACGACGACGACGACGAACAATTCACGAACACGATCTATTAGTGACGGGGTGAGTTTTAGTACACGTGGGTATGTGTGTGTGTGTCATTGGGATTTGAGGGTTGGTTGTGAAAGTGTAAGATCACATTGACGATCACAGACAGAGGCTTGCAAATGGACAAGGGGACAGAGTTGGTTGGTGATGAAGTTGTGATCATTCGTTCGTTCAGTTTTGCCTATCAAACTGCATTGGCAGTACACTTACTTTAGCTTGTCTAGCACCTCCTTCTGTTTGTCGGATATTTCCTTCTTTTCAAAGTCCGGCGGAGGCTTCAAGCTCGGCGGCGGTGGAGGCGGTGGCGGTATGTTCGACTTTGGCATCGGTGGTGGTGGCGGAACTGGAACGACACAGGCAGCAGTGGGTTACTTTTGGGTACTTTTACCATTCGGAAATGGAACGCTTCGAGTCGATGAATCATTCTCGACGGTGCGGCACCTTAAAAAAGGCACTTCACAAGCGATAACCGCAGTGCAAATAGCGCCAAAGGGCCACCGGGGGGGTTCTCCACTTGTTTGGACGGGCGGGGATGTAGGTTTCTAGCTCAAGGTTAGGTTCAGTTTGAACGCCATTAGCCAGCGCACTGTGTACTTACTTCTTTTACTGCTTTCCGATTTCAGCATCGACGGTTTGTGCGGATAGGCTTCCTCCTTCTTCGGTATGTCCTCCAGCAGCGGCTTCTCCACCTTTTTCAGCTGCACCTCGGGCAGCTTCTCCTTGACGCGCGGCGCCTTCAGATTGGAGGGCACTTTGCGCAGCTGCACGCGGAAGTTTTTGGCCGGCTCGGGCGATACCGATCGCTCCTTGGGCGGTGGATCTTGCTGCGGTCGGACCACCTTCTTCAGCGGCGGTCTGATGAATGGTTTCGGCTCCGGCGAGGACGACTTCTCGGACACCGACTTCGAGGAGGGTTTGCTTTCGCTGTCCGACTTGTCGGGGCTCCTCGTTGGCGTCACTTTGCGCAGCTGCACCGGCAGCTTCGGTGGTGGCTGCGACGATGCGTCATCTGGGCGCTTCAGTAGTGTGCTCGTCGGTTCGGGCTTCTTCGGTGCCGGCTTCACCGGTGGCGCCGGCTCTTCCTCGGATTCCGTTTCCGTTTCGTACTCCGTGCTTCCCTCTTCCTCTTCCTCTTCCTCCTCCTCTTCCTCTACCTCCTCTTCCTCTTCATCCTCTTCCTCGTCGTCGGACTCGGGTGTTGGTTCCTTGGCCAAGGGTTTCGGTTTCGGCTTTGCAACCTCCCGGTGTACCGTCATGACGGGTGTCGTGTTTTTGAGCCCTGTGGCCGGTTCGGCCTGTTTGGTGAGCGGAGGATTGACGGGCTTTTTCTGTGCCACTACAACAGGCACCTTAATTTCTTTCGACTGCAGCTTGGCCGTCGTTGTGGGCTTTGCCGCCGCCGTGTCACCATTTTCTTTGGCCGGCACGGTACTGCTGGCAGCCGGCTTCTTGACGGCCGTGGTGGCGGCCGCTGGTGACGAAGCTTTTGTCGACGAGCTTTCCGTTGCGCTCGCTTTGGACGAGGGCGACGATTCCTTTGTGTCAGTGGCGGGCGTGACGCTGGCTTTGCGAGCCCAGGCCGGCGGTACGGATTTGTTTACCGTCTCGAGACGATCCTTCAGCCACGGGGGGCGGCTGTTTACCGGCATTATGTACCGGTTGGAGTCAGGTTGGGCACTTGTGAGTCAGGTGGGCGACAAACTCAAGCTTGCTCTCGCTGCTTCTGATTCACGGTCAATTGTTTGTGGCACTGTTTTCTAAATGTACTATCGCTGCTACCGTTCGTTTTCACCAAAGGCACCGTTGTGGTTTTTTTTGTTTATGAATGCTGAATGCTTTGCTTTTAAAAATAAACACATTAATTTAGAAACAACTTGTATGCATGTGTCCGTTAAAAATATCTGTGATTCATCTGGGATGGCAAGTGGCTTTAAAAAAAAACTATCATAATGATCAGATTGATGATCATCAGTTTGTGTAGAAGGTGTGTATGGGTGTGTTATCAAAAGATAGAAAGAGAGAGAGCGAGAGAGAAAGGACAGAAACGTAATATTGTACATTGTAGCCACAAGAAGCTGGAGCAAACCAATCGACCAATCTTCTTGTCAGCCCGCAAGCAAGCAAGACGATCGCGGGTTGGATTTGCAATTAAAATTTTCCCCGCTCATCCGGCGCGTATGTCTTTCTGTGTGTGTGTTAAACTGTTTGGCTTTGTCGCAGCCGTTCCGATGACGTCTGCAGCATCAGTTTGTCACATACTTTTGCTTGGGTGGGGGTGATCGACGAAGAAGCAGGAGATGACAGAGATGAAATGTGGTATAAATAAAGGTGTACAACATTTGCCTAAAAATAAAACACCAAACGATCGTGGTGGTTTCGGAGAGCGCGCGCGGGGATAAAGTGATTGGCCAATGGTGGTGGTAGGGAAGGAAGGAAGGGGAGGGAGGGTGTGCAAATATTCGCCACGGTTTGTTTCTTATCGAGGGAAGTCGTTGCATCGTGTAAACGGGGAGCTTTTGGTTGGTTTTTATTTCATCTTCTTCCATAATACAGGTGGTCAATAATGCACACTGAGCTCTGTTGCAAGTTGCAATCCATTATCGGTTAATGTTTATCATTTTATCACGTAATGATCACAAACATCTTCTTCAAACAGTAACCTTTTCTCGATCCTCGCTTTCGATCGCGTTTGGGTGTTGGGTTGGAGTTGTGTTTTGCGCTGTTGGTATAATTCTTCAATATTTTACCTAACACCAGGAATAAACCTAAACCATTCACAGCACTAACCAGTACCATTCGTGTACGCTTCGGATCAAATCGCTTAATGAACTGATTTCCTAAATCAAGACCATTAGTCCAGCAAACCTATCGCAATCGAACAACTGCAGCAAATTTGCGTGGGAAAACGCCATAAAGCGTGGCGCACCCTTTCCGTGGCGACACAATTAATTCGCAAAGGCGGCAAGTATCTGCTCATTTTAATTTTGCTAAGGCGTTGCCGGACGTGTATCTTCTTCCAATCTCCCCCATTTGCTCGTCCATGACATTGGCGGCTGTGTATTGATGCGCGTCTTTTGTACCCTTGAGATTATTAAGCGCGAGAGTAGAGCGTAAAGCCCTTGCCTTATCTTAATTGAGCGATGAATATAATAGGAGTGATTAACTGTGTTTTACGAGGTTTCTACTGTCAGCACCCTTTAGACGGCGGTGACGGTGGTGGTGACGAACTAACCTCCCAGTGGATGTCGCAGCACGCTCTACCGTTCCGTGCAATAATGCGTAACGTGAGGCGATGTTTGTTTGTTTGTTTTTTTTTGTAAGTTTGCTAAGAATAACTCCTGCTCAAAATGCTTCAAATCTACGAAGAATAGCTATTTAAAAAAGAAAACAAACCCACACACACACACTCACACGTGTCTCATAGAATGGAGGCGTACGGTCTTTCACTTCGCTTTGTCAACAACGCTACGAAGCACGGGAGAAAGACCGGAGTGCGAGGGAAAGAAGGCACGAAATCGACTGGACACCGTCGCACGAAACATTTGAGTACGTAGTTTAATTTAGAAGTGTCAGCCAGCTCCTCCGTTCGCACGATTTAGTCAGCCTCCCTCCGTTGGACCTTCGGAGCGGAGTCGGGGGGAACGATGTTAAACAAAAAGGTCAAGACGACAGTTTTATTGGAGGCCGCTGGGGCGGCGCAGTGGCCATGTGCTTGCTGCTGAAGGCCACTAGCAGCAATTAAAGTGACCCACCCGCAAAGGGGTTTAACGGACACGCACCCGCCTGCGAAGGATTAACCCACTTTGGGGTGCAAAACAAGGGAGAACTGTCCATTTACGATCAAATGATCCTCGAGATCGTGCGCGACACGATCGTCTGGTTAGGTTTGAGAGTTTAAGCTTAGAATATTTACATTGCATGTCGTCTGGCCACGGACATGGCCGTGGAATACGGTGGCGCACTGATTTGGCAATAAATTTTCCCGAATGACGTCACATGGAAATGGCTGTCCGTGGTATCGCTCTATCGGCGTGTGTGTGCGTATGTCTGTGATATCACTTCACGTTGTGTGTGTGTGTATGTGCGCATGTGTGTGTGTGTGGGCCGACAGATATTTGTGGGGGTGTGTGTTAGTATGAGCATAATTTTACGAAGAATATGAACTCATCAGGAACTGTTCTACCAGACTTCAAATCACAACACACAGTAATGCTCTCGCAACGTAACTGGGACGGTGTAACCACACAGAAAAAAAGGAACTTGCAATCTTCTTTTCCGAAAGAAATGTCGAAAATTTCACTCATTCAGAAGTGGGTCAGCAACACGTCGAATTCCGCACCCGCTAAGACGACGGATACGCCTCCCTCTCGCCTCGTACTTGCTGCGCACACGACGGATGCACCGTCGTCACACGTCGCCACAATCCCACGTTTTTTCTTGGTTTTGGGGAAAAATTACACATCAACACACATGCACACACGCTCACACACACACTGAGTGGCACAGTTTGCACTGTGATAGTGATTTTTACGTTTTGGTTTTACGATCAAACGATCGAATTGTGCGAATTTTCCTACGCACATTCACCAACACGCCGATCAAGAGATCATACCACACACACACACACACACATACACAAAACAGCATACCAAACACACACACACGCGCTTTCCCTTGCGTGAAGAATCAGGTGAAATTGAAATTCTTGTCTCCACCTTCGTGTGTCGTAGCTACGTCTACGACACGACGGTGCGTTACGACACGGGATTTTTGCACCACGAGAGCAATCGGTGGAGGGTCTTTTACACGCACTTTTGCTAACCCGCCCCTGGAAACGACTCCACTCCACGCTCCAAAGATCACATTCTTCACATCACAGCACCTCCGCGACGGGATTCGGTTCGTTCGGAATGGAAAGATTTCCAACCCGCTTGCCCGTTACCCCGCTTACCCCAGAAGAAGCCCGACACTGCTCGGAATACCGATGACGTGACTGACGGTTTGTCGCACCGTGTGTAGCCGTTCTTTTTGCTCTTTTTTCTTCTTTTTTTCGTCCCTATTGCTCTGTACCTATCGGAAAATGCACCCCCAGCACGGCACTGCTCCGGAGTGGTTGCACTGCGTACGTCGGTGGCGGACCGACCATTGACGACTGGTGCTTCTCACGCACGCACGATCGCAGCGCACGGTCGCGAAAATGGTTGCGAGAGATTTGCCCCCAAAAAAAACCCTCGGCCCGAACGCCCAAAATCACGAGAGTTTCCCCCGTTGCTGCACGCTCTGCCGTGTATTTTGGCGCACACGACGACGGTTATAAGGTGGTTTTTCCCGAACACAGTTTTTCCCCTTGCCTGCTTGTCTCTGCTGCCCACACACACATACGTACCGATCGAGTTGTGGTTGCTGTTGTGCGCAAGAAATGCACGCGCAAAGCTAAAATTAAAATTCTTCTTGCTTACTTTGGTCGCTTGGTGTGGTGATCATTTTCGGTGGTGTGAGAGAAGGACGGGGCGTGTCGGAAAAGCGGGGCAAAAAAATGAGAAATTATGTCCATTTTCTTTCGCACGATCGTGATCGTGGCTCCCTTTCTGTGGGGTTTCCTTCTCTCTCTAACTCTTTCCACTCTCTCCACTCTCTCGTTCTTATGTGGTTGAATTCACAACGCCAACAGGCCTCCCGGCACACGTCACGAAACATCGTTTAGGAAGATCATTAGGATTTGCTTTGTTTACCGATCGTCGATTGTGGCATGCACGAGCGCCACCCTACATTAGGCTGGGGCTGTTTTCTTGTTGGTGCTGGTTTGTTTTTGTTTCGCATCGACGGAACCCGCGGCCGCAGCACCCCAAACTCAGCTGATTTGGTGCCTTTGTACGCAGTGGCCACCGTGTCAAGTTAAAATTAAAAAGGGATGCCTCAGTTCGATTCCGGTTGCGGCAATGAGGCCAAGAGCAAGATGGCAAGAAGCTGGCACATAAATTACGTGATACAGCACCTAACATACGATGTGTGTAAGACCTTGGTGGTTGTTGTTATAAGGGTCTCTGATTCGTGCAAGGGCATGCCAGCGGGAACAGATGGTAAACGTGATCCTTTTTCGTTACTAATCGTTGAATATGTTTTGAATTATTTTATTACAAAAAACACACACTTTAGGAACATGATGGTTACCGTATGCAAAGGAGAGGTAGCGCACGTTAATAAGCTATTAAGAGTTTCTTCAATACTTGTAGCATGTAGGGGCCGGTTCCGTTCGCCACTGTCAAACACTGTTCTGATCGACAATGTCCGTCATCGGATCGAAATGGGGCCAGGTTTTGATCTCCTCGAACAGCCGATCGCCCGGACATTCCGTCGTGCGTACCTGCCGATGCCCGAGCAAGGTGTAGTTCTTTGCAATCAGCCCATTCCGGACACCATACTCGATGAGGTTTTGGGCGGCCGTGAGCATGTTCTTCGGTGGCAAATCCGCTGCAAAGAGATCGAAATCGTCAGTGTCCTGTCCTGCTACCTGGCATTCCAGCGCATTTTTTTGTTTCTCACTTACCAACCCAATCACCGATCAGACAGATCCCAACGCTGCGGTTGTTGTATCGGGGCGCATGAGCGCCAATCACATTGAATCCCCGGCCCTGGTACACGCGCCCGTCGCCACCGACCGCAAAGCTGTACCCGATGTCGTTCCACTGGCGCTCGTCCTGGTGCATCTTCTGCATCGATTGCATTGCCGCGATGCACTGCAGCCCGTTGTAGCATGCCGCCGGCCGGTACGAATGATGTATGATGACGTACGGGATGGGACCGGCGAAGTGTTCGATCCGTTTCGGTGGCAGAGCACTCCAAAAGTCTCGCGTCACGTAGGGCACCGAGTCTGCAAAACAATAGATGAGGGTTAAGCGTGGAAATTTGACCTTGCTCTGTACGTCATTGTTGGTGCAGTAGTAGTATCGGAATCGTCGGAAAAGGGAAAAAGTTCCATTACCGCAACACGAATGACTGCAGCATGCAGCTGAATGACGGAAGCAATGATCACGATCACGTACACGATCATGATTAAACTGTCCAACTGGCAGTAGGCTCTAAATATGCTGGCATTTGAGTAAACACAACTTGTACTGCCAATTTGTAATCTAATGTTTGGTCAGCTGTTTGCCAACGTAAATGGTATTTCAGTGATAAGAAATTCATTTACAATTCAGTCGGTCGATCGTTCGACGTCATCGATAGTATGCAAAGGTCATTGAAAAGAAATGAAAATGTATTCTTGCAAAAAGGAGCAAAAACAAAACTAGTGAGTCTGCTAAGCAGGAGTTAAAAAATGACAAATTCCTCAACCACTTAATCCTGCATTCTTCGTGGTAAAATGAACCCACCAGCCAGGGCTCTTCAGTGCAGGGGATTTTTAAAACTTGTACACACACAGGTGACGTAGAGATGATGACCGTTCGCACTGGCCTTCCACTTAGCAAGCCGCAAACACAATGACAAAGTGTGTGGCCAAAGCTTGTTTTTTGCTGTCCATTAAGGTAAATTTGATTCGTACACACAAACAAAACAAAACAAAAAACACACACTTACCACATGCTTTACTATCAACCGCAACGTAAAATAGGGTAAATGCTATGACGCCGAAGTAGTAACAAAAGTCTTTCACAAAGTCCATTTTGTTGCAATAATTTAGTGCACTAACTTCTGCGTTAAACCGTTCCGAAATCGCTTCTTGGACAATCTTTCTCCTCACCGCCACTGGAGTTTTTTTATAAGCAGTATTTTCGTGAGGAATTTGTTGTACGGTGTTGTGTGCGTTGGTGCGTTCAGCAAATAAATCACTGTCACTACTGTCGGGATAAGAACCACGGGAAGGTTACCGATTGCACTTTCATGTCTGTCTGCAGGTGCGGTATCTAGTAGCCTGCGCCTGAGCTTGACAACGCAACCCAAAGAGCAGCCCCACTCGATCGAATTATTTGCGTACAGAGAGCAGTGTCGCGCGTGGTCTCGACGCGATTGTTGATAGCGTGGAAACGCGAAACGTATTGTTTTTGTTCGGCACGGGATGGCGCACAACTGGTCGGTGGTACGCACTCAAGTACGCGCACTTATTATCGCGGATGGCTCCGGCGCAGGTTGAAATGATACTGTGGCGGACGAAAGCAACCGGCTGGCGTTAAATACAACACGAGCTGCGTTACCAATTTCAGAGACAACACAACATGAATGAGGAGCACCGGATAGAGCGAAGCGTTGTGTAAGCGGAATGTGTGTGTACCGTGAGCGCGAGAATGGCGCGATTACTGAGAGCAGAAGAGATCAATGAAGATCCCCGTCAAGTGGCCGGCTAGAGGGAGGAATGGGAAACACGGAACAGGTTGCGGCGGGATTGAAGGGTTTGGGCTGTGAGAGATCGGACAGGTTCAACCGATTGGAGAATGGCTCGCCTAGGGGTGGGTCGTGAATGTCGGCGCCCATTTCCCAACGCTCGTTTTTTGTTCGCGGGGAATCACCGCGGGCCGTGTGTGATACGACGCTCGGAGATAGTTGTGTTGTACCATGTGCTCAGTAAAGGATAAGCTGCCGAGGATCGGAAAATTCCTGCCAATGATTCATGTTGGCTATTAACTGACCTATCGCTTAGATTGGACTATGTTACACAGCGTTCGATTGCATGAGATTTATCTGTTACCAATGAAGCATTAATATTTGTTCATGTTCAACTCCCGTTTCATGATCATATTTTCTATGGCCGATTTTGAGGATGGCGCTCTTTATAAAAAATGACACTTTTTAGAAATATTATTAATGAGAGTATGTTTTTTCAATAAAAGTGACAATAACTTTCTGGTCATTCGTTTACCGGTGGGAGGGAATGTACCGTTTATGATTGTGCCCATTAGGGGTGGAACTTCTCACGTGAGATACATCGGGGGAACTCAGTTTTTTTTTTTTGCTCGATTGTGTTTGTAGAGTATCGCCGGTTGTGTTGTTTACCCTTATAAATGTATGTATATGCTCGCGAAAGTAAACGAAAGCGTGGCGGTAAAGTACAATAAAAAATAAATACAAAATGAATCATAACTGACCGTACCATCTCGCGAGGGTACTTGTTGATTTAGTTCTTATCAAAAGTGGGATTTATTTGCCACATTATCAATGATGGCGCTACCGTGAAGCAGCAGCGGCCAATTGAAAAGATTGTTTTGAGATCGATACAGTTAGGTAGCTCTGTTTTTGTTTAAATGATCGATTATTTCAACTACTTTGGAGAAGAAATGAACAGCAATAATGATGATATTCGACTATTCTGTTTCTCTTTTAGCTTTATCTGAATAGTAACCACTGCACCATTCCTCCATCGAGATCATCACGCGTGCAAACGATCGATATCGTTCGGTTAGTTGGCTCTACAGAAGAATGCGTAGCGCAAAGTTACAGGCAGCGCTGGTGAAACGACGGGAAGCGGAACAGATCAAGTACCAAAAGTCAGCCGCCGTAGAACGGTACTACGACCAGTGGGGACGCATCACGAGCCGGTACGAGTCATGGACCACGCCCAAGTACTACCGGGAAGCGGAAGAAGCACTCCGGAAGCGAGAGGATGAGAAGAAGAAACAGGAAGCACTGGAATTGAAACGTGCCCGTCTAAAGGAACTTTTACAGAAGGAAAATGAGGAGCTACAAAAGGAGATGGAAAGTACGCGAATCACTGTTTGCGGTACCGGTAGAGCTACCGTGGATATTCAAAATTTCCCTTTTTTTTACTTTTCAGATATATCTCGCCCAAAACCGAAGTCAGTTTCAACTGAAATCCTGGAAGGAATCCGATCGCGGTTGCACAGTGCGGAAGAAGCAAAGAAGCGCATGGACCTGGAGGCAAACTTGTACAGCAAGTGGCGCCTTGGCTTTGACAAAGACGCAGTGATAATGGACTCGAAAACGACACACCAGGCGATGGCCAAGCTGAACTGGATCGATCGGCAGGTGGAGCTGCAACTGCAGGACGAAAAGGATCGCCGCGAGCAGCAGGAACGGCAGCTAAAGCTATCCGAGGAGGTCCGTCGAAGGGAGGAGCTGATGCTGGAAAAGAACCGAATGCGCGAGCAGGAACTGAAGGAACTTCGCAGCATGCAGGAAATGCACATGGCGGAGCTGAAGTCGCGGGAACAGGAAGCGAACGAGCTGAAGATGTACGAGGTGCGGTTGAAAACGAAAAAGGAAGAGATGGTCAACGAGTTGGAGCAGCTGCGCGTGTACAACGATGTGAGGCGCGACCGTGTGGTGGCGATGCATAACTTAAGGCGCATAAAGATGCTGCTCCGCGAGCGCTCGGAAGCGGTGCGGAACGATCTGCAGCATGACATTCAGCTGCTGCAACGCATCAGCAGCGATAATCCCGCATCGTGCGACAGTGCGGAAGGGATCGAGTACTTGCGGCGCAAGTTTCAGCTCCAGTACGATCTGGAGGTGGAGCAGCAGATGACCATCGAGGGCATGTACGAGTCGGAGGCGAAACACAGTTTGGCCAAGTGTGAGGACAAATGGAACAGCGAGGCGATCATTCGAGAGCAGCAGCTGCGCTGCCTGCTGGAGGACCGGCTGATGGACTTCGAAACGAAGCTGGTCGACTGTACGCAAAGGCAGCGCGAGCTTATCGATGTACGCGAGCAGCACATCAAAGCCATCGAGGGGGCCAATCAGCGGCTCAAAGAGCTGATGTCCGATAAATCGCGCGATGAGTTTGTCACCTCGTCCAATAACACCGAACTGCGGGACCTTCTGGTGCAGCGTGGTGGTGGTGGCGATGGCACGGATAGAGGACACCCAATTCCGAGGCGACCCTCCACACAGAGTTCGCAGCGGAGCAGCACTTTTAGCAGCATCTTTCCCTTTGATGATTATTGCAAGGAGCTGAAACTGACTGAAAATCGCACCGGTAGACCGAACGGCGGGACGGTTGGGGCCCCCGAAGGTTTGACGGCGCCTCGGTTTGGCAAGAAGAAGGTAGCCTGGTGCTAAAACATGACATACCACACCGTACGATAAGACGCTGTTCTGACGATAAATCGAGCTTAAGGAGTAATATGTATTTTTTTAGAATTTTTATAGTAATAATTTGTGGTGTGCCTTTTAAACAATATATTTATTTTATACAGAACACTCACGTTTTATGCGTTTCAGATTTTTTTTTTTATTATTTTTTAAATTCTACATCCATCAACCCACACATTCCCCGGATCACGTTAATTTGACCTTTCAAAAAGAGTATACCATATGAATGTTCGCGCGTGTGTGTGTGTGTGGGCGGGGTGAATGAAATGAAAGGATTGAGCGAAGAAGAACGAGAGGTCCGACGTGAGGTTTTCCCTCCCAACCAGTTCCTGGCCACGTAAACGCACATGTACCATTGCTGCAGAGTACAGACATGCCCAAGCGCACACGATATTATGGTTATGGTACTGACACGGGAACTACAGTTTTGCATTCTGTGATTCTGGCACCGGAGGAGCTGCATCGTGCAATGATAACGATGAATGATCGAGGAGGAGTTTGCATCGCATTCTGTCTACCTCTTGCGGTCTGGACTGCTCACACCACAACTATGTCTAGAGGAGATACGAAATCCGCAAATAATGTTTGTTTAGCCCTGCCTATTGGTGTGTTTACGTATCATAATTTACGTTACAACGACTTGGTCGTCAGCAAGCTTACGCGAGACACGATAAAACAATATCAACTATGTTGCTGATGGAATGATGGGCGGTAATTGGTACGACGACTACGCTCTCCTGGACGCATGGCCATTGTTGTTGACTGTTTACATGCGTTTATTGCTTTTTCGGGGCCACTTTTTCAACTGATTTTAGCAAAGGAGTCTGTGTTGAGCCTATAGAAAAGGATCGTAATCCAGATGGACGCGTAAGGAATGGTAAAGGAAAACTTCCCCTACCCACAATTCCGCTACCCTGCCGCTGAAGTGTTCTCACCGTTGTGTTTTGTGGCTTTGCACAAAAATACACACATGATGGTAATGGGGGTTTAATGATGACATCTCTATTTCCTAGAGCGACGCGCTTTGCTTTACATGTTTCCCTTCCAAAAAACAGCTACAGCCATTGTCGAAGAATATTGAATGTTGAGTTCTAGAATTCCATGCTCTTCCGAAACCATCGTTACTCTAAAACAGAAAAGCCTAACATTCGTTTCGAAGCGATTTCCTTTCAATTGCTTTTGTTTTCCTTTCGTTCGAATGGATTTGTGTCGTAAAATACATCCTAACTTACGCAGTGTGTGTGTGTGTGCATTCTTAAAGTGTAAGAATGCCTTTTTTCAGAAATCACCACCCTTGAATCGGTTCGATCTGAGAATATGTATGACGAATCCATTTTACAAACTCCATGAGCCAACGTCCGCGTGAAAACGCTTCGTTTGTTTTGCGCTTTTACATTTCGGGCAAAATCAAGTGAAGAGGAGAAATCTTTCTCCCTTCCACCCCATTTCGGTGTGTATGTGTGTGTGTGTGTGTGTGTGAGAGAGAGAATGTGACGTGTAGTGATGAATGTTGCATTTGCGAATCCGTTGTCCCTCGACACCAGCCGTTTACATACATTTTAAATAATAATAGTGATAATTATTATTTAGTGTGTTATATAAAAAAGTAATAATTATTAATAGGACTATTGCAAGGTCAAAACAGATTGCACTTCGATAACCAACTCGGTGCCTTCCGTGGTTCGACCTGCGGCTTAAGCTGATGGCCACCTTTCGGTGGGTTGTTTGCTTCCTGCAAAGAGAACAAAGAACGCATGAAACGCGTCTCGCAAAAGGGGAAAACAAAGGAAAGTTTCAAATCGATCGCCCCTTACCATTCGCTTTTCCATTTTACACTTAATATCCCGGGCAAGAGTGAAAAACGCGTCGTCCACGTTGATGCTTGCCTTCGCAGATGTTTCCATAAATTTAATACCATACTCTACAGCTAGCTGTTCACCACGGACTCGGGTAACCTGAAGGGCAAAGGAAGGGAGAGGTAGCGTGTTAATTTCGGTGCTTTTCCATGCCGACCGCCTTTTTCCATCTCCGTGTTCGCGTATACCTGTCTTTTTTCATTAAGCTCACACTTATTGCCGAGCAGCATCTTTTCCACGTCGGCTGCCGCATTTTCTTCGATGTTTCTAATCCAGTTTTTAATGTTCTCGAACGATTTCTCCTGTGTGATGTCGTATACCAGCATGATGCCCATGGCTCCCCGGTAATAGGCGGTCGTGATTGTACGGAATCGTTCCTGTCCCGCTGTGTCCCTGCAAAGGTAGGAAAGATGTGATACCATGCCATGAAGTCACGGGAGCAGGTTCGCTGGTAAAGGGTATTGTGTAAAGTTACCATATTTGCAGTTTTATCTTTTTCCCGTCCAGATCGATTGTTCGGATTTTGAAATCGATACCTGCAAGATGAAAAAAACATAGAAAACCAAATATTAAGATTATTTTTACTCGGTGCATGATCTACATTCCAAACCAGCGGCTGTTCTTGATCCTGATGCACCATGTATTTGGATAACATAAACAAGAATCATCTTCAATCTTAGTTGAACATGTATCATAGTATTGGCATACATTCCTTCGAATGAATGTGAAGCAGAATATGTACGATTTGTTTTGAAAACGATTAAATTCAGACGGTCAAACTTTGGTTCGACGATTACCAGCGCTCCACACAACACATGGTTACTATGGAGATGATTTCACGTGTTAACTCGATTAACCATCAGACCAACGATGAGACTAAGCAGCAGGCAGCAAGCACTTGCTTGCCAAACCTTCGACCGGCGTTTGTCGTTGTATCTGTCAGTACACAGCAGTAAGCAAGGGTTGGCAAAGGAAAGGACGGTCCGAGCAGGAAGGGTACCGGGATGTTTAGAGGGACCCGACCAGAGCACAGAACATGTTGCCTGTGTGGCGCAGCAGTATGCTCATGCAAAGATATTTTTATCTTATTGTCATTCTATTTGCATTTTCTTCCTCCAATTCTGTCGCGCATCCCTGACTGAGCGTGTGCTGCAAACAAAAAAAGGCAAGCATTTCTAGCTGGTCGCCATAGCTAGACAGGGCATCATACATACAATTTGCCATATTTTACGTTTCCGTATCTGATCCGCCGCCGCGCAACCGGTTGCGCGGTTGCGGTAATTCCAAATGTATCCAAACCAATCGACTGCGACGGATCGGAATGAATTAAGACGAAAGCTGCACCCTGGCAGAACATGGATGGGCGTGTGAAGAGGGGTGAAGAGGAGGTACTCGTGTGTTTTATTTGAGCTGTATAAATAACGCTCTCTTTTGGGGGGGGGGGGGGGGGGCTGTTGTATCTCGTTGGAAAAACAGTTTCATTGTTTTCTGGTAGCTATGCCGTTGCCTGCATCAGCAAATCCATGTTTCGCCTGCCTTTATCAATTACAGTTGCGGCAACAATTGTGGACACGTCTTGATAACCTCTCTGCTGCTCCGTATCATCCGTATCGTTTCGAATAGTACGAACAGAAATTATTAGTAAATACAAATACAACTCCCGCCAATGGGCCACGACCGCTGCTGTTCGCGGAACTGGGTTAGTATCAGCAGGAATCGATATTAGATAAGTACACAGGCGCAACCAGTCGCGTGCTTATCTAAATTAGCTGAACAGTTCATTCTACAGTGTTCGTTCTGGGTGGTGGCAGAGGAGCATGTGGTGCAAAATGTACAACGCCGAATAGACGAACAGCAGAAAAAAAGGAAAACAAACAAAACTTCTTATCGGACTTTCTGTGGAATAGATGATGATTGGGGGGTCTTGTCTGAGCCCGTATAGCTTTGGAATTCTTCTCCTTACAAGCGATCTATCAACGCACGCACACATACACACATAAACGCACCAGCTGAAAATAAAAGCATATCCGTTTGACCGGAAAGGCCTCGCCCACTAGAGAGTAGGAAGCGAACCGGGGCTATGATGGATCTCCGCCGGGGACCAGCGGCCTTTGCTTGTACTTTCCATTTAGCTTCCATTTAGCTTGTGCTCCAGCTCGTCTGAGAAGGAAGTGAGTGGGTGGGTGGTGAGCGGAGCCGCAGTAAGGAGGCTTCATCGCCTTGTCACGACGACAGGTGTCGTCGTCGTCGTCGTCATGGTATTACTCATTGTAAGACCAGTTTCTTTATGTGTGTAGTCGCCTTATTAAATCTCGCCTGCTTGCTGCCCGTGTCGAGGGCGCTCCGCACAAGGTCGCCATCATCGTGTTTATTACTCACCGATTGTACTGATGAATGTGGTATTGAAGGCATCCTCCGAAAAGCGGAACAGTATGCAGGTTTTGCCAACGCCGGAATCGCCGATCAGTAAAAGTTTGAACAGATAGTCGTACGTTTTCGCCATCTCTGCTGCTGCTGTTACTTCGTTGGACTTTGGGCACTGAAACTGCTGTTACTGCTGTTACTGCTGGTGCTGCTGCTGCTGTGGGGAGTCCGGGTCGTCGACACTACACGGTTGCTTTGTGATCTGTCAGGGCGAGGTGCAAACGGGAGAGACAAAAAAAACACTCCGTTCCGCGGCGAGGTCCTCACAAAGCGTACAATTCACACCCGGCAGTGCACGATTTCCAAATCCGACACTTTCACACGAGCCCTAGAATCAATTCGCATGCAGCTGGGTTCGCGGTCGCCGCGGTTGAAGAACTGGCTCGAAGCACGGAGCAATCGAGTCAAGGCGAAAGGCGAGAACGGATCTGAAGGTGGCGGTAACACGGCGGTGGTGGTGCTCCTTGCTTCGATTCGCGTATGCGATATGATGAGTCCGATGACGATGAAAACTTGCTAATAGCAAGCGAACAACGCGGCAGAGGATAACACACCAACACACGGGTGCTGGCAAAGTTTCGACAGGCTGTGCGAGCCTACGCACCGTTCCGGAGTTGGTAATAAAGCCGACGAAAGATGAAATTATTTAAAAAAAACTTTCCTTTTGCCACACCGTTCTGTGGAGGTTTTTTCTACTGTCTAGCGTAACAACGTAAAACGAAAACGGGAAAATGGGAAAATGGACTTGAACGTCGCTTTTTGTTTCAATCACGCACGCAGCAAACGTCAAACTGGCACGTCAAAGCGCCCCCGATTGGCACGAAGTGCTGGGTTTTGGTCATCGGAAAATGGAGAGTCGATGTTTTTCACCAAATATTGTCACGATTCCAGCGCAAATTGTGGAACGATTTTTTGGGGAGCTTATAAAATGGGTTGGTTTATGTTTGCACGACGCTGAGTATCGGAAAATCTGCGATTGAAGCAAAGTGAGCAACTGGAGCATTTTGACAGATAACAGGTGGAAGTTGCTCAGTCAACCGCAGGCTGTCAACGCACTAGTGGCTCAGTGTGTAGTGATGGGTCTGTTTGGTCACAACAAAAAGTAAGGAATAAGCGAATAAAAACAAGATAAAGTGCAGAGATCCGATTTAGATACGATTTTCACTTCAGTCGTAAGTGAAAAAAACTGAAAACCAGTAAAATAAACAGAGAAATAAGAGCGTATAAAATAAACATGATCAATTTTGTCCCCTTGCTCCATTCGCATAAGTCCACTGTACCGAGCGGTTTGACGTTTGGAGCGAACAGATTCCAAGAAGAGACCTTTAAACAATTCCATTGCGGAAAACGGAGGAATTCGCTAGTGTGTGTCCCGCTGGAATATGGTTTAGAAGGGAACGGTGTCAGGTGTTTTAGATTAATCACCGCGTAGCTAAATCAATCGTCGCTATTGTGCGCTTTGCGGCCGTGTGGCTACAGTAGTTTAAGTAGCCACACACAGCAGACGACGAGTTGCAGTGTTTTTATGTTCCCTAGCGCGCGTGTGTGTATGTGTGTTTTTATGTGCAATCAGCGTTTGATTTTTCTGTGTGGTGCGACGTATCCACGACGGTCAGCAGCAGCTAGTGTACAAAACAAGGGCCTCGAATTGCGTTGTACTACCACCACTATCGCCGCGCACGCAGACGGGGTGAATTTTTCGCGGCCTGCCGATCTGTGAGCGATGGGGTTTTCCTGTTGAGTCGCAAGGAAGCGAAAGGGGGCAGCAGCAGAAAGGGCTAAGAGTGAACCGCAAAGGCTGATTACACGGTGGTGCGACCCCAGAAGGTGGTTCAAGTTAAAGAAAGTGTGACGCAATGAAAAAATTGCTTGTGCTGATTGCTGCTGCTGCTTAACCCGCTATCTTCAGCGCATGTTGTCCGAAAGCATGTTACAACGGGGAAAGCGAAAAGTATAGGCGCGGTGGTAAACAAGTAAACATAGGGGCACACCTCCCACCCGTTCTCACGCCGCCGCCGCGTTTGTGTGATTGTGTGTATGTGTGTAAGGTGTAGTGTGCTGTGTTTTTGTTAAAAAGGATCAAATTTGCGACTGTGTGGGCGTGCGCTTGTCCAATAGAAAAGCGAAAGAAAAAAAAGAGGGTATTGCGATCCTGAAGGCAAGCGAGTAGCCCAGCTCCGTGCAGTAGGGAGAGGGGAGCCCGACAATTGAGCCATGTAAAGTGACATGAAAGAGCTAGCAGGCCTGCGAAACACTGGATAACTGCGTAGTGCTACTGCAGCGAAGCAGGAGCCGAACGAGACAGGCGGGGCTGACAGCGAGGTTCAGGGTTCAGGCATCTCCCGATCAACGCAATTTTCACACAGAAAGCAATCATGGGAGCCAAGGATTCGAAACCGTCCTGCATCAGCTACGAGGAAGCCGTCAAACGAGGTAAGTAGGCAGTGGTGGTGGAACAGCTTCATCGTGTGGCCCCCTTCCCCTTCGAGTGGGTCAAAACGTGATGCACACCTGCAGCCAGTCCATGCATCCGGCGGCATCAGGGGACCACCACTCGATGAATCCACATGCACACACATCGACACGACGGGCAAAGGGAGAACACCACCACCTGCACGCCACCCGTCGCCATCGTCTGAGCCGCGAATGAGAAAGCTAATTAGCAAACATCACGTCAGCGATAGAGCTGTAACGTTAGCAATGTAATGTGCCCACTTTTTGCCGTGCTTTGCTGCGTCCGTCCATCGCTGAAAGACACAGAATTTATTACGCCTGCTTACTCTTGTGTCGTTCTAGAACTGTCGCATGTAACCGAGTTTGGCCAGTAGGCTGCGGCTGCTGCTGTTATGATGTTCGCAGCTCGCTACCTCGCAATTGCCGCGAATTACGTCCAAATTACGGGCACGACAGACACCACCGGCAGAACAACCACCACCACCGCGACACACGACAAAGGAATTTATTGATTTTCACGTTATGCTGCAGTTCCGTTTCGCTATTTGTTTGTTTCCTTGCTGCGTTGCTGCAAAAAATAAACCCCCTCCCGGCAACCGCCACCGTCGAGTAGTGGAAATTTCTACTCGTCATGGAGCGGTGCTTTCGCTGGATCAGGCGGTCGGCCCTCGGCCCTCTACCCCCGTTACAGCTTACCGCTATGTAACATACATACGGTACGTTGTATCTAGTGAGCTGAGCAGACGCCTTTCTTTGTCCCAGCTCCTTGGGTGTGGCGCAGGAAGGGGGGACGCGCAGGCGGACGGTCCTCAGGACATGCTGCAGTAAAGCTTTATTTGTTTAAAATATTCAAATCAAACAAAACCGCTACCGGCCGCTTTTACGCAAACGTCCCACGGGAGGAGTACGACACATTCCTTGCCGCTTGTGTCCGGTAAAGATTAGATTAGACAAGCCAGCCTGTCACTTGGTGGAGCGAGCCTTTTCGATGCAAAAAATAAGCAACTTCTGTCGTGTGTATGGTTTTAACTAGAATGACAATTATTTTAGTGCTTTTTACATTCTTCAATGTTGGTCTTTCTTTTGATGGTTGGGGATGGAAGTTGACCCTCTTTTTTGTAACCGCTCCCTCCAAGGCGGGAAGAAAAAGGGATGGAACGGCATCAATCACTCAACCCACTGTCCGTCCCGTTGCCCCGTTGTCCCCAAATGCGTATTTCGGTGGAATGAATAACGATTAGCTAATGCTTTCGTCATTAGATCACACCAGGCGGCCGGCTGATTAGACGACGATGGCCAATCGACATGCCGTAAGGGTGTAATTTTTGGGAAGAGGGGAGGACCGCCAGCCATCCGTGTGCCACAACGGCGGCAGAACGCGTCGGGCCACATTGTGTTTACTTTGTGTCCGTTTGTGTTCGCTTCGTGGTGCAGCAGTTGTCCCTGCTGATAGCGTTTTATCGCTGCTGCTTGCCGTTGGTCGTTGAGATGATGATGTTTTGCTAATTTTCTGAGCTTTCGCACTGGTGTGTGCGTGTGTGTGTCCGGGGGTTTTATTTGTTTTTTTTTTGTATTCGTCGCAAGTACCTTCAAATTGGCTAATGAGGGGGGTAAAAAGCATTATACACAAATTGAATCGAGGCATGAACGAGTGTAGGATTGTAGTAATGACCCGCCGTAAGAGCCGCGCGCATCTGGTGGCAAAACCACGCTTCGGTTTGAAAACTGTCGCAATGGAAGATTGATTTGCCCGAGGAGTAGTGGAGATAAGAAAAGAGCTTCCTCTCGTTTCCTTTAATTAAGTATTGAATGTAGGCCCGTTTGAGCATGCTGAATGTATGCCCGTTTGAATTCTTCCGAACGATTGCAACCTCGACACAGAATGAAGGGTTTTTTTGACAGATTTTCCACAAAAAAAAAACCATCCACGTTCTTGCCCGCCAATATGGGTGTGCGCACAGGCGTGCCCGCAAAACGACACAAATTATCATACGTCCGTCGATGTGTCTGTGTTTGTTTAGCAGATTTCACCAGATGGTGACAATTCGACTTTAATCAAAAGCCAAATATTTACTCCGCGTTGTTCCGCGAGGGCTAAAACTGAGGAGATCTGTGGTCGCGCTTCTGTTGTCTGCTGGCTAGGTTGACGAGTAACCAAAATGTGATACAGGCCCCCACAGCATGGTCCACAGCAGGTCCATACAGAGTAGTAAGTGAATGAACCGCTGGGCGGCCGTCTCTCGGAACCGCCATGGAACGGTTTGCGGATGTCGCTAATGACTAGCACGTCGCTTCGTGTGGTGCTTTTGCTTGTTGGTCGGTGTGTGTGTGTGTGTGTTGGTATGTTGCTTGTACGGGAAACATAATATAAACCCATTTTTGGCGTGTGTATAAAAAGTAACAAATAAATAAAAGCGTTCCGTCGTTTGCGCAAGTGGTGTTGCTGCTTTGCGCGAGCGATTACTAACAAGTTGTGAGGGAATGCAAATGGTTTGTGGAATTTTTGGCAAGTGTCTTAATGTAATCTGCTGCAATAATTCGTACGCGTTTGCGTCGACCCTTTCCCGTGCGGTTTGTACGAACATTGCGCAAAACTATTTGCAGCTTTTGAGTGCAACAAATTATACGCAGTACGCGCCAGGGGAGTTCTTTCGCTATCGATAGATTGTTGGGTCGATGTTACCCCGCACCTGACTAACCGTAAGCCCCCCGCAGCCAGCAGGTGCTCAGGAAGATGCTTATAACGCTCTAATATCGTAGCCATACAAACTGCATAGAGCTACATTGCACACCGCTGGCTGTTTGCTATTTGTTGATTATTCCGGTACTCCGGTTGATTTGTGCTCTTTCCCTCTCTCACTCTCGCTCTCTCTCTCTCTCTCTTTCCCTCCGCGATCGGATGTAAAGACTGGTTGACATTGAAACACGAGGAGTAAAGGAATGGCCTGCTTCGCACATGGTGGTGGATGCTGTTCGTTCGGAAAGGGGGGGGGGGGGGGGGGAAGGGAAGTTCATGCACGCGGCCAATGTAATAGAGTGGAACCAGTGAGCTAAGCCCGGGCTTTTTCCCTGCACTTGTAAATACCTTCGTGTGAACGGAAATGCGCTCAACGGAATAAGGAATGTGTGTGTGTGTGTGTGTGTCTGCGGTACTCCAGCACAAACATGCAACTTGCCCGTTAGTCGTTTCAACGGGGAGCACACCAGCGGGACCCTTTATACAACGGAAACAGTTGTTAACTCTTGATGCACCGTTTCAAGTCTTTCGATAAAAGATGAAACGAAATTGTATACGCTGTGGGAGTTTTCTAGAAAACAAACCCGAGAGTGTCTTTTTTCCTAGCAAATCTCCAAGCAACTACTCGACTCGACGACTCAATTGTACTCAATTGCTATGGCGTTCGAAGGGTTAATCGTTTTTATCTGGCCCAAAGGGTTCTATCGCAATAGTGTGGGGTGTGTGTAGCGGATTAAAAACCTCTTGGTTGGTGGTCGTTTTTTTTAGCAGAAGGTGCTACCATGCAGTAAACCACTCATAGTAGGCTGGAACGTGTTGGGGCTGTAAAGGCAGCCATATCAACCAGCAACCGTTCGATCGTTGTTCTAGGTGGCAATGGGTTTGGGTGTGTCTGAGGCCGCCTGCTAATAAATGAGTGCGAGATATAAAGCCATCGAGAGTGAAGTGTTGTGTCTGACAGGCCTCGTAGAATAGTGTGAAGGAGTTCCATTGGCACGATATTTTTTTGGTATAAAAGAGGGACGAATTTCTCCTCCACTGAATTTTAACTAATCTGCACTGCATTCTCTCTTTTAGTGACCGACTCGGAGCTGCGACGAATCAAGGATGCGTTCAAACGGTCCGCTGGCACCGCCGGATCCGTGCTCAGCAAATGTGCCTTCACGCAGGATGTGCTCGGCGACGGCGTTCCCTCGGTGGTTGCCGATTGGCTGTACACGGCTTGCGGCGGTACGGCCAAAGGTATCGCCTTCAAGGAGCTGCTGTGTGGCCTCGTGCTCCTCACGAAAGGAACGCAGGATGAGAAAATTAAGTAAGTGTATGTGTGGATAGAGCGAAACGAGGTGTAGAAGTCAAGGCCGAAGCTTTCTTATCGTTAGACACTTCCACCACCGTGTCCGTCCGTTCTCTGTGGTTTTGGCTCTTCCGTCGAGGACTGTATGTTTACTTCTACGATTCTACGATACATTATTCCCCATCGTTCGCCGCTTAGTCGAAGTTGTTGTAGACGTTTATTTATATTGTCTTGTTATCGACGGCGGGTGCGATATCGCTCCGCGCTTTGTATCATCATTGTTTAACGACAGGTCGGTCGATATCAGCGCGTTTGCGTTCGTTATCGGCGATAAAGATACGCAACAGTGCGATCGGTTCGATTGGTCGCATTCGCCTCCGATGAAAAGCGGGGGATAGTACCCCGGAGGGATAGAACCTTTATCCCTGAAGGCTTACGAACGATGATGGAGCGACTACTTGTCACAGTTACTTGCGGATTTCCGTTTTATCTGTTGGCCTTTTTGTTGTTATCGTCAAATGATGCACCGCTACGGTTTGCTTGTTTTGATTCCAACCCATTGGCCGCATCAAAGTCCCACTTCCTCTGTTCGATTCTTGTTTCACCGTTCGTTCTGACGTTGACGGTGGTTTAGAAGCCGCTTCGGTATTGCTATCTATGCTTTGCCGTGCCGTCATTTAGCAGGCATACTGTTTCGGACAATAACACGCGCTGAAGGAAGACGCATTGCCGGAAACGCTAATTGAACACCATTTGGGGGAAATTGCAGAAATCTGCTAAACGAAGAAGCCACGTTACAAGGGTAGGCAATTATTCAATTAGAATGCAAGGCCATACCTGCAGAGTTGTGGCGTATGGTTTCGACCGACGCTGTCTAAGTCAGGGCCATTGACCTTTTGTCGGAATGGTCGGTGGATACTTACTTTTTGTTGCCATTTACGAACAAATTTGCTGATTGATGTGGGTTTTAGGGCGTACTGTGGAATAATAAGCAAACACTATGACAAAATCGAACACTGGTTACACTTTGCTAATGATGTTGTTTGCACATGTTGTTTTAGATTTCTCTGGACACTGTACTGCAACGAGTCGGGCACGCATATACTGAAACAGGAATTCCAAAAAGCCATGCAAATAGAAACGACCTACCAAAGCAATGCCACCAACAGCCCCAACAACAGCACCACCAACTGTAGCAATAATAACAATAACAATCAAACGGTCGCGAACAGAAACAATCACCAGCAGCAGCTGCAATGGAGCCGATATCAGGTGTCACTGTTCGGCCAGAACGATCGCGTCTCGTTCGAGCAGTTCAAATCGTGGATACAGATGCACCGCGGCGCAACGGCCCTGTCCAAATGGTTGCTGCAGGATGCGTGCGTCAATCTCAGCTCGGAGCTGGAAACGCCCACCTTTTACCAGAGCTTGGCCGGCGTGACGCACCTGGAGGAGCAGGACATTGGCGACCTGGAGAAGGTGTTTTGGCTGCTGAAGGGAGCCGCTGTCACTGGGCAGCTGGATCTGGAATCGCTGGGCCCGCTGGTCAGCCCTCCCGTCCCGAGAGCCGCCCTCGGGGGTGTATTTCTGGCGTTTGACGAGAACCACGACGGGCACATCGATTTCAAGGAGCTGTGCTGTGGCGTGAGTGCTGCCTGCCGCGGGCCCAGTGTGGAGCGTAGCAAGTTTTGCTTTAAAGTATTCGACATCGATCGGGACGGTGTGTTGAGCTTTGTGGAAATCCGGCAGATGGTGGACATACTGCTATCGGTGGCACGGGAGTCGAACGCTGCCATTTACCGGAATCTGACCCACGAACGGGTGCTCGCCGAGCTGTACCGGCGGGCAACGCGGGCAGATGAAGGTAAAGCCAATGGCAACGAAACCGATATCATCAGCGCATCAAACGTTCCCGAGTTTAAGTTCACCCAGGAAGACTTTCTGATATGGAGCATCGAGAGCAGCTCGAATCTGGTTCAACCGTTTCTAGATCTGCTGTTCGAAGTGTGCCACATCGTATTGGGATTGCGTCCCCAGTGCCGCCATCTGGAAGGCGACATAGTTCGGGGATGGTTGTCGCGGGAGGTTCGTCGGGGCTACAAGGTGGGACAGTTTTGGTATTTAATATCGTCCGACTGGTGGCAGCACTGGTCGCAGTACACGCACCTGTCGTCGCCCAGCTCGTCCTGTGTGCACTGCAAGACAACGGGCACAAGCTATGCGAACAATCGCGCCATTGCCGGCGCTGGCGGAGTGCCTTCGCTGATGCCAAACGGCGGAACGAGCAACGGAGGAGCGGTGGATGAGGCAATGATCTGTGATGAAAGCTTTACGTCCAATTCGACCGAGAGTATGGGCGATTTGCTGGGGACGGGAGATTCATCTAGTCTGGGCTCGGGAAGCAGCGGAATTTCGTACGGTCGGCATGCAGGCAGCGCGCCCGGAACGATCGACAACAGTTGTCTGATAGCACCGAACATTTACAAGCAGATTCCAACGCTGACCGGCGAAGGGGGTCGCTTAAAGCGTGATCTTACGCTGGTGCAGCACCGAGACTTTGAGCTAGTGCCGGACTCGCTCTGGAAAGCGCTAGCTCAATGGTATGGCGGGCCGCTGCCCTTGCCAAGACAGGTCATTCAGCCCCACAGCAATGCGGGAGACGTCGAGCTGGAGCTCTATCCGTTGAATTTGAGAATACTGCGCCACCAGAGCCAACCGCCACCGCACCAGCAACAGCACGGCCAAATGGGAGGTAACAGCGCGTGGGCCAGCATGTCCGGTGGGTACGGTGCACTAACGACCGGAAGCTATCCGACCACGGTTTCCTCGGTACCGACGGTTTTGCATCCGCCGAAGAAGTATCTCGCTTACACGGCTGCGTTCAGCCGGCTGGCTACCGTGAAGCAAGTGGCCGAGTTCCTATGCCAAAGATTGAAGCTAAAACCGGAGGACATTCGGCTCTGGCACCTGGTACCGACGCCGACGGGTATCAGCGAGTTCCCGTACCTACTGGAGGAAGATCACTTGACGCTGCACGAATTGTCGATCGGCGACAACGATCAAGTGCTGCTGGAGATCCGTAACAAGGACCTGACCTGGCCGGAAGAGCTCGGATCGTTGGCTCTTTCGCAGGGCTCGGGCAGCACTAGTATGGATCGGCGCGGGACTGTTGCCTCGATCCAGTCGCAGCATCCGCCGGGCGCAACGGGACTGCACAACCTGGGCAATACATGCTTCATGAATGCGGCGCTGCAGGTCCTGTTCAATACGCAGCCCCTTACGCAGTACTTCATACAGAAGAAGCACCTGTACGAGCTGAACACGTCGAACAAGATGGGCACGAAAGGGCAGCTGGTGCTGCGGTACGCTGAACTATTGCGCGACGTTTGGACGGCCTCCACCCGCTCGATCGCTCCGCTGAAGTTGCGCTTTTGCGTCACGAAGCATGCGCCTCAGTTTTCCGGCGGAGGGCAGCACGATTCGCAGGAGCTGCTTGATTGGCTGCTAGACTCGCTGCACGAGGACTTGAACCGGGTAATGGAGAAACCGTACACGGAGCTGAAAGACTCGGACGGCCGGTCGGACGTGATCGTGGCAACGGAAGCCTGGAGTCAGCATCATGCTCGCAACCAGAGCATCATCGTCGATTTGTTTTACGGGCAGTTAAAGTCGAAGGTAACATGCCAGGGCTGTGGACGTGATTCGGTGCGTTTCGATCCGTTCAGCTTGCTGAGCCTACCGCTGCCGGTGGAAAACTACACCTACTGTGAGGTTCTCGGTGAGTACAAATTCGTCCTAGTGATCAGCAGTATTATTGATTTAATATTTCGTTTGCTATCCTACAGTGATGCTGCTGGATGGTTCCGTACCGGTCAAGTATGGTCTGCGATTGAACTCGGAAATGAAATACTGGGATCTGAAGAAACATCTGAGCGAGCTGTGCGGGCTCGAACCGGATCAGATGCTGATCTGTGAGTTGTCCAACTCCCAAATACGGCTTGTACTACCAAACGAGCATCGCATTAAGCCGAGTACCGCGTGTGAGCTGTATGCGTACGAGCTGCCAAAGGTCGACAGTGTGCTCCGATCCCGCGCCGGTTCCGAGCTTGGCATAAATATAGAGAAAGGGCTGAAGGACATACAGCGGAATCAAGGTACGTTCACGGCACTTGTTGGTAGGTTAGGCCACGGTTAGGTGTTATATGAAACAATTGGACTTTGAATCATACGCATCTAGTGGATCTATTCGCTGCTGTTTGTACGTGTCATTATTGTTTCATATTTGTTTGTACCGTTTTCTCGGGGCTTTAGGACGGAATGGATGGGAAAAGCGATTGTTTGTTTTTGTGCGTTTCGATCATAGCGATATGATCTAAGATGTTCTCAATGCTGATTTTAATTGTGTTGTTTTTCTTTTTCGTTTTTTGTTTCGCATGTTTTTTAAAACTTATTTTCTGATTCATTTTCCTGTTCTCTCTTGCGTTCATTTTTATAACAATCCTTCTTTATACGCGTCTCATTCATGTGGCATGCACATTTCTCATAACCAAAACCACCGTTTGTTTCCTTCATATATGTGTGTTTTTCTCACTTTTCATCTTTCTTCCTGAACTGAATCCGTCCCAACACACATCATTGCCATCATTTGTGCCCGTGGTTTTCATCAATTCGTGCATCATAACCACCACCATCACCACCACCAACTTCCTTCCTTCTTCACACAAACCGTTCGTTCCGAAAATCTGTACCGTACTGCAATCCAGCTCTTCTACTACCATCATTAGACCCGCACCAGCTCACGACCAGCTCGATCAACACGACGATCTCGTCCACATCGTCGTCCGCGTCCTCCTCCTCCTCGACGGCCACGGCAGACGATACGGCGGCCATAACTGGGCGCAAGCCGGGCGGCTCCTCCACAGGTCGTACCGGTGATGATGGTGGAGCCACACTGCTAACGAACGGCATTCTCTACAATGGTGGTGAAGGCGGGGGAGGAGGAGCAGGAGGTGGAGGAGGAGGAGGTGCCGGTGGCGGCAGCGGAACGACGATGGCTAACCGTAGGACCTCGGCCACGTCGAAGGTAAGCCGGTGCTTTGGCAACACACTCTGCATGCCCCCGAATATGTTGTGCTTCAAGGTATGGTTGTGTATATAAGTTTTTTTCTTTACTCAATATTTTGTGTTATCGTATACGTTACGTACTTAGCTAGCGAAGAGCAGTTCTTTACTTTCAAAACAAAAAAAAGTTTCAGTTGAGTTGAAAGGTACTCCCGCGATACCCTGATGGTATGTAACTCAATTGAAAAAAAAAAAAATAAAAACTAAACCAGAATACTTGCTAAAGATGAATTCGGCAGGCCCGGTGAATGAATTTCCAGAAGGTGACGATGTAAATTTCATTTAAATTGTTCTTTTTCGTTTGTTACACACGTATTTTTTCTGGCTCCACGCTCCTTAATCATTGTAAATATGCAAGCAAATTTAAAAAAGCACCCAAACACTCATACGATTTAGCTAAACAAAAAAGGTAGCCGTTAAATGGATAACAAAACTAACAGCTCCAATTGCTTATTGCAACTGGAAGATGTTGTATTTATTTGGTCTTGGAGTATATTTGGACCTGTAAGTAAATGGAAAACAAACAAAAAATGTAAATATATGACACATTGGTTTTGCTTCTTTTTGACTCGTACGAGAAGGTTAATATTTTTGCAATAAGTTGGTAATTGAAGTTGTGTAGTAAAGATAATTATAGCTTTTTTGGTATGATTGTTCCAGCAATTTACCAATTACTGTCGTAGACATCAGACAATTAACCCTAGTAGCATAACTGGTATTAAACCATCCTCACGCGAAAATACATTTCAGGGGGCATTTATTCTTTTTCTTATTATTAATGTAATGATTAAACCAAGCGAAAGCAGCGCTAGTTTTCACCTGTAATGTAATGTGTGCGTTATTAGTTGGCAATTGTTAGCGTAGCTAGAAGAGTAGGTGGCATTGCTGCTAGCGACAGAGAAAGAGTGATGTGTGTTGTGTAGCCTCTGTATGTGTGTGTGTATGTGCGTGTGTATGTGATGATAAATCCCATGTTTTACAGCACATTCCGGAAATAAGCACCAGTCCGGACAGCACGTTCATTTACGGGGCCGGTCAGTACAGCGAACTCACCGGGTACGGTACCAATGGGTATGGGAACGCGAACAGCGCTATCGGGAATCATCAGCACGCGTCCGCCACCCAGCAGCCATCGAAAGATCCGAACCGATCGAAGACGATATCGACCACCAATTTGTTGAACAATGCCGATAACGGTTGGAGCAACGGGAGCGGTGCAGGGGGGTATGATTCCCCGAACGCGCACCACCTACACCATCCGTACGATTGTAACGATTGCGATAACGTTTACATGGGAGAGGACATGCCCCCTTACGGTGACCAACAACAGCATGGCGATGCGATAAGTCTAAGTGCAATTAGTAAGCGACCGCACCCGCTCGGCGGTGGTACGGCAGGCGGACTGGCCGGACAGCGCAAGACCAACTATCTGATCGCGGTGCACCGCAAGCTCAGCCGGCAGGATACGTACTTCCTGTCGCATCACAAATCCAAACCCGGCCTGTTCGGCGTGCCGCTGCTGATTCCTTGCTATGACGGTGTCACCAACAAAGAGCTGTACTGCTCGGTCTGGTTGCAGGTGGCCCGTTTACTCAGCCCACTGCCTCCAACGCCGCCCGACCAATCGAACCACGCAACGGACTGGTGAGTCATTGATTTCACGTGCTTTCGAACGATTAAGCTCGCGTACAGGCGGGGGCACAGGTCCAAAATGGGTGATAAATAATAACGATCTATTTGTCTTATCTTTTGTTCTTTCCTTTCCTTTCCGCCTCCCGCCGGCAACGCCGACAGTGATGATAGTCTAGGGTACGATTTTCCGTTCACGTTGCGAGCGGTCGGAAGCGGTGGCCGTATGTGTGCCCTCTGCCCGTGGTCACGTTTTTGCCGTGGTTGTGAGATTCCGTGTAATGATGAACCGCTGCTGCAAGGGTTGATTTGTTCGGCGCCCGGGTCAGCAAGTAAGTGGATACGATCTTCCGTGCTAGACCAAAGGGGTCATACATCAATTTAACGCCACACTGTTTTCTTCCATTGACACAGGCAATAGCTCCACACCAAATCTATCCTCCCGTGAACAAACTCCGACGCTTCGACGAAAGTTTTACGCAGCGAACTCGTCCGGCAGCTCGTCTTTGGACGGAACGACCAATCAGCATCAGCAGCAACAGCAGCCAGCATCGATGGGCTCGTTACCGGGGACGTCTTCCTCGCCGATCTCGTCATTGCAGAGCTCGATCAATGCTCGATCCATCCAAATTGCCATAGACTGGGATCCAACTGCGCTCCATTTACGTTACCAAAGTACACGCGAACGGGTAAGTGGTGGGCAGGCGAGGTGCGGCTAGTTACAACTGGAGGAAGGTGTAGCAACAATGCTAATGGTTCTTCTTTTCACACAACTCAATAAACGTGTGCTCTAGTTATGGACCGTACACGAATCGGTGGCCGTATGCCGCAAACAGCAGACGGAACCGGTGGATCTGGATCACTGCCTGCGCGCGTTTACCTCAGAGGAGAAGCTGGAACAATGGTACCACTGTTCGCATTGCAAGCAAAAGAAGCCGGCCACCAAAAAGCTGCAGATCTGGAAACTGCCTCCCATATTGGTAAGAAACCGCCTGCTCAAAGCAATTGTTTGTGTGTGGTGTTATGACAAAAACCACTCTCCTGACTCCTCCATCATTATCCTGCAGATTGTGCACCTGAAGCGCTTCAACTACGTCAACGGCAAGTGGGTAAAGTCGCAAAAGGTAGTCAATTTCCCGTACGAAGATTTCGACCCAACGCCATACCTTGCGTCGGTGCCGCAGGAAACGATTCTTCGGCATCGTGACCTGCTCGAAGGCGTAGCGTCCGGTCCGCGTGGCGATGGACGCAATCGCGACTGTCACGAAGAGTTTGTTGAGTTTGATCGCGAAATGTCCATGATCGATGAGGCGAGTGATGAGATTTCGCTGTCCTCGCTGCGGATCAATGGCGTCAAGGGGAGCAGCGACGGTGGCGATAGCGACGATTGTGGCAATAACAATAATCGGCAATCGGATCAGTTGGCGGATGAGGAACAGAGGAGCAGTATTATAATACCGGCCATTGCCGGTTCCAATCATGTGGCTAGTGCGCGTCACCTGCACGAGAGCGACTTGATGGCAGGCGGAGGCAGTAGTTCTTACGCCGGCGGTAGCGATAGTCCGGCAGCCTCGACGTCCACTGTTCGAATAAAGTCGGCCAGCTCGGTTCGGAGCAGCGATTCCACGCGACGACAGCGGTTAGTGTCGACGAGTCTGACGAAGACTCCGGTCATCGACGGAGAGTTTACAGATTTCCACAAACACCACCTGAAGCCGGAGTGTGATCCCTTCGAGTTGAAGTATCAACTGTATGCCGCAGTGGTAAGTGTGCGCAGTACATTTCGCGGCTAGTTTGCTCCGATGGACGGAGTGGAGTGGATAGTGTATTGAATTGTCTTCTTCCATCACTTTGCTTTAGTGTCACTCTGGAATGCTTAACGGGGGACATTACATCTCGTATGCGGCCAATCCGAACGGGTCGTGGTACTGCTACAATGATAGCTCCTGTCGGGAGATACCAACGCGGCCAAAGATCGATCCTAGCACGGCCTACCTGCTGTTTTACGAGCGGCGCGATCTCGACTACGGGCCGTACCTACCAAAGGTAGATGGAAGGCAACTGCCAAGCGAAGGCCTGCTCGACATCGATGACAGTGATAATGATTTGAAAAAGATGTGCTCGTTAATGTAAGGCCGGACGATTGTTGCTAGCTGGGGAAGCTGCGATCACAGTGCAACGCATCAGTCGGTCGATCGGATCTGATCGGATTGGATCGGACGTAAGCATACAGCAGCAAGAAGGTAGCTAATCGAAACGAAAGTAATTTAAATGTACGCCATTTCTTTCATAATCAGAAAAGCAACTAGTTCCGGATATGTAGTCTAGCTTAAATTGATCAAATCAAAGTATAATCAAAGCGAGTTTTCACGTCTTATATGCAATCGAACATGGGATTGTTTATTGCAATCCACATCTTACAATGTGCAATCCACATTCTTGGAGAGAACGGCAGGTAGAATCGATAGGACGGGACGGCGGCACGGTGACATGTGAAACGGGTTGGGCAAAGGGTTCGGTGTGATGTGCGATACGCAGAGAGAAGGAGGGATGCATCGTATTTTAGTTTTTACGCGTTGCTTTTGCAAAAATTCGCTAGGCTTTACATTTTTCTACGAAAAATATAGCGAGATAAGCATACACAGATAGCGCAGAGCAGCCTGCTTTGAGTTGGCCGATATGATATGAACGCGTGTTGCAACACTTTGAATGCGCTGTGATGTACTATTTGCAGAGAGTGGAGGCGACAGGGAACATTCCATAAGCGTGCAGACTACGGTGAAGGAGTCAGTAGGCTGTGTAGAATTTGCGCCGCTGGGAATGTGAGAGATGCTGTTGTGCGTTTATTGTGCTTAGAGTGGGTTTGATTTGCGAGCGACCTAGCGAAGTTATATTCAGGAATTTACTAATGGAATATCGATATTGTAAGCAATAGATATTATTGAGGGACCGGGGTGGGCATCGAAATTAGCGGCTGGCCAATCAGCCAGCCTGCCAGCTAGCCAGCTGGGTCTAGCTTCATCGTCTGAGATCTGTTCTCGCTTGTATGTAGCGCTTCACAGCTACGAAACCAGCACACCACCACCACTTTACGGTATTTGTGCAAATTTTGCTAACGTTATGATAGGTTTTGTTTTCCCTGTTTTTTTTTTAACAACTGTTGAGTTGATCGTGCACGTTCATTGTTGAAAGCCATTATGCCAAGATATTGTAATGAGAAAAGAGGAAACACTCACTTACATACGTGGTCGCACTACTGGCCGGTTCCTTGTTAAACTGTAATACGAAAGCTGTGTTGCGTGAGCCTAATTAGTTTTTCTTCTACTTTGTGTAATATCTCGTTACGTTTCATGTGTCATGCTTTTTTTTTAATGATTTTTATTAATCTGTATATTCGTTAAAAGCGTTGTGCGATCTCCGCATGAATGAATGGGATGATTTGCGCTCAGCATCCGAGCCTGGAACGTTCGATTGTGTAGAAGAAGGGGAGCGGCGACCACGCTATTACTGTTGGTTTAGGTTGATCCATCTGTTTACTTGTTATTTTTTGTACATGTATAAGCTTTTAGTTCGGTAGTTGTTTAAAATAAAGAAGTAAACCCGAATCTACACGTACGCTAAGAAAATATGGCGTCGGGAAGGTGGCGAAAGGAAAGAAAAAGCGTGTCAGTAGTTTTACAATGAGTTTGTTTATTCATCTTGATGCTGTTGTAGCACGTGAATGCGCACGTGCGACACGAAAACAAAGGTTCTGCTACACTATACAGCGAAAGTTCTACGGCGCAAAAGAAAAGGACAAAACAAACTATGGCCATATGGTTGGTAATGCCTTATGCAATTAGAACTGGCGGGCCTGAGAGCCAAACCCGAGACCAACGCCACGCATCGTGTGTGTCACCTGTCGGGCAACTTCGTACTGCTGCTCCATCGTCGAGAACAGTTCTTCCTGCTTCTTAATACTGTCTCCCGTCGATTTGCCGCCATTTGAAGGGCCGCTCGCTCCCGTCGCCCCTGAGCTGGAGCCTACCTTTGCCGAGAGGGATGCCGAAGAGGTTCCTCCTGCCGTCGAAACGGGCGATTCCCCTTCCTCGCCCGGCTTGGGCGCTGCATCCTTCACTCCCATTAGGCGCAGGAATTTCGACGCAACCCGACCGTCCGTGTCCTGTGCAAACTTTGCCTGCTCCCATTTGCTTATGTTCGAAGACACCTCCTTGCTTTCGGTTGTCTTGTGGCTCCAGAGCAATTTGCGCTTCTGCACTTGATCCGCATACCGGACCGGATTCACCACGCCCGGGTTGTAGTAGGACGGGAGCGGTACACTGTCCACTGCCTTCTGGCTCTGCTGCAACACATCGATCCCCATCTTCTCGAGCTGTGCCGCCTTTGCGGTGTTGCGCAGCAGCGCACTCCGGGACAGTAGCACACTCGTGACGGCCGGATCTTGTTGAGCGGGTGGTGTTGCCAGCGGCAGGGCAAGTTGTCCGAGCTTCGATTCGTTCGAAAGGGTCAGTTTGGCGGCAACGGCTGGAGGAATCAGCGAGCTGATCGGTGGTTTCGTTGGGATGCTCATTAGGGAAGGTATGCCTGCCGTCGGAACAAGGCTAGGAGCCGCTCCCAGCAGCGACTGTGCGACGGGCGGTGTGGGCAACAGCGATACGGGCTTCGTCGTCGGGCTTTGCGTGAATCTGCTCGGAGTGGGAAGCAAACCAGCGCCGGCGTAGGAAGCGTTTGTCGATGGTGTTTGTTGCTGACTGGTGCGAGGCGGCGAAGACTTGGCGCCAGATCTTGACCGGGATCGGGAGCGGGAACGTGAATCGCGCGCTCTCGATGATGGTACTCGCTCGTTTGGTGAGTGACGTCGTCGGTGGCGTGATTCGCGTGATTCTGAGCGTCGGCTTCTACGGTGATCCTTGTCGTAGTCTCGACCGCTTCTCCTATCCTTACGATCATCCTTTCGATCGTATCCACGAGAGTCGCGTCGATTATTATCACGCTCATTGGATTTGCTATAAAGTGGAAGGAATGCGAGTTAGTATAGGATCTTAAAGTAGCAGAAAGCAGAAAACAATTACCTCCAATTCCCTCCCCCACGTCGTTGATCTCGGTGGTAATCGCTGCGAGAGTCCCGAGCCGAGCCACGATCACGATCATAACGGCTACGTTCCCGGTCTCTATCCCGTTCCCGCTCGCGCTCACGCTCACGATCACGGTTACGATCCTTCGGGCGATCCTTTTGGCGCTCTCGCTCCCGATCTCGGTCACGATTGCGCTGTTCACGCTCCCGTTCTCGTGTACGATCACGCTCGCGCTCACGATCCTTGTCACGATTTTTACGCTCACGCTCACGGGACTGGCTTCGGTCGTGCTTGCTGGCATCGTGCCTCGGTGGGGAAGATTTCCTTTTATCCTTCCGGTCTGCTTTCATTGGACTCTACAAGGGAACAGGGAAGTTTATTGAAACGATCGAAAGGAATTGGTAGCCGCTTGACGGCAATTTCATACCTTATTGTTACTACCGTTGCCAGCTGAACGGCGCTGATCGCCCGAAGGCGATTTCGATTGTCTGTTCTTGCTATCCTTTTTCCCGGATGATGTTTTCTCTGACGATTTATGCTCATCAGCACCATTTTTGGCCCGTTTCGATCGCGATGCCGGCGAAGGGCTGCGGGACGGAGACTTCGAGCAGCGGGAACCATCCGTTGAGTTAGAACGTGACGAGGTGCGCGACGACGAGGATGACGATGATGAGTTCTAAAATGAGAGAAGCAAACGCCATGCGTACGTCCCAGCTGTTGTTTTATACTGCACTCAATCCGCTCGCTGTCGATGCAGTGACGGAATCGAATCGAGCTCGATTCGAACCCGAAAGGCGTCACGCACTAGGCGAGCACAATTGTTTGCAGTAAGTGAGCTTATTTGGGAGAAATAGGTTCCTTCTTTCCATAGTTCGATACATAACATTCAGAAAGCGGCGCCGATCGATACCATGGATGGGTGGTGGGCCCAGAATGCACCGATATACGTACTCATTACAGTATTTGTAAATTACGCTTTAAAAGAGTAACATTATTGGAAATTGGCGGTAGAGAAGAAGAAAGGGTGAGAAATGTGTCGGTTTCGGTACAAATTAGGTTGCTTTTCTAGCCATACTTACACAGCAAAGCTTCTTCTTACTCACAGCGGATTGCGAAAGAAACGATCCGGTGCTGGGGATTGCCACTCTCTGAGCGTTTCTCACAATCCGCCATCCCTACGCCCCATCGTCATACACATCGTCAAAACCCGCCCTGTTTCTACTGCTAGGCCGCGCGTGGATCTGGCTACGGGATGTTGGTGTCCAGAAACGGACTGGGCAGTAGCATCTTCCAGGCAAGACAACGCTCCCGATGGAAGAGTGGGAATGTTCGGCGCCTACAGTCCGATGACCGCGCTTGTCGTAGTAGTGGTAGTACGGGGCTGGTGACATGAATCCAGCAGGTTCGTTGCACTTGGGAGGTTCTTTTGAGTTTGTGTTTGTGTGTGTGTTTTGAGGGATTTTGTGGCATATGCATTTTTTTAAAAAGGCTAAATGATTGAGGTGTTCTTTGGTCGACAACATAATAGGCGTCAGGATTATTGGCAATTGACAATTGGCGGTGGTTTCGAAAGAAATGAACGAAGTACTGATCGGTTAGTGAGAGATTCGAGAGATGTGAACGGGTTTTGGAGAGAGATAGAACAATACAAAACAGCTTGCAACATTGGAATGGAGAATTGAGCTCGCTTTTCATAGTTTTTGTTTAGAAACATTTCCGTTCAAGTATTGTATAATTTCACGTACTATTACAGATTGCGTTAAGATAAGGTAGATTATTTTTCTTTTGCTATATGATTCAGTGGACAACAAGCTAATTTTACAGTGAAAGTGGGAAATATGAACAAGAGAAAGGTGCTAAGCCTAAGTGCATGCATATTTACCTCGTCCCGCTCCTTGCGTGATTTATGCTGGCCCTTGCCTTCCTTTGCATCCTGTTTCTTATCCTTTTGGTCGCGGGCTGACGGCTGTTTGTCGGCGGTGCTTCGTTTGGGTGATCCCGCCGATGCGGACGAGCTCGACGAACCGGTCGGTGAGGCGGTATGTTCCTATGGGAAGGGGCAACTATTCAGGATACATACAGGCAAGACAGGCAAATGGTGTTATTAAGAAGGTCTTTACAACTGATGCTTCAATGTTTCTTCTGCTTTGCGGAAACAACCATTTTCCCCAACCAATCCGTAGCGTTCACCACTCGACTGGTAGAATTGCTTTGGAATTGACACTCTCGTGACCTTGAGCCAGTGCATCAGCAATGTTTAGTAGGGACAGTAATAAGAGACATTACGCTAATCATCATCATCATCTATAAACATGGAATCACATATTCCCTCGTGATCGTTTTGACACCATTCAACTTGAGCACAAGTGCAGTGGCTTAAAAATTTCAGACAAAAAAAAAATCAATAATCTTCAACCGCAGGAGATGCACACGCTACTGTACCCACTCGTATCGTATTTGTGCGATGGTTGGTTAGCACATCCAGCCAGGCACTGCTCGCAAGCTATATTTAATTTTGAAAATTTCTTTTTTTAACCATTCAACGGCTAGTGTCACGCATTGGTTAATCTGTACCCTTTTCTGTACACAGATCCGGGATAGCTTCCGTATATGGCCATATTCTCCCCCCAAAAAAAGGTCTAGCTTCCGTCGCTCCTGGGCGTGTGTGCACGATCACAATGCTTCGCACCGTACGCGATATCAAAATCGTTTACAGCCTGTAGCAAACATGTAAGACCAAACACTATAACCATTAGCATTAACTATTTACCCGATTCGAGTCCATATCCTCTGATTCATCCTGGTCCGCGGCCTCGTAGTTACGTAGAAAGTCCATGGCGTTATCGAAGCCTACGGACGATGGGGGTCCGTTCGGGAGAAGATCGATATCCTTGCCACACAGCTCACTGCACGGAACAGTTCGGGATGATTTCGTCGGAAACGCGTAACTTTGCCCAAGTTATCAAATACTCCTCTATTCCGATGGATAAATTCGTTCCGGAAACAAACAAACAAGGTGTCAGAAAATTTCCTAGAAACTTTTTCAGGCTTCTTTCCTGTGTTCTATACATGTGCAGTGAATGCTCCGCACGGCGTATGTGTGTGTGTGTGTGTGCGAGTCTTTGCTTGAATGCGGCTGTCAGAACGTCTATATGGGTCTCTTGAGTTCTTGAATGAATTCAAAACGCGTCGAATCGTATCAGAAAACGATCGTTTAAATACGGATTTTTATTAAAACTAGAATGGAATAATGCTTCACAAAACAGGTGATTCGATTTAATCGCTTAGAATGCTTGCAAGACCGTGGGAAGAAGAGAAAGTTAGTGGATTTTGAATTGCAGCACCCACCATCGCAGGGTGTTAAGTTGCGTATACACGGCGACTATTTCGATCACATCGCTGGATCCTACTCAAAATTCGAAAATTTACTTTTTCTATGACAGAAACTTTTAAAACTAATTTATAGAGAGAAATTATTGTAACGCTTTCCTTTATCAGTGTACATTTTATTTTTCTTCCGAATATTTCTTATCAAAATTATAGCTCTCCATCGTATCGCGCACAGCTTTCAGCTCGCTGAGCAGCAGCAACGCATCGTTACGGTTGAGATTCACGGTGTGGGCCGTTTTTCTCGGCAAACCGTCCACTATCTCGTTCTGTATTCCGATCTTGAGCTGAATGCAGTCGATCGTATTCTTCGGAATGCTGCAGCTGAAGGTGTCCAGCTGATTGATGCTTAAACTTTTCTCCCGCAGTACGGCCCGTATCTTTTGCACGTAGTCGTCCAGCAGCCGACAGAGGATGGCGGTATGCTCCTTCGGCAATCCGAGCTGCTGCAGTTCCGTGCTGAATTCTGCACTCTCCGTGTTGTACCGAGAGGCACTGGTGAGCAGAAACCGTAAACAAGCGATACCGCCCTTCGGCCCGTCCATGGAACCTTTAGTGATGGAATAGATTTTGCTAATCTCACCCTCCTGCAATGTACGTTGGAGACAGAGAACACGTATTTTTAAAGTCAAAAACAAAAACCGACCCTTGACGACGATCCTTGGACTTACCGGTATTTCTTCTCCTAGAATCGATTTGGCCGTATGTTCGCCGAGATCGTTCAGCTGACCGGTGGTGAGTTGGGCCAGATTGGAATGGATTTCGGCCAGCACCCAATCGGGACAGTCGCCATCACCGCAGAAGCGAAATTTCTAAAAGCAGACCAAGCAGTAGAATGAGAACACACTCACAATGGAACATCCAGATCGCCGATACGCTAAGCATAAAAGCTAAATGATTGGTTAAAAACTTTCACCAACTTCATTAAACGGAATGGGTCCAGTTAACGGCGGGACAGTTTGGAAGAAGTTGGCAAAGTTGGCGCATAGCTTGGCAATCGGTTTAATTGCTCTCTTCAACCGATGACGTACGATTCACGGCAGGCCGTGAAGAGCTGCCCCGAATACAGACGTCGCAGCGCAAACAACATGATGGCTTTCGAAATGGAGGGCCCAACCGGGTGGTACGGGGGTGTAATGATAAAACTTGCACTCCGAACCTCAAAGACGCACCTTTTGCAGTTATCAACTGTCCCGAATCAAGTAGCGTGATCACAGCTGCTCCACAACGACAGATATGTTTTCGTCACGAAAGCAGGTCCACCCTTACTGTACCTACACTACTTACTGCCAGGCGATACGTTCAAAGGCCAGCATAGAGTGGGCATTATTCGGGCACAAAAAGGATTTTCCCGGCTACTGGGATCCGACTGCTGCTGATCCGGTTGCTTTGGTGCAACTTTTCAAATGAGTGGCAACGTGCTTCATCGGTTCCGCTCGGTTGAACAGATTTGATTGCACGACAAGGCGGACGGACGGACGGACGGACGACGGCCGGACTATCCTACCTGAGCGCCATTATTTTCCGGTTGGCTGTTTGATGCGCCCCAACCCAACCCCAGCCGGTGTCATTTAAGGTTAAAACTTTTCATTACGCACGTCCCTTCCTGCGAAGGAGGCGTAAATGACTTCGCCGGGTCAGGAGGTGCGGCGACGGCGACGACGACGACGACGTTTTGATAATGGGTGTAAATCTTAAATCAAGGCAGGCCATCCTATCCCTCCCATCCTTCCCATCAGCATCGCGCGTTAATATTTTTCGTTTGTTAGAAATACTTCAATCGGTTGTAATTGTCAGCAATCAAGGATGCTTCAGTGGCAGTGGTTGGTGGTTGGGGGTTGGGTGCGAGCACACAACTCCCTTCGGAATTATTTTACGAATCGATGATTTGTGTAGGTTTCCACCGAATGGTGGGCCCCGGCGCTGATCTTATTTTGGAAAGGGTAAGGGAGTGTATAAAAAGGACATCCGCCGTTCAACAGGTGCGTCAGTTTGCGTTTGACCGTGGGCGCGTCGACATGCACCCGATCAGGACGACCACGACGACCACGACGATGTCGCGTTCGGCTTTTTGAGTGTGTCCGCGCGGTGTGTGACAAGGGTGAAAGCGACAAACAAACACGCGGATAAAAAAGCAACTTCAGTGCACAGAGAGGACACAGAGCTATTTTTGGAGCAAAAGGATAAAAAAAGTGCAAAAGAAACCGGTGCGGACGGACGCAGTGAGTAGTGTGTGAAGTGTGCCCAGGTCGCGGACAGCAAGGATGGCCATATTTTGTCTAGTTCTGGCAACGGCTGCATTTGTGCTGGTTGGTGTCCCTCAGGCATGCCGCTGTGATCGCCCCCCGACCGTCGAGAACGGGTTCGATGGTGCGAATATTTGGAAAAGTATCCGCGACCGGCTCCTGGCTGGCGCTGGGGATCCAGCCGGCAGCAATTTGATTTCAGTTGCAAAGATGCCCCACGAAATTGGTCCCACGTTCGGGTGGAACCTGCGGCCAGCTGGATCCAGCCCGACCGAACCAATGCTTCTGCAATCGCTGATCAATCGCTACCGGAAGTACATGGTGGAACGATTCGTTCGATTCGATGACGCCTGTTCGCTGCTGTTTGGTGGCGAGACGACGCTCAACGGCGAAGATGAATCGACGGACGGCGACGGTGACGACGAGGACGACAACGGTGAACCGTTGCCGAACCGGAGAACGACCGACGTTGGGCCACCATCGATGGAGGGAAGCGGCATTGCCGTCGGTGCGGGGCGCGGTGGCGGTGAGTCGTTTCGACCGGAAATCAACGGTCTGTTTATTTGATTTTGGAAGTCGCTCGAGGAGGTTCTCTGTTAGCTTTCCCCGTTTAAGAGCATCGTGTATTTTTGTGCGCTACTCGCTCTACACACACACACACGCGCGCGCGCGCTCGCTCGCGGACATTTTACACGCGGAAGTTCTTGGAGGGTTGAAGGGTGAAAAAGGGTATGTTCGTTTTTTTTTGTTTTTGGTTGGTCGCATGTCCACCCCACGAACACGAACGATGTCAAGCAAAGCGTGTTGTTTGCTTTCGCTTGTTGTTGACCGGGGGACGGTCCTGTGAGCCATTTTAGCGTGATTGCTTTCCGCGGGCAGGGTGTGGTGGTAGAGGGGGAAGTTAGTTGAATTAATGTAACGCAATCATGCAATTATGGCGTGGTGGACTCGGTAGGATGTGTGAGGAGTACGTTTTAAGTGTACTCGGTGGGGAAGCAATTAAAAAATGGCGCATTTTAACGGAAAACTCTGAACCATGCTGTATTGATTACCGATATGCATGTCGAGCGATCGGTTTATGGGGCTTGCGAGAGAGATTGCAATACAAAAACACACATTTTAAATAATTTGCATTTTTTTGTTGCTTTTCAGCGTCAAATTCAATGCTTGAAACGATGCCGCTGACTCGACCAACCCGCTACGAGATGTGCTCCCGAAACGCGAAACAGTACTACCGCTGCCTGGTGGAGCATTTTAACGATCAGCAGCTGATGGGCATGCTGCAGGATTATCTCGAAACGTACTGCGACGGTGTCCGGCGTGGCAGTTCGGTGGGGCCACAGAAGCGGGATACGCCACGGTACGTTTCGAAGCAAAAGTTCCACTCGTGGGGTGGCAAACGGAACACGGCTCAGGTGTTTTATCCCTGGGGCGGCAAACGCAACATGCCCCGGACGCACAAGCAGCCGAAGGTGGTCATAAGAAATCCGTTCCATTCGTGGGGTGGCAAACGAAGCGATCCACCAGCCGCCTGATGGACCGGTGAGCAGCCCCTGCCCGATCTCCTCGCATCTCAGGTAGCAGCAGCAGCAGCGGCAGCGGCAGCAGGAAGGTGGTTCGATCATCGGCAGTAAGATGATGGGAACCCGGCCAACGCCGCTGGCCCGCCTGCCCGACCGTCACCGGCGTCACCGATCACCAGCCGAGTTCGAAGCTTTCCCCTCTGGTCCGTGCATGATTGCAGTTTGTGTGTATGTGTGTTTGATACTACCAAGATATTGTTGTTATCATCGTCCAGTCCAGTTGCTAAGCCGATCATTATTGCTCCCGTAATCAGTTCGCCGCCACTCGCCACAATTCTCACAACAGAGCAGCAAGGATATTTCAATAAACAATGCGTTTGCGAACCGAACAGAAGATGGCATGTACGATGGCGGTGTTGCGTATGTTTTGAGGATTGGAGGAACAAAAAAAAGCCCCGAAAGAAACTTACCATTTTGATAAGCGAATGCACCACCCACCGGAAGTTGGGAAGTGTGTAAGGCCTCGGCTGTATCAAAAACGATCACCTTCCTCTGTAAATTTGAACGTGCAGAGATCACAAAGGAAATCGGATGCATTAATTTAGTGCTTTGGACTGTGGTACAAAGTATAAAACACGAAGAAACTTACTTTTTATCACGCACCGGGCACACAATTTGGTATTTGTTTATTTTGCGGCTTTGCAACATGATAAAGGCCCGTGTACACGACACGCCGTCAAACAGCTGTCAAACACGAAGGGGGAGTGCCCGGGCCGAAGCTTTCCGAAGTTAAACTTAGCTTTTCTACAGATGGCGCTCCTGTCGCCAAAGAGTGAAGGGAATCTTTTAGCCCCCCCGCACAACAAAATCATGCAGTTTTAAGCGCTATTTTGCGTAAATTTTGGGCAAATTTTGATTAAGTTTCAGTACTTTAACGGTATTTGTGCTGTTTTTTTTACATTGGAATGAGAGGTTAAATGAACCCATCTCTTTCTACAAATTCAAATGTGCTGAAATGCATTCAAATGAGGGAAGTTGGAGAAACAAATTCAAATCTTTTCAAAATATGCCACCCATGCCAAACGGTCTGCTAGCTATTTTACCTTTTTAAATGGTAATTTTAACGTAAATGAAAATGAAAGTACTAGTTAAAAGTGCCAAAAGGCATTGTCCCCGAATTAGAGAGACAGAAAGTGATTAGATTAGTTTGCTGCACTGTGTGGAATTCTCTCGGCCAACCAACCAAGACGACATTACATTCGAAAGTGTGTAAAGTTGGGCGTGCGGACCAAGAATGCAATGGTTAGAAAGTCTTTGTGATAAGAGAGTGGCATAGGATTACAAAACGCTTTCGGGAGCTTTCGGTTGATTTGCGATGAGCACCAGCCAAGCCCCGAGTGAAGATGTGTGAAAAGTTTTGGCAAAGATTCCCACTCCCGGTCGGTAACAGCCTGCGTCGCTGCTGCTGGTATGCGGGGTGTGGTATGCGTTGTAATTCAATCAAATGTTTGGCCAACTTTCACCTACTCGACGAAAACTGCAGAACGATATTGTTGGGATGAAAACACCCCGTCCCTCTGAGGTTGCCGCTTTACCGAGCGCTTTAGCCGTGAGCCATGCATGTTTTAATCTCTTACGTCGTCGATAATCCGACAAGCGATGTAGGTCCTTTATGCGCCTGACTATGGCCGCTCACGAGCGGTGTGGAAAGTTCTAACAAGGGGTATTTTCTTCTCGATTAGATCGTAACCATTCGTTTCGCATTCCTAAGCGGCACCACGTGGAGTAAGAAGCTTGGATGCACCGTAATTGAACCGTGCACTGCATCCCGATGGAAAAGGACTGTACGTCACGAGGAGCAACGAGTTGTGACATCGAACTCACTTCTGCCATGCTTTTTCCATTGATCTCGCGCACCCATTAGCAGACGTAGCAGGCGATGATGCGTTCCCAAGACCGACGGTGGTGCACCCATTAGTGGGTACTTTCGGTAGCGCCAATTACCTGTTGTGATGCACTTTTGTGTCACATCTGCAACTGCAATCGTAGGCAAACAGGTAACGAGTGCAATGTGGTGCCATTAAAAAATGACGTTGTCTGTAGGTTTGCCCGTAGGAAATGGGACACAGAACGGTATGGACGATCTTCTGATTGAGTTGCAAAATGGCCCATAGCACACAGTGAGCGTATCGTTTGAAGGTTTGGCCACACGCTAGTGTACTCTTCAGACTCCAGGAATTTTTGTGCAAAGGTAGCTGTTTTTTGGAAAGTGAATTCACGTACGCAGGGAGAACGTTCGGCGCAAGAATGTTGCGTAATGTTTGACCATCGATGAGTCCCCGAAACAAACGATCCTCCTCCGACCTTGAACGCAAGTGTCGTCGGAGTGTCGGAGTGTCTAGCGCAGAAAAGGGAAAGGGAAGCTGATCGTACCGTACCGAGGGAAGCTGTGGCGACGATTTGTTTGACGGGGGCACCCCGTTGGAAAAGTGAGACAATGTGGGCAAAAACGGAACAGCATGACGGCTGCGAATTGAGGGCGTCCGATATGTGGAGCGTCGGCGTGATGTCGGACGGACCGGCCACAGGCACCGGGTATGACGTTCAAGGTTCTTGGAAAGAATGGTTCAATTCGAATGGAATCGCGCGATCGGATTTGGCTGATCCGTTGCGTTCTTTGTACGAACGATGGGAAGAATGTGAAGCCCGACAGCTGCGTGGCAGCCGGTTGATCTGACAGACTGACCGTGGACGACATTTGACTGATCTAGGTCTAGAATTGGAAGGCAGATTGGAAATGGAGATGTTGGACGATCAGGCAAATGTCGATATCGATTGATACGCACAGAGAACAAGGAGTACTGTGGCCCTCGTCAGTGAGTGAGAAAAGAGCGTTTTACTTTCAAACACGTGGCCGAACGACAACCATCCGAAACGGTGTGTTGCCTTACATCCGCCTACTGGCTTGGTGGTCGTCGCCACCGCCACCACCAATTGGAAGGTTGCTTGCCCTTCGATGTTCGTGACGGAAACGGAGCAATTCATCGTATCTCTTGAGCCATCTGAAGCCGCGGGAAACACTGACTGCCACTCACTTTCGACGAACAACAAATGACGAGTGTCATTAGCTCCAGCAGGGAAAGGTCCAGGGAGTGGGTTTGGTTTTAGGCGTCGAGCTGGAACTCTCACATTGTAATGGGCTTTTTAGGGCTTTGCTGTACATTTCCTGCCAATAATTATTTGTAGGTCGTAGGTAAAACATTTCAATTTTCCACACATTTCCATACCCCGAATTGACAGCTCGTTAGCTTGCATGTACCGATCGTGACGTACCCGCGAAAGGAGCTGGCCCGCCCGTCCTACAATGCAAAGTAAAATTAATTTATTGTTTAAACGTTGAGGAATGCTAGTCGTAACCCATCGTTCATCATCCAGGTCGAAGCATTCCGGACCAAAGTTTGAAGCTTTGATCGAGAGCTGCCTCTCCCCCTGTCTCCTCTGCTCGTGCCTCGCAGTGCTCCCGTCGCTGCAAAGGATTGAGATAATTCGGTTAACTGCGCTTAATTAATAGCTAATATTTACCCTGTCGAGCGCGGTACGATTGCATCTTGTCCCCCCCCCCCCTCCCCCGGAATCTGCTCCGGTGCGCTGATGTTTAGTCAGTAATTTACATAATACCTACCATCGATAAGCCTCGGATTTGTAAGAGAGCGCAAGCGATCGGGATTGATGTTATAAGGGTCGGCTGGTGTGTGTGTGTGTGTGTGTGTGTGTGTGGATATTATAAATCATAACTTTGAGAAAGCAATGGAACCGCGCCCTCGGTAATATTCGGTCTGAATTTGTTCGCGTAGTAGTGGAAGTTGGCCCATCTTTCCAGACATTCCTGGAGTTGTGTGGTTTCAAGCTGATGCGAGCATTGCGAAACATTGAACCGACTGGGTGATTTGTGCTAATTAAATAAATGGTTTGCTGCTACAGGCAAGAGCACATGTTCACCGTGGAAGTCGTGGGCTGTAATGGAGAGAGCCACCATCGTTAACACCGCAGGTCGAAGGTGAAATACAGCCAGTGTTATGAATGGTTTGCTTAGTGATTACTGCAGCATTTTCAGGTATCGGTTTGGCTGGCTGACAGAAGAGTAGAAGTTGTCTAAAACTCACCCGCCCTAAAGTTCTACACAGTGCACCACAATATGCACATGAGGATTCAATTCTCTCGGTAACCGGAAATGAACCACGTGCATTGAGAAAGCAGGAGAGAGAGAGAGAGCGTGTGAAGTGCATGTAAAAAGGACGCGTGCAAGAGTTGAGGAAATGCTAAAGGCGTAAATATTTGAGTGGCAATGATTTTATAATGTGTTCATTCAAACACACAGGAGCCAGGGGCTGAGCCATGGAAAACGGTCGGGCCTTCGTTGGGTTTGCTGATGCTGGTCGGATGAGGGATGTCGAACTGGATTGGCCCTAGAGTCCTGCGGATAATGGGTGTAATAGTCCGTGAAGTTAGTGTAAAGTTTGAGTGTGCGTGTGTGTGTGTGTGTGGATGAAGGAGGCACGGTGTAGGTGAGTGCTACACGTGCTTACACGTGCTCGAAGCATTCAGGCGAATCTGCACCGAGTACTAATCAAGAAAAATGACGATTCCATTAGTGGCGTGATGGCATAAATTACGCCTTCTGCCTTTCACCACCGTGTCGATTTGCGTTCTGTCGATTGTCGTTTGTGTGTGTTTGAGAACTGCTCATGCTAATTAAACCATCTCCCTTGCAGTAATAGTGTGCCTCGGTACGCAATTTAAGGTTTGATTTTTCACGGGGCCCATAAATTCAACCTCCTCTTTAATGACTTTAATGACTTCAAACGATGAGGCTGAGAGGCACTCTTGGATTGCTGAGTTTTTTGGAGCATTTTTTTTTGGTGTAATGTCCAGTCGTCCTGGAGCTCTTCATTTTAGCGATTTCCCATCACGGTGGACACGCGATGATGAAGGTTCTGGAAGGAATTTGTCCATCGCCCCAGTAACGACGTTATTATTATTCATTATCATGATTAATTACAGTTGCAGGGGTGTGTTTTTTTGGTGTTGTCGTGGTTGTTGTTGTTGTTGCTACAGCCACTCGCTTTTAAAGGTGTGGCGAAAAGTGGCGGGAAAACCTGGAAACGGGAAATGACTCAGCGCGAGAAGCGAATTAAGGAAAAGTTGTTTTGCCTGTGCTTGTGTTGTGTGTGGTTACAGGGCGAGGAACTCTTTAAAGCGGGCGAAGAGCACACCACGGAAACGATGCCTGTACGCTGTGGATCGTAAAAATAAACCGCCGTTCAAACGTTCGATCAACAGCCCAACAGCACAGGGCACACGGCACGTGCGGTCCTCACCAAATGCGGCCCGCCGGTCGTGTTTGGTTGCGCTGGGAAGCAAAAGCAAAAATGGAAAGAAAAGCACTTTAACATTACACCATCGCGAAGGTGGCCGCAAGAAGCTGGGATGCCGGCGGGAAGAAACTTTGGCGCCCGATCGAATGCCGCTTAAAACGGGTGTCGATTGCCGAGTTTCGAAGGTGTCGCTTTTAATTAGTTTCGCGTTTGCCGGTGTTGTTGGCGGTTCGAGATGGGGGAGGGGAGGATATTTTTTTCCTGCCACCTCTCAGCGGTACGGTACGGGGTAAGTACAAAGCAACAGATTAATTGCTCACGTCAGAATGGACGATTAAGATCGGACAGGGGAACCACAGGGAAGCAACAATTAGCTCGTCGTTGCAGGATGTGACACAGTGTCACAAACGCTCCCCGAAAACACCATCCAACATACAAGATCGGTGGCATTTAGCCGTGTTGCGTGTGATGAAACACGATCAACACACACGCATACACGCACGATTTACATACAGGTACAGCTCGTGGGAACGCACCATCGGGACGGAAGTCGGACGAGGGAAACGAGATCGTTCGGAAGCATAATTTATGCACCCTGACTGACCTTGTGCGGGCCGGAAACCCCTCCGGCCAATCGGATCGGACGTGGCGTTTGTTATCTTGACGGAATGCGAAGCGTTTAGAAAGGTGTGAAACACACTCACACACACACACACACACACACACACACACACACACACACACACACACACACACACACACACACACACACACACACACACACACACACACACACACATCCGAACACAAGCGCTAAAGATCGAAGATCACTGCCGCTTCGATCGATCATGGAAATAGCGGGTTTTTTGCTTGACTGCCGTGTACCGGGCTCATCAAAGGACTTGCGAAATTCAAATGCACCACCGATGCGCGCAAACAGAGCACAGAGTGTCGGGTGAAGGCAACCCACGCGCCTCAGCGTCGATTATGATCTTGAGCGTGTGAGTGTATCTGCGTGCGCAGGTTTATGCCGAGCAAGAAGAGGTACCGAGGTCGCGAATGCTCGAAACATCATTGCGCAAACGAATGGCGGAAGATAAATGGTGCGGATAAAGTTGGGTTGGAAAAAAGATGTGCTTTTGATGCCAATTGCGATATGAGTGTTTTGTGTGTGTGTGTGCTGTTAATGATATTCAGAGCAAGTGCGTGCGTTTGTGAATGGTTTGGTCTCAGTTACAATCATGTCCTCTCGAGATGGTGATTGTTGTTCCTAAACAGTGCCCCCCCCCCCCTCCTGTCGCTTATGGTTGGTATGTGTGGGTCATCCTCGCGCAGAAGGTTACATTCGCTCGACACTGAACTTCAGTGCCGAATGTCTCGATTGGCAGAGACACTCTCCAAGAGGAATTTGCCAACTGTGGCTGAAGGACATCGTTTTCGGATCGACTATCGTTTGCATTGTGTCTTTTTTATAACAATCTCCTTATATGGCCATATCTGAGATTGCTTTTTTTTTGTCTTAAAGCAATACAATCATTCTTCTGCTGTGTGGCTGCAAGCGTGATCTCAAGCTGTGAAGCCATCCAGCTAACGAGTGCTTGCGTGTGAGCTAACAATTAACTTCCAACATGTAAAGAAAATGTGTAATGTCATTCGTTTTGATGTCGTCGTAAGTGTATTAACTTTCTCGCGTCCGTTATCTTACATCTTGCCTTTTTGGGAGTAAGAAAACGGGGGAAAAATCAAAGTGATGAGTAAACAAAACCAACGGCAACAAAACCGAACCCTTCTAACAATATGGAACCCAACAAAAGGGGTTTCGATAGACGACGACGATGACGACGACGACACAGGTGTAATTGCGTCACCCACAACAAAAGGGCGGGAAAACACGCGCCATCAAAAGACATCGAAAGGGAAGGGCATCTATAATTGTGCTGGTGCAGGTGCTGATGTCTTCCCTTTGCCCGGTACAGCAAACGCGTGCCAAAGCGAAGGAAGATAATCGTGATGAAAATACGGTGATCGAAGCAACAGCAAGCAAGCAGGAGCCGGCATGGCGGTGACGGGGTGGTGTTGTCGGCCAGCATCGTATGCTGGCGAAATGGCATAACTAAATAAAGCAAATGCAGACATCTCCACACAAACTCACCCGACACTCATTGATCATTGATGACTTCAGAGACTTCACAGAGAGAGAGAGAAAGAGAAAACACTTGGACGGTTGGGCGATGCGGGTCGTTGATTTTATGCTGCCAGTCTCCTTCTCCTTCTTCTCCTCCGATGTTGTGTAGCTTTTTGGGGGAATCGAGTTGCTTTGATTTGAAGTAAAAGCTCGCCGAAAACAGTACCGGCAAAGAAGGGGGTTGCAGTTGCTAGGAAACGTTGTTGTAGGGGTGGAGGGCAAATATTGTTGAATGTACATGACCGAATCATGCTGCCGGTTGATAAATAGAGGAAACCAGTTTTGTTTATGCTGGGGGGCAAAAAAGAATGGGACAGAAATCGATACGGGAGTTGGTAATTGAATCAACCGCTTCAACAAGCAGACTCTTATTGACATCGCCTAACGAATAGGTTCGCATTTATCAGCCCGGCTGATCAATTGAACCGAACAACAAAAACCGATGGGTGCAGCATCCCTCCCCCCAAAAGCCCCTTGCAGTCAAAGTCAAAGACAAACAAAAGCATATCCATCACGGTGTGTGTTTCTTGAACTGATGTTAATTAATTTTCGCGTTCACGTGCCTCTTTACCCCAAAAAGAAGGGGGGATGCAGAAAGGAACAAAAGGACAGTGTGTGTGTGTGCGATTAGACAAAACGTTCGACAGATTGACCTGGTAAGAAGGGGGGACAACCGCATGCTTACTACTGGGCAACTTTCGTACTTTAAAACCCGCCAGAAGAGTGATGCGATTGATGACACCGGGTCAGCTTCAGCTTCCATCGGGTAAAGGTTCGGTTTGAGGCTGCGGAACGGCTGCTCGTTAGCTGCTATGCGCGCTGCTCATTTTGACCAGTCGGTACGGCACGGGTTACGGTTACCGCATTTCATCACTCCATTCGCTGCCGAGTGCGTTTGAAGATGAAATTGAAAATTAAGCGACCTTCCAGTTCAATGTCTGCACAATGTTCGCACAACGGACGGGGGGCGGCGGTTCAGAAGCTGCAGGAGAGGAGCTTCGAGGAGCATCTCTTGCGCATCGGTTGTTGGTGCAATGGATTAGGCTCTGAACGCGTGGTGGCTGTGTACGCACCGAGGAGCCGATCAGTAACGATCGCGCGGATAAATAAGCCAACGTGTACGCGACTGTTTGTCCGTTTCCGTCGCTTTTTATTCAATTGCATCTCCATGCCGAGTACGTGTGTGTGGGGATAGAAGTTTGTGGTTGAAATTGTACAAAATCATAATTACATACTAGCAGTAAAGTGTATCTATTGTGGGAGGTAGAGCCTGCCATATGGAATGTTAGGCAAATAAAAATGAAGCGATAATTATGAATGCATCACAAAAAGGGTGATTGTTTTATTTTTTGTTTAGAAATTAAGTTTGTTACAATGAGAGCAGCATGTTTCAATAATGTAATTAAAAATGAGCTCATATATAAAAGCCACAAAGATTGTTATTTAACAAAAAATAAAACTTTCACCGAATTACATTTACATTATTAGCTTCTTTTCAAATAATGGTACCATTTGATCGAAAAATCAATTGAAAGTGCTATCTTTCAGTGGGAACGTTAACAAGGGGAGTTCCACAAAACGACACGGTCACTCCAGGACCGACGTAACGAACCGTCCCGCTTCCAGGGCGTGATGGCGCAATATTGCAAACGTTAAAAAGTTATCATCGTCCGCCACCACTCCACTCCACTCGCCATTCGCCAATGGGTTTTTTATTCTTCTGTTGCTTACTGCATTTAATGTTTAACCCGTCGGTCATCAATCGTCATGGTGGCAGCGGTAAAAAAAGTCCGCTGCAATTAAGTGTCCGCGCAGAGATAGTCTTCTTTTCTATTAGCTTCACGCGGTTTCTACCGATTGGACGGCATTTCTTTCTTCCTTCTATGGGTGAAGGCATGCAGCCAGCGGCCAGGTGAACGGTTGTTGGTGGCTAGTTTTATTTCCCTATTGGCCGGTTGGCATTAGTTGCATCGTTAAGATGGCGTCTCTAACGTACAACGATGCTGTGAGCAAACTTTTATAAACACATTTTAAAATACATTCTCTTCTCAGCCCCTTAAGCGACGGTTCATTGGCGAAGCCTTGTTGTTGCACTGCTGCTGGACCGTTTCTTATTATTCATTGCACCGGCATGCATATAAATCGGACCGGAGTGTAAAGTTGCCTATTGTGTGGTGGCAAACCCCGAAAAGAAACTAAAAATTGAATAGCCCAACATGTTTTGCAGATTTATGGTGCACCCAGGGGGCTGTGCCTGTTGGTTTTTGGTTGGTTTCGCGAAACTGCCGCTGCAAATCGAGGCCAACGCCCAGTACTAGGAGAATGAGAGTGTGTTGAAAGTATCTCGGCACCGCCACCCGTGTCCCAGCGGGCGATAATCTATGTTTAAAGCTAATCTTTCCACTATCTTTGCCAACATCGAGTTAGTTGTAGTCGAGAAGTAACGAACATGAAGCGAACAAAAACGCTACATCGAGTCCTAACATCGAGCTACCTACCCCAAGCTTTGTGATGTGCGGTTGTGCGAAAAGGTGCAACTAATTGTTGGGCCCTGCTTAAAAAGTGATCTCCGCCAAAATGGTGACCCCTGGCGGGTGTGACCAGCACCTCGGTTGTGCGCTTGTTCCCGCATAAATTAGTTCCGTTGTTATGCTTTTCGGCGGCGCAACGGTGGCAACCGATGGTGCAGTTCTCAAGGCCCGATGGTGCAGTTGGTCGCGTGAAGTAATGCTCCAACGAAAAGAAGAAAAAATGCATCCTGATAAGCAGCAGGCGAGCAGGGCAAGCGAGTCGAGCAACGCTTCCACCCACAACGACCCGACCCGGTTTTCGATCGACGGGTAAGCATCATCAACCTTACCTTTCGTAACTCAGCAGAAACGTTAATTGCATTTATGATTATTGCTCGTTAAAATCAGAAGGGTTGTAAAGTAAAAAAAAACACCCCTAAAAGCCCGTTGTCACTTTCATTCGACCGGTTCGAGCGTACAGTCGCGGACAGCTGTCGAGCGGAACTAACCGATGCAGTGAGAGTGGCCACAAAAGTGGCCATCTTTTACGTACAGGCGAACCAAAGCCACCTTTTATTGATGGAATTCATCACGGACTTTGGTGGGCTTCAATTAAGCGAAAGCGCACTAAAAAGCGGGCAGGTCAAATTGCGCGAATTTGAGGTGCGAATTGCGTATGGTTTCATGATTCCATGCTCTGTGCACACTGTGTTAGTGATAGGAAGCGAGCGCGAAACGAGCGGAAACTGTGAGTGAAAATGAATTTTGATAGTGGATTTTTGGTTTGCCCGGGAGAGTGTTGCAAGTATTTAATGCATCCGATTATTTACAGCTTAAAATAAAGCGTCTTTTGAAATGTATTGCTCTATTTGTAGAGTGTTGCGTGCAGCTGGCATAATTAGGAACCGACTCTAAAAGCCTCGTACAAATGTTTAAGAGCAATTTAGATAATTACACACTGATTTTATTACAACAAAGTGCGGTGAATTCGTAGAAGAACCTCACACATGAACCCAATTGCACAATAGATGCCGCGGAGAAAGCAACGAACATTTGTTTCGAAAATGGGTAATGTTCAATTATCGCTCCCACAAAACGTACAGACACACCCTGAATGGGCAGCTAAAACCAACAGATTATACATCTATTAATTTAATCTAAAGCGTACCGCATTCAACTGGACTTGCCACGGGCTCGCTGCTGGCGCTAGCTGGCGTTATGTAAAGCGACGACAAAAGAAACACGATCGCGATTGACCGACCGGGTGCTATCTTTACAAAGTAATCGCCCAGCACGCCCAGCGAGCGATGATATTGTAAACGAATCTATCATTAGCATCATATCGAAAGATCGTTTCGTACCGGTAATCTGGCACGAACGTGGTTCACATTCGCCCCTCTCGGTCTCGGGTGCTGTATCGGCATGAATTGATTCGAATTTTGCTCTGCTTGCCTCGTCTAACGCATCACATACCCTCTTACGGGGCCACTTGGTCCGAGCTGGGCAAGACCTTCGTTACGGGTTAAGAGACAGGCATGGACCGGGTAGTCCAATCGATTGACATCCTACACTAGCGTAAGCGATTCGATTTACCTTCCTGGTTGTGCGCTGTAAAAGAAAACGCATCCAAATGGAGGAGTAGGAGGATTCATCCGCCGCGGGGGTTGAAGAAGAAGAAGGGTTCGAGATGAGGCATGTGTCTAGATGTTTGTGTCCTCTCCCACCCCTTAGCCAATAGTTGCTGGTGTCCCTTTGTCGACCGGGTACGGTTAACGTGTCGAGTTCGAGTTACAAAAGCGACCGTAACACAGTTACGGCAACACGCTTGGACCCACCAAAGAAACCGTTCACTTTCGCACACAGGTGAGCTGTTGGTAAAAGGGACGGTCGGTATGGTAAATATGATTTGTGTCGAAGCTGGTTGGACCGGAGAGAAAATGTACTAACGGTTTGGGGCGATCGGGCAGGAAGAATGCGGAACATCAGACGGAGGTGGTGGGCGCCGATGATCGCCTCTTCACCGCTGATCCTTTCGACTCGAACCACAAAAGTGAGCTTATTTTAGTATGATCGCGCACTAGCTCGGTAGGGCCTGCTGTTTAGGGCCGACGTGACTGACGACTGAGATCAAGAAATCATCATCAATCCAACCGTTTGAAGTTGGTAATGGGGGATGTTGGGTCTTTTGGCTGCTTCTGCTTCTTCTTCGCCGGGAGCTGGACAAGTGCATACGTTCGGCGTAATTGCACCTCAAGGTTCTTCCTTTCACAAGAGCTAATCTCGTGGTTCACATGTTGAGGCTTTTGGGGGAAAAAGGGAGAGGTAGGAACGAGATCTTTTTGAATGTACGCTTCGCCCGGATGCTACCGTTTTGTTTGGATTGACTTTGTATCGGCCATAATGCATGCATACGCAACTCCCAAACATCAACAACGTGTTCATTTCCATAACGATCGATTGTTTGCGGTTTATTGGTGGCTCTGGAGAGTTCATTTATTTTCCCGCGCTCATTGGAGTCAATCGGTGGGTAGTATTATGAACCGTTTTATGGTTAATAGTCGATCCGGTGCCTTGGTGCGATTGGAGATCGCATGCAAATGCCTCGACCGATGCAACATCCACCGCGATGTCAACGAACAGGCAATTGGAGCTCTTTCGCCACCGGCACGAAATTGACCTCCGGGAGCTTGAGACGGCAGAGCGCTTCTCCGGGGCAACTCAGCTGACGGAGCTACAATTAAAGGTGTCAAAACCCTTGCGAAGATTACCTTCGCTTAAGTGTGACCCCATCTGGTTACGCTCGATCGTGAGTAGCTCCAACTGCTCCAATAATGCTTCGCGCATCTTCCTATTGTGTAGTGTAGGAACACCTCGCACCTGCCAGCCCCATCCATTGACCATCGCGTCGGGACTGGCGGGCTTTCGTGCAGAGCTCGGTGTGGATGCTTCAACACACACACACACACGCTGGCCAGCTAGTTGCACGCCAGCCGACTGTGCAAATGGGCCTTGAGGGACTCCGTAAATGGAACGGTAGAAATATATTCTTTTCTCGTGATACATTTTCCCTTGCACGGTTGCATTCACGCCGAGGGAGCCATCCGGTCGTGAGCTGAGAGGGAAACCAGACAGCCCAGTGCATTGGCAGCGTCTATTGACCATTTTTGTCTTTTTTCTCGCCTTCTAAGCAGGTTCGCCGTTCGAAGTTTGACATGTCAATTGATTGATGGTGGGATATGGTTGGAGGTCGGTAAAGGATTCCCTCGATGTCGATGGAGTCGGCTGTGTTTTAGCACGTTTCGCCATCGAGCGAGCGCACAGCAGAGCTTCTGCTTTGTAATTTGGAGTGTGTGAGTGTGGTTTTTTTCCGTTGGTTGCAAATTTAAACTATGTAAATTTAACAGTTTTCGCGCGAAGAAAATTGCTAGCTGAGGCATGATGAATGTTCGCGCCCAGGTGAGAGGAAAATGGTGGCCGATCAAGCCATCACGACCTTACATCATGTCTCTGGTGCAGTGGAAAAAAATCGTGCCAAAATCATCTTAAAAATCGTTTGGAATAGTGTGAGGTGGAATCGTTCAATTATCGAACCATAATTGCTTAAACCTTCGCAGCATTGGGAGGATAATTTAAGCTGTTAAATGATTAATTTAAAAATAATATTAATACAATTACCGGTAATGGGGATGTGTGTGTTGAGGTAAATGCTTAATTATGAAAACTGCTGGACCGCGTATCTGTTTGTATAATTGAGTAATGTTTTAAAGACAATTACCCATTTAACAGCTGCTTTAAAGGTTAAAACACTAATAAAACATTATCTCATTCTAGCAACATGAACGGGCTGCGCCGTGTTGTGTCAGTTTAGCGTGTTAACAAATCTCTTTCTCCTCTGCGTTGCTGCGTGATTAATGGGGTTTAAAGCTCTATGTTGTGCACCTACACGATCGATACACTTGTTGCTCGATCTGCTAGACATGTGAATAAACAAAACGCTCACAAGCGCTCCGATCGTTGAAGGTGATTCCATTCTGTCTGCTAGCGTTTCCGAACCCGCACATTGTGCATCAAGCGAGCGCCTGATCAAAAGTAGTTCACATGAAGATCTGCTGCCGGCAAGACCATCCGTCGTCATGGTAGGGATGATTCTTCACCCTCTCACCTGTGGTGGCGCGGGTCGTTTCCAACACGAGCACGAGCCGCAGTCGGCTGGAATCGACCCTTCTGTTCGGTGGAGGCTGGCGAGCGGCGAGGCAACAAAACTACAATCTCTCATACAAAGACAGAAGGTGCACGGCGTAAGTACAAGCGAAGCGCGGTTACGATGAGCACTGCTGCGGGTGAGCACGTGCAGCCGTGAATTAGAGAAACAGAGAAAGAGCCATGAACGATCATGACGATGATGATGATGATGATGTCGCTCGGTGCGGATAAAGCGGCGGCAGCCTACAGCCAGCAGCAACTGAATGGAAGGGGAAGCAAACAGAATGCAAACGGGCCGGTCGGTAGTGCAGCGGGCCAAAGCGCACGAACCCTCTACAATGCGGCTGAAGATTCAAACACGATCCATGCCATGCGACACCCGGAGTGGGACGGATGGTTTGGTGGCGTCACGGTGACGGGGGTCTCGTTTTGGGGTTGTTTTTCATAAAATTGAACCACAAGGCGAATAATGGCGTTATTTGGTGTTTGAACGTTCGGCACCGCGCACAGCGTCCGGCTGCCCTTGTGTAGCAGATCGCGTTCGTCGCTTGATCCTGCGTTGAAGTCGTTTGTTCGTTCAGCTCGGTACGGCTTTCCATCGTAGCAAAACGGTGCAAGAAAGTGGTGAACGTTGGGGAAGCTTAGTGAGGTGGAGCTTTTTGTTGGTGATTGATGAGTTTCAACGATAAGGATCATTAGGTACACAACGGAAGCTGCCGCTCGGGTGCGGGTGATTTATGTTTGAACGAGTGAAATACGACATCGACATCGACGTGAACTGCCAGTGACATAACAGCCGAAACAGGTGCCAATGTTAAGCTGAGGTGAAACGTTTACGCCGTTATCGTAGCATAGCGACCGGAAACCATCTCAAATCCCAACCCCAGAAGATTCATAGTGAGTGGCACGGACGATCGTTATGGTGTGATGGGATTTCATTAATCATTGCAACAGGCTCGGCAAACGCTTCCGTGCAGTGTTCGTTAAGATCGATGGGTGATTGCTGTGGGGCATTGGAAGGAAGGGAGCTAAAAAGCCAAATAAGGTGTTGACTTGAGCGTGCCCCCGTTCAGCTTATCGGGTGAAAGGCAGATCGACGGTGGGAGTGATCGTGATCGTTTTCTCCTTTCGCAATAGTGCAAACCGATGCCATAGGATTCTCAGTCCTTCTCAGGTGGATTAGATCGGTCGATAGGGGCACAAGTAAATACAAACCAACCTCCTCTCGTTTCCATGGCAACTAAAGCTCCAGTTTAATGGCTTATTGTATTGGTGGTTTTCGTATTCAGGGGCTTTGTAGGCACGTAGTAGCGCCGCTTCTGCCTGAACGGGCAAAGTATTTAGAAAAGTGCTAGTGGGACGCAGTTACTTTCAACATCGATTACACCTCCAATGATCGTTCGCGCTGTGTGTATCCGTGCCCTAATCGTAAGCCCCTCGGTTCGAAACGTGCAAATTTGTGTTACGATGAAAGGAGATTGTACTTTGTAGAATCTCGTTTTCGATCGATCATCCGGAGATCGGGTCTATCCTCCGTCTACGGTGTATTCGCACGTGCAATTATGCAAGAACTGTTGGTAGCGAGAGAGCGGTGGAAAAAGGTGGTTTTGAAACAACTGGAAGGAAACAAAAAATGTACATCGACTTTTATGCCACTCTTCGCATTGTTTAATTCATGCCGCACGGTACGGAGCAAGAGATCATCCTCATGGGTGTTGTTAATTTTCTCAGTCATATCGCGCCTGGTGATCTATTGTTTCACGGTGCCCGTTTAGCGGGGTATCTGGATTGCACACGCGTACACAAAATCACGCTTCTCCCGACAACATCGCTTGTTCTCTCCTTCGTCTCGCCTCCGTCACTCGTTCTCTAAGGTCAGGTGGTCATAAATTTGGCTGTCTTTCTTGGCGGCCGGCATATCGCATCCATCTTTTGTCGAGCTGCTGGTGCGCGATGCGACTACTGGCATTTAGTGGTACGGTGCCGCTCTTTGGGGGCACGGTAGACGATTTCGGCGTTTGCGTTAATGTTTACGAAATTATGCTAATGTGTGCTCGCACTCACATGAGCCCGCAGATAAACGCAGATGGGGAAAGGAAAGCTCTCGCAAAGAAAATGCATACACACACGCACACAGAAACACACACACAGACGGTTATTATGTGCAACCCGGTGGCGCCCGAAACCTTTTGTTTCTCGTGCCGAAGAGCTGAAGAGACAGGTTCGTTAATGTACGACCGTTAGGATTGTTATCAAAACGCTTACGAGGGGAGGGCTGGAGAGGCATGAAGCAAATTTTACGGTTATGGAACACCGATGCAGTGAGGTTAGCAGGTGCATAGAGAAATAGGGGTTCGATTCCCGGAGGCTTCTGCTGGCCGTTGGCTGGTTGGCAGTAGATAAGAGTTTGCTTTTTAAATGAAGTCATCAGTTTGTTGTTATGTCAAGGTCTGCTGTTGCTGTCACTGTGGTAGCATAAACTTTCAAAATGAAAATCTTCTACCAAAGTTTAAAACTATCAACGGGGAAGCAAAGTAAATTCTTCAAACTGCCCTGGGACGTTCGCCTTTTTTGTCTGCTGCAATGAGACAATACGATGAAAAGAAGTGAAAAGAAAATGGTGAAAATAGTAACATACCAAAGGTTCGTTACAAATGCACAGGACCAGAAACGGAGAGTAGAAGCGTAGCGTACCGAAAGAATTGTGCAGTGGATTCATTCAATTTAAATTTTTATGATTGTTGCCCCCCCGTTTCTTAGACATTCCGCGAGCAGCCGCGCATTGCAGCTAGAATTTGTTGCATTGTGTGTTTTCCTTTCACTCCAGACTCTCCCTAGAGTGCACAGTGCACATTGCATTGTTTGATTCTGCACTTTTCCGTCCCTACTCATTGCTTTATCCTGTTGGTCAGAGTGTATAGTTTTTTTTGCTGCACTATTGTGTGTGCGCATCCTTGGAGGGTGCATGGCTGCGTTGCTAGCGTCGTTCAAAATGCTTCAGATTGGATTAGACGATGAGAGGAGTAAAAAATCTACTCAAAGCAAACGTTGAGCTCGTTCGCCTATCCTTCCGTTTTTATACCACTTGGCATGCATCGAACACTTGGACGATCGAAAGGAAGTTTAATTCGATTAGAAGCATTCGTCTGGATTTGCGGCAGGTTCAAGGGGCGCAGGACAAGCAGGAATGGATTGGTATTGATTTTCTGTTCCATTTAAAGCGGCCGCTTTCCCCATTGTCGACGAGTGGGACGATCTTGGGCAGGATGGTTATGCAATCGTAACCTGCGTCTGAATGAAGGGGAAAGGATTGGAAGCTGATGAATGCAATTATCTGATGAGTTTCTGGAGAATATTGTACACACTTTTGATGTGCCATTTTATGCAACAGCTTTCGGAACGGAAACTGAAACGTTTGAAGTGTATTAACTGCCCGTAGGCTGGCATGTAATGCGGCAATGTGTATATTGAAAGTAGCAAATCAATAATGTTGAAATAAGCAATGCTTTGGATCACTAACGACGATGTGAAACGCATTCCCTTAAAAGTTCTACGATTGCTGCAACATTCAGCTAAACAGTTCAGTGGAGTATAATTGTAAGCCACTTTAAAGGTACGACTTCCCGAACGGGAGAATCATTAGCTTAATACAAACGCCATTCCGTACAGCAACCAAGAATGGCACCGAAGTGGACGAACATTTCGTTTCCGCATCGCAAGCATCATAAAAATAGATGACAAGGGATTTGTAAACATTTTCCATCCAGTGTGTGCTGTAATCCGCCCAACCAAAAGGCAAAGTTAATTGGGAAAGGTTAAATTAACGCTTGGGCTCAGGTTGGAGCTGGCAGCGCCGGCAGAGAGCTTTCGCCGACGGGTTGCGTGGTAAAAGTTGTCAATTTGTCAATCTAAACGGGGTACGGCGCTCTCCCGCAACCCGCGAACCCGTACGTACCCGCGAAAGGTGACCGTTAAAGATTGTAATGAGTAATTAAATTTTAATTGATAATTTAATACTTCCAGTGCGCGGTTGTATGGTAGGACCTGGTCTGGTCTAGATGTTAGCCCGCACTAACACTTGTTTGTGGAGGGTTTGCGTTGGCGAGAGGCCACTCGATAATAAATTACCGGGAATGTGGGTAAGGCCCATTTTTTGGTAGAAATTGTTCGAAAATCGGCGCCGTTTGGTAAAATGAGTTACGAATCAATTTCAACATTCACATAAATAATTTATAGATAAAAATGTCCATGTCCTCGAATATTCAAGCAGTTGCCTGTGGAGATAACCATGGCCTAAATAATGACGACAGAGCTCTGGAGAGTATTGGTCTCATTACCCAATTTCTCTAGGTTGTCTCCAGCTAGCAACAAGTGTAACAATTCCTGGAAGCTTGTCCACCGCTTGTAAGCAAACTGGCCAAATGATAGTCCTTTTGAAGCGCTGAGGAATGCTCGTTTCAGAATAAATGAATAGCAACAAGAAGCAACCGTCAATAGACATACCAATTTTCCATACGACGCGGTGAAACGATCAAAGGTCAGAAAGAAGAGGAAAAACTCACTTTGTCCAACCGACCTAAAGCGGTTCATTAGGGGTGCTATGGCAATCTAACGCTTTTCCAGCAATTTGAATGCTGTTCATCTTGAAACGTGCAATCGTTGTGGTTGCTAGCCAACGGTGGAGCTTAAAATTGACCATAACTTTTGACCATTTCCCGCGACCTGTGGGTGCTTACGCACGACACGCTTTCGGGCGTCTGATTGCAGCACTGACCCTGAAATGATATTCCAATTCCGTAATGGATGTTGTGTCTGCGTGAGGTTTGAGAAATTGTTGTACCTAATAGACGATAAACGATGCATTGCTAATGCTGGTAAAGAGAGCAAGGGCAATTGTTGTCATGGGTATGCCGCTAAGAAATCAATACCATACCATGATTACAGTTCGGTTGTACCCAAAAATTGTCGGACAACAGGTTGGGGAAGAATTTCAACGCATATTGCACACACTGAGGCACGCTGAAGAGGATTCCCGCACGACCAAACCTGAATGTTTTCGAGGTTTTGCCTCTAGCCACGGTTTCTGCGTGTGTGTGTGTGTGACCACAGACGGTAGCGGTTCGCGACACCGGCAGAACCAATCCGGAAAGATCATCCGGCAGGACATGGTCCCACGGCGAACGGTGTGTGTGTGTGTGTGGTTCTGTCCGATACGTGTCATTTCGAACGGAAAGGATCGCGCCCGGACACACGTTTGTCACACCGTGTAATGTTGCGGTTTGTATGTATGACAGTGAGAGAAAGAGAAAGAGTGTGTGTGTGTGAGAGAGAGCGAGAGAGAGAGAGAGAGAGCAAGAGAGAAACCACTTATCTCGTGCACTCGTTTTCCTTCAGCTAGCAATTAAGCATGGACATTTGATTGCGTGTGCATAGCTTGATGTGATTTGCACGTGGCGCAGAACGAACCAACACACGATGGTAGCCTATCGAGTAAGAATCGATTGGCCCACCCAGCATGCTGGCACGGATGGATGGCAGGGGTTTTTTTTATAAGGCTTCTCGTTCGGAAAAGTTTTGCACCGCAACCCTGGGGCCAGTACACGAGTGCATGGTGCAAACTGTTGCAATGCAGAGACACGTTTACCGGTGTGAGTACAGCATTTTTTTTCCCTCTGTGTCAACCTTTTCCGGACTGATGTGTGATGGAACACCGTGTGGGATGATTGGAAGGATATTTTCTGAATTGCAGTTTTACGCGCCAGAGGGAGTATCAACGACCACTGAAATGCTCAATAAAGGTCAAAAGGTTATCGATCGAAAAAGGGATTAGTTAGTGAAAATGGGAAAGTACTGTGGGTGTGTCGTAAATATCAATCTATCGGTGTGTGTTTTTTCTCTCTCTCGAATTGTCTAAAGTGTGTTTCTAATATACCAATGTCCATGATTCTGGAAAATGCTTATTAAACCATTCCCATGGCATGGAAATTGATGGGTGGTTAACCCATCGATTAAGTTTCTCCCAGAACATGGGGAAAAAAGTCACACGTACACACACACACACACACACACACACACACACACACACACACACACACGTACACGTTTGCGGTGTACCAAATGGATGGGATTTAGCACGAAATTGACAGACGGAGGCGCCCAGAATGCTCAATCATCGCTCGGCAAACAGGCCGCCGCACATCAACGAGCTGGATTGCGGTTGGAAAGGATTTATGAGCGCGAGCAGCGGGTTGTGGGCCGCTGGATGTGTGTCGCTCATGACGTATGCGGACCTTTCCGGGCGACGGTGGCTTACGATTGTAGGGAGGGAGGGGGGGGGAGGGGTTGTAGCGCCCGCTGGCTGTAAATAATTTAGCCGCTACAGTGTACGATTTGGCGACGAACGCGACCGCGACTTATTATCGGCTTTTGTAGTTTAGCCGGGGCTGAGGGGGAGTGCTTCAATGAGTGCGAGAGAGGATATTGTGAACACATGCACTGTAAAGCCTACCATGTGGCACTAGTAATTTACAGTTCATAAAGTGCGCCGTTTCGGAGGTGGAGAGGGGAGGGGGGCAGTGGCAGCGAAGCTAGGGGAGCCCACCAACACAGAATCGTTCATCATCGCCCCATCGTTCCATGTGGCAAAAAGGAATCTATCCGAGCGCTTGGGAAAGTTCACTTCGCCCAAGCACACACACACACACACTAACGTATTCACTTCCTCCCGGACACAAACACTGTTCCACCCGTTATCTACCAGTTCGAAGAGTCGATGATTGTAACTGTGCGGCGTAACACGAATTTCATAAATTCAATTTTAATCCGCCACGGCTAAGCCGGTGGAAATTTATGGGTGTGATTTCGCCCGCGCACCGCAAGTGAGCGCGTGCGGCGGGCGTTTCGTTTGTTTTTCGCGTGCTGTCCCGTGCACCGGCCAGAACGGGTACACACACCGTTGGGGTTGCGGCATCGGCTGGCACGGGGGACCGCAAAAACCACGAAGGCACTTTTGCAAACCTCCCCGATCGCCAACAGTTTTCCGTCCGTTTTGGGGAGGAAACTGATGTCTCACCGTTATCGCTTGGCAAATGGGGGAGTTTGGGATTGATAAGTTCGTGGAAGGAAGCCAAACGGAATGGTCTGTGACAGTCGTGTGTGTGTAGACGATAACAGTTCTACGTACCCAGCAAGGTTGGCAAGTGCTGAAAGCAGATCTTCATTTAAATTCTGGAACTTTTCACTTCCAATTTGGACAGGGACAACACGTAACCACGCAAGGAAGGTTGTGGGGCGGGTCAAGTCACAAACCTCACGCCCAACTCTGGGGTGGTCTCCGTCGTGGGGGCATTATAATCTCATTTCCAAATGGGAGATGGAAATTTATTAGCAGCTAACTACCATTTCGTGACGTGTGCGCGCTGATAAATGGCTCGCGAGCGATTTCGGCGAAACAACGTGCGTGCCCGCGCGCGTGTGTGTTTGTGTGTGTAGCGCAGCCGCCTCGAAGATGATCGGAAAAATGCGGCGAACGGTCGCGCGCGGAAGAAGATGATGGGCCCCCGTCGAGGCAAAGAGATGATGTTGCAATAGATGAAACTCCCGTTCGCCCGCATTGGTGCCATTCATCATTCTGTCAAATTGAAAAAACCGTGTCGGCGGTGTACGCGCCATCGTGCTCTCGGGCAAGGCGCAAGGCTTGTTCGACGGCTGCCATTACCATGCTCCGGCTCATCTCCCGCTTGTTCGCATTGCTGCCTCATTGACGGATTCGTTTTTCATTAGTCGTTTTATTTTACCGCTGGGACGGTGTGAGGGAGGGGGGAGAGGGGTGGAGGCGAGGGAAATGGATGTTTGAATCCGCCAACCTGCGGAGTTTTCAATTACAGTGTTAGCGTGCAACATTACGCGTGTGTACGGGTGCACGGTCGACGGGCGTATTGGTTGGCTTCGGAAAAGGGCCTTACCAAAACAACAACCCAAATGCAATCAGATAGCGTCGGTGCTCTATTAATGAAAATATGACAAAACGCTCGCGAGCTACCGTGGAATGGCTTTACATCATGTTGCTGCCCGTGGGTTGGATGTTGGTGCTGGAAACCCATGCATTTGCACACGCCGTTGTGCGTTGGGAAATATGAAGCCACTTCCCCCCACTTTAATGATCGCAAACGATGTCTTTAATTTGAGCAACAGCAGCCACTTTACGTACACGGTGGCATTGAAGCTTTTAATGTGATTTACCCCCAAGCCGTAAGCGCAGCACTCGAGGTGGCTAATTCGGGCCGTGCGCACGGTGAGATGGAGAGGCTTTTGCGTCGGAACCGAGTGAACCGAGTGAAGAAACGTTCGCATCTGAAGAGGCCCGGGAAAGTAATGTGCCCCATTGGGCGTTTAGTTTCGCTAAGCAATGGGAGGGAAACCGTTACGACAAATCGGGGAACTAGTTGAAGTGATGTCATCGATTAATCGAATGTGTCTCCCTAATGCGTTCCCTTGGCTGTGCCCGCCCATCCACCTCGGCGGAAGAGACACTTGTCGATGGATATCAATCGGCTTCAATTTATGTGGCCAATGGGGGGTTTTTACTGTCCAGCGGTTCAGACGACTTAGAGCTTTTTGCGGGCATTTACTAGAGGAGGAAAAACTCTTGCAAAGTGTGGTTTTACCGTTCGGGGGAGCTGATGTGTACGGACGAGCTCTTGCAAAAACCGAAGCAAAAAAAAAGGAACGAACCTGGACATAGCATCCAACGTCCGGTGCTGGAAGAGATAGAGCTCTAGGTTGGTCCATAAAAGTTTATCGACCGCCCGAAAATTCGTAACAAATGAGCAATCGATGTCGATATCTCTACTGGACGTGTGTGTGTGTGTGTGTGGGTGAATGCGTTTGCTCCGCATGTAGATTTTGCACCTACCCAAGGAAGGACTGTTGTGCTCGCAGGTTCGGCGGAAGGACTGATTGTGGTAGGACGGTCTAATATTGGACAGTCTGCATAGCCGTGGCGGGAAGGAGGAGGAGCAGGAATTGGAAGGAATTGGAGGTGCGAACGGAAACGACCAGAGAACGATTAATGATCCGTATCGATGATAAACATGATGTGAAAACAGATGAGCTTTTGAGTGGAACCAGAGGCGGCCGGTGGCCTATTGGAACGTTGATTTTTGTGCTCCTCTGGGGACAGTGTTGGGTACTGGGATTCGTTCTATTTTTCTTTCCTACTAAAGTGGATGGCAAGCGGATGGCTGTGTGTGAGAAAGATTTTTTGGAGAGTTATTGAGTTTACATGAATATATTTAAACATCTCTACCTCATAAAGGTGTTGAAAAACGCCAAGAAATTGGAAAACTACCTAACGTCGTAGTACCTGACAATTATGAAATAAATATTAAATGCTTAAAATGATGAACCAAGTATACTATAATAGAAAGCTTAACCACCATCTTCTACCACGCCGATGAAGCCGATATGTTTTCGCAATATAATTAGTGATTGAACCACAAACTCATCACGTTCTAGCAGCAACAGGAGAGTTTCTGGAATTAATACGAATCATGCCATCATCGCTTCACGCCACTCGATCGCCAGTATCGGGTTTACTTGCAACTTGACCGTAGTACACCGGTGCAGCAGCGGATGAGCGTTAGCTAGGGTTACGGTTATGCAAACATGCAACGAATTGATTATCGGGCCGCGTGTCCGAGCCTGCATTAGCGCATTTTGCGAAAGGTATGCCGACGACGGCGATACGAATGGACATCTCTTGAAGTGTGTTTGACGCAGCGCCGCGGCGCTTCGATTGTATCATGAATCCGGTCGAATCGTCCCGAGATGCTTGCTGCCGCAGGACTGGTGCGAAACTTTGTTGATGAGATTGTGCACTTGAGCTTGTTTGATCAATAAGTGTACGGGGTCGGGGAATGTGAGAGTACGGGTCGGTATACCGTGCTGCGTCACATCTGAAACAGTGCATTGAATAGGTTAATATGCATCTTTGAACCTATGCCCGATGTGTTTGATCCCGGTGAACGATGACTTTGGTTATTATAATTGAGCTATCCTTTCGTTAAGATGGTTTCGTAAAATGAGTTACATCCAATAACAATGCTAAGGAAGCAGTTGAAATTTGATAAATATCGAATGTAATACAGGGGAAAAAGATAAATGAAGTGATCTACTATTTACTTCTGTGGTCAGATAAACACACCAAGTCGTTGAAACGTTCCCAACCGTAATAAGTTAATGCGGGTGCGTAGTTATACAGCCACGTCCCGTAGCTGTTCTGAGGTTTCCATCGTTCGTTAGCGACTGTCCGAATCGCAGCAGAAAAATTAACTACCTAGTGAAAGCGTTCCGTGGCGAAGAGCGCAAAAGTGATAGTGATTCATAGTCCCCATGATGGACTTAACGAAAGATCTGGCGCCGTAATCGTCCCAGGCCAGGCAGAAGAAGATAATCATCGGAGGAAAATTATATCTCTATAAATATTTTTCCCATCGGTGGCACTAAAACGGCTCTGCCGGGGGCAGAGGTACGCAACAACGGGGAACTCTTGCTTCTGCTCACTTTCGCTTGCCCACATTTTTTCCCCCCGGCAGCCGGCACTGGCCCCTTACTGGCTGGTGTGTAAGTGCTCGTTCCGGGGGAAATTTATTGGCGCTATCATGCTGAAATCAGGTACTGCCACTTCTGCGCGCCGTGTTCTGATCCAGCCAGATTCTGCTTCTTTCCTAACGATCTGCCAGCCACACACATTGGCCCTGGTGGCAGGTGAAGCTGGTCTGCTTGAGCTGGGGAGGAGCATTTTTTAAATAAATAAAAGCAAAACTGTTTTAAACTCCAATAACACTTAACGACTAAACCAGAGTTCTGGTGAAACATAACCGGCAAAGCCGGTAGCGAAGTGATACAGTTTCTCCGGACACCGGGACTATCCTTGTGTGTGATGACCGTGTGCACACGGTTCCTGAGAACCGTGGATGGAAAGAGAAGATAGTTGTAAGAAGCGGCAAACTATGAGCACACCATACACACATGCCGCACCCACTAGAGTGATGTGTAGCAAAGGCAGATCGCTTTCGCGGTCGAAGAAGGACGCTTTCCTCGGCCCACTCTAGGCGGATCCAAACCCCGGAGGAGGAAAATGGGATCGTGGTTTGACTTTGGTCGTGTTTTTGCCACTCTACGCTCTGGGCCCTGTAGGTGCCCAGAGCCGTGCATTTCATCACAAGCTCACTTCTTTCTCGAAATGGACCCCGGCACCCGGCACTACAAGACGGTGGAGCACATTGTAAAGAAATACGGTATGGTTTGGAAATAACGTTCTGCTCATGAATATTAATTCCGATATTGTTGTTGCTGCTGCCACCGTGGTGTTTTCTCATCCAAGTGTACGTCAGTTTTAGTCGGGCGATCGCCATCGCCGCAGCGTTTGTAACGTTTCAGCTGCCGGCGCCGGCGCGCTGTTGGCTGAAGTTAATTTTTATTGTTTTAAAATTATCAATTATCGTAAATTTGGGCACTTTCGTTGGGTTTGTGGAAGGGGGGGGGGGGGGGCGAAAGAAAGATGATATCGAAGGTTTACTGTTTGGTTTGGCAGGCAGCGAGCACTGCGTGATGGGGCTTGGGCCCATGAAGTGGAATGAAATTAATTTAGCCAAACAGAGATCTGCTGGGGGTGTGAATTAATTGTTTATTGCGGGGTCATAGACTGTGGATAAGCGCTGCCGAGCAATCGTGCCGTCCCATTATCGAGCCGGGGCAATAATAAATATATAGGCATCAGGAACAGTGGTTCCTGAAACTGTCTGTCTGTCGGGAGGTAACGTTTCAAGAAAAAGTCCATAAAATTAGCAAATTATGAATGTAACGTTTCCGTGCTGTGAAGAATTTTCCCAAAAAGGAAGATATCATCTCACGGTAACTACTGTGCAGTGTGCCCCATTTTCTAATGCACCCGAAAAGTGAAGCAAACAGGGACTCTTTAGGGCCACTCCTCGTGCACAAGGAATTCACGAGTGGGAACTAATGAAGACTAATGATGGCCGGTATTTTTGTAGCACGCAGTAGCAGCAGCAGCAGCAGCACCACCGGGTAGCAAACACCACACTACTGAAAGTCCGCTCGGAACGAATAGCGCCTCCTTAGAGCACTCGCACTGCTCCCCAACAGCACTAAGAGCACTTCACTCCATATGGCCCTATCCGCTGCAAATTGTTTCACGTCGTGTCCAGAAGGACTGCCCCCTGCACGCCTTCGCTGCATCGGGCCACCGGGCCGAGTCTGTCTGGAAAGAACTCGGTGCGTCCGTCCAGGGTGCTCGCTGCGAGTCGGTGCTCCTACGGGTGGACACAATGTGGCTAATGAATAATTGACCGTGGTTTCTACACGACGAGGACGAGGACGATGATGTCGATCCGTGCACCGACCCGGGTGCTGTGGGAGTTGTCGAAAAAGATTCGACAGTCGCTGTGTGGATGCTGAGGAGGCACAGAGACACTGGGATAGGGACTGGAATTTTGTCGTCGTCGTCGTCTTTTCGTCCAATGCCCCAAACCGCGTACGAGTTCATCAAAATCCAGCAACAGCATCAGCTGCGATTGCAGAATAGTTTCATCCCTGCCTGATGACGGTCGGGCATCCGGGACGATGTGGTTTTGTGGTATTTTTGCAAACATTCGGTGACGTTTCTATTTTTGGGCAACAGCAGTATCACCCGACCCCTTTTTGGGCAGGGACACTTTCGTCGGCAGTTTTTGCTGAGTGCAGAGCTAATTGATCGACACAAAGTCCATTCGTAGGTGGGTAGGTGGGTTCCATTGGCACTTGTTAGTACTTTGAGGGGTTTGTTACTGGGGCAGTATTGTCGAAGAAATTGAACAGAGTTGCCTTGCTGTGGCAGAGCAAGATGAGCTGTAAAAAGTAAACCTCTTAAGCCTGGTCCTCAATATTCTTCGTTCTTCCATTAGAAATCGAATACGGAAACACTCTTTCAAAGATTGCCTAGAGCACTTTCAACAATCAAACTTATAAAACGAGCGCCACTTATGGTACACAACAAAGCCGGCCAGGAAAAGTTTCCGAAAAAAAAATCCCATCTATTATTAATCGAATGTCTGATGTGATGTCTTCTGTGCTGTCAGCTTCCTGCAGATGAAGTGTAAAGTTCTCATTGAACTCCAACACCTCAAACACTCGACAGCTCGACGTGTTTATTTACTTGCATCTGAAGACTACCACGGCTCCCACAGCCATTGCAACTCGGGTGCATGATCGCGGTGGCAAAAGCTGGTTGGGACTTAGCTCTAGACAATGCTTCAAATCCTCGACAAACACTCGCCACAGCTGGGGGACGGCGAGAGCCGTCTGGGTGCTGTATGGCTCTTCCTCCCCGCCGCAGACGCTTTGGGTGTGGCTGTGCAGTAATTTTTCGCACCCTTTCTTCCATTCTTTGGCGCTATATTTGCTGGACAAAAGTGTCGCGCTGTGATGAGGGTTCAAGTTTCTGGTTTCGTTCTAACGTCAAAACAAAACCGAACCACCGCAGCACCATTTTTGGTGGAAAAGGGTGATGCCAAGACCAAAGCGACCGAATGAAACCGTGAGATCTTACAGGTGTCTCAACCGGTAAAAGGGCTGGGTGGAAGATGTTACCATCGGAATACGGAATCACATTTTCACTCCATCCCCGTGTCGGTGGTGAAGCTTTCGAGGAAATATAAAAGTAGAAAGCTTTCGTTGAGCTAGAACCTTCTGCTGAAAGGCGGAGCTGGGGGTGGTAGTTGTGCATTGTGGAATCGCCAAATGGGTATTCATACGATATGGCATTTGTTTCTATTTTGTATGACTTCAATTATTACTTTCTATTCCTTTGTCATTTTTCATCATTCCCGTTGTGGGCTTGGGGGCTCTTCTCTGGGGGGTTTTCTACTTCTCTTCACTTCTCGCAGGGTCGGTTGCTCTGACGCTCCGGATGCTTTATTCGCCCTGGTTACCACTATTTACCATCGTAGATTTAACACCGGATTCTTTGGTGTTAGTGTTTTACAACGATGTTCTCCCCTTTCTCCCCTTTGGCCGTTGCTTGAGGAGCCGGCCCGATTGGCTCTGCGGGGGGGGAGAAACAGGGCGTCCGGTGCGGTCACTGTAACCCATCCATCCTGCGCTGGGGACCCGTGAGCTCCTTCAGCCTGGCGACAGGTCAGGACGGGACTCGGTTACCTTTGAAAAAAGATACCTGCTTCGGGTGACACGGTTGCTGTAACACAATGGCACTTGGGTTTCCTTTTTATCCCTTTAATTTTCTTCCATGTTGTTGTTTCATTATTATTTAGCTTTTCCTCCACGGGACCGGTGCCAGTGAATCATGATCCACCCACCGTTGGTTCATCTTGGCTGTCCCCGTGCCCCGCGTCCCCTGCCCAGTGTGCTGTTGCCTTCGGCAAGTACCATTCAGCCATTCAGTCAACAATCTGCTATCGCTAGGAAAAGGTTTTTGTTGCCACTTTTCACTAGCCTCACCAGGGTGAGGTGTACACTGGCGTTGGATTCGGTTTGCTTGCAACCGAGTGTCCTTTCATCTCCCTTCCCCCTTACTCTGCAGATCGAACCGGGCTCTCCCTTGGGCGGGAGAACCTGAAACTGTCGAGGATGTTTATGTGGGTGGTTTGTTTTGTCCGCAGCGTCCCACCGACCAGGCGCAAGGAGGATGGGAGAGAAAACAAAGCTCCTGCTCATGGCCAGCCCCGGGAAAGGTGACCGAGCGGAAACGGAAGTGTGGCGTTTGGTTGTGAAGAATCATCACCAACAACACAGCGTAACAATAACAAAAGACAACAAAAGTAACCCACTACGTAGAGCCCTGTAGAGCTACGGGTAAATGTGCGGCGAGTGAAAAGAAAACAAAGACATCTTTATTTATTCGACTTCCTTCGGGGGACAGACGGCCGTTTCTTGCCGGTTTGGTGCAGGGTAAGGGCGAACCCGTAGATCCGAAGGTCCGAAACGGGCAAGCTTTTCTTGCGACAGAGAAAGGATTCTTTTCGCACGTTCGAAGAAAAAGGGAAAAAATAAAGTCCCTCGTCGCTAGAGCGGTAGCTTGTGGAAGGAAGGGCTTGATTTACATTTGTCAGCGTGCTTTCGTTTGTGCTTTGTTTAAATTAAAATTTATCCGAGAGGAAATTGGAAAAGTGATGCAGAAAGACAGCGTGTCCAGCGGTCCCGGCTAGAGAAGATTGGGTTGCCTGTAATTGACCGTGACGTTAGGGGCGTGAAGTGAGGCGTAGACACACCACCGGCGGTGCAAGATGTAGCAAGGTAGTTGATGTACATTGGTGAATAAGGCGATCATTTCTAAGAATGAACGCGATATCAATTGCCAATGAAATGATTGGAATGTTTTGCGATGTTAACTGCAGTTTTGCATCTGTTGCTCGAGGCGGTTGATGGTTGATTGATGCTTTAGAATGATTCAGTGTAGCTTACAGACAAGAGCAGAAAGTGACGTGCTAGCTTCAAATGATTGGAGTGGACTTAATTGAAGTGAATATTCCCACTCACTGCAAATACTGCTTCGGAAGTATTCATGCTGCTTGTGGTTAAGTACAACAGTTCACTCATAACGGTTCACCACGAGCGAATGTTTTTCAATCAATGAAATTTCAATTGAAACACATTCAATGCCGGAGCGTACATTCCGTGCATGATCATAAGGCTTGACCAGCCCATGCACTCCGTTTCCATTTCCGAGGCTAGATGAGCGAGTACGTACGAGATATCAATTGCATTTACCATGCACGAAACTCTTTGGAGGTTTTCCGTGATACTTTTCCTGGTACCTGACCGGATTGCAATCGATACGGTCCGACACTGGTTTATTGTTTGTGCGTAGCCGCATGGACACGTAACCGAAACGCCGGCCATACTCTGTGCCATCGGTGCAGGCGATGATGATCTCCTCGGGGGATTTCGTCCGAAGCATACCGGTGTGCTCTGTGTACTCGCCGAGCATTGCTGAAAGTTCATCAGAAATATCTCCGAAGCAGTTCCCGGATTGTGGTGCCGGCGGGAGCTGATTGAGACGAAACACGATACGTACACTGAGGGAGTCTGGTCGGGTTGTTCCTGGATGTGGAACCACTAGCAGAGTGCGAAACTGCCGAAAGCTTCTCCGGCCCATTGTATCTGCTATCTATAATCGGATAAACATATGATAAAGTGAGAACAATAAATCAATGCGGATGATATTTTCCGTCGTAGGATGGAGTTTCGGTTCGGCAAAGATGCTGCAAACCTCGGGTGAACCATGAATAAGTTTCGGCCTCATTATAACAAATGTCGACCGAGCGACAACAGCTGCCCGTAGCAACAGCAGCACAGGGTGTGTGTGAGTGTATTTTGGGCGCTTGTGGTCAAACAAGTTCTGTACGAAACAAAACTTTTGTCCACTTCGAACACGTGCGTTATGCATTGAATTTCAATTTTCCTAACCGAGCGAAAGTCGACACACAACTGCTCCGAAGTGTTGTACGGGAGCAGTAGGGGTAGCCGTGGCTCAGTGCCGTTCTGGCGTGGTTTGAGCTCCGGACGAGCAATGGGTGGATAAATTATATCTTCCTCTGGTTCTCACATCGTTCCCACAGCCGAGGGGGATGGGTGGTAGCGGGACTGAAGAGCTTAAGGAAGATCATTTGCGGGTAACACATCGGCATCTGTTGTGGGTGCAGTCCGTGCAGTGAAAACAAAAGAAGGCCAAAATCCTGATTTTCATTCGGTTTAATTACGTTTACGAGCTCAGGGTATGGTTTTTGGTTGGATTGTGGCAATAGGATACACTGCACACTGTACCACTGCGTGACTGTTTTGGGGGGGGCTATGAAAAGTCACCGATGGCAAACCCGGCATCGAGCAACTATGTCCGTTCTGCTGCATGTGTTTGGGCTGTTGGGTGTTAGGCCGATGGAGCATGAGAGTTCTTTTTATTCAATTGACTTTTGAGAGACGCTCGATGCATATGTAGCTTGCTGATAGGATGCTGCTATATCAATGTACCGGGGTTTTGCGTCCATTCTACGAATGATTCATTTAATCTAATAGTATGTGGGTTGTTGCTTTGTGATTTTCCAGAACCACCCCCGATACACAGCCGACAGGCTACTGCATGGCAGGATGAAGGTTTCACTGTACATAATATTAATCTCGATCTTGCTCAGCAAGCATTACGCGTTATCGCACATAATCAGGGTGAGTGTGTAGCATCATGGCCAGGCCACCTTCCGAGTACGGTACTGATGAAACGCTATTTTCTCTCCCACTTTCCCCTCTCTCAACCCTCTCGGCAGAAACGGCAACTCTTTCGCGAGCAAGTGCTGCCGCATGCCGGAGGCAAAATACCGGACTCGGCCTTTTTAACCGATCGTTTGGCGCTGAACCGGCTGCAGAAGGATGGCATTGCCGTGCCGGACGGTGTGCTGCTCGAGCAGCGCCAGTACCAGGTGTACCCGCACCAGCACCGTACCGTACGGCCAACGTTCCGCGTCGTGCAGACGCCGGACAATCGGTACATCTCGCCGGAGGGCGAGTACAGCCACAATGCGCTGGCGACGGTCGATACGACGTACTTGATACCGCACGCCGGTGACAAATTGCTGCTGCATGATCATCCCCATCATCGGCCGCCCCATTACGCCATCCCGAAGGCACCGATCCTCAAGGAACTTCGGCTGCCGAACTATGCCGTGTTTAATTTCGACTACAAAAAGAAGAAACCGCACGTGGGAGGAGCAGTGGTCCAGCTGGGGAAGGTCCCGCTGGGCTCGTACGAACACTATCGCCCACCGAAGCCATTGGACGGTGGATGGGCCCAGAGATTACCTCAAGATTTTGTGAGCTACCATGCAGGTAAGGTTGAAGCAGGCTGTAGTGCGGCGATGCATACCTTTAGGCGTTTTACTGAGGGGCATTTCGTTACGATTCGTTGCAGCTGTCGGTAATGGTCACAATTATCCATCAACCCATCACGTACCTTCGTCGTCGTCGACGTCGTCGTCGTTGCCGTACGGAAGCGACATTGGCGGCAGCTGGAACAGTGGCTGGGCTCCGTCCACGGGCAGTTCATCGAGCGAGTCTCTTTCGCCTGTAAGTTGGCAAAAGCGCAGCGCCAACGAAATCAGTGCCTGGTTCGCTGGTCGCCGTGTGCCTAATCGTTTCCCGCGAAATACTCACGAATCGTATCATTCAATTATTCTGTCAACGTTCCATCTCCACAGCAACCGCTCGGCAGTTTCGAGGACTATTATAGTCAGTTGAGCGATAAGCACCGCTTCTACCGAAACGTGGGCGAGCGAACGCCGGCGGCGGGACCAAAGCCCGCCAGCGTACTGTGCCGAGATCGCCAGCGTGGCCATCCGCAATGCCATCAAGCTTAAAATTGACTTCCTGTGACGGGGCCGGAAGTGTATCGCGGGCGAAAGTTGATACCATTCAGTCACCCATTTCACCGTACATTAGGCATAAGGATGTCAGGCGCGCGATAGACCATCTAAAGGACCTTTCGCGAGCGCGAGAACCTGTACCTGCTATGGCTGATGGTGAGATTAATAGAGTGATTGACGGGATCAAACGCCAAAACGTGGACGCGTCGACTCTGGCGGTGTTGGACCTGCTCGCAGGGAACAATGCTGGGCAATAGGAGATCACACACACATAGACAAAAAGAACGTTTACTTTTCCGCTCTAGAGATTGTGATTAGATAAGTGACCATAAAGAAAATAAAAAGAGAGAATGTTCAAGTACAAAAAAAAACGGAACGAGCGGTATCGAGAAATGAGTGAAATAATAAAGCACTGAATGAAGATAAGCATCAGGCTGCCGTGGTGGTGGGGTATGGGGCACAGATGGGGTGTAGTGCACGGTGGAAGCTGCCAGCAAATGATACCCGACGTCCTTGACACTTGAAGCCATGAGCTGGCCGTGAAAGTTGAGACGAAAAACGCTCACCATCTTCATCGTCACGTCCACCACCGCCTTTGATGATGACTGGTGCTGCTCGTCTAGGGTTCATTTCCATACCAGAGTATACCACTTGCCCCCTCACTTCGAGCACGTGACGCAGCGCGTCCGTTGATAGAACGATGAGTATCACATTCCTGCTAAAGCTTTAATCATTCTGAGCTGGTTCGGGTGGATGGGGGTGGGGGTGGGTTTTCCCTCTCTTTCATTCCCTGGAACAGGAGTGAAAATAAGTGCGAAAAGAATTGACAAACTGCTCCATCACCCGTGACGTAAATTGGGCAGCGAGAAGAATGAAAACGCAAAAGACGTCGAAGCAAAACAACACCAAGCAGTGCGTGTCAGACAAACTGGGCCACCACCCTCCGGAGTGGACCGAAGTTGCCGCCATAATGATATGCAAAATATTGCAATAAATTGAATGTGGGATTCCTTCATTTCGTGCCTGCGTGGTGTGCTACCGGGATGGGTGCAAAAAAGTGGAAACTGAAGGCCAATGCGCTTTGGTAGGGACGATAAGTTTAATGGAGACGCATGGTCGTCCTATCGCGATGGTAGGGATGAGTGCGGCTTTATCTAAGGGTGTAAATCTTGTTCCATTTTCTCGCCATTACATCTCACCAGGACATTGAAGAGGGAAGGGGAAAGGGAGATGGATGTGTGAGTGTGTAGATAAGCGCGGAAGGATGAAACACCCTGGGCATGGGCGTTAAGAATGGTGTCTCGATGGTGGTGCCATTGTACAAACATATGAATAATGAAGAACCAATAAACCCTTCACCTGGCGCCTGCTGTCTAAACTATTCTCCCGGCTTTTGCAAACAGACAGCCTACAGCTGATAAGCGTACCTCCCAGTATCCTTCCCACTGGCCGCCACTTTCCGCTCGCCAGGGAGGGCTTTTGTGCACGTTACTGTCAATTTGTTGTTGAGCTTTGCATTTATTATTGATTTGTTCGAGCGTGCGATGTGTCTGCCTGGGCCGGGCCAGGCCTGCCGTCGGTGGCAGTGTCAGTGGTAGATAATGAAATCAATTTAGTTTTGCGTTAAATATTCATAGACGTCAAATTGAAATTAACGACTATGGGCCGGATAAAAGGCGAGCGCCGGTGTTGCGCTGGTGCTTCAGCAAACGCACTCTGGAAACGGTCCAGGCCGCTGGCTTTCTTTTGCACAATGAGTTTGCTCAAACACTCACAAACAAACACAGGCACGCGTGGTGCTTTTACACAGCTTGAACGTACCAAGCCGTACCTGCGGGCAGTAGATCCTGCTGAACGGTGAATGGAAAAGTTTTTTCCCCCTTGGAAAAACTTACTTTCCGCAGCTAGCCTTTGCAGCGCTGGGTGGCGAAGTTTTGTAAAAGACAGTCAAACGGCTCGTTTTCGAAGGTCAGCGCAAAAGAATACCACCAAAATAGGACACGGCGGTTAAAGTATTTGCTACAAGTCTTGGGTCGAGTCCGGCCAATGGGAACGGAACAAAAGTCGAACTTCACAGACGTAGAGCGCATGAGATGGTTTGGCGCATTTGTTAGGGCGAATGTTTCCGAGCGACAGGGAGGTTGTGGGGTAGGTTGTGTGACTCATCAAAGCTAATGGGGTGGACGAATGAGAAGGGAGCCCCAGAAATAGGGTGTCGGATAGTTTGGATTGTTGAAATTTCGAAATGAAACAAATGATCAGTCACAATCAAGCGCTGGAAAGTGGGTGGGTCAACTGTCCTTTTCGCCCGCTGTGTGGAAGCCGCAAGACGGAAAACACACAGAGAGTGTGTAAGTTTTTGCTTGTTAAGAGGTTAGAATTAAAGCAACCATAACAAGCGCACGTACACAGACACTTCGGACAGTGCTTCGGAAAAGCAATTCGGTGCAAGCAAACGATCGGGGGGAAAACTATTTTCGGTGAACAATTTATCAACAGTTAATTTTGCTCTTCATTTGTGGAACGAGCTAGCTTTGTACTGTTTGAAAACTGCAATCAGTGATGTAGGGCAGGAGGAGGAAGCGTGTGGAAAACAGGATAATGATGTTGATGGCAATGATGATTAAAGAGGCCATTGCAGTGGCAGTAGGCTGCTTCTATTCTCTCACCCCGTCCAGATGAAATATGTCTAGAAGGAGAAGTTCGGTATATCTAACTCCCGATGTGCTGATGGTTTATTATTGTAATGCAGATGTTAAGCTCTCGATAATTTACAGTCACATGGCTGCATTTGCATACATGTTCACTCGGGAGCTTAACGAAAGTCTATCGTAGTTTTGGCTTTTTGGACGCATTGATACACACGGTTTATCATCATTAAATACAGATTTAATCATGTTTATTTAATTGTTATGGGAATAATTCATAATTACCCTTGATTCGCTCATTAGTCACATCCATCGGGTATCGGGTGCGTCCGTGTGCCTGTTTTTGTCCTTCTTTGCGCGCCGAAATCAACCAGTGCGTGTGGTAAATCAGCAGCAGTATCCTGTTGGCCCCGGGTAGACGGTATTGGAGTGAAGTCGCCGCATGATGACTTTCTGGAAAACCCAAATTAACCGACGCACTTCATTACGGTCGTTGAATGAGGGTGTGTGTGTGTGCAATTGAATGTTAATGTTTAAAAAAATATCTTTTTGTTTGATCTTTCCGATTTTTTCGCCATGTTCTTGCAACGTGAATATTTTGATGATCAGCGAATTTAATTCATTTCGTGGTGAGGTGTTCGTTTTTTTTACCAGGGGAGAATGCCAGCAGCAATACAATCCATTAAATGTGTTTGTGTGCTTGCCTGAACGACTCACTTGCCAGCGCTGAAGTATCTCATTACGGGGTTTTAATGGAACTGATGACGATGCTGACCGGTGACGTTCCCTGGTTTGGTGGTGAAGACGGTTTGCACTTATCGAATCCGTTCCACGGTCAGGTGGCGATGCGTTTCTGTGAAATTAATTTCATTTCAAGTGATTAAGTATTTATGCGGTGAGATAAGGTTCGTTTAAAAACTTTCTCGTTTACCTTCGAGCCACGGTGATATTACCGACGCGGTGGGTGTGCCCGAACGACAAAGTTGATACTGAAAAAGTGTGTACACGGCGAGGAAGTAATCTTTTGTTCTTGGTAGTGTGCTTTTTAAAAAGCATCATTAATTTATATTGCAATACCGCATAAAGAAACCACTGCAAAGAGTGGTTGAGTACAATAGCAGATCTGTTCACAATGTGCTTCTGCCAGCAGTAGTAACACGTCGATGCTCTGTTTGTAGATCATAACGATTACAAGATTGCGTTCGTGTTGCTGCAGATTGTTAGGACAAAGCAAACAAAAAAAGGAGAAACATTACAATTTGCTTACAGATTTTCTTACCGATTCGCTGATTAAAATTGAATCGAGCAGCTTCCTTTGTGCCTCGTCCTATCTTACCTCCGTAGCTGTGTGGCTGTATCAATAAAATACGACATCTAGCTTGCCAGTTGGGCGATATTGAGACACATTTTATGACGCGTCTGAACCTTGCTTAGACGGTTTGTTTCGTTTTCGTTTAAACCGCTGCTTTTGTTGCCGGTGCGTTGTCTGGGGGTCTCCGTGGCGAAGAGATGGGTTGTGTTTCTTCCGTCCTGCGATGTCATCTCACTGTCGGCAGCTAGAAGACGGCAAGCATGTAAAGCTTTGCAGTTTACTGGCAGCATTCGGTAGCATTATCGCACCAGGAGCACGTACGTTGTTTGTTGAATTGAAAATGTGTTTACATTCAATAGAAAATACTACAGCGGAGGCAAACGAAGCACACATAGCGCCAATAGTTCGGATGGAGTTGTAAAATGTGTAGCTTTATAAGGACATTAAGAGCGACGAGCAGAGGCAGAGGACACCTGGCGAGATTGTTTACACCTTTTGCTTGGTGCGCAGAAACAAAGCAGATTTTTTGTTCCGTAGGATCGCAGATTTTGAACATTTTGCTGGTTTAAAAAAAAAGCTTTAATATTCTGCGGAATCGCTGGAAGGATAATTCAAAACAATGCTCTCGGTGGATTTTACCCCCACGTCCGGGTCGCGGACAAATTTGATAAATGGCGCCACAGCCTATGCCGTCGCCGGTGTGCCGGTTCGCTGTGCTGTGGGACCGGATAAATTTAGGCTCCGTTTGCCACCAGTCCGCACGAATGAGTGACTTCCGCGAGCCCCCGTTTCACACTTGTGACACTTTTGACCGGCTTGTCATCCGGTTCGCCGTAGGTACCGCTCCAGCGGCGCGTTTGCATAAGCGATGAAGAATGGATTGGCAGCAGCCACACGGTGCCACATGTTACCCGTTTCGCTTGTCTGTAATTTGACAGATTATCATCGACACTTTGTCGAGGATGTGGCTGACGAGGACGACGGCGAAAAACAGCAACATTAGGTCCACCGGTCCAACCATTTTTCGCTTATTTTTCATCATTCTGCGCGAACCGGCGCACGGCGGCATGGGAAAGCTCTCCACGATGATGATGGTGCAACTGCTGGCACTGTTGCTCGGGAAATGGGCTCCTCCATCGACGTTGGCATCGTTAGGAAATTCAATCACCCTTCACGGCGTGACGGGGAAGGATAGGAGTGCCTGCTTGGAGAGGCGACAATATTTTCTCATGTACTCGTTGGCGTTCCGCAAATGTAAAGGCAGAGCGAGCCTGTCTGCAGTGTCTTGGAAGCTTTCTTTATTCCGAAACACGCGTTCGATGATCTCAAAATATTGTCCCACCTTCTCTACACACAGTCTTCACTTGCTCTTGAAGCGCTTGAATTGTTTGGAAAAGAAAGCTTACTACTCTTTTTGTAGCAAAAATGAAGAAAAAAGCTCTCGAAACTGGCAACGACGCCTCTGTGTAGCTGTGAACCATGCACACACACACATACCTTCATGCGCATACTGACACTTCGTTCGCTAACGATGCCCTCCGGTACCATTCGCGACGGTCGACGGCGTTGTTTATGAATCGCACGATAAAAAAAACGGTAATAAAATTACATGCAGAGGCTAGGTTGTGCGTGCTGCGGTGCTACAAACTAGAGCAGTGGGTATGGGTGCCGTAGGAACCACCCCAGCCTCATGCAGTTTTATTTTGTTTAGGAAGGAAGGAAGGCTGTGGTTCGCTTTTCGGTTGCGTCCATATTTTAGCCGGATCCCGAGCAGCTGTTCTGTTTATGAGCCTTCGGAATCGGGGAAGGATAAGATTACTATTTTTAGTCTGTCTTCTAGGGAATGAAACCGAGATTTACTTCTGGGGCTATTGCGAAACCGAAACCATGTGTACACTAAATTGTGCCAGATTTTATCGACGGTATAATGCAGCTTTCGCTTCGTGTGGATCTGCTCGGAATCGGTTTCACCGCGGCATCATCATGGTCACTTGTTTTGGGGATGTAAAATAAACAAATTATGCTACTTTATGCGATATTTACACGGGATCAGGTAAGACAGGTTGATCGGCGTGTGCAGCTTGTGGGAACCATCATCACTAGGATTTAGCGAATCGACAATGAACACTGACGCTGGCACCAAATTGACCTTTTTTCTCGGGATCGTTATTGAATAGCGGCGTAAGAAGCACTGCGGTCCATTCTTGGAAGGTATCCTTTATGCCGATGGATTCTTTCTTTTGTTGGTTAAGCACTCCATCATCCGCCCGGTGGGCAGCATGTATCCCGCAGAAGGTTACCGCAACCATGCCATACACTAGCACACACACACACACACATACACACACCATTAATGATCCATCAAAAATCAGTGGAAAATTGAAGTCAAAATGTGCGAAAAACGGTTCACATGGGACCGCAGCGGGGGCTTCTCCATGGATACACACGCCTGTAATCTCTTTCGGGGAACAGGGCGGCACATCATTGTAGCCGCTTTCTTTGCCATTTGCCGTGTATGAGTGGGTAGAGTGGGTTGGCTTACCGAGTCGGGCAGCCGGCAGCCAGTCCAGAGATTACTGGTTGTACTGGTCGAGTGAGTAATAACTTTTATTTATGCTGCTGCTGCTTGCTGTAATCTCCTGCGAGTAGGCAGCAATTAATTCCGGTGCTTGCAATTTTCCACCGCTGCTTTTAACCTCGGCCAGCAAAAACGCTCACTTGGGAGCACCAGTAACCACGATGAAACAAAACCACCACAATGGTCGATGTACGGAGCAAGGAGCGGAGCGGTAATTTTTTTTTTGTTCTGTTGATTGGTTGGACGGACCGAAAATTCACTCACCGACTGGCACACCGAGGACTGGCCAAAGAACCCTCCTCCCTTGGGCGCCTGGGGGGGAAAAAGCGTTTGGTAGGGCAAGTTATCAAACTCTCCACCAACGGCGGTGTAAGCTACTGGTGAAGACAGCCAGTACCAGCAGCCGCAGCAGCAGCGGCAACACTAAAAACCACTCCGTCCGGTGCGTCCCTCTCCCTAGAGGGCACCGTGGCCCGAGTCCTAGATCTTAAGTTTCATCTTTTCCAGTGCACTTGAATTCGTTCGCTCGCTTTGTAAGGGCATCGTTGTTGTAAGTTTTGTTGATTATCTTGAGAATCTCGAGTGGGGGCAGCCGTTCTCCAGTCGACTGCTCCTTTCTCCAGGGCGAGAGAGCCTCTCCTTGCCCGGGCAGGAAGAAGTTTGGTGAAATAGTTGCAACTTTAAATTGCGCCACTCTATTCCATCGGAGGGGTTTTGGCGTGCCATGGCATTAAGGCTGCCGCTTGCCGCAACCAAGGTTAACATTCCCATCGGGAGATCCGGGCGTACTCCTCTTCAATTTTGCCCATTTCTGTGCGTTTTTTTTGTGTGTTGGGACAAAGTGAGCCTGCCAAGTGGGTTTGTTTTATTGCCGTTACCATTTTCGCGCACGATCGACAGAGTGGAAAGCCTCGTTTGGAAATTGCTTCACAGCCTCACACACACCTACCTTGGCAAAGAAGGAGATAGCGAGTGAGAGAGACAGTCGGGTTGCGTGTGGCAATTGACTAAAAGTTTTCGGGTGTCATCGCAAGCATCTTCAGCGGGAGTTTTCCGGCGGTGAATGCACTTACTTTAAACGATTTTTCCCCTACAGGGCTGAAATGGTATTGAATCGTGGCGTGTGCAGTCAAATGCGGGCTTGAAGGCAACTCATCGTCGCCCGCAGACGCCCGTGAAGGTAGTTTTATGATTTTCGTCAGCACTTCTTGCAGCAGCCTCTGTGAATGTATGTGTGTGTGTGTTTTTCAGTGCAGCAGTGTTTCATCGATGTGGAAAAGTTTCTGCGCACATATGCACATCACCTCGCACTTAGTAAGGTGCGTCCATTTGAATGCACTCGCGTGACAAATGCGACCAAGGGGAGGGAAAAGAAAAGTTTGCTCCGTAGCAAAAAGGGAAGGAAAAAGTGATAATTTACTCGTAAAAATATTTATTGTTTGCATTTCAAATGAGCAAAAGTTATTATAAATGTATGCTATCAAGGGCGCGAGAGATTCCCGTTCGCTGTTGGGTGAAGTTTGGTTTGTATGAAGGTATGGAGCATCAAATGGAAACCAAGCGACGGGAATGGTGCAGGTGAGGGAGACGATCTTTCTTCTGTGAAGCGCAATTTGTCACACAACATATACGCAGGTGGACATGCGAATTGGAATGGCTTTTAGTTTTATAAATTATAAAGTCGGACAGACGATTTATGTGCCTTGGGTGCGTGAACGACTGAGGTTTTATTTTTTGAAGAGTAACGATGAAAAACATGGTCGTGATGGTCCAGTGAATTGGTTAAACAATTATCAAGTTATTAACATTCTAGCACCAGCGGTAGAAGTTGATATTCTTTACTGACGGTACTCTTAATGAAGAACGTTTAAAGTTTAATCGCCATTTTACTAGAACGACAACAAACCAACAGCAATGAACTTGCGCGGTTTTCGTTGCCGTCGGTTGATGGTATTTAAATAGTAAATGGGTTTAAGCATTAGTATACCAGCGGGATCCGTTTTCTACTGGGTGGCACTTTTGGGTACAGGTCAATGTAGCAATGGTGGACGATCCATGACCTACAGGACGCCTCACGAAACTCGTACTTAGTTTTCTCGCATTGCCGTCCCTTCTCCTGCCAAGCCCGGGCTCGTCCCACGTCCAAGTAAATTCTATTTTGCATCATGTCCCCGAGCGTCGTTGGTATTTGACCACCGAATTCACGGCACGGTGACCCAGACGAAGAAAAATGAAATGTGCACCGTGTCAGCGGAAGCGCCAGAGCAAATTATATTATCCCACAATCCCACCTCCAAACCGGACCAGCGTCGGGGAAGGCGAAGTACTTACTGCTATCAGCAGTGTTTTTTTATTGTTTTCACACGAAACAACAGAAGCTTGCAGTTGCAGTGTAGCTTACATCGCGCAGAATCGCCATGAGAGGATGCAATTTTATGCAACACTCATCAGCAGCCGTCAGCATCTCGGGTACCCGTGCATGTGACCGCGATGAGAAGGATCAAACCGTTGCTAGCGAACGTTTCACCAGAAAAGTGTTTGGACGAACTCGAAAGCGTGTGTTGGCAACGCCGTTGCCGAAAGCAGCTGTACAAAAAAGAAGTGCAACTAGGACTGGTGTCTTCATCCCACTGGCCACGTCATTGCAATTCGCAGTCCGCAGTCCGAGGGGAATGACCAAGATAGAAACGGTTTGCATGATGCGAACTAATTTAAAAGTACGTCAGCTAGCTCCGGTGTCCTTTTCACTTGGCCACCGGGCCCGCTGGTCAACAGCGGTCACACCAAGCTCGGCAGCGGGTAGGATTTTTTTCGGTGATTCTTTCGCTCTTAGCTATTTAACATGGACACAACGATCCGCTTTCACCCACCAGCCGCTGGGCAAGAGTATGATGAAATGCTAACAGACAGATCGCGACGATGCAACCCGAGACTGGGGCAAACAGCAGACCAAAAGCTGCCCGGCGATGGTGTTTAGATGTGAAAGGAAGCACATCATGAGTGGCGCATTTGTCAGCTTTAAGTGTCGAGCTGGTAATGAGCACCGGGCACGAATGCGGGCAACGCCCCACATCCTCCCAAAAAAAAAACGACAAAGTGTGATAACGTTTAACTATCTGCCTTGTTTAATGGCATTGCAAACACCATTAATTGAAATATTGACAAGGACACAAAACAATAAGGAACCAATCGATTGCATTGACCGTGGTTCCGAATCGTCTCGAATGTTCGATTGAATGTTAATGATATCCGTCTATCTCCTTCTTGCTGTGACAAAGTTAATCCGAACATTACCCGAACACAATGGATGCGATTTGTTTAATACGAATTGATACAATCAAACCGAAAATCCTACGTTATTGTGTAAAACTCAGCCGTTTGAAAGGAGTTCCTGGCGCCCGGAGCTCACCGAAGCTCTCCGGTTCCGGTTAAGAGAGAGTTTCGCATCCGGGAAAGGGGTCGACTATTCGTGTGCATGATGATTGTAAAAGTTTTGCCAAGCTCAATATTTCTCTCCGGTTTCTTCTGCCCGACTGGGAGGGTGGTTTCTCGAAGATGGTTAGGCGAAGTGGAAAAGTTGTCGATCGATATCGATCCGGGAAGTGCTTAAGCGTTTGATTGCTGGAAGAAAAATAAGAGCTCTGTGTGTGTGTGTGTGTGCGTGAAAGTGTGTGAAAGAAGAGTTTGTATTTTTACGATATTCATGCCGGAAGTAAGCGGAGGTTGCGAAAGCAGACCCGCTTCCCCGGTGTGTAAAGCTTGCGCTGGCTCTTGGCTTGTGCCCGTAGTGTAGCAATTTCTAACTGAAATTGTTATGATGGGAGCCAAAGTCGGAAGTGTCTTCCCAGTCGTCCCACTTTCCCAACAATACGAAGCATCAAATTCGATAGAGAACCGATAACAAGAAACAAAAACAGTGGGTGAGAAAAAATAAGGACTCGAGGCGAGTGGGAAAGAGTTGTAAAACTTTGTATTCGTCGCTGGCCGGTTATGAGCGTTATACGTCTCTGTGGAAGGAAACACCCTGCACCCTTCCCGCCCAGGGAGGGGTCGGCGAAGTGTTCGAGAGGGAATGAAAATTTTAACGATTCCGTTGACAATGGGATCGAATCCAGCTGCAGCTGAAGTCGGGAGGAGTGGCCACGCGGTCCGTGATGGGGCGGAAAATCATAGGAAAACTTTTTTCATTACTATCGATTTTCATTACTGGCAAGCAGTTCCAAACGGCTACCAAAGGTTTTGTTGGGTAACTTTCCGCTTTTTACTGGAGCGTTTGAGGAGTTTCTAATTCTGTGGTTCACAGTGGCCCCAAACAGTAATGGGCTTAGTCTGTTTGGCTTGGATCTATTTTTCTCTCTTCCCTTAAGTAACAAACCCCTTCAAACAAGTTCCCTTTTTTTTGGGGCCAACAATGGTTGGTGAGGGAACAACGGAAGGTGCCAGAAAAGTTACCGATAGTGGTTCGTGTCGTGTGGTGGGATTTGCTTCTATTTTTGTTGCAGTGCTCTTCCTGGTACAGAGGAGGACACAGGACAGAGCACAACAAAATGCCAGTGCATGAAATCTTTTGTGGACGGTTCATTGATTTTACACTTCCGGCCTTTCTTTGTGTGCGTGCATCCGCACAAGTCGTCGCTATGGAGCGAAGAGAAGAAAGGGGGAAAGTCTTGTGGGTTGATGCCCTACAGCGTTGGTGCAAAACTTTCCAATCGAGTATAAATCCCAACAATCGTATTCCATAACACAAAACGGACTTATATGACATACTGTCGACGGCTTAGCTGGGAATTCCGGGCTGGGAAGTGCTTTCGTGACAACCAGTCCGGATAAGCCATTAAAGAAGTCAGAAACTCGAGGGGTGTTTGGAGTTCGCATGCTCTCGCCATGCATATTATGCTCCATATTGACCTAGTTTCTTGTACGAAAGTGTGTCAACTCTAGATACTAGTTCGAAGTTGGTGGTAAAAGTTGCTTATCGTTACTCAGTTGATTACTGTTTTGCATCGTATTGGTTTGGATGTTATGGCGTTTTCCAGATTTGCTTTCCATTAAATTATACTTCGTTGACAGTTTTACGGAAAAAGGACCCGGGACTGTGTTCGGGGCAGATCGTTCAGCTGTTGCACATCGTTTATGGCAGCAATCATGTTACACGCACTGGGCACTTGAGCGGCGTCCAGTAAATGTAGAATGTTTTAAACGGTTTTATCAAACGAGCCTCGTTATTATGTTTAATATTTTACGGCTGGCCAGTGGCACATTAAACTGTAAAATTAAACGAAAAGGACTCAACGAGAAGGGCTGCACAAATGGGTTCATTGGGATGGTTTGCTGAGAATTTTATACTGAGCAATCAATGATTATGAGGGCAGGCTTGTAACAAATGCATTTTTATTGTTTACGTTCGATAATTACGAATCGACTTATTTGGATGGGGGAGATTGGGCGTTGGTGTGAGTAAGGCCGTGATTGTTACGATCGAAAACATAAAGCATTGTACTTTATCGTACGTAACACGGAAAAGTTTATGATTTGAAGCGCTTTGTATTATTTTAACTGGGACGGACAATGGATTGTAAACCGTACACGGCGTTGGGAATTTCATATATCTATGGGATAGAAAAAAAGTTTTACAGATATGGTATTTTTGCATTTCATTCACTCCTATCCCATCCCTCGTGGCATGGTGAAAGTTTTGCGGTGTTTTAGTTTTTTGCACCGGGTTTATAGTATTTTAATTGCTACACTCTGGTCATATTATTGCGTGTAAACGAGGTGGAAAAATTCATTTCATCATTATTCAAATATGATGGCGTTTAGTGAATGCGAAACATCACAGCCAACAACATAGGTAGGTAGCAGTTGAGTTGAGCATAAATGTAATGTAAAAAATACACTATTTTGAGCGTCGATTGATTTGGGAATGAATTGGATCATCTCTAAAAAAAAGGTGCCCCCGTATAGGGTCAATTTGTTCCAATTCTGTGATCGCTGTGAATGCAAAAAATGGTGGAACGATCTATTCGATGCCTTTTATTAACAGACCCGCTTTACTGGCAAACCGCCCCGGGCAGGACGGAAGCATCGATGAGGACAGCATTCTTCCGGTTCACAATTTGAAATGGAATCAAGCGAGTGGAAAAATGGACATTGTCGCATAAAGTGGAACTAAATGGACTGATTTCGCATTCTTTGAATAGCGGGAAAGAATTTTAGCCCGAAAAACGCTTTCCCCAAAACGGTGACCCGCCGGTGGGCTCGGGTTGAGCTTGTGTGGGTCTGTGCAAACCGTATTGTGCAATAAAATCATAATCGATGTCATAAAATATCGCGTGCCTTCATGCCAAATCGAATCGAAGTGAAGCGATGTGAGAACCGATTGATTGATGGGCATGGATGGTCACGGGCCGTTTTTGTTTGTGCGTCGTACTGTGTGCTATGTGACGGCGGTGGGTTTGAACCAGTACAAAGTGCATATGTTGTTTGTGTGCTGCCACAACATCCATCCATCCGTGGTGTAAAGGTACCGAACCTGTGCGCCCGCACTATGCAATGCTTCATATCACTTCGCTACAGAAAAAGGTTGATGTAAACGGGTTGTGGTACCTTCGGTCGGAAGGGTGCAATGTGATAAGAAACTACGAACCACAAGTAAGCAGGCAAGCTATTCTAATAAATCAACATGAGTTGCTTAGAATGTTCCATTTGGTGGTGGTAGTGGTGGTGTTTGTATCATGCTTGGTTCCCATGGTCTCGGTCCTATGCTCCAGCTGAAGGAGCGACGGGTCGAGAAAGAATGAGTTGTGATAAAAGTGTTTTACGCTATGAAGTTTGATTTATTTTTTGCTGCTGGAGTAGAAACCACCGTCCAACCACCAAACCCCGTGTTGTCCAAAGGTTACACAGCACAGTGGACAAAGCAAGTGCGCTGGTTATCAGTAACGGCAGGACGGGAATTACTTTACCACGAACGAGTGATTCCGTCAGTGAAGTCGGCAAAGTTCCTTCCGCAGCCGGCAGGAACTCCCCCGGGAGTTTGGGTAACAGTTTGCTCGAAAAGTCAGCGCTGGGTAAGTTTTAAGTGAACCGAAAAAAGCAACAACAGAAACAAAGTGTTCCGCCCCCGTTGGCCGCTATCCTCGACGCCCTTCCCTGTTGTAAAGCAAAATTTGCAGCCAGTTGCACTAGAAGAAAAGTTTATTATGATAATCATTTGTAGAAGTGATTAAATTTCCTTCCTTGGATCGTACAGTGAAAAATCGTTCCGAGAGTGGTGTTGGTAAACGGTGGTGCACCAGGACGAGGACGTGTTGTGTGTGTGTGTGTGTGTGTGTGTATGACTATGGTGTCTCGGTGTTGGCCCGCAGTCAAATAGTTTGTGAAAATGAGAAACTGCTCGACGCTTCTGGTACGCCGGGTACGCTTAACCGAAAGCACTCGTTCCACTCGCGCTGAGCTATAATCTTCCGGTTCCTTCATCATCTCTCGCCGAGAAGCTACCGGGGCTTTTTGTTGTTCTGGTGTTGCTTCAACCATGCCAGCTCATCTTGCAGCGAAGGAAAGTTTCGTTTTGGGAGTGTCTTTTTTGTGCGCTGAACGGTTGAGTGTTTTTGTTCTGCGATGTTGGGGCCACTCCTTTAGCTTCCACCCAAGAACCAAGCATGAAAGCGCAAGTGGTTGCGCGGACCATCGAAAACCACATCCCACAGTCAGTGTCGGAAGTTTGGCGTCAACTCAACAGGAACCTCATGAGCAGTAATTTGTTACATTCGGTGTCTCGTGCCCCGCTTTCGCCACAGTTGTGTGGCCTGTGGATCGCCATCATGGTCAGGCGAAGGCAACACGGCTCTTGCGATTTTTGGGTGGCCGGTTCGCTCGTTCGGCCATCTCAAGCTCGACCGTCGGTCGACGGTACTGCATTTCCTCGCGGGCATCATCATCGGAGTAGTTGTCGTCGAAATCGTCGTCCACTTGGTAGGCAAAGTTGGTGCGACCTCCGGCGCCGAGCCCGTTGTTGGATGATTGGCGTCCACCGCCATTGTTGTTGGCACTGCTGCGCTTCCGATTGGCGCCTCCACCACCCATCTGGCCGTTGTAGGACCGCGAGCCGGGAGATGGTTGCTGGCCGGGCGGTTCGTCCGGATACCAAAGATCTCCGGCCGAATCGTACGGATTCTGGCCCCGGATGATCGATTTGCGGATCTTGCGCTGTTCGGCCATCGATTTACGGCGTGTATCGAGCACGTTGAGTGTTTTCCGGCTGAGCGTAAGCCGATGGCCAAGGTCCAGTTCGCCCTCCTTGTAGTAGTTGCGCTTGAAGTTAGCCTCCAGGTTGCTCCAGTCCTGCTTGTTTTTGTGCTGGTAGAGAATGCGATGGATCGTGTCGCGACGTCCAATAGCTTTCTGCTCGTCCTCTAGATCTTCCTCGTCCCACTGCGGTTTGGGGCGCTGCAGTCGACGTGCAATTTCGACCGCATTCTCGCGCAGTTCCGCATCGAGTGACATATCCTTAGCCTTCTTCGAACAGTACCAGTTCAGCTCGGTGGAGGCAAGAATCTGGGAGATGGTACCGAACCGATGCATCAGCATGGCCACAAACTGAATGATGAGAATCAAACCGAAGAACATCACAAACACCAAACCGATCGGTTCGAGCTCCAGGTACTCGCGCCGGATCATGATCTCGACCGTGCTTTCGTCGAAGCTGATCTTGTTCTTCACGTTGAACCACCACTCGATGTGTAGCTCCTGTTTTTTCAGCTGCAGCAGAAAGATCACCAGCACAAACAGTGCGTTCGCCATGACGAAGGCAAACACGGCCAGATCGCGCAGACCTTTGAGCTGTGACTTCATCTCTTCCTTCTGCTTTTCCGACAGATCGAGCGGCTTCAGATACTTCTCGATCAGCTCAATCCAGAATTGCTCCTCCGAGGCGGAGATCGTCTCAGTGTCGCCGTTTTTCAAATCCACGTCGTACAACCAATCCGGCAGATAGTTAATCTGCTTCTCGGGCTGTGGGAGTGCACAAAAAAAAATGGAATATGATAAGTTACATTCATCCGGTTGACTGGTGTGCGTGCTGTAGTCAACGTGTACCTCTTCGAGGGAATCATTTTTCACCGTCTGGATCGGGGAGGCGGCGCCCGAGGTGGAGGATGGCGAGGATGGGCCACGGTTACCTTCCGGACGATGCATATCGAGACTACCGATGTCATCATCTTCGTCGTCTGATCTCATTACGCTGACGTTGCCGGTTAATTTCCTGAAAAAATAAACACAAATTCACGTTCCTGTATGGCACATGGGGAGGGCGAGCTCTTGGAACACGGACGGAGGGAGCGCGTAGCGGTGGCAAGCAATAACACCGCGAGGGGTTAAGGGATGCGGAAAATCGCAACTCTGCTGATGTGCTCCGGGAAGCATAAGGTAAGATTCGCTTCACGGCAAATGGCTCTTCAGGAGCTCACTTGGGGGACCGTACGGGGATGGTGCACGGGTGAATAGGATCATGTACAACCGGTGTCGTCGGTGGTGGGGAGGTTGGCCGTGGAAAAACCGATGGGATGGGATTTTAAAGACTTAGCGAAGCAATAGGAAGCACGTTACGCTGGATTGAAGCTGCCGTTTTGCCGTTGAAAAAGATGCAGAGAGTGAGAGAGAGATAGAAGCTTACCGCACCACTGTTCCAGCGGTTGGGCTGCAAATATATATATAGAAGAGAAGGAGCAAGAGGTATGACGGAGAGTGCAGGAGGGGTAGAGGAGGCCTGGCAACCGGGAAAGGACATCCGGTGGGTGATAAACGCAACGGCAACGACCGTGCGCCGTGTTTAGTGATGCGCGACGACACGGGAATTGCATTTAGGTAGAGTTTGTCCTTTTCCCTTGTAGCGGCCTCGAAGGGTGTGCATGAGCATGTCGCTGATGTTATTATCGCAGTGTTTGCAGGACCATTGAGGAAGCGTTGGGGGGAAACTACTTAAAATTATGTGCAAAATTGTAAACGCGAGCTTGGCAAAATCATCACCGACCAGCGTGCTAGCGCGGGCGCGTTCTTGTGTTCCGGCTTTCTTTTGCCAGTCACTCCCCGGGCACTTCAGCTCAAAGAGCAGGGGTTGTGATGGATACGGCAGGCCCGAAGAGCGAGTCGTTAGGAGCGGAAAATAAGCGTGCAGTGATGCAACAACAGACGTCACCACCAGCCGTCGTCACCGGTCGCGACGCCCGAGCATGGGGAAGAAATTTTTCCTCAGTGACAACGATTGTGTAAACATTGTGAGCGTTTTCCCCTTATTCGGTTTGTATTTTTACAGAGCTGCCGGTAAATAAATGCAAATATGCACAAGCTCTTAACCTCACATTCAGCGCCCGGTGTGTGTGAGTGTGAAGGGTGCGAGAGTAGAAGTGAAATACGGTGAGAGCATAAAGTGTGCCCACCGCATGCCTTGGAGGATTGTGAAAACGGAATATAAATTGTGTTTTAATTTAATTGAAACTCATTTGCCCGAGGGCCAACCGCAAGCAAATGTGAGATGGAGCAGGGAGCAAATTAATGGCAAACGTAGGAATGTACACATTTCGATGTTCATACTTACATTTCCAGTGCCTTCATTTTTACACTTATTTCGCTGAGCGATGCCGCAATTTGTGCGATTTGCTCCTTTTCGGCGCTGGCCTTTGGGTGCGTACAGAGCAGACATCGGAACAGGCCATTGATGGAGATGTCAATGGAACCGTCCTCCTCCTTATCGGGCGAGCGGAGATAGCCCAATATTTTTTGCATCTTTCCTGCCGGGGCCGCTACCGGCGGTGGTGCCTTTTTCGCTGCATCAACGGGGTTTTCACGCGTTCCCCAGGACACATCGTTCATGTTGAATACGGAGTAGATCACGAGCAACATGTACATGGAGGGAATGGTGATGTAGTACACCAGGCCCGCCGGCAGTGCTTCCATTTCCTGTGGATGCAGCACACCGGTGATGACGATCTGCAGCGCGACGGCGAGAAAGAACACGGACGACGGCGCAAGTATACCGTCCTCCATCACCTGCACCACGATACCGACCAGCACGGCCATCATGACGAGCGAATAGATGGCCGAGATGAAGAAGGCCGCTATCAGTTGATACTTTTGCTTCATCCAGTAGCAGATGGCCATAAACCCGGCTAGCGGGACGCCGTTCCACAGGAAGGAGGTCCAAATGTCGATACGAAACACGGCCACCAGGGCACCCACCATCATGAGAAAGATCGTGCCCGGGCCGAGGATTGTGCCGAACATGAGCATGCACTGGTAGATGATGTACGGCATGGAGATGCTGTTGTTCGTCTTGACGACCCGTTTCGCATCCGCCAGCAGATCGAAGATGTTGGCAATGGTGGACGGAACCCAGCGACGGCGCTGGTTGTAGAACTCGTTGAACCCTTCCGGGGCGTGCGTATAAGCGTCCGAGGCGGCCGAATACTCGACGCGGAACTTTTGCTTCAACAACAGGGTGCACAGCCATCGATCCTCACCCTGATCGTACTGGACGTAGTGGCGTGCCTGGTCCGACTTGGTAGTGTACTTCTTCATGACGGAGTTTTCCATCAGGGCACGACCGCGGAAGAGCGAGAAACAACCGGGCGAACACAGCACGCAGCCAATCACGTGCTCGGTAGCCTTCTGCAGCCAATGTCCGATGGCGTACTCGAAGATCTGATACCAAACCATCGGTCCCGTGCCGACCGGATGAATACGTCCACAGGCAGCACCCAGGTCCGGATCAACCTTCATTCGTCCCACAAGCAGGGAGACGGCGTTCGGTTGGAAATCAATGTCCCCGTCCAGTGCCAACAGGTAGGTGTTTTGGGCGATGACCATCTTTCGCTCGGGCGATGTGTTCAACTGCATGATTCGGTAGCCGAGCAGGTAGTACATGTACATAACCTGTGACCAGCGCTTCTTGTGCCGGATCTTGTTTTTGTCCTTCAGGTGTGCAATCATTTTCGTCCTTCCCGGCAGTGTCCAGATCAATCGGCCACCGTATGGAGTGACGATCTTGGTGGGCGGATATACGCGCATCTTGGTTTTGTACACTTCCAGGGCCGCCTCTTCGATGTGGTTGATCAGCGTCTTTACGTAGGAATTGAGCGGTGAGGCATCGGCACTCTCGCACTTGGATTTATCATTTACGAACGCGTCGTCGAAGAAAATGTGAGCTAAATTGAAGAGATGGAAGTATGAGGTTGCATGCTTTAATGTAAGGTACGTCGCTTTACTCACTTTCGAGATCGTAATAGTCAGGATCAATATCATCCTTGTTTGCTTGTATGTGTTTCATCGCCATCCGCCTGGCACACTGATCTTCATCCAGTCGTAGGATGGATTTCAAGAACTCCATCAATTCCTCCTTGTTTTCGTGCCACATGGTCGCACAAATGAATATCTGCGGGATGCGATCGTACGGTTTGATCTTGTCATCCTTTCCCTCGTGTGCCTTGGCATCAATTTCGTTCGCCTTTTCTGTATCTTTCACTTTAACCATATCCTACAGATTGCAACACGGGAAACATTAGCAAGGTAGACTTAAATGAATGCTCCGCTGTACTTACAATTTTCTTAACGAAATCTTCCTGATCCTCCCGTCGGCGATTCATGGCAACGCTCTGGTCTATCAGTAGGCTGTTGTACATGGGTGTTACGAAAAGTTTCTCGGTCGATGCGTTTCGATCGCTCTTTGCCATCCACAGATGGCGGGTGATCCAGGTTTGCGAGAGCAGCCATAGCAACCAGAGCCAAGAAAACTCGTTGACAACGTAATCGAAGAGGTAGTAGATCGGAGGCATACGGAAGAAGATGTAGTCAGGCAGGATATTGTCGAACGCACAGACATCCGCCTCTCGCAGACCACAGAACACCAGCAGCAGAGTAACTGTGACCGGTACCGCAAGATTGATCGGGAACGCCATGGAGAAACTTTGAATCTGGATTTTGCACGCAAATTTGCTGAAGATGTAGCACAGATACGCACACAGGATATGTGTGACCGTGGTCCAGATGATGGCGTTGCTGGTGGGGAAAATTTCGTGTTCCTCCAGATCGGACGTGATGGACGAGAGGTCGGGAAACTTTTCGTTCAACACGGCTTCCATCTGGGAGGAAAAACACGAGGGGGAAAAGGCGGGGAGTTACCAAATGCGTGGGTTGATTGTTCAATTTAATGCCAATTAAACGGTATGAATTAATGAATGGAATCGTTTTATTACTTCGACACAACCGGGTCGGGATGATTATGGTGTAGGTTAGGTTGGTGTGGTGTTTGTACGTTTTGCAAGACTGTTTTTTGTGTGAACACATTGGACTGAGACACGCCCGTTGAAGCTTTGAAGTGGAGTGTGGCATATGCATTCATGTATGTTCGCAACCCCCGGGCCGCTTCGAATGCTCCAAGTAAATTCGTACAGTAAATGGGCGCCAACGGGGCATTACCGACTGCCAGTGAGCAAATAATTTAATTTAATCTGCTCGCCAATCGGTTCACGGTGCAAACCATACCACGCTGTGGAGGGAGTGGATGAGTGATTTCATCCGCTTTGCGGATGTAAAGTACTCGTTCAACCAATTAATGTGATTGCCACTCCGCATTGCTGCGCGCTTGTTTGGAAAATGGAAATCGGTAACAGTGCAAAAAGAAAAACACACAACGGTCGAAAAAGGGGAGGATAATTGTGGTATATCAAATTGAAGTAAAGTTTTGTTTCACGTTCAAAGTTGTGGAAGTTTTGAATGCTGTTTGATACGGCTTCCCCTGTGCCACGTGCTTCTGGCAGGCTTGCGTCTCGTCGCTGTCTGCTCGCTGGTAAATGCGGTTGATTGCATTGGGGTTTTTTTGTAAGGTAGAATGCAAACAAACCGGTAAAAAAGCGTATACCAATTGGTAATAATTAAATAGGGTTTCATTAGTGGGGAATAATTTTCCACCAAACAGGGAAGTCGCTCGGCAGTTATTATGCATTCCTTCATGCCTTTCATGCCAAGTTGGAAGCCAAACAATCGTTATGCTCGTGTGCATTCCAGCACAACATACAGGTTGGTCAGCAAACAGAAGGCTTTAAACATTCCAAAGTGGAGTGCAAACAAAACACACAGGTTTTTACAACTATGTTGCTGGTTGAAGAGGCGTAAAGAATGATAAATGCTGAATCATAGCATATTAAAGATGCTACTCTATCGATCGAGTAAGAGCAGTCAAGCTTAAATTTTGTAGGTTGTGTTCAGCTTTTCAAATGGTAGTTTACGCCATTGATGTGCCAGATGAAGCTCATCTAAAAAAACAACAACACATTTTTGTAAATCGAAGCAACGATGATAAAGTCTTATCAAAATGTTTGCCATTTGACAGAAGAGATAGAGCATGTGGACGATGTTTTTACTTGGCACGAAAAGATGAGAAGGAAACAGAACCTGCATAAAGCGAAAGAGAAAACAGGAAAATACAGAGTCCCTGCTAAACCTTGTGGCTAGCGCGTTTCTCGCTGATGTCTGTGGCCAATCGATCGTCACTTTATTCCAACCCGGCTTGGAGCGGTTATCGCGGAACATGAAACGAGAACGCCAGAATCATCATCACAGCTGGATTAACGATTTATCTAACGCGCGCGAGCACATGGGAGCCTTGGCGGACAGTGCACACGCGGGGGCGTGGAGGAGAGCGTGCTGGATTTTATGGCACAGCGGTTACGTCGACGTTCATGCCGGCGTACTGGTCGCGTAGGAAGGGATCCAAAATCCTTTCCAACACTCGCTGTCAGTGCTAATGGCGTATCTGATCCTTCGATTCCGTAGAAATAGTAATTTGCACGACTAGGAAAAACAATTGCAGCGGTTCGAAAGCAAGAGAGGAACGAGAGGAACAGATCGTCGTAATCCGACGAGCACCGTTGTAGTCACGTTCTGACCGAACACAGAAAAAACAACAACCAAGAATGCAATATATTTTGAGGCAACAGAAGTGGGCAATTCCATCGTACTTTCTCTCTTTGCCAGTGAGTAGTTGGTTGCGTGGTCTGTTCTGGGTTTGCGGAGAAGGCGACGGTGCCTTGCGTGAACGATCATGGGCGGAGCGAGGTGGCCCTGAAAACAGATGCTCAATTACCTCGCGTACTGTGATGGTGTGATTACCCCAGCCACTATCAAATAGTCCGAAAAAATCGGTCACCGTTTGGCCGGAGAGATAGATGCAGGCCCCGAGAAATAGGAAGATTTTGTACGGCGCGATCAGTAGATACGTTTGGTACCGGTTGTCGGTTAATTTTTCGCGTATAGCAGCGAATGATGCGATTGGTCCTGTGGAAAGGAATAAAAAGCCTGTTTTACTTTGAATGTTCCTAGCAACTGGCTACGTGTGATTTGACGGAATACGTACGAAATAGACTTTTCTGCGACAAGTAATTCTCCCACCAGTGACAGGATATGAGAAAGATGGCTCCCGGGATGAACCACAGCTCAAACTGGTTACTGAGCAGCGGCCACACAACGTAACCGGTAAGCTGCGCACTGATCGCAAGCAGATCGAAGACGTACTTGAAGGCCAGCTTGGACTCTTTGTGCGAACGGGATAGCAGTCCACCGATGGCAGGCACTAGGCAGACACAGTTCGACAGCATCGCGGCCTTAACGACGTCCAGGTTGGGGTACACTAAAAACGTCAAAATTGCCAACCCAATCACGTGGAAGCTCTCCATAATCGTAACCATCAACAGCTGGCCCCAGGACGGTCGCGGGATGTTCTTGAAGAAGCAGATGCGTGCCGCCCGGATAAAGGTTCCGACCTCCGGCACGGCAAACGAGAACACAATCGCCCACATCCAGGCTACTCGCTGCTCGAGTGGAATGTACGCTTCGAACTGTTTGTCGGGCTCTGTAATAGCAAATCAATGGTGAACTTTGAATTGCAGATCGACATTGGCTTGGTTGTTCCGAACGATAGGCCCTATGATCGAGTTTTTATTGAATGAGCAGAATGATTTAATCAGTGCATATTTATTGAACACATTCCTGTGCCCATTCATTCAGCTCAACTGTCACTTGTTCGGATAATCATTCGAACGGAGCAGGGTACATTTTTCATTTAAAAATACCATTCCATCTCCCATCTCCCGAACAGGTGTAGACCGTTATCACTATTAAACGTGTGGCTCCCAGCGTCCGGAATCGAACACACAGAAACCGAAGCAAAGGAAGGTATTGAAGTTTACTCACGCCGCACGTCACAGTAACGATTCTTGGTCCCGTCCTTTACGTTGGACACCATCAGCAGGAAGGACATCTTGGCAAAGCACGCACTGGCCAGTATGACGAGAAACACAAAGATGTAGGTAAACACCTTCAGCCCTTTGATGAACACGAGCAGATACTCCCGGCTGGCGGCGGAACCGGATGTCTGCGGTACGGGCGGATCCTGGAACGAGTCCCATAGCTTGTTGTCCTGCTGCACTCTGGAAATGGGAACGAAACAGTTAGTGCCGCCACTATACCGACCCTAACGAGCATTCAGCCGAGGCGTTCGGGCTGGTCTCGATATATTGTTAATCAAAACATCAAACACAATTTAATTAGACTCCATCGGTGGTGATAAATTTAATGGCTTACAGGTTAGCGCACCGTCTCGCTCACTCACTATTTTCTGGTTCTCGATTGCTTTCCCCTTTTGTGATAGCGGGCGAACAAGCAAACCCTCAGGAATGGTAGGGAAAGTAGGGCAAAGATGACCATACCTTGGGAATGCTTTGTAACAGCCACACTTACACAGCGAAACCTCTGCTGGCTGGTCGTTTGTGTGGCGTTGCGTAAACGATCCTGATTGCGATGAATGCGAACAATGGGTGGTGGCCGACGCTCCTGCAACGGACCAATGTCGGCACCATGCCAAACCGGAAGACACGACGACGATGCATCGCCACGGTCGGCAGCAACAATTAGTCGTAGTAGCGAAGAATTTCCCAGACTTGCTCCTACCCACCCACCCTAGTAGCAACGAACGCTGCATCGGAAAATTTATGAGCCAATTGATTTATGGATTGTACACGAACACGGTTCCGGAGGATATTGCTCATTGGCTATCCGTTTGGGATAGGGAGCGGCGGCAAACGCACACATTCCCAATCAATCGTATCGTTCGCGGATCTTATCGAAGACGGCATAGTAAAGCACCTTTTCCGGATTTAGATGATACACTACCGGGATGCTGGCTGGATGGCGCATCCCTATCCCTTGGCGAACGAAAATGTAGTAAGAGAACAATTTTCCCAACAGTTGTACGTCTTCATCTAGCCGATAGGTCACTTTGTCCCGGGAAAAGTAGTACCGAGCACTCGCGGTGTTTTGGGTTGGCAAAAAAAAAACAAGCATCTGGCTTCAAGCATGCTTTTACTTGGCCGTTGCTACTTGGAGAAGGTTCACAGAAAATTGGAGGCAGGGTCGGAATTGAAAACTCAAATTGATTGATAAGGTTATTGTTCGCGTTGTACGGCCAGGCAAGAAGGCTCTGATGGACCGCAAGATGGAAAATCGAGGGAGAGGGGGGAGGCAAGGGAAAACGCTTCCAATCAATGCGTGTAAAAGCGAAACGTTGTTTACTCGTGACTAGAACTGATGTGCGCTAAAGCGGAC